>NC_090927.1:706655104-707280104 GCF_040938575.1 Ambystoma mexicanum | reverse complement strand
TAAATGTATAAAAAGCTTTGGAATTACTGCAACATTTGTGTATATATATATATATATATATATATATATATATATATATATATATATATATATACACACACACACACACACACACACACACACACACACACACACACACACACACACACACACACATATTCAAGCATAAATGCAGAAAAAACATTTCTGCCAAGCCTTTACCATACAGCAACACAACAGTTACATACTCAGGGAAAGGCGGGAAAGGAGGCTGGTCCTACCTTATGCAAAGAGGTGGCGGAGCACTGCCTGTCCAACTGCAGATTCTTTGTTGGCATCTTCTGCTAGGCAGTAGGGCTTAGCTAACGTGTGCAGAGTGCTCCAGGTGGCGGCTCTGCATATGTCCTTCAAGGGTATCCCTGCGTGCAACACTACTGATGCTGCTCTCCCTCTGGTGGAGTTTGCTGAAGGCGGGTTGGAGAGGGGGGGGGGGGGGGGTCGCCCTTTAATTGATAACAGTGGGTGATGCATAGAGAAACCCATCGTACTAGGACTTTGTTTGGAGATATGCTGCCCTTTTGTGCGACCAGAAAAGGCAATGAACAGCCTGTTAGAGGAGCGGAATTCCTTAGTCCTTTGCAAGAAGAATTTCAAAACTCTAGTAACATCTAGGAGAATGGAATGCTCTTTCTGCCTCCGAGGTATGGTTCCGGAAGAAAGATGGTATTAGGCAAAATCCTGTGCAGTTCCCTTAGCGAACACTGCAAAAAGATTAAGACTACAGGAGCAAGCAGTAAACCCAATTGGTAGCAGTCTGCACCACCCAGATTTACCTGGTTGCTGTGGCTGAGCAGTCAGACTTCTCTCAAGAAGAGTAGGGCAGTATATAGAGTATACACAATAGGGCTAAAAACACAGTAGGTCAAACAAACACGGACCAGAGCTTTGTATAAAAAGTATATAATTATTTATTTAAAACACACTTTTGGCAATATACTAGCACTCTAAATCAAAAGCAAGTTAAAACACAGTCAGGTAAAGTATACACACCTCCCTTAATAACTATTAGACAAGTCAGAATTAAAACACCACGATTTGTTAAACAGATGTGAGTGCATTACCTGATGGCACTCCAATAGCTCAGTTAAAGGGAGAGAAAAAGGCAGAGAATAGAAATAAAACCGGTCCCAACACTTAGGAGTTCTCAGAAAGGGAATAAAGGCAGTACAGACTGTAGAGCCAAAGTTCATAGGCCCAGCACTTTAAAGGGAGCAAAGCGAAATGTGCCCAGGATCACACGGTTTAAAATGCACTAAAAGTCTTTGCAGAATGTTCAAAAGAGGTTGGGGTGATTCAAGAAGGTAAAGTTAGAAGGTCTGGGATCAACCGAGTTGGCAAGCCAAGGATTTAAGGGTCACCTTGGGTAAACCGAAGAAAGGGAGGCCAGGCAGGACACAGTACCTTAAAGAGAGAGGAAGCTCCAGCGGTGCCAGTTTTTCCTGGCAGTGGTTGCAGTTCATTGTTCCGACCAGGGGAAGAGAGGATCTCGTCAAGGAGGAAATGTGGAGTCGTTGCACTGCGCAGGGATGAAACCAGACGCGGAGTTTGTCGATAAAAGGTGCGTTCCTTTTATTCGCGGTCAAAGTGGTGAAGCTTGGCTATCCGGCCGCCGGGGTTCTTGGCATGGGCGATTCGACCAAGAGACGTCTTTGGAAGGCGAAAAAAAAAAAAGAGCGAACTGGTTGGTCTCACCAGCTCAGAGGAAGAAGACTCGTCCAGCAGAAGATCTTCTCTTGTCGTCGGGGAAAGTGGTGAGGTAGTTGCAGCAGGGCTTCACCGGTGGTGTCGTCGTTGCAGATCGCTCAGCTTCTTCCCTCTTCAGATTCTTAGGTCCTGTGGCGACTTCTGAAGTTCCAGTCCCAAAGGCCCTGCTTTTATGCAGAAAAACCCCCATTCAACAGCCTAGCTGTCACTCAAACATGGTAAGTGGTGAGCCGGGCGGCTCACCACTGGGCCAATCAGAATAGAGTGCGACTTGAGTTGCTAAAGCAACGCAGTCCAGGGTGCCAATTCCCCTCCCCACACATCCTGTGGAACCCAGACAGTGTCACCATTTGGAGGGCTTCTGTGGAGAAGCCCGCCAAAAAAGTGGAACAAAGGGCTCGACCTTGGTCAGAGTTACAGCGACGGACACGAACACCATTTTAAAAAGAAAAGAGTTCTGGCAAAAAGACTCAACCGTTGATTTAATATTAAATAAATAAACCGGCGGTATCTTTAACATTGCACCAAAAAGTGGTGCGTTTAAAATCAATGGGAAAATCCCATAGGAAATATTCCGGTGGAATATTTTGCGTGGTAACCGCTACCACTGGCCAGAAACTCGACGAGGGGGACTGGATAGTGCCCCCTTGAAAACAGACCCAGGGGCAATATAATTAACCCCTTCCAGTACTTCCACAATATGATGGTTTGTACTGGTTCTGTTCACAATTTAGGACTAGTAAAGTCAATGGTGACTTTACATGCCCTGGGAGACAGTAGTCAGTCCCAGGGCATGGAGTCTATGTTTGGGGGTCACTATGACACCCCTGTGTTACTGCACTGAGGGTGCTCCGTAACACACATAAAAAATAGATGATACCCTATGGAGCAGAAAGAAAACCCCATAGCCCATAAGCACACAAAGAGTCAAAAAAATACCTCGAATCATGTGGGAGGAAAAGAGTCTCACTCTTAGCAGGAGAAAAAAACAAACCCCAAAAATCCAGCAAAGCTGCTGGGGGACTGACTAGGTTTGGAAAATTAGCCTAGTAAGAGAATGCTCCCTAACAGATGGTAAAACAAAGCGCTCTGTGAGTGTAATTTCCGATAAGACCTTGGGAAGGAATTTAGGAGGTGTTTATAAAATGACAGTCTTTCTGAAACAAAGTAAAAGAGGGTTCTGAAGACAGGGCTTGCAATTCACTGATCCTCCTAGCCGATGTAATGGCTACCAAAAAAAGCAGTTTTCCAAGTTAAGAATTTTATGTCACATCTGTGAATGAGTTCGAAAGGTGGTTTCATGAGGGCTGTTCTTACTGTGTTTAGGCTCCAGGTAGGAACTGAAGGAGGGTACGTACGCATCACCCCCTTCAGGAAGATCTTGACCGCCGGAAGAGAGAGTAATGACTGATTCTGGAGTCGTCGTGTATGCTGATATGGCCGACAGGTGAACTTTGATGGAGGACAGGAAGAGACCCGCCTTAGCCAAATGCAATAAGTAAGGTAGTATTTATTCTACCGAAGCTCTAAGTGGGTTAATTGTGGATGTTTCACACCACTTGGAGAAGCGGGTCCATTTCCTTACGTAGGAGATTCTCGTAGAGGGGGATCTAGAGGCCCGGATTATGTCCCAGCAATCGGCTGGAAGATTCAAATTCATGAGTTTGCGCTGCTCAGGAACCAGGCCTTGAGGGAGAGGCTTGCTGGGTCGTGGTGAAGGACTTTGTGGTTCTGCTGAGTCAATAGATATTGATGTGCCTGGAGGCGAATCGGAGGCCATCTGGATAGATGCTGTAGAGTCGTGTGCCAGATCTATTGCGCCCAGTCCGGTGCGATTAGGATTATGGGGCAATTCTGCTCCTTCATTCTGTGCAGAATCCTGGCTAGGAGTGGAATGGGGGGGAAGCATACAGGAATTTCCCTGTCCAGTCCACCGAGAATGCATCTCCTGCTGATTGAAGTTCCGGGTACTTTGAGGCGAATGCTTGACATTTTCTGTTGACTCTGGTGGCAAAGAAGTCGATCTCTGGATGGCCCTATAAGGATAAAATCCATTGTGCTTCCTTTTCATCTAGCTTCCATTCGTGTGATGACGCGCACTACCTGCTCAGTTTGTCTGCTAAAACATTGTCAACTCCTGGGAGATGTTCTGCTCTGATCTGGACTTTGTGGTGTAAGGCCCATTACCATAGCATTTGAACTTCTCGTGATAAGATCTGACTTTGTGCCCCCTTGCTTGTTTGTGTAGTGCATGGAGGTTGTTTTGTCTGGATGGTCAATACCTATCTGGCCACTACTGAAGGAACGCTTTCAGAGTCCACCGTATCGCACTGAGCTCTAGGACACTGATGTGGAGCTGTGATTCTTGGCCTGACCAAGCCCTTTTTGTTTGGAGGTCCACCAGGTGTGCTCCCAGCCCGGAAGAGACGCATCTGTCCTTAATAGAAGGGTAGATGTTGGTGTCTGGAATGGCATCCCTTGCAGCAGGTTCCGTGGAGTATTCCACCACCGAAGTGCCTTGTGTACTGTCGTCGGTATCTGGACTACATCTTCCCATGAACCTATAGCTTGTTTCCATTGGTGGTCCAGGGACTCCTGAATTGGTCTCATGCAAAGTCTGCAATTTGGTGTGAAAAATATACATGAGGACATCATGCCCAGGAGGGATTTGAAAGAGCGTACCGTGGTTGTCTCTTTTCCTAGGACCAATGATGTTGAGGGGAGGAGGGCTGTTACTCTGTCCATTCAGGGTCTTACCCTGGGAATACTCGTGTCGAACTCGCCCCCAGTACGAGAACTGTCTTGCTGGGAACTGGGCAGGATTTTATGTTTATCAAAAAAACCTAACCCTTTTAGGAGTTTTATCATTTTCGATACTACCAAGTGAGTTTGACTGGAGGAGCTTGTCCTTATCAACCAGTCGTCCAAATATGGAAAGACCTCTGTTCCCAACCTTCTGAGGTTCGCTGCTACGGGTGCCAGGCATTTGGTAAACACCCTTGGTGCTGATTTTAGCCCGAACAGGAGTACCCAGAATTGGAAATGTAGGTCTCCTATAGCAAACCTGAAGAACTATTTGTGGGCAGGATGAATTGGAATGTGGAAATATGCGTCTTCTAAGTCCAGAGTGGCTAGGAAGTCGTTTCTGTTCAGCCACGGTAGGACGCCTTCCAGGGAAATCATTTTGAATTTGATATGTTCGATGTATTTGTTGAGTGCCCTCAAGTCCAATATGAGCCTCCACTGGCCGTTTTTCTTCTTGATTGGAAAGAAGAGGGAGTAGAAACCTTTTCCCTTCTGGGGGTAAGGAACTGGTTCTAGAGCTGCTTTGTCAGTAATTTTTGAACTTCTGACATAACATGCTTCAGCATGTGTACTTTGCGAGGGGTGGGAGCAAGGGATGGAGGTTGGTCTAGGAATTCTATGGTGTGACCCTTGCAGACCACCTGTAAACCCCACTTGTCTACCCTCAGGCCAGCTTGGTTGTTCTTGGGACCACAGAAATACTGGAGTAGACGCAACAGCCCCCGTCTGTCTGAGGAGCTCGTTCCACCGCCTGCATGTCCAAAAGAGAGAGGATCTTCCGTAAAAGCGCAGGGGATCTTATCTGAAGTAGGGGAGAAGAAGGAGGAAGAGGAAGACTGAAGCCTGTGTAGACTATCGAAAAAATCCAAGGACTCTTGAAACAACACTTCCAGCTATGTTCCCTGACTATTACTTTTTTGCATCCGAGGCAGGAGCGGAGGAGAAGGAGCGGTAAAAAACATGTAATGTCCTCTGCTGCTTTCGTCTGCAATCACTGGGGGACCTGTCTGGTCTCCGCACACTATGGTCCCAAAACACCTTGAAGCCGCTGAAGGAACAGGATTTGAAGTCAGTCCTGCCCTGGATCTGAGTGAAGGACTTCTGACCTGGTTTAGTCATGATGGCCAAGGACTTAGCGGTCTGCATAGAGGTCTTCTTTTTCTTCATCCACGGATGAATCAAAATAGATCTGTTCCCTCAAAAGGCAGATTCAGGATGCTCTCTTGCACATCAGAGAATTTAGTGGCATGCAGCCACACTGTCCGCCTCATCTCGACCCCCAGGCACAGGCCTCTGTTGGCAGTGTCGATGTGGGAGACCGAAGACTCCATAAAGGTCCTGCGCAACTGTACGGGCCTCTGCCAGACAAACTTTAAATGAGGCCTGTCTTTCCAGAGGGAGGTCAGGCAGGAACTCCCTGATCTCTCCACAACTCTGGTTTGCCACGGCTAGGCGGGCATCAACGTTGGCCTGTCATAATTGCAGCCAGGCTTTGAAATAACGCTTGCCAAAAGACTCAAGGGCTTTATCCTCCATGGAAAGACAAGTGGAGGCAGCCCCAGCCGAGGAAGACTAGGACGATGGTTTGGAATACAAGGAAGCCGCAGCTACAACTGAAGAGCGTGGCTGAGGGTGGGAGGCCAGGGAGACTGGTTCCCCGTCCAAAAGCCTAAACCGGCTGTCCAATTTCTTGTTCATCTGTGCATTGGCCCATAGCTCTCAGACCACCAACAGTGCCTGGACAGGAGGAGGAACGGGATGCGGCACTGGCAGAGGAACCAGAGGAGGTGGCCTAGGAGGCACGACCTGTGGTGTCACCACCTTGATGATGCCCTTGAGGATCCCCGTCATCTGTGGGGAGCGCATGAGGAGGAGAAATCGCTCGAAGAAGCAATCCTCGCATGCCGCAGTATCGTGAGAGGCACGGCCCTTAGCCACGCTGTGCCTCCTTTCCTGATCAAAGCGTCTAGGATCCCAAGGCATGTAACCGTAAGGCTGAGAGGGCTAACTGTAACCTTGCCAAGACCATCTGTTTGTACCATAGGGGCTGTCACCACTTTCCAAGGGAAGGGGACTGGAACCTTCTTGAAGAGCCCACTCTGTAGGCAAAGATCCTGGGAGAGGCCAAAGTCTGAATACAAGATGGCCGCCTGTCTCGCAGGCTCTGTCGTGTGGGTTATACTTGTACACTCCGCAGTACTTCCTCCACATCACCAAGCTGCACTTCAGCAGACCCAGCAAAATGGATGCACTGGCTCCTGTAAGCACCACTGCCTCACACCAAAACTGTGCTTTGCAGCGACAAAAAGATGGCTGCACTGTTTTGCCAAGCGCCATTGGGCAAGTTGGAACAAGGAGCACCTCGAGAAAGGCTACTAGGGGGTGTTCTTGTTTCTCTTAAAGAAATGGAGTGAAAAAGCAGCACTGCTTTGCTGCAAGCCCAAAATTCCTATTGAAAAAGGGAATATTTCACCTTTAAAATGATGCTGCTCTGATGCTATTTTTCCTGTTCTTCATCACACTACCTTTATCAAAAAGACCCTGTCATGCCCATCCATATTCATATTGCGCTCCATCAGAAAAGAGCCTTATTCCTTAATGGCTGGCTGTGCCAGCCAAACCTGAGAAAAACAACAAAACCTTTCCTTCAGCTACACAGGAAATGCTTTAATTGTGGCTACAAATTGTCCAGGATCAACGTGTCAAAAAGGCCCTGGCTTTCTGGACCCATGTCAATTCTAGTGCATCTATATTTTAAGAAAGCGCTCCATACGAAATACTAACTCTGGCTCCAAAACCATTGGGGAAGTCAGAGGGAAGAGAAAAATCGAATTGACAGGGACAATACCAGCAACCACGTCTTGTTTAAAATTTGCAAAGAAAGAAAAATACTTGTTTAAAAATGTATGTTGGATAGGGCCCTGTCATTATCTAGCAATGTAAAGAGGTTTGCTGTGAAAGATATATCTGGGAGGTTTTATTCAACAGGCTTTATTCTGATTTATAACAAAAATAAACAAAATAAGGAATTATAAGGCAGTGGCTAAAGAGGGGGAAACCACCCAAACAGGTTTCGGCTGAGGGGGATGCTAGCAACCAAAGGCCCCCACAGTAAATCCAAGACACACAAGTGATATGTGCTACCTTTCCACACTTCGGTCTGTGCTCCAGCCTCTGACAATGGGATTTCTGGGACATGGGTATGTGAAAAGAAAAATCACACTTTCCTGCGACTTCTACCAGAAGCTTCAAAGAAAGTCTCTGTGACAACACTGGAATGAGGGGGGTACCCTTGGAGGCATACCCATATATGGGGAACAGACTGAACAGTTGCCTCCAAAGACTTTTTATTAATAAAAATGTTAAAGACTTATCTCTGCAGCAGGACTTTGCAAAAATGTGAAAAGTTAAGTTTAAATGTGATTTTGTGATTTGTAATTTAAGACATTGTAGCATTCATTGACATCTTGGGAACAAAAATGGCAGAGAATTGGGTATTTCGAGGAAAGTGTACCTGATGCCAATGTAAAATTTAATACTGACATGCCTGACGATAATCCAGACACACGTGTTAAGTTCCAGAATTGTAGGCCGAATATTTCATACTCAAAATGACTAAAAAGAATTAGAAGGGCGAAACAATGTCTCACAAACAAGAGGGTTGGACTGGAATGGTCGGCATAAAATATGTCATCTGCTTACGTAATTTGTTAAGATGTTTCAATTGTATAAATGTACCATTTGTGGCAAAACTGGATTTTAGCTAAAGTAACTGTGGGAGGTTTTGAACATTGTAAAACTCACACCATAAATCTGACATCCTGGCCTTGAAATCCAACCAGCTGAGAGCGAGGCAGGGACCATCACCCCTTACCGACCCAGTGGATTAGAGGCGTGCTTAGCTAAGCCCGCCCCAACATATAGTTCTATGATGTCACCATGCATTATAAATGAGAGTCCTTGACATAATTCTAGACACAAACTCTCTCCTCAATTTCCTGAGCCAGCGTTCCTGGTCTGCTACATTGATCTTGCTGATTCCAGATTTCACTACAAGGCCAAAGCATTGCTGACCCTACTCCAGCAAGACCAAAGCATTGCTGATCCGATCCCCAGCAAGGCCACTGAGCCAGAAAAAACCCACTAAAATTCCATTAAAAGGGGGAAAAGCTGTGGTACCTTTTGCATCTTGAAATCAGACCAGCTTGCTGCCCTCTACCTAAATGGCCGCTGCAACCCTATCATCCAGCTGTCCTTGTTATCCGGTGACCAGACCTTTGCCCAGCTGTCTTGCCAGGAGGGTCCAACTATCCAGTGACCAGAACCAGTTGACTGTTCAAAATCCCAGACTCAAAAGTGGAGTATCCCACATCCCATAACACATAGTCTACCCCATCTTCATTTTTCTTTATGCTACTCTCAAAGCAATCCTATCCATACCCTGGTAACTTGTTAAAACTGTGAGGATTATCCGTGCACCCTGCCCTTGACTTTCTAAGTGCTAGCGCCATCTCTCTTTTCACTTCTGTCTGGTGTAAATCATAAGCCCTTAGTCCTATTTTGAGTAATCAAACTAATTTCCTGTTAAAGTTGAGCGCTGGGGTGACAAGGTTGACTTCGCAAATCAACCTTGGAGCTTACTGTGTTACCCTTTAATAATATAGTCTAGATATTTTAGTTTAAGTAAACATTTGCCTTTCTTTCAAAACCGAAGTTTTCATTTTAACTGCTATTTTCCTAAAACTGAACCTCATTCCACCCTGAAAATCTCATCAGCTACTACCATCCTTTCACTTTGATATTGTCCCTGTGATATACATCTGTCCCCCAGACCAAAAACCGCATTGCGATTTTCAGCATTCCACCCGTTTTTCTTAAAAACCTTTTGGGTCATTAAAAGCAGGAATTGAGAAAATTGCAACTTTCCAACGCGTTGTCATTCGGCTGCAGCATGTTCTAACTTTTCACTAATTTTTCCAAATTGTATGCTTCTTGTTGATCCATTGCATTGTGAGTGCTAGTGTTCCTGTTGTGGTGAGAAATCATATTTGCCTCACACATTTAACCACACATTATTTATTTGTCCGAGTATCATTTCATGCCATTTTAAGGGGTTTAAAATTCACCTCTTATTTTATGAGGGAAGGTTGGATTTTAATTCAGTTTGCTGCCCCTTATTCCTGACTACGTGCTGCTTCTTTCTATCTGCTCAGAATCTGATTAATTGTGGGTTGAGGGAACATTGCAGGGGGAACCCTTACCTTGGGTGCTATCGATCCTAATTCAAACAGTGCTCCTATTCACTTGTGCTTTGTATATGTTCTAGGAGAAGGCCAACCAAGTACATTGCTTCCATTTTTATTGTAATTATCACCCCATTGGTGATTGCTGCCCCATATTAAAAATTGTATGATTTCTTTTGAATTTTAAAAATTAATAAATATTGCAATTTCACCAACCGGCCTGGTTCATGGTCCATTGTGACCCGGGGTATTTGAAAAAGGGGTTGTGAGACCAGTTGTGTACCATCTCAAATTGAATCCGCATATAATAAAGAGAAACGCATCTCAATTGAGTGCTACATCCTAGGCTGAGACCAAGGTGTGTGTCGCCTGATTGAAATCCTTAACAGTCGCGTGCTTGTCTGCCATCTTTGGGTCTGGTGCCACGTGCTGGCTCAGAAATGGAAAGGTCCCCGGATGCTGAAGCAGGGGCACTGATCTTTGAGATGGCTCCGGGAGGCTCTGAGCCCTTATCCCGCGGGACGTTAGTCTAATCGCCCTGCACAGTGGGAAAGAGGATTCTTCAAGGCCAGGGAGAGAGAGACCTCTGCAAGCAGCGCACGCGTCCCAGTGGTGGCCGGGCCCCAGGCACTCAAGCAGAGCACATGGAGGTCTGAGGCCGGGAATGAGCGACCGCAGGATGCGCATCCCGTGAAGCCTCCTGCAGCCGACATGGGCTGGGGGAGAAAAGGTACCAAAAGGAGTTGAAGACAAAAAGAAAAATAACAAAAAATAAAAACAATGGTGAGCTTCTAGGTCCAATACCATCAGTGGGGAAAAATGGACTGAGGTGAGGCACTGGAGGGCGGGGTGTCGAGGAAGCTTTATTTTTCACTGCAAAGGTTCCGGTACGTCCCCATGTTGCGGTACACCCACAATGGAGGAAAGGGGACGGAAAGTATGAGTAATAGCATTTACCAAAGTAGGGAGAAAAGAAGTTACACACAAGTATCAGGACAGAAGCCTTATTCTCAAAAGGCACTCAGCACCACATGCGAAAATCAACTCTGGCAGTACTTTAGGTTTCCCAAAAGGTTCTAGAGGGAAGAGGCAACTAGTCCAGGAGGGCCCACTTCGCTGGTGCAGATAAAGTACTGTAGTTAGTTAGTGAAGAGCAGATACAAGTGTCTTCAGTCTGTTTGTAGTGAAAGGAAAAGCAGTTAACACTCCAGAGGTCCAAGAAGTACTGATTCAGAGGGAGACACATCGGTCACACAATGAAGGCGAGATCCTCACCGACTACTTCACAGATCCACGTCTTGCACTGAACCCAGGAAAGTTCAGGAGGATCTCTAAGCAGCAGAACTTCACATTCCCAGCAGGCTCATCTTCTGATAGAGGGAAGCATAGCAGATTTAACAGCACTCAAACAGAGACTTGAGGATGCCAACAATGAGGTCCAGCCATTCGCCCAGCCAGAAGTCCTTGCCATGCTTAACAGCCGGATCCTGACCTTGCAGAGAAAATGCAGAGGTGTGCGTTCCGATGACAGAAAGCAGGCAATGCCCCTCAAACAGGACAGTGACTGGTTGGTCCCACTAGTCAGAAGGAGGAAGGCCTGTAGCCAAGGTCTTACCGGTCGTTAATTAAGTCTAGGTACACAACCCAGTGGTATTGGCTGAAACAATGCTGGTTTCTGCAGCAGTGCTCCAGCATCACTCAGTCTGCCCCAGTGGTTGACTTGGTTTCTTGGTCTTGCTTTTCTCCTTATATCCAGCATCTTGGCTGGGAGTAATCCCAGCCCACAAATAAGGACACTTGCAAAAATTACAACTTGGAGGTGGCTGTGAAATAATGGACAACCAGCCTCCCAGAATCTGCCCAGCAACATCCAAGTCCATGGAGGAATGTGGACCGATAGCACCCCAAACCCCTTCCTGCCATCTCACAAACCGAGGAGAGCCTTTAAGCCGTCTTACAAAATAAAAATAAAAAAATCACAGTGCACGAAGAAGGGGAACCCCCTCCCCCCCACACCCAGTTACATAGGTAGAAGGATGACCAACAAATGTCAGGTGGCCACCATGAATGGGGTTAACACACACACACACATCTGAGTATATGGTCCTCTTAAGTGCATTATTGCTGCTAAAAAGACAACTTGAGAAAACGCACCCGCAAAAAGGATAAAAACTTAACGATTGCCACCAACTTATTAGGAGGATGTCAGGAAAGTAGCTGTTAAGATGGATTTTCAGAATCACACATGTGGACTTATTCTGAGAGGCCACCCTATTCTGATGAACAGGGAAAGCCACTAATGTCTAGTGTGAGACAGGCATGGTATAAAGAGATGGCACAGACACAAGTGATACAGTTCGAAAACCTTTATTTTGTTCATCAGGATGGTGTAATGCCCAACTTGCCCTAACTCTAAGGAGGGAATGGTCCCTACCTGAAAGTAAACTACAGAAAGTCTAGCTATGTCAGTCAAAA
Organism: Ambystoma mexicanum; assembly: GCF_040938575.1. NCBI lineage: Eukaryota > Metazoa > Chordata > Amphibia > Caudata > Ambystomatidae > Ambystoma > Ambystoma mexicanum. The sequence continues at coordinate 707,267,838 of NC_090927.1, read as the reverse complement.
CAAAATACCATCTGTTAAAACCTATGCATACCCTCACTTCTATATGATAGTGTGTAGAGGACTGAATAAACTCAATAGTATTCAAGGCAAAAATAGGATGGCACTGCAGCTCTTTTGTAACTCCCTTCCCCATGTTCAAGTTACTAAGGATCACAGCGTTCAACAGGCTTTTCAGGATTCAAATGTTCACAGTACTTTATTTCTCACACTGGGTCTCTCCAGCTTCCCCTGCCCAACCTCAGACCACTCTTGGTGTCACAAAGATCACTTCACACAAAGTTCCTTGGGTTTCTACAGATTCCCTTATCCTGGATTCGAAACTCTTTAGATCATTTATTTCAATGGGCTTCTCAGGCTTCCCTTGCCCACATTCAACTTCCTCAGAGGACAGGGTCTCACCACCTGCCCCTCAGATACTTGTTACCAACTTGTCACAAAGTTCACACATGTCTGTTTATCGCCTTTATGGTGGGGTCTCTGCGTCCCTCCTGGATCAGTCTCCAGCCTGGAGGCCACCCCAATGCTTATTCTTATTTTTCCATACTTATTTACTTAGTTACCACTTTAAAAGAACTTTTGGGGATGTTGCTACCACTTCGTTTTCCTTGCACAGCTCGCCACCTGCTGTTTCATACGGAAAGTCTTTCTTAATCCCTTTTGTTCATTCTGGCTTTAGAATATGTATACATTCTGATTATCCTTCAAGGTCGGAGGCTTTGGAGAACGCTCCCCCCCGCCCCCTAAGTGCAACCACTCTTGACACAAATGTTCCTCCTTCAATTGTCTGCTTCTTTACTCGTTCACTTCACCTAAGATCTTTTCATTAGCATGCCGCCTGCACACGTTGGCTTGAATACACTGTAACGTTAGCAACTTTTACTAGCGTACCGGTTTTCTCTCATTCAGTGAAGCTCACCGGTCACCCTGTTGCTTTTGCTGGCTTCTGCTTCTATGGCGGAGGTCAGGGTTTCGCCTCCTGCGCCTCAGACACTCTGGGTCTCCTCCTTGCTGCCCAATGGAAGGAACAGCTTTCTGGATATTCTAGGAATCGCCTCGCCTCCCACTTTGGGACTTGGGCTCCTTGGACCACGCCTCACCTTCTGGTCCTGGGTTGCTCCGGCTCAGCACAGACTTCCATCCGCCCTCCTACTCGTTCAACTTGCTTTTTGTGATCTTTCCTTTTATACTGTTTTGAATTAGTGATAGCCTGCAGGTGTGCATGATCAACTTAAATTCGGAAGCTCCTCAACATTTTCCTCTTTACCTCCACCTTCCCTCCTGCTTCCCTGGGGTTTTACATTTGCCTACTTTCCTCCGAGTGCAAGTGTTTGACGGAAGGTCTTTGGGTAGGGCAGGACATGCGTGACAATATACGACAGTAGAGGGGAGGTAGGATAGATCTAGATTAGGAAATGGGGGACAATGGAGAATAGTGTTTTCCAGCACTGACAGCCATAGAGACTGATCAGCGCCCCCAAAGCAGATGACCTTAATAAAGTGGCACAAAAAGGATTCACTTGCCTACAAAATACAGGAAAGGTTCAAAACAATAGCAAAACAAAATAACAGTCCCCGATGCCTTATGGAGGGAAAGTAGCAAAAAGGAAACCTTTTCCTAACAGTAGCAAAAACGTAGTTTAATTTTGGCAAATGAATGAAAGGATTCTAACTCATGTGTGCTGTATACAAAATATAACATTGTTTCTTAATTATTAACTGGCCAACAAAAAGTGACAAATCAATTTTTCTTCAGTGTTCTGCAATGACCAAACAACTTACTTTAAATAGAAATCTATTATAACGTCATTTAGAAATTCGCCTTCAGTTAGACAATGGAGGTCTTCATTTGTTACAGATATGCCACCTTTTGCTGGAGGAGGAGGATAAACAATCAATCTGCAAATAGCAAAAAGTAATTAGTGGACGAAGTAAGAATATCAACTAAAATAAAATTGACTGGAATGATAGCTTACTTTACAATCGGACCAATGAAAACTGTGTGAGATTCGCCACTTTCTTCCTCTTCATCAAAAAAACGTAGAGGCGATGTACTGCTTCTCAGATTTCTGGATTCTGATGCAACCTAAATGGGAAAAAACATGCATTCAATGTACAGAAATGTCCTCAGCTGACCATGTTCGGTGGAAAAAAAATGATGGTGCATCTAAAGCTTGTGCTCTAGTTTATCATACCTTCTCTAATTTACTCTTCTTCAAAAGATCAAGTAAGTTTACAGGGACAATTTAACTAATGAAAATATGAGCTACTATGGTTCCTCACAGTTTTAGGATTCTTTTATGATTCTTTTAGTTGCCTCAGGGCCCACCAGCCATGGCATTCGGCCGTGGCCACTGTACCTGTTTCTACCAATAGTTTTATTCTGGGCCCACTAGTCATGGTCTTCAGCCATGGCCAGTTTCCAAGGACGAACATGTTGCATAGTTTCATGGGCTCTCACTAGCTATGGCCTTTGGCTGTGGCCTATGTGCCTGATGCACCAATATCTTTCTTTTGAGCTTATTGGCCATGTCAAACCTTTACTTTGTTACCACCCTTTGACCCTTGCCCATGTAGGCACTCAAAAGGATAAACTTTTTTTTGAACTCCTTATTCCCGCTATAATTTCAAAGTTATCTTTTACGATAACAGAAATTCCTGCAGTAGAGTAACAGGTCGACAATCCTGCGAAAATGGGAAAAACTGCAGAGAATTAAGTATTCCTTTCCTCACAGGCACTTGACATGTGTTCCCCCTTCTGGTTTCCAAGTCCCCTTACTCCACTCGATTGCTTCCCCTACCCAACCCTCCCCTATTACTTAGTAACACTCAACGCTTTGTATGTCGCACATATTTTTCTTAGCATGTCTTGCAGCATCGCCATTGTAATCTCGTCAAGATACCCGCTGTCTTCCCCTGATAAACCAAAGATTTTCTACTTGCAACTGGCTCCCCACCCCCCAAATCCCCAGCATTACATGGTGTCTTCTTTCTCATTAGAAACCTCTAGCCTGATACGATTGCTATGGCTATTGGTATTTATATACACTGTGGTTCAAAACAATTAGTGTTCCCATAGCAGTGACTGCATAAACAGAAGAGTCCGAGTCTCTTTCTGAAGAGACAAATATTAAACTCCAAATTCCCTCCTTCAAATGGCGTTTTGAGTTTTTTATTTGCAGCTTCTCCCAGTAATATCGTGGGAATCGCCTGGATCGATCAAAATGAAAAAGGTGGCTCTTAATTTCTGAAAAGTATCTCAGCCTCTCTGCTGCAAAGCCCCACAGCCAATATAAATGTTTTAACGCCTAGGGGAGAACCTGTGCTCTGTCGAATATTTTAAAAACTACTAGATGGATTTACCCCAAACTATTCAAGGAAAATAAGTCAATACGTTGTGCCCAAATTGTTGATTTGATCCAAATCTGCCAAGCGGTTTTCACACTATGGCTGTTCAAAAAACTGCACTTTTCCTCTATCGGAAAATGAATGCAAGTAGGCTGAAAACCGCATTTTTATGTTTTAATAACGTTTTAATGTTTCTAATAAATTGTTCCCAAAATGTCTATTTTAGTGGGGTTCTTGGCAAATCTTTCATTTAGATAGACATTTTCATCCAAATCCATCCAGCAAGACAAGTTATTAGCTTTGCTCAGCCCCTCTTGCTGTAAAAAGCACCAAAGCTCATAAAAGGTATTAAGGAGCAGGGGGGCACCACTTCTCCGTTGAATATTTTAAAAACTACTGGATGGCTTTACCCCAAACCATTCAAGAAATGTGATCAGCTTTACCAAATTTTGAATTTTTCTCGATGGCAAATTAATGGGAATAGGCCGAAAACAGTCTTTTTGCTTTCTTAATACCTTTTTAATTTAACAAATCTTTCCCAAAATTTCCATTCTGAGGGGCCCCATGAAAACAACTGAACTTGGGCTATTACCAGGTTGAGCTAGCTCCTACTACCATACAATTCTATATTGTCACTTTCAAATGGAGTTCTTATAATGTTGTCAGGACGGGTCTGCACTATCCTAGGTTGGTTTATGACTTGAGCCCGGCATCACCAAAAATAATGTAATGCAAGTTAAACCTAGGCTTGCTGCGCCCATTAACCCTTCCTGATGACCTTTGCATCAGATTTCAAATACAATTATCAGTCCAAATCTCTTGTTCTTTACACGCGGGTACTGGTTGCCTTTGCGCCCGCAGCACCCACTCCAGCCTGGAGGGCCTTGTGGCCCATTGGGGGCATCCATTGTGCTGTGGCCCATGACCCCTGAAACACGTCTGACAGCTTTTTGCCATAACCAGGCACCGGAATGCCTCCGACACCAGGGCCCAGTGCAAGACCCAATTGGCTGGTCTCCCTGTAAAACCAGCCAATCACAAGCCGGCAGACTGGAAAGTCTGCTCACAACCAAAGGCACTAACCCAAGGCACCTGTCTGAGCCCGATTGGGCTTGACTGGGCTCCACCTTGTTACCAACCCCACAAACAATGCTGCAGCCTCCTGTGCAAGTCTTGCCCCTGAACTTGGACCACAGCACCCCAGCCCCAACCCCATTTCTGCGAAAACGTGAGTGATGGCTCAATTGTCCTATTGCCTCCTCCAGCTATCTCCTTGAACTGTAACTGTGCTATTGCTATTCTGCCTTTCCTTTGACCTTCGCTTTACGTCACTGCACTTTGTGTTTTACAATAGGTACATTTTGTATGCAGTGTTTCCACCTTACCTCTCGCGTCCCTGTGTGCAATGCCTTGTATTCCTTTTTTTTTTGTTTAAATGTTTTCTTAAATGTTCGAATGTAGGTGGGTGTGCTTTCACATTTTGCATTTTTTAAATCGAATCCTGCAACCCACCTATTGCTCTGCATTTCTTTTGTGCCCTCCTTAACTACTCGGTCGCCTGTGAGTAAGAGCCAGGACTATGCACTGCAGGGCCCCCTTTTTTTTCCCTTCTCGCATCTGTGCTCTGCCACCGAGATGGCACTCGCCATCTCTCCAATCTTTTCCAACTGCTACACTATCGCCTATGCTGCCTCTCAAAATCTGGATGAAAAAAAGCACACAAAAAAAGACATCCTGGGTGCAAATACTGCCCATCACAGACATCTATGTCAGAGCATCCTCCAAAGAGATCTTCACTGATATCCTCTTCTCTGTCCCCTCTCCAGACCTATGGACTTCTCATCTCTACTCTCTCCCGTTAATAGTAGCACAAAGTGTGAAATCCTCTTGTTGGGCTTCTTCACATCATGCTGCATCATTAATATCTACCACACTGGCACTATCCTGGTTCAGAGTGCTCAGGTCAACCTTCTCTTTGACCGGATCCTGCCATCCCTCATTAACTTTCTTCTTTTTCCTGCCTATCTCCCCATTTCCCCCTCTGCCCTCCCACCTTCTGACAGAAATACCACAGCCCTGTACTCCACCTCAGAAAACCTTCAAAGGCAGAGATTGTCCCCATCTGGCGACTCTTATCGTCCGTTCAGCCAATGTTATTTGCCTTCTTCTTGAAGACACAGACTTCAACATACTCGCTCTTACTAAGACATGGTTCAATGCCAGCTCAGTCACTGCTTTTGACTCCCTCCTACCTGACAGCTTTAAGATAATTTCCAAGCCTTGACCTCACCGAGCTGGCAGTGGGGTTGCCTTAATCTTCCCCGATTGGGTTCCTTCTTCCATCTTACCCACTCAGCTCTACTGCTCCTTTGAGATCCTGGTATGCAAGTTGGCTAGCTCTCCCTCCTTCACCCTGACCATTGCTACTGTTTACCAGCCTCCAGTCGCTACCTCGCTGTTCCTCTCCGAAAGGGCTGATTTCTGTACCTCCTTACTTTCAACCTCCTCCAACGTGCTCCTCCTGGGTAACTAACACCCAACAGGACTCCCCTGGCACAGCATCCACTATTTTCATTGACCTCTGCACCTCTCTATCCCTTTCCATTCTCCCTTCTGGTCCAACCCACTTGGACACCCTCATCCACTCCGACCTCCCTCTCTCTCTCATCTCCCCTGGTCACCCCTCTCATCTCTCCTCGCACCTGGGTCTCTATGGACTTGTGACCACTCCTCCAAAACCCTTGCCAACCTCGTTCTCAAACATCCAACCGATGAAACGAGTGTCAGCTGCTGCCTTCACGTCCACCTTTATCACCCCCTTGCCCTCCCAACTCCGACTCTACCACGACACTGCTCTCAACAACTTCCACCTGTCCATCACAACACCATTGACATTCTTGGCCCAGCAATGAGGATCTGCTTGAAACCCGCATCTAAGCGCAACATTTGGTACGACTCTGAACTTGCAGCCCTGAAAAGAAAGTGCAGAGCTGCAGAACGGAAGTGGCAAACCTCAGGCTCCCCCTCTGACAAACGGGTGGCTTGTCTCATGCTCCAAAGGCAATACAGACTATATCCATGCCAAGAAAAGTGCCCACATCCAGAACACGGCTGAACTTTTCAAAATCTGCAGGGAACTAGCCAACCTTTCCGCAGTATCTTCCTTCCCTGTTCCTGCTCAGGCCCTCTACAACGCACTGGCCACTCACTTCACCACCAGAACTCAGGACATCCTGAACAGCCTAGTCACTCTCATGCAACCCATCCCTCACCCCCTTGCCTCCCTCTGGCAGTCACCATCCTACTTCTTTCTACTCCTTAGCCCTCGTCTCACTGGAAGAAGTCGCCAGAGTTGTCCGCTCCATGGAGGTCTCTTCAAAACAGGTTTCCCTTTGCTCATCAAGGACAACATTAGCTCTCTTGCTCCTGCACTCTCTGATCTCTGTAACCACTCCTTTGCTACTGGTTCTTTCCCATCCTCCCTTGTGCGCAACCTCCTTAAAAAAACAAAACATCGACAGACCTTTCCTGTCCAGCCAACTACTGCCCTATCTCCATCACACCCTTCCAGGGGAAACTGCTGGAGAAATTGGCCCTGTCCCAACTCAACTCTCACACTGAACTTGTTGATGGTGTCCATGACCATCAATCTGGATTCCGAGCAACCACAGGCACGTAAACGGCTCTTCTGAACACCTGTGAAGAACTGCTTGCATCCTGGATTCCAAATCCCCTGCTGTCCTCATCCTTCTTGATTTCTCCTCTGCATTTGACACGGTCAACCACTCCATCCTCATACAAAGGCTCCATGACACCCTTGGTATCTCGGAGCAGGCACCTCGCAAGTCATCCTGGAAACCTTCTCTCCTACCTCTCCACCTGTGGTGTCCCCCAGGCCTCTATTCTCTCACATTGGCTCTTTAACATCTACCTTACTCAGCTGGCACTCCTCATCTCCTCCAACTCCCAGTGTTATGCTGACGCCCAACTCTTCTTCAAACTCCCTGCTGACCCTCTTGCACCTTATATCATCCCTGTCTGCCTTTCTGCCCATCCAAGCCTGGTGCACTTCCAATGATCTCTGCCGCAATACCAGAAAAACAGATCCTTCCCATTGGGACCCCTGCTCCAGACTTCTTCCCTTCACTCTGGCCTTCTTCCATGGGCTCTCTCCCCCTGCTCCCTCTTCTGAAGCCAGAAACCTTGGAGTCATCTTCGACTTCTCCCTCTCCTTCTGACCACATACTGAAGACATTACCAAGAAGTCCCACTTTCAGCTATTCCTTCTCAAAGCAATTCTACCCTTTCTCACTTTCCCCCAGAAGCTCAATGTTACCCAAGCCCTGGTTCTCTCTAGGCTTGTCTATTGCAATAGCCTCCTCTTGAATCTACCTTCTTCTACTCTGTGACCCCTCCAGCTAATCCAGAATAGGGCAGCAAGACTTATCCTTGGCATCAAGCCCAGGGACCGCATCTCTCCTGCCTGTCCTAAAAAGTCTTCATTGGCTCCCGGTTGCTTCACTGATTAAATTGGAATCCCTCTATCATTCACAAGGCTGTCTGGGGCTGGGGACCACGCTATCTGCAACTCTCTCTTAGTAAATATTCCCCCTCTAGACCTCTGCGCTCCTTTGGCACCAACTCTGTGAGTAGAGCGTTTCGCTAAACAGAGGGCAAGTGGTTGATGGCTTTCCTCAGCTGGCTCCCTTCTTTGTAACAACCTCCCCCCCCCACTTTGCCTTCAGCAGGACTTTCTTAAATTCGGAAGCTCCTCAACATTTTCCTCTTTACCGCCACCTTCCCTCCCGCTCTCCTCTGCTAATCTCACAGTTGCTTGTTTGGTGTTCAGGGCCGTTATGTATCCTCGGGGCCTTGACCTACCACACTGAATCACCCCCAACTTCTGTCCTCAGCACTTTGCTCTGCACACCCTCCACCCATGGAGGCTCTCACTTACATTGCACTTCACCTGTTGCTCACCCATGAGCACCCCAGCACCTATCCCATTCCCCCTCCCTTCTGCACTTGCACGTTCTGAACACTCACAAGGCATAGTAGGTCACCCCCCCACTGTATTTAATATTTATTTTGTATGCATTTTAAATGTTTCGTATCCCCTTGTCCCCTCTCTGTTGCACTGTGGGCACTTTGAAACAGTATTTACTTCCTGTATAAGCGCCTAACAAGCAAACAAATAGTGATTTTATATATTCATCTGTTATTCAGACAACAGCCAACACGGGTTTCTGCGACTTCTTGGCCTTCTTCAGGGCATAATGAAAAATATATTCCCAACGATACATGATACACATTTGTCAAATGATCACATCAAATATATTACCAATTAGCAAAATTCTAAGTGCATAACACAAAATGAATATTGCCAAACCATATGATCATGTGCCATAATTTTCACATATACATATTACAATATTCACATTAATAATAATATAATAAATCCATATTGGTTTGTTTAATTAATTTATAAAGCGCACCACACCCTGGGGTATATGGGCGCATTACAAGACAGCTCAGTTACAGATTGTGTACATACATGACAGATTGTATACATACAGAACACCAATAGAACAGGACAAATAATAGCAGTAATAGTTCTAAGGACAAAATATGGGAGTACAATTTTGCAGATGATTTACAACAGTGGCATGTAGGGAAGATTGAGCTCCTGTAAGAAGCAAGTGCATTATGAGGAAAAAGGAGCAGGTGAGAACTCTAAGTTCTCTAAGCGCCTGAGAGTGACATGTCGTTTATGGCTAGCCATTTTTTGATACTGGACCTGAAGCATTGGACTGTCGGATCAGAACGTAAATGAAGAGGGAGGGCATTCCAAGTTTGAGCCGCGTTGACCGGGAACATGTTACCGCTAGCTTTTTTCAGGTTGAACCGAGGAACTGTAATACAGTAGGCGTTGATGGACCTAGTTGGTCGGGAAGTGGTTTTCTTGATGACTCTCTCTCTTAGGTTCTGTGGAGCGGAATTGTTCAGGCATTTGTGCGTAATGGACACTATTTTGAAGAGAATCCTATCCTTAATAGAAAGCCAGTTGTGCTTTCTTCTAATTTCTGAGATGGAACAAGTTACTTACCTGTAACTGTTGTTCTCCAGCATGGGTCTGGCATGGATTCACATGCTCATGAATATTCCCCGTCGTCAGGCTGGGAATCCTCGGTAAAGAAAAAACCAGTATCAGTTTCGTTTCTGATCTGTCTTTCGTAGTAGTAACCAATCACTGGTCTCTGCGTCATACTGACCACAGCCAATGACTGCCCTCTACCTAAGCACCGCCTCTGGCAGCCATCTTCAGATTTGGAAGCACGTGAAGTGGCAGTATGACCAAGTGAAGAGCCGCAGAGGGGTAGGCGGGAGGGTTCGCATGTGAATCCATGCCAGACCCATGCTGGAGAACAACAGTTACAGGTAAGTAACTTGTTCCTTCTCCAGCATGGGGTCTGGCATGGATTCACATGCTCATGAATAAAGAATACATAGCAGTACACACATGCACAACCACGGGAGGTGGCAAAGGCTCAACATTAAGCATTACATCAAACTCAACATTAAGCATCTTACCTCCTCACCAGGCTCACCTCAGGCGAACAGGTTGCGCAGCACTGCTTGGCCGACCCTGGACTCCTCCCTGGAATCCCGATCGACGCAGTAGAATTTCGTGAAGGTGTGCGTCGACCTCCACGTAGCAGCCCTGCATATGTCCAGCAGGGGCACACCAGAAAGGAACGCCGTGGTAGCTGCGATCGGTCTGGTGGAATGGGCTCTCGGACGGCCAGGCAGCGGTCGGTTTGCCAACCGATGACAGTACAAGATACAGCCGGAGAGCCATCTGGAAATGGAAGCCTTCGAGAGAGCCTTCCCCTGATTGACAGGTCCAAAGTTCACAAAGAGTTGTGACGTCTTCCGAAAACACTTCGTGCGGTCCACGTAGAACTTCAGCGCTCTAGCCACATCCAGCGAGTGCAAAGTCCTCTCAGCCGGCGACGAAGGAGACGGGAAGAACACAGGCAACACCAAGGGTTCGTTGAGATGGAAGTCCGACGGTACCTTGGGCATGAAGGAGGGGTGCGTCCTGAGCACTACCCTCGTGTCGTGAAAAGTCAAGTACGGGGCCTTGCAGGAAAGGGCCTGGATCTCTCCCACCCGTCGTGCGGAGGTGATGGCCACAAGAAACGCTGTTTTCCACGACAGAATCTTCAACGGGGCCGAGTGCAGAGGCTCGAACGGAGGTCCCATGAGCTTGGTCAGCACCACGTTGAGCTCCCACGCCGGGGCCGGAGCCTTCACCGGCGGGAACGATCTGAACAGTCCCTTCATAAACTCTTTCACCAGACGATGAGACCACAAGGACGTCCGCCCCGTGGTTCTGGTGTATCGGGAGATCGCAGCAAGATGAATCTTGATGGACGCGTGTGCCAGTCCAGCTTTGGCCAGCGTCAGCAGGTACGGCAGTACCTGGGGGGCCGTAATCCGTAGAGGGTTAATCTTCTGTGCGTGGCACCAGACAGAGAACCTCTTCCATTTGTGTCCGTAGCATTTAAGAGTCGAGGACGCCCTGGCCTTTGCAAGAACCTCTCTGCAGTCGGCCGGTATGTCGTATCCTCCAAACTCTAGCGCTGCAGGAGCCAGGCCTGCAAGTTCAGCGATTTCGGATCGTGGTGGAGGATGGCGCCTCCTTCCCTGGAGAGTAGATCCGCGTCCACCGGCAGCTTGATTGGCGGGGACGTTGACAAGTCCAGAAGGTCCGGGAACCATATCTGCCTCGGCCACGCAGGTGCGACGAGGATCATCCTGCACCGTGACCTCTTGAGCTGGTTGACGAGCCGGATTAGCAGTGGCAAAGGAGGGAATGTGTAGAGGAACAGGCCCTCCCAGGGGAACGAGAAAGCATCGCCCATGCTCCTCGCCTGGGGAAACCTGCTGGCGAACTTCCGGCACTTGGAGTTCGTCGCCGTCGCGAACAGGTCGATCTGGGGTGTACCCCACCGTCGGAAGAGGCGATCCACTGGATCCTGCCGTAGTTCCCACTCGTGGCACGAGCGCAGCTCCCTGCTGAGTGAGTCGGCGATGGTGTTTTTTATCCCTGCCAGATGAAACGGCACCAGAAACATCCTTTGGGCGACGGCCCAATGCCACAGGTCCTGCGCCTCCTTGGACAGTGCTGGGGACCTGGTTCCGCCCTGTTTCCTGATGTAAAACATGGTGGTGGTGTTGTCGGTGAAGATCCTCACCACCTTGCCCTTGAGGGACGGAAGGAAGGAACTGAGGGCCCAGAACACTGCACGGAGCTCCAGGACGTTGATATGGAGGGACTTCTCCGTCGGGTGCCAAAGGCCTCTCGCGTGCAGATTTTTGATGTGCGCTCCCCACCCTTCCAGGAAGGCATCCGTGGTCACTGTCTCCTGGTGGTCTGGGGTCCGGAAGTCCATGCCCGCCGTCAGATGCGCGGGTGCCCCACCACCGGACCGCTCGGCGGAAACTCTCGTCGAGTGTGATCCTCTCCTCGAAGCCGCCCGTCGTTTGGATCCAGCGCGCGTCCAGGAACTCCTGCAACGGGCGCATCCGGAGCCTGCACATGGGAATGAGGTAGATGCAAGAAGACATCATTCCGAGGAGGGACTTGATGGACCTCACCTTGGCCGCGTCGGAAGCCAACATCCGCTGTACCTTGCCCAGGATGGACCTGGTCCTTTCCTCCGACGGGGAGGCCAGAAGGGACACTGTGTCGAGCTTCGCTCCCAGAAACAGTGCGTTTTGCGCGGGTACCAGGTGGGACTTGGCGTAGTTCACGGAGAATCCCAGGTCCGTGAGAAGTTGGACGGTCCTTGCCGTGTGCTCCACGGCGAGCTCCCTCGTCTTAGCTCGGATGAGCCAGTCGTCCAGGTAGGGGTAGACGTGGATCCCCTTGCGGCGCAGCTGCGCCGCCACCGGTGCAAGGCATTTGGTGAATACCCTGGGTGCCGACCGTAGTCCGAAGGGGAGGGCTTTGAACTGGTAGTGACGCCCTTGGACCACAAACCTGAGGAATTTTCGGTGCCCCTTTAGGATGGGAATATGGAAGTAGGCATACTCCAAATCCAACGACGACAGGAAGTCTCCTTCCTCCAGCTGACCCAGGACGTGCTGGAGGGTGACCATCCGGAACTTCTGCGCCTTGATGAACTTGTTCAGACGTCGCAGGTCTAGGATGGGGCGCCATCCTCCCGTCGTCTTCTTCACGAGGAAGTATCTCGAGTAAACTCCGGAGCCCCGAAGCCTCTTTGGGACGAGTTCGATGGCGCCCTTCCTGAGCATCGCCCTTACCTCCAGGAGAAGCTGAGGGACGTGAAGCTCTTTCCTGGCCACGGGGGGGACGCGCGGGCACCTTCTTTGAAACTCGAGCGCGTGGCCCCGGGCTAAGGTGTCCAACACCAAACGGTCGGTGGAGATGGACTCCCACACGCTGACGAAGCTCGCCAGCCGGCCTCCCACCGGGGTGCTTCGGTGGGGGCCCGACCCCACGGCCGGTTCAATCCTGTTTCGACGAGGCTTTGCCGCTTTGACCTCCTTGGCGACGACGGCGGGGTCCGCTAGACTTGCCTCGTCCTCTGTAGGCCTCCTGAGACGAGCGGGCTGCTTGACGGTAGGTGGAGAAACCGCCGCCAGAACCTTTGGAGGCGCCCTTGCCTCCGCTGCTCCGAAAGGGCATCCGTCGTTGCTGCAGAACCACAAGGGCCCGGGCCGTCTCAGTCCGCTTTAATGGCCTGAAGGGAGTCGTCCACTGTTTTCCCAAACAGGTTGTTCCCATCGAACGGCATGCCCAGGACTCTGGTCTGTACGTCTTGACGGAAGTCCGTAGCCTTGAGCCATCCACGCCGCATAAGGCACACGCCGTTGCCCAACTGGCGAAACCCAGTGTCGGCGATGTCCGTCGCAATAGTGATGGCGTGGTCGGACGCCACCTCACCTTCCTGTAGGATCTCCAGGGCATCCGCCCTCTTGTCGTCCGGTAGGAAGTCCAGCAGGGGAGCCAGTTTGTACCATAGCTCCCTGTCGTAGCGGGCCACGATAGCCAAGGCGTTGGCCGCTTTAATCGTCGTCGCTGCAGACGAGATGACCCTGCGTCCCATAGCGTCCAATTTCTTTCCCTCGCCGTCCGGTGGGGAAGTCGATGTGGAGGCCGCACCCCCTGGCCGCCGCGGAGACAACGGAGTCCGTGGTAGGCTGCGCCCGGAGGCACAGGGGGGCCGCGTCCGGGACCCGGTACTTCTTCTCGTACCGGTCTCTTCTAGCTGGCGTCGTGGAAGGGTTCTTGAGGAGGGCGAGGCCCTCATCCCAAATGTCGTCCAGTAGAGGCACCGCGAGGACCGTCTTCCTCTTGGCCTCGCGCCGTTGATAAAGGAATCCTTCCTTTTTCTTCTCCTCAGGGCGGAGTTGGAAAAAGCTCGGATGCCCTGGCGATCATGGAGTGGAACGATCCAATCTCGTCGGGCGGAGAAGCCCTGGTGGGAGGTGACGAGGGTAGATCCTCGTCGTATGTGCCCGTCGCTGCCATGTCAGTCCCCGTATCATCCCCTCGGGTGGACGGGGAGGAGGGCTGGACGGGGCGCGACGGCTGAAAAGGAGGTGGAGGGTGAATCCTTCTTTTCTTGGGCGGGGGAACACCAGAAGGTCCCAGTTCAGGATCCCCCGACGGGAGAGGTTCCTCCGTCGGCAACGGTAGTCTCGTCCTTGTCTCTGAGCATAAGGACTGTATAGCCAACAAAATGGCCGCCGAGTTGTCTTGCGGCGCTGGCAGAGGGGAATCCGACGGGCGATCAGGGGCCGTGTCGGCACCCTCGACGATGTCGTCGTCACCCGCGTCGGGATCCATCCCGACGGGCCGGTCTTCTTCCACGCCAAGGCCGTGGCTTAAGACCTCGATCAGCTCCTCCTCCGAGGTTGAAGCCGAATCTACGACGACGCCCTGCCCCCCCCTTTTTCTTCCCCGCCGGGGATTTCACGGGGGTCCTATCGATGGGCACAAAAGAGGACTCCCTCCGCGGTGGCAGGGAGACTCTGAGCCCCGAGGTCGCCACCACTGGTGTAGCCTCCACAGGCTGAGCCAGGGTCGCCGCGACAGTATCGATAGAGGGCTTGGCCGGATGGATTAAGGCCTTCACCACCTTAGGTGCGCTCACCGCCTTATCCTTGAGGGGGGGGGGGACACTGCCTCGCTCCCCCTCCGATGGGGCCTTCGAGCTCGACCGGGGCCTCTCCAGGAGCTTTGCCGGGTGCTCGCCCTTCCTCTTACCCGACCCAGAGCGTTGGCTCGTGGCTGAAGGTGCCGGGGAGGGTGCGCCCTCCCTGTCTGGCGCCCGTAGAGCCCGACCGTTCGGCGCTCCCGGTGCCAGCGGACTCGCGGTGCTTGGCCTTGTGTTGGACCCCCGTCGCCGGGGCGTCCTCAAAGGTCTTAGAAGACCGCTCGGATTTCTTCCTCTTCTTCTCGCCTGACGGGCTCTTCCCTTCCAGCCAGTTGGCGAGACGTTGATGGCGGTCCTTCATGGTCCCTTCCGACATGTTGCCGCAAAACGCACAGTCCTTCTCCACGTGCGTCTTGTCCTCATGTAAGCAGTAGAGACAAAAGGAGTGTTCGTCCTCCTTAAAGACGTTCTGCAGCTGGCATCCAGGGCAGACCCTGAACAGCTTTCCGGGCGTCGAGCTTCCCTTCTCCTGGGCCATGTCCGGGCCTGAGAAGCTTCTGGAGTCCTCCAAAGCGTAGCTCGACGAAATCTTCACCCTTGAGGGGCGCAGACGAATCCGACACAGGTCCCCGTTGATCGGATGGAGAGTCGGTGGAGCTCGAGGCTCTTTTGACTGAAAAAAACTAAGTTTTTGAGCAAAAAACGTGAAAAAATAGCACTAACGCTCGAGAGCAATAGCACGAGGATCCCAACACATGAACGTGCGGTAAAAATCTGACGATGGCTGCCAGAGGCGGTGCTTAGGTAGAGGGCAGTCATTGGCTGTGGTCAGTATGACGCAGAGACCAGTGATTGGTTACTACTACGAAAGACAGATCAGAAACGAAACTGATACTGTTTTTTTCTTTACCGAGGATTCCCAGCCTGACGACGGGGAATATTCATGAGCATGTGAATCCATGCCAGACCCCATGCTGGAGAAATGATCATTCTTCGGGATGCTCAGAGCTGTTCCAAGAGCATTATTTTGTAATATTTGGAGTTTATTTATGATATATTTGTTCGCTCCTGCATACAGTGCATTACAGTGATCAAGTTTCGACAAGATTGGTGCTTTTTCTAGTATAATGCAACTATTTGTTGAGATACGGTTTGCAAGCGCATATGAGCTTGCATGTGTACGAGGTAGAGGAAGTGTTATGCAGAATTATATGCAGTACCCTTTGGGAACACCACACACAATCAAGACTACAAGTAACAGTACAAACTCACCTTTGGTACAAACCTGTACTACACAGTAAGGTGGTAGCGATGGCTGAGCAGCCAGACGTATCTCAAGAGCAAGTGAGCAGTATCAATAGTTACACTAAGGACAGCAATTACTATGATTCAAACACACACTGCCTCAAGGTTTCTGAGTAAAAGAATATAGATTTATTTACACTTTAGTGAAATGTTTTACAACTGAAGTAAAGCAGTTGAAAAATCACACTCTTAATACACCACACCACTCCCAATAGATTCTGGACAAGTTAATTTCAAAATGAAGTGTGAGCAAAATGGCACTCCAGCAATTAAAAAGTGAGGGAAAGGCAAGGTTAGCCTAAAATTGAGCAGCACCAACAGATAAGTAAGCAGGGCACTCTAGAAAGAGGAACTACAGTGATGGAATCAAATTAAAAAGACTTATGGCCAAAGTCAATAGGACAAAAGTCTTTTGCTCAAGATCACACAGCTCAGGGTAGTTCGCGGTTAAGTCTTTGCCAAGAGTTCCAGACGAAGTTGGTCGGTAGAAAAGTTAGTTTAAAGAGTAGAGAAGGGCAAGCCCGTGGATTGGCAAAAGGTTTCACACACCTTCACCACGGCTGGACGAAACAAACAACCGGATTTGTACAGTACCTTTAAACGAGGAAGAAACTGTAGCTGAGGCGGACGTTCCTGGCAGGTCCTGCAGGCTCACGGTTCCTGAAGCGACTGTCGGACTGACACGAAGTAGGAAGACTGGAGGGTCCTGCACTGCCCAGGGAAGAAACTAGCAGCAGAGCAAAGCAACAAATAAAAGTTGCGCTCCTTATAGCCCAAGCAGGGTCCAACCTTCCTGGCTATCCGGTTCACTGTAGCTCTGTACAGCAAATTCAACCAGAGGAGGGTGTCCTGGCTTGCAGTTTGGGAGAACTGGTTGGTCCCACCAGCTCAGAGGAAGAAGATTCCTGATGGATCTTCTCTGTCGGAGTCTCAACCTGCAGCAGGGCTTCACTGGGCGGTTCAGTCGTTGTAGGGGTCCTCTTCTGTCTGCTCCTCTTCGGTTCTTTCGTTCCAGTGGCGACCCTGTCTTTCCAGACCCAGAGACCTGCTTTTTATGCAGTTTTCCCCCATTCACACAGCCCGGCTGTCAATCACAGCAGGGTGGCTGTCCTGGTGGGACAGTCACCTAGCCAATGAAACAGGAGTGCGACTTGGGTTACCAAGGGAAGCCATGGCAGGGGACCTAAAGCCCCTGCCTCACATCCTGCCTACCCAGACTTTCAGGTGCCTAAGGAGGGCTTCTGCGAACCTGGTTTGGCGCGCAGAGTAAAACACGAGAAAGACATTTTCAAAAAGAAATGGCGAATAAACCTGGCTGGAACTGTATAAAAACGTATATGGTCTAGCAGGTTTAAGTTTGAGGCTACAAAGATAGCCTAAAACAATACCATGTTTATTTAAGTTAACCACGGTAAGAAAAATAGGGTAGTTACCACTGCCACCAGCCAAGTCTTGATGAAAAGGGGGCGAAACAATGCTCCAAGAGAGACAGACAAAAAGGGATAAGTATTAACCCTTTCCAGTACTCTATGTAAGATAGTTTGTAATGGGTCTGTGGATTTTAAAAAGACTAAAAGTCAATGGCAACTGTACATGTTCTGGGAAACAGTCAGTCCCAGAAAATGGAGTCTGAGTTGGGAAGTCTAAAAGACAACCCTTTGTCACTGCACTGAAGGTGCTGTGTAACACACAGTAAAAAGATGATGCCTATGGAGTAGGTGAGGCTCCACAGTATATGAACACAAGAAAATGTTAAACACACATAGCAAAACACATGTAAGAGTAGGGAAAAGAGGCTCACACTCTTACCAGGTGAAAAAAATAAATCCTAGAAATCCAGCAAAGCTGCTGAGGGACTCAGTAGGTAAGGGAAATTAGCCATTCTGGAGAATTCTCCCTAACAGGAAGCAGTCGCATTAACTTGTTTTTGTAAGTTAAGGGTGGAATCGAGGTAGAAGCCTAGAGTTTTAGTCTCCTTAGTCTCTTTGATGATGTTGCCATCTATATTGAATGAGGAGTATTGGGTATCAAGTTTATTCAGGTTAGTAGGGGCCCCTAGGATCAGTAACTCCGTCTTCTCATCATTCAGGCAAAGGCTGTGAACCGGGGAGGGCTCACGGTACGACAAGGAGCCTCCACCAAAACCTTTCCTCGATCTGCTCGACTTTCCGCTGGAGGCACGAAAGGATGAGTGGTGTGGTTGGAGAGTACCGAGGGCACAAGCAGTCTCTGTATCCATCTTGATGGCCTGAAAGGACTTGTCGACGACCTTCTCAAAGAGGTTCGCCCCAAACGGCATGTCCAGTACCCTCGTCTGGACCTCCTGGCAGAAATTGGTGGCCTTCAGCCAGCCTCTACGACGGAGGAAGACCCCGTTCCCCATCTGCCGGAAACCCATGTCGGCGATGGCAAGGGCCACTGTGATGGCATGGTCCGACGCCACTTCGCCTTCCTGAAGGAGTGCGATTGCCTCCACCCGCTTGTCGTTGGGTAGGAACTCCAGAATCTGAGCCATCTTGTACCAGAGTCCACCGTCATACCTTGGAAGAATCGCCAATGCATTGGCTGCCTTGATGGTCAACGCCGGAGTAGATCTTCCTCCCTATGGCGTCCAACTACTTCCCCTAGCTGTCTCGAGGGACAGAGGACGACAAAGGGTTAGACAACCTCTTCCTCCCAGCCGCTGACATGGAGTCTGGTGACTGTTGCGACCGTAGGCACTTGGGTGCATACTCTGGCACCCTGTACTTTTTCTCCCGCTTGGCCAGGGCCAAATAAGGATTCTTCAGGAGGGCTAGACCTTCCTCCCACATGTTGTGCAGGAGGGGCACTACCATGATGGTCTTCCTCTTGGCCTCGCGCCTCTGGTATAGGAAGCCCTCCTTCTTGGTCTCTTCGGTCGTCAGCTGGAAAAGCTTGGAAGCTTTTGTCTACCATGGCATGAATCAACCCCATCTCATCCAGTGGGGACGTCCTCTGTTGTAGCAATCCACCCGCCGTGACGATTTTGTCGTCAGTCGTCACTGTGGCGGTGTCCGTCCCCAGGTCCAAACAGAGGAAGGGCATCTGGCGCGGGTGTGGCGGTTGATGCAGAGGTGTCAGATGGCCCTTCCTCTTTTTAGCTGGAGGCTGATCCGGAGCCAACGGGGCCAGGGCCTGCATCATCCTCTTCTGGATTTCTGACACCAGCGTGTGTAGTGTTGAAAGGATGTCCAGGGATACATCTTTTGGGGGAGCAGGCGTGGCGGGTACACTAGGCCCTGCGCCGTCTGTGTCGTCGTAGTCGTCCTCCAGGTCCTTGTCGGCCGTATGCAGGGATTCCGTGTCCTTGTCGTCCGAGGATGAAACATCCATGTCTTGGGGTACAGCCTGCGGCGGGCCTGGGACTTCATCGCCCCCACCCCCTCCTTTGCACCCTGAGGGGGTTTGAGGCGGGCTCAGCAATGGCATCCTTTTCTCCAGTGTGCAAGCAGAGTTTGCCACTACCCTGGCTGAGGACAACCTTGGCGCGGTAGGGGCTACCTTCATGGGTCAGCCCCTTTGGATTTCGAGAGAGCGGCCGCCACCAGCTCAATCGTCAATAACGATTTCTCTTGCGCCGCCTGGGCCTTCTTGCGCAGGTAGGCAGTCTTTTCCTCCACCCTAGGGTTCTTGGCCCGCAGCTTAACCGGGTTGGGCGACCTCCTTTTTGAGGAGGAGCTCGATCGATGGCTGGCGATGGGAGGCAGATGGTGATGTTGATCGCGCTCTGCCAATCGACGGACCCGCTTGTGCGGCAACCCCAACAGAAGCTGACTCGCAGTGCTTGGCCTTGTCTTGGGCCCCCACGGATGGAGCGCCCTCAAAGGACTTGGGCACAGGGCAAAGGCCTTGGCGTTTAGCCACGTCACCAGTCTACTGTGTCAATCTTTCATCGTTCTCTTGGAGAAGCCGAGGCAGATCTCACAATCTCCTTTTTTGTGGTCCGGGGGAAGGCAGTAGAGGCAGTAAAGGTGTTTGTCCTCCACAAACACATTCTGCATCTGGTGCAGCTCTTGAAAAGGGAACTTACTTCCTTCTTCTCCGCCATCATGGTCGGAGTCGCAGAGTAGGCCCGATGGTCTTCTGGAAACTTTGATGAAAACTCAACAATCCTTACCTTTGGGGGCATTGAAATTCACCGACAACAGATCCCCGCTTGTCGGCAGATGGAGAGAAGAGCAAAATACTTTTTTCTACAATAAAGCACGAAAACCGTAAAATAGTTCATGGACCAAAACGAGGACTCCCAACACTTGAAAGTGTGGCAAAAATCTGAAGATGGCTGCCAAAGGAGGGGCTTAGGGAGAGGGCCGTCATTGGCTGGGGGCAATATGAACCCAGAGTACAGTGATTGGTTTAGGAGAGAAGGAATATTCATGAGAATGTGAATCCATGCCAGACCCCATGTTGGAGAACAGCTCTTTCCCAAGGACTTTGTCCTCCTTGGAGAGGCAACGCGAGGTGGTTCCTGTGGAGGAAGAAGACGAAGACAATGGTTTAGAAAACAAGGAAGCCACAGCCACCAAAGGAATGAGGCTGTGGGTGGGAGGCAAGGAGGTTTGGCTTCCCGTCCGTCAGCCTAAACCTGCAGTCCAACTCCTTGTTCATCTGGGCATTGCCCTGGACTTCTCCCAGACCTTTCGCGCCACCTGCAGAACATCCTTCTGGAGAGGGATGCCTGACCGGATTGTGGTGCGTTTCCCCCAAGACCTCTGCTAGCACACCAGACTCCTGGGGGGCTTCCTCAGGAAGTGGGACCCCCTCAAGAACTCGGCCAGGCCCTGAAGGCGGTCATAAAAGGCCTTAACGGTTGCTGAGAGTTCATCATCCTGGGCTTCATTTTCATCATCACCCCGTTTTCACAGATAGAGGGGAATCCTGGCCGTGGGAAACAGGTGCCACGGGGGCCACCCCTAGGTCCAGAACTGCAGACAGGTCCAACGGCTGTTGAGGGGGAGGCGTTGGTGATACAGGAGGGGGTGGAGGGGTCAGACATAACCAAAGGGCCTGAACCGGTGGCGGGACCAGAACCAGGAGCGCTGGATGAACAGTAGTACCACCCAGAGGTGGGGGCCGAGAGGCACCACCTGTGGGATGACCTTCATAATGTCCTTCAGGAGACCCTTTATTTGAGAGTAACTCATGAGGAAGAGAAAGCACTCGAAGAAGCAGTCCTCTCACAAGCGACTGGTCACAAGTGACCAGAGGCCCAGCGCCTCTGAGGCACTGGGCCTACGCTCCTGGGCAAAGCGCATAGGGACCTGGTGCATGTAGCCATATGTCTGATGGGTAGACGTATCGCTGAGGAGACCAAAAACTTACACCGTAGGATCCGCTGCCGCTTCCAGAGGGAAGGGGGCTGGAATCATCATACAAAGCCCATTCTATGGGCAAAAGCACTGGAGGGCCCGAAGTTATATCCAAGATGGCTGCTGTCCTGGCAGGCTCTGCCACATTCCCCTCTGCCATTTTGAAGCCTTGCACCACGCCCTAGGTGGGAGGGCGCGAAGGCCCTGAGATAGGAGAGGCCTTAGACACGCGAGGTTACAGCTTGGGTCTTGCACCCGAAGCAGAGTAGACGCTGAGCCCTCAGCCGGACGGCCGTTACTCGTTAACGCCCAGACTCGCGCGAGCCCCAGAAGGCTGGATGGCCTCGGCAACTGTGACCTCACAACACTCTGCACGACAGAAGGACCAAAAAAGGACAAGCCATCCTGAATTGATGAAAAAAGAAAACTGTCACCATTTCGTGTCAATGGTGACCATTACAGGCTGCAACTAACACACAAAAGTAGGTAGAATATATCCACTGCCACCAGCCATTCAGATTAGCTGTCAATGTAACCAAAAAGCTACAGGACAGTGAGAAATGGGATACAGTGTAACCCCTCAGCGCTACACCAGGTGGGGTGTGCAGATCTCACAATAGAAAAGATAGAAAGGATACAAAATATCCCTCTGCCCTTGGGAACGTGTTCTCACAAGGAAAATAACAGAAAATAAAAAGGGAAGCCTTAAGGGCCCCCCAGCAACATTGCACAGAGTGTGCTGTATGCTGCAAACATCAATGACAGATGCCACAACACTTGGAGGAAAGCATTACTCCAAAAAAAAAAAAAAAGGTATAAAAAGAAAAACAAAAGGTTCCAGAAGACGAGAGTAAAAGAATGCGTGAGTGTGGAAAAAGGTTCCCACTCACTCAGGAGAAAAGACAAAAAATGCAGTAGTGCAGTAATACGTGCTAGGGCACTCACAGATGGAGATTATACATAAACATGAAAACCTACCCAACATAAGGCAGGTCAGGAGGAGGGCACGTACAATGTGTTGACATTTCAACTCTTATTAAATAACGAGAAAAAGGCATAACTTTCCCTATTGCTATGTGGGTGTTCCCTGCCTATGTAAATAACTAAGGAGCTCGTCAATCGTCAGCAAGTCTTAAATTAATGATCCCGCTGTCCAAAAATGAATTCCAACTGACCCATCTACTATACTAACAAAATAAGGTTGGGAGAAAGTCTCGTCTTCCCATTGTCTTTTCTTGTAATGTTTTTTGTTTGCTCAACCTTTTTAGGGAATTGTACGATCGGACCGAAAAAAAAAGGTCCGACTGTACAAAAAGTCTGAAAAATGCTACCCCCAAAGGTTCGAAAGCTCTTGGTCCGGTCAAGGTAGAATTTTGGAGCTTGTTTGACAAAGACAGTGAGGTACCCTCTGAGCCTCGTCCTTGGGGTCAGCGAAGAAAGCAGGTAGCACCATTTCCTCTTTCAGGTGAAACGAGGAGACTACCTTAGGCAAGAATGCTGGGTGAGTTCTAAGCACCACCTTGCCCTTATGAAAAGTAGTATAGTGCTCTGAAGCCTGGATGTCACTGACCTGCATGCAGACGCAAGACCCCACCAATATGGCTGTCTTAATGATGACTAGCCTGATTTCCGCGGACGCCACTGGCTCGAATGGTTTATGAGCAAAGGCACCCAAAACTACATCGAGGTCCCACACAGGGTGTGGTTTCTCGTGAGGCCCGCCAGATGTCTTAACTATCGGGTTGAAGGATGAAAAGACCTCCTCCAAGTTCCAACAGGCTCAGATGGTTGCCAGATAGGTGCTGCATATGTGTCTACTTGCACCCCTGACTGTGCAAGGTGTGCCGAGAAGGATAGTACGTCGTCCAACGTGCAAGTCAGAGGATCAACCTCCTTTAATTCTGCCCAGTGGCAAAACCTGGTCCACTTGCTCCTGTGCTGGTTCCTAGTAGCGACGCTCCTAGCGCTGTGTATGATATCTAGGTTAGCCTGTTACAGACGCATAGCTTTAATGTGACCTGCTCAGGAACCACACTGCGAGGGCTAACCTCTGGGG
Organism: Ambystoma mexicanum; assembly: GCF_040938575.1. NCBI lineage: Eukaryota > Metazoa > Chordata > Amphibia > Caudata > Ambystomatidae > Ambystoma > Ambystoma mexicanum. The sequence goes on along the minus strand of NC_090927.1, from coordinate 707,244,610 downwards.
GATGGAGTGGATGACAGTGCCTCCCTACTGTGATAGGTGAGCTGGGGTCAGCGGAAGGTGCATCGGGGGCTGATCCTATTGGGTGAGCAGTTTGGGCAACCATGGCCTCGCCGGCCACCAAGGCACTATCAGGATGATGCGTAGGTGCCGGGACTCCCTTATCTTGAAGATTACCCTGTGTACCCGTAGAGTGGGAGGGAAGGCATATGCGTACATGTTACACTGAATCCGAATGGATTGCTACCAAGTGTATGTTGTTTACCCGAGACCACTCCCAAATGCTGACTGCTAAAGGGCAGAGGGGAGGAGACCTGGTGCCACCCTGCTTGTTGATGCAATACATGCTGGTGGAGCTGTCCGTTTGAATTAGGCTCGAATTGCCACTGACAATTGGGAGGAAGGCTTGGAGAGCGAGCCAAACGGCCATAAACTCGAGCCAGTTTATGTGAGCTTCCTACTCCTGATGGGACCAGACCCTGTGGACACTGTGGCTGTTCAGGGTTGCTCCCCAGCCCTCTAGGAATGAGTCTGTGGTGATGGGAATCTGCGGTGTTGGCTGCCAGAAGGGACTGCCTATCCGCAAGTTTTTGTCTGTGCTCCACCAGACTAGGTCTTTGTGGAGCTAAAGTGGGATGCTGATCAGCCCCACCTGGGAACCCCTCTCTTGATTCCAGGAGGCTGTGAAGTGCAGATGCAAGCGTCTCATCTTGAGTCTGATGTGTGGCACTGCCAGGAGACATGCTGCCATGATGCCCAGGAGCTGTTGGTACCACCATGCTAAAGTCATTGCCCTGCTGAGGAAATGCCCCGTGGCTCCCTTGATGGCTGTGATCTTGTCCTCCGAGGGAAAAATTCTCTCGGAGCACGTGTCTCAGATGAGGCATAGCAAAGTCAGGTTCTGCGTAGGCTCCAGCTGTGACTTCTTGAGATTGATGGAAAATCCCAACTCGTGTAGCGTATTCATGAGGGCAGACGTGGTGTGTTGGACTGCCTCCGGAGATCTTGCCATGACGAGCCAGTCGTCTAGGTATGGATAGACGTGGTGACCCTGGGCCCTGAGAAGGGCTGCCACCGTATTCATAAATCTGCTAAAGACCGTGGGGGCTGAATTGAGGCCAAAGGGTAGAACCTTGCATTGGAAATGAAAGCCCATGATCCTGAACCTCAGAAAGGACCATTGGGGCTACCATATCGGGGCGCGTTGGTACGCATCCTTCAGATCCAGGAAGTACATCACAAATCTTGAACTTTTGAAGAGAGAGGCTAAGGTTCAAGGTGGAAAGGTCCAACACAACTCTCAGGCCAGCTTGGTGGTTCTTGTGTATGGTGAAAATCCTTGAATAGAAGCCCATATCCCGCTGGTAGGCTGGGACTTCTTCCACTGCCTGACTCTCTACGAGCAATCGAATTTCCACCAAAAGAGTTGCTGTCCCAATCTGTGGGAGCGAAGGGGTAGGGAGGGATAGGTAGGCGGTAGCCCATGGACACTACTGAGAGGATCCAGCAGTCTGCAAACATTGTGTGCCAGCATTGGACATGAAGGGCAAACCTGCCCTCCCACCGGAGACAAGCGGACCCGGATGAGTGTCATGCCTTTTTTCCCTGAGGCAGGGGCTGAGGAGGGGAACTGAAAAAAGTCTTTATTCCCTGCCTTGCGCCGTTTGCGGCGGTGCTGACTTGGAGACCGGTCCAGGAGGCCTTGGAACCCGTCGAAGGCGTGACCCTTGTCGGAACACTGGTGCGCCTGGCTGTAAGTCTTGGGCGTGGACTTCGTGAGGATAGATAAGTATTTTGCAGTCTGGTAACTGTTCTTATCAAGTTCCTCATCGTTGGTGGAATGAAAAAGGTTGCCGCCTTCGAATTGAAGGTTTAATATGCGCTCTTGGACGTCCGGGTTGAACTTGGTGGCCCATAGCTAGGGTGTTCCTCTCATGTCCATAGCGATGTAGATGGCATGGCCAGAGGTGTCCATGTGGGCCACGGTGGACTCCATTATGTCCTGTGCGACAATTTTTTCTTCCACCATCTCCACCTTGAAGGACGCCATACTCTGTACCAGAAGTTCTGGAAGGAAGTCATCTATTTCCCGCCAAACCCTTTGGTTGACAGCAGCGAGCATAGCATCTGCATTGGATTGACGAAGGTGAAACAAGGCGTTTGAATAGACCTTCTTCCCATACGCTTCCAAGATCTTCTCCTCCTTACCCAGGAGTGCCGAGGCTGAGATAGCCAAGGAGGATTGCGGCCTGGAGTAGAGTGAGGCAGCGCCCATCCCCGAGGAGTGTGGCTGAGGGTGTGCCGACAGCAAGAGTGTATCCCCTCCATCTGCCTTTACTTGGCGTCGAGGTGCCTGGTGGTAGGTTGCATCGGATGGGGTTTAAGCCATCCTTTTTTGGCCCGAGCCACAACGTCCTGCATTGGAATCCCTGTTCTAGCTGCACGGCAAACAGCGAGGACCTCCGCCAGAACACCCGCCTCTGGTTGTTCAACCTCGGGTTGTGGGAGACCCAGGTATTCTGACAGACCTGCAAGCTGTTCCTGAAATGCCTTGGCCGAGGAAGGCGTGTCAGTGTGGTCGTCCTCATCGGTGTTCACCAAAGTGTGCTTTTGGTCCAGTGCAGTTGGAGGAGTACTGGGCGCTGAGGTGTACTGACCGAAGCCGGAGGCTGATATGAACCGCTGGGACTGCCGAAGGCAGGGGTCCCGTACCGTGCATATAGGCATGGGCAGCAGGGGCTGCATGGGGGCTGAAGTGCTGGAGCCACGGGCAGAGCAGCCGTGGGTGCTAGTGGCAGGACTGCAGGCAGGACTGGAAGGAGCATGTCCCTAATCACATCCTTGGGGATGACGCCCATCTGTGGGAACCTCAGAAGCATGAGGAACTTTTCAAAAAAACCGGTCCTCACAGACCAGTGGGGCACTTGGTGATGTAGGCCTAGGTGCAGGTCCCTGAGGTTGCTGAGGCATGGGCACACTTTGCCTTGCTGCGTGTATCTGTTCTACAACGCTGAAGGATGCGCTGCAGGCCACATGCCTGGTGAAGACCGGTCTCACCTAGAAACTCGTTCTCCTACCTGCTCCCCAAAGGGGGATGTGTCAGACAAGCGGTCATTTTGTCTGGCGCAGCAGGCATTTTGTCGGGCTGCATGCCATGTACCTTTGTCATGACGCTTGCCGCGCTCGGCCCGGCTTCTTCCTGGACTCTTGGCAGTGGAGGTTGAGGCCTACCCTGCACCTCAGGTCGGGGCCTGGAAGGCGGTGTGCCCTCGGCAGTAGTGTCCAGTAGTAGGGCACAGCTCCTCAGGTTAAGACCCGGTAATAGAACCTTGCTGTTCCTCAGAGACGTCACCGTTAAGATCTCACAAGCCCTTGGCCTGGCGGCCGGTAGCTGAAGCAGCCTCAGTAACTGCGCTGGTGATAGGACCAGACTGCTCCCTCCAGCTAGGACGTTTCCTGGGGAAGAAGTTGCCTTTGCGTTGTGCTGATAAAACAGTGGCCCTACCTTGTGCCTTGACTTGTGTCTGACTAAGTCCTTCAAGTCCTCTGGAGGTGACCTTCCGAAGCGCTCACTCCACCAAGCTAACCTGTTCTTCAGAGCTGGTGGTGTAAGTGCGTCATACACAGAACATCCGTTCCCAGCCGTGATCGGGGCTATGAAAGCAGAGGGAAAGATGTGGGGGACGGACCTAGGGAAGAGCCCCTCGCAGGCTGGACACCTCCTGAAGCCCGATGACATCAACATGCGCCGGGGAGGAGCATTGCGCCAAAGAACAGAACTATATGAATAAAGACAAAGATACTTCTCCAGAGAAGTGCGCGTGGAATTACTAGGCTGAAGCCTAAATCAGGAGCGCTGGTGAAAGCGGTCCGTTCCCGTCGACGCGGAAAAAGAGACTGAGGAGTGGTGCCAGTGGGTGGAGTCAGGGGAACGCATGCTCCCAGGGCCACACCCCACACGCCTCTAAATTTAATGAGGAAGAAGATTTTTTCTGGTGAAAAATGTTCTGTCTCCCATCGCTAGCGAGGGACGCCCATACAGTATGGAGGGACGGGACGTACGAGTAAGACACTTGTCGGAGGCAGCTCAGTGAGACAAATGGTCTTGTCTCGTGGCAAAGAGTGCATTGTGAGTTGGCCAAAATTACAAATTAATAGCAAACACTGTAGCTAGCCAAACCATAGGGCATGAGAGCAGGTTGAAGACTGAATATTTGAGAAAGGAGAGAAGAAAAACCAGTGTGTTAGATAAGAAATGTTTGAGCTGTGAAAGAAAAGGACAAGGGTGCTTGCAGCAGGAGGACACAAAGGGTGGGGGGTAAGGTTTCCGTCTTTGCATGCACACCAAGTTCCCAATGCTTCTTTTGTTAATTTTAATGAGTAAGGAACACACTGTTCCTTGTCCAAACACCACAGAATATCCTAGAAGACTGGAGTTATCAATATAAATTAAGTTTGTCCAAAGTTCCACAGACAATCATGTAGTTATAGCTTTTGTTACAGTGCAATAGAAAAGGGGACCAGCTTGCACACCTACTGCAAAGCACTAACAGTAACTTGTTATTTTTCACATACTGCTTGCTAACAAGTTAATCAGCACAATAAACAGGTGTTACTCAATTGTACAACTCATTCTAACAATATGTAATATTTTACTGGCAAAACCAGAACATGTTCTACTTTTATGGAAACCTCAATTAGATTAAAGAAATAACGAAAAACTTAATTACCCTTTTTATTTTGCTGTCCTTCTGAGCCAAGCCTTGCGCAAAGAGTTGCCCACAGTTTTTTGTAATGGCACCAAGCCTACCATTAGCATCTTCAAAGTCTAATCGTTTAACGAAATCAGTGATCTTGTTCCGGATACCAATGTTCGAAATCACTTTTTCAAATATTAGACTTGCATGACAATCAAGAGCAGACTCAAAAATCAAAACAATATATTGTTCTTCTGGATCTAGAAGACAAGGGAGAGAAAATACAAAAAAAGGAAAATCACATACACTAGCAATGTAGAACAATCTAACTGGATTGCTTCTATAAGAACGCAAGCACAATCTGCAGATATAGCAAATCACATTGCAGGATAATTAAAGAGAGAAGATGAAATGGTGCAACAAGCTGCTTTTAGGTCAGTTAGACCAGCAGTGTTCTTACTGAGGCTCAACTCTTATTAGTGGGAGTTCAGAATACAGTTCCAAACTGTGACAACAGGCATAAGCAAATCATTTGTGATATTAGTGACAAATGTACATTTTTCGACACAGAGGAGTTAATCGCCTCCCTTAAAAGAGTGCACAATATTTGGCAGTTGACTACTGAAAATGTATACAGCATATAAAGGAATATGTTTAAATTTTTGCCCGTTTGCTTTCGCCTAGGATGCTTCAGTCAACAACATAGAACAGTATGCTCCCAGAGTTGAACACCAGAGGCTCACTGCACAAACCAAATATGCCTCTGGGTAAGTATCTTTGCAAACTACCCCATCTACTTTAAAGGAACACAATGGTCCTCAATCTCATTCCCCCTTTTTGCATAGCAGTACTAACTCTCTTAAGGAGAGTAATGCAAACAGTGTCATCCCTTATTTTCCTTTAAGTATGTTATGCCCTTTTCTGTGCAACAGTGATAGGATGGTGGCAGTGTTTTAACATTTCTGGGTGCCCTGCAGTAACCCCTTTTACCGTGAGTGAGCATCTGACCACAACGGCAGTCTGTCTTGTTTGTTCTCACTTTGTTGGCTGCCTTCCTCCCGGCAGGGGCAGGCAATGGCTATATATGTACATGGACCATTGCAAGCAGACCAGGAGGTCCACCATATGAGTGGACAGGCTAGAACTAGCTAAAAGGTATGCACAGACTCCAATACACATTCCACCCAAAGTGATATCACTATTGCTTTGGGAGCTGGATATCTTTGTTTTTCAAAAAGATAATAAAGTCTGTTGAGGGCTGTATAACCAGTAACTCAACGATGGGCAAAAGCACCCAGCCAAAAAGAAAGCTAAATCACTCTTAAAAGGTAAGTTAACGGTGCAGAGTGACGGGCTTTATTCTCTGGGAGGGGTAGCAGGCTGACAATTGGTCCACACACTTAACAGGAAAAAACCACCACACTGATACTGAAATATAGAGGATTTGCGTCAAATCTATACTTAAAAGGTGGGTCTGCTTTCAGATAGGAATTCAACATATGGCGGAGGAGGGGAGGAACTAGACATTTTAACAGAACAGTTAAAAATGCCTAGTGCCTAAACACCACATAGTACATTGTCCGAAAGAGCGACGCATGCTATATTTTGTAGGTCCTACACTTAGTGGTAAGCGTGCACACCACACCTAGAGAAGGGGTGGAAATAAAAGAGAACATTTTTTTTTATTTGTTTATTTATATATCAGCGCATAGGAAAGCAAAACATTAATATTTACTTACTTACTGCCCCTCGTGATACATATAAATTGACATTTCCATTACCCCCCACCCTCGTCATCCCCCGATGTGTCTTATCTCCCCGACTCAATGGGCCGGGTCAGGCGATAGATGTTCACTAGTTGAGTACAAGGCGTTCGCGATAAGGCGTGGCTTATACGTTAGGGCTGGATAGTTCTGGTCCTAGTCCATCAGCAGCGCCCAGCTATTCATGGAGCGATGCAGGAAGCCCACTTTGGCCACCGTGACCTTTTCGGCTATCAAAATGTCCCAAAGTTTTACCCACAAAAGGGTCATCAGAGCGCCTTCCACGGATTTCCAAGTGCGCGCCACAGTAATTTTGCCCGCTAGCAAAAGTTGAGTTATCAGGGCTGCCTTCCTTCCTGTTCTTGGGTAGGCGCCTGGGACCGAGGTCCCCAAGAGGACATGTTCGGGGGCTAGTGGGATTGTCACTTGAGTGATGTCTTTTATTGTGGCGAGGCACTGAGACCAAAATTCTCTTACCTTGGGGCACGGCCACCACACATGGAAGTAGGATCCTGAGAGGCCACAAAGGCGCCAACAGCGCAGGTCCAAAGTCTGCTCGAAGTGGTGAAGGCGGAGCGGGGGGGTAGTACCAGCGTAGGAGCAGTTTGTGGGCGCATACCCGGTTGGTGATGCAGACGGAGGCCATGCGTGTTCTTGAAAAGATGTCGATCCAAGTATGGTCCTCTATTGCATGACCCAGGTCCGCCTCCAATTGGGACACATAGGAGGGCTTGGTGAGGAAGGGGTCCTCCTGCAGGAGTTTGTAGAGGGTCGAGATCTTCTCTCGGGATGGCAGGTCATTCATGGTGAGCTCCAGTGGAGTGGGGGATCGTGTCGCTGCAGTTTGCGTCCGAGGGTGGGAGCACCAGTGTCGCAGTTGGACATAAGTGAACCTGTCCGTTTCCGCCAACTGTAAGGTTCTTTTGCATTGTTCAAAGGTTTGCGTGGTGCCCCCCTGAAAGAGCTGCCCCAGCAACTCCAGGCCTCCAGCCACCCAGTTCCGGAAGTTCATTGGGCAAAGGCCCGGGGAGAAGGCAGGATTCAGAAAGATTGGAGAAAAGGCGCTCAGATCCCCCGGAATGCCTTTGCGGGCCCAGTCCCAGGCCCTCAGCGAGTTTGGTGGAGGCCAGCATGTTTGGCCAAGTTCGGCATAGTGTAGTGGGGATGAACGGGAGAAAGCGGAGGGGGGAGAGCCAGACGGGAGTGTTCGATCTCCACCCATTTCGGGCGCTCCAAGGCGATTCCCCATGCCTGGAAGTGGGCCAGCTGTGCTGTAGTTGGGTATTTCCGAAGGTCAGGAACCCCCGAATCCTCCCAGTTTCGCATTGCCCATCATAGTCCTCCAGGGGACGCGCGATTTCTTGCCCCTCCAAATAAATGTGATAATTTTCCTTTGCAAGCGTTGTAAAGGGGGGGGGGCAGATTGAGGTGGGTAGGGAGGAGCAGGTGTATAGGAACCGTGGGAGGAGGTTCATTTTGCACGCCGTAATGCGGCCCAAGAGGGAGATCTCTTGCGATAGCCAGCGGTTGAGGTCCTTTTCTATCTCTTCAAAGAGCAGAGGAAAGTTTGTCTGATATACTTTTGCTGAGTGGGCCGGGATTCAGACCCCCCAGGTAAGGGATAGATTTGAGACTCCACTGGAGTGGGCTTTGTTTCTCTAAGGCTTCCGTTTCGCCTGGGTTCAGTCCCACTCCCAGAGCCACTGATTTGCCGAAATTGATGGCAAAGCCCGTTACTCTCCCAAATCCTCGGATTTCGGCCATGGCTGCCTTCATGGAAACCTCAATATCAGTGATGGTCAGCAGCACATCATCGGCGTAAAGAGCAATCTTATGTTGGGCTGGGCCTACCAGGGGGCCTTTGATCTGGGGGTTACGGCGGATGTGTTGGGCCAAGGGCTCCATTGCCAAGGCGAAAAGTAGCGAGGACAGGGGGCATCCTTGTCTTGTTCCACATAGAGGGATCGGATCCGATAGGAGGCCGTTGACTCTCAGCCAGGCCTTGGGAGATTGATAATTAGCTAGGATCATCTTCTGGAATGTCGGGCCACAGCTGAAGGCTTAGAGAACGAGACAGAGGAAAGTCCAATCCACCTTGCCAAAGGCTTTGTTTGCGTACAGGGCTAGCAGGGCAAATTGTTGTGCATCCTGGTTGGCAAATTCTATCAGGTTTAGGGATCTGCAGATGTTGTCCCTCGTTGACCTGTGGGTAATTAACCCAGTCTGGTCCGGGTTTATAATGTTGGGAAGGATGAGTGCCAGGCGAATGGCCAGGATCTTAGAGTATATGCTGGCATCTAGGTTCAACAACGAGATGGGTCTATACAAAATGTTGTCCTTAGGGTCTTTTCCAGGCTTGGGGATAAGGATTGCGATGGACTCCTGCATGGTAGGGGTGATACTACTGGTGGCTGCAAAGGAGTTGAAGAGCCGGGTTAGAGTAGCAGCCAGTTGGGGGCGGAAGAGTTTATAGAACCAGGTGGAAAACCCATCTTGGCCCGGGGATCTAGATTTCAGGCTCTTTATGGCCTCCTCAACTTCCTCGCTGGTGATGGGTGCTTCAAGTCCTTCCTACGCCGAGGGAGTGAGAAGTGGGAGAGCTGCTTCCCATATATAAGGCTGTTCGCTTTGATCCCTCGGAACTGCAGTCATCTCTGCTTGGTGTGCAACTGCCAGGCACAGCTTCTCACGTTCCGCAAATTGTATCGTGCCCTGTGGGTCTCGGAGGCCCAGAATAGTGTTTCTTCTCTTCTATTTGGCCAGTTTATTTACCAGCAGCTTATTTGCTTGGTTGTTGTTGACATAGTACCATTGTTTAGTCTTTGTTAGTCAATGTGGCGTAGTGCGCCTACAGCTTCTTTCTTGCTACCTGTAGAGTTCTGTGGGATTTCGGGGACGAACCCTTCCACTTGTGGGTGGTCTCCGCTTCCCGGACGGCGCGGGCCACCTGTTTACGCTTATGAAAGGCAGCGCCTTGGGCAATCAGTTCTCCTCTGAGCACCACCTTCATGGCATCCCAGGTGTTAGCTGGGGAGGTATCTTCATCGTGGTTTTCCGCAAAGAAGTTTTTTATTGTCCTAGCTATGGAGTCCCTCACCGCCATGTCGTTTAGGATAGGGTCGTATAGGGGCCATTGGTGGCGGGGGTTTGGGGGAGGTCGCGGTCACGAGCTCGCAAGATTAACGAGACTGGGGCGCGGTCGGAGGGGATCCGAGAGCCAATGATGCCATTGTCCGTGAAGGTCAGTGTTAGGGAGAATGCTCTCTTTAGGCTGAATTTCCTAACCTAGTGAGTCCCCCAGCAGCTTTGCTGGATTTCTGGAGTTGTTCTTTTTCCTCCTGCCAAGAGTGAGACCTTTCTCCCACTCTTGGACATGATTTATGGTATTCCTTTGACTCGTATTGTGTTTTATGGGCTATGGGGTCCTTTACTCCATAGGGTCTCGTGTTTTTCCTATGTGTGTTACACAGCACCCTCCGTGCAGTAACACAGGGGTGTCATAGTGACCCCACCATAGACTCCATACCCTGGGACTGACTACTGTCTCCCAGGGCATGTAAGGTCACCATTGGCTTTACTAGTCCCAAATTATTAACAGAAATCTGTACAAACCATCATATTGTGGACATACTGGTCAGGGCAATTCGATTGCCCAGGGCTCTGTTAGTCGAGGGGGCACGTCTCCATCCCCCCTGATCGTATTTTGGCTGGTGGCAGTGGAAACTACTTTTTATATTCGACCGCGAATATTTTCCTATGGGATTTTCCCATTGTTCGAGGCTACCAACCTTAATTATTTAATTCTCATAGCCTCGAACATACCGCCGGTTTATTTAATTAATATTAATTCTCCGGTTGGTATTTTTTACCAAGACTCTATTCTAAAATGGCGTTTGTGTTCTCCTCTGTGACTCCAACCCAAGTCGAGTCCTTTGTTCCACTTTTTGGCGGGCTTCTCCACAGAAGCCTCCAAAAGTGGTGCCACTCTGTCTGGGTACCACAGGGGGTGTGGGAGGGGGTTTAGGCACCCTGGACTGAGTTACCTTGGTAACTCAAGTCGCACTCTTGTGTGATTGGCCCAAGTGGTGAGCCGGCCGGGTCACCAATTAGCATGTTTGAGTGACAGCTAGGCTGAGTGAATGGGGGTTTTCTGCATAAAAGCAGGGCTTTGGGGACTGGAACTTCAGAAGTCACCACAGGACCTGAGAATCCAACGAGGGAGAAGCTGAGCCGACCTACCACGACGACACCACCGGTGGAGCCCTGCAGAACCGACTCACCACTTCCCGACGACAGAGAAGATCTCCCGGCTGAAGAGGCTTCTTCCCCTGACTGGTGGGCACAACCAGTTTACCTTCCTTTCTTCGCACACCAGCCCGGTTTGTGGTCGAACTGCCCGTGCCAAGCACCCCGGCGGCCGGATAGCCACTCACCACTGAACCGCGAATCACCGGACCGCTCCTTGTACCTGAGAAACTCCGCGGCTGGTTTCTTCCCTGGCAGTGCAACGGACTCCTGTCTTCCTCCACGACGAGATCCCCTCTTCCCCTGGACGAAGCACCGACTTGCACCCGCTGCCAGGAACAACTGCCCCCGCTGGAACGTTCTCACCACTTTAAGGTACCGTGTCCGCCAGGCCTCCCTTTCTAAAGATTGCTACAAGGTAATAATAATCCCTTAACCTTCTGGACTGGGCTGGCCGCCTTGACCCTCTAACTGGTCCCTTTCTTTGGTCCAACTCCTTTTTGAGCCTTTACAAGACTCTTGTGCACTGCAACCGTGTGACCTTGGACACATTTCGTTTGGATCCTCTGAAAGTGGATCCGGCCGCTGGAACTCTAACTTCACGGTTTTACTTTGCCTTTCCCTCTTGTTATGTTCTGATAAAAGTGTTGGGATCTGTTTCAACTTGTTCTCTGCTCTACTCTCCCTTTTTAAAATGAACTATTAGAGTGCCATCTACGTTAAGCGCTCACCGCTGTCTGAAAATAAGTGGGGCTTTACTTAAGACTTGTCTAACATTCTTTTAAGGGAGTGTATATCTTTTAGTGACCGTGTTTTTGAATTGCTTACTATTAGTGCCTGTGTGTTTTTCTAGATGTGGTTTTAAATAAATTATATCTCTTTTACACCAAGCCCTGGTCAGTGTTTACTTGTTCCTCTGTGTTCTCTTGACCTATTGTGAATACTCTGTATACTGCCCAACTCTTCTTGAGGGAAGTCCGACTGCTCAGCCACAGCTACCAAGTGAATTTGTGTGGTACAGACTGCTACCAAGTGGGTTTACTGCCAAACACCTGTAGTCCTAAATCTTTTGCAGTGGTCCCAGAGGGAACTGCACAGGTTTCTGCCTAACAGTCAGGATCTGAGGAGAGGCTGGTCGCAGGTCAATTTGCAAGAAGGTACGATGTACAAATGAGTAGAATGTGTAGTTTTCTTCCTGCGGAGATAATACCCTCCAGGTGTCAACATCATCCAGGGCCCGGAAGAGCTGAAGCAAGCCTTTTGCCAATTTCAGGTCTCTGGATGAGGAGGGTGGGGGTGTGATCTGTCTGAGTTGGTCCGGGGTTCCATGAAAAGGCTCCCCCAATGATGACTTGCCCCACAGTGAATGGGAGGAGGGCTTCCTCTAGGTCTTGGTAAAACCCTTCCTGGTGTTCATTAGGAGCGAAAGCTGAGATAAGGATGTAGAGCTGGCCAAAAATAATGCATTTGATTGCGATGAAGCGGCCTTCCTGGCATCGTAGAGTGTCTAGGATTTGCGGCTTCAGTTCTTTTGCAAAGAGGATGGCGGGGCCTCCCTTCTTGGTGCCATTGGAGGCCAGTAGTTGCAGGGGGAAAATCCTACTGAGGAGGCGGGATAAGTCTGCAGGCTTTAGGTGAGTCTCTTGTAGTCCTGTAGCCTCTGTAGAATGGATTTCCTTTTCGAAGGGGAGTGAATTTCAGTTTTTGATGTGAGGGCTGGCTCCCTGGACTCCCTTGCCGCGGGGGGGTTGGGAGAGGTTTGGGTCAGGCATGGTCGCGAGGGGCACGCTGGTTTAGGTTCTCCTGAAGCTGAGGTTTTTCAAAGAGCCAAATGAACTACTAACAATGGCCTCCAATGGGGGGACAGTACCCTGAACTGGGGGACCGATTTTAACTTATCGGAGCAACCCCCCGTCAGTAAAACTGTCAGCAGCCAAAAAGGCTGAATGCCACTCCAAGGGTGAGGCGGTGACATATACCTTGGAGTTGCGCACGGGCCGCGTGGGGACCACGGCAGGATTGATTAAGTTGGGTTCCAATGGAAGGAATTCTATGAACCTTCCGAAGATCATCTAAGGGTTTACGGTTTCTCTGCACTTTTATCCAGGGTGAGCGCCTTGGCTTGGGGGAAGCTGTGCCTGGCTCAGGTGTCTTCCCGACAGGGGTGGAGGGTTCTGTGTCCTCCCGGGGAGCCAGGGCATAGGATTGATGCTGCATCGTCGAGATGGCTGATGGTACGCGAGGTGCCATTTTGCGAGAATTGCAGTGCCATTGGGAACAGCCACTGGTAACGAATCTGTTGGTCGTAGGAATGTTTCTGCAAGGTCAGGGGTTAGAGGTCCAGAAAAATTTGAATTGGGGTGCCCTGCAATGATAATTCATCGCAGAAGCAACCTATTGCCAAGATGGCTTCTTTGGTGGTGTGGAAGTGAACTCTTGTAATGACCTCCAGGGGGTGGGGGGAATCCGAATCCGTTCCTGGACGCGGGCGTAGACTGTGGGTGCGGTCGAGTAGAAGCTGGGCTTCATCCAAGTTCGGTAGCAGCGATTATAAGAAGTTGCTCACGTACTCTGGTAATTCCCTGTCGGAGATCGAGAAGGGAACCCCACGAATACGCAGGTTATTACGGCGGGTGCCATTTTCCAAGTCTTCTTGCTTGTATTCTAGGATCTCGGTTCTATCCATTAGGGTCTGGATTGTGCGTTGCACTTCCAGAGAGTTGGAGTGTTCTTGGGTTAGGCTTTCAGATTCCCCCATCCTGTGTTCGAGGTCACTGACCCTTTGGTCAGTTTGTTCAAGCTTTGCAGTCAATTCCGTCATGCAAGATCTGAACTCCGTTTTGATATCGACATGGAAGCTTGGAGGTCTTCTTTGGTAGCGCGAGTCCTTTTATCATCGAGCGCCTTTTGAGGCGTGAGTTTAGGAGGGTCTGCTTTCTTCCCTTTCTCCGCTGCTATGAGCATGGTGGAAATGTCTGCGGATTTGGGGGCGGGGGTTTCACGGATTTAGCCATGGTTCCAAGGCAGGAGACAGTTCCCCCTGAGATTGTGCCAAGTTGCGGGTGGTGGGTCACCGGCGCGCCACTAATAGACCAGTAGAAGGTCCCAGGATACCATCCGTCAGGGGAGCGGGGGGGAGGGTCACAGTGTCTTACTCTGGCGGCAATGGAGAAGTGAAGTGGGCAGGGGCGCCCCAGGAATTGGCAAGTCAAGTAGATGTTTGTGGGTCCTTTGCTGCCGTGGGGTAGTGGTCAGCACTTGGGGAGGGACGTCCAAGGGGGTCCAAAGCTGTAATGGCGGTTGGGGCCCAGCTCACTGCCGGCTCCGAGGCGAAGGAAGGGGGTGCTCAGGTCTCCCCTTATTAGCCATGAGAGGGGGTGGGGCAGGGCACCCCAGGAAGCTGTACGGGGAGTCTCAGACAGCCCAGGTTGCTGTGGTTGTTCTAGGGAAGTCCAGGATGCCAGGGAGAGAGACGTCACTCGGTGGTGGGGTCCTCAGAGCTGAGATGTGACCAAGCGGAGCTCGGCAGAATCTGGAGGGTGCTGTGCTGGAGGTGCTGCTCCAGCAGGAAAGAGTCAGGGCTTACTGGGGCAAGACCCTTATGGGTTGGTATGGGATGAGTCGTGGTAGTGGATGCCGCCCCAGAGTTGCAGCATTGGTGGGGGGGCCGCAGCAGATGCTACAGGGCCCCCAACAGGTTAACAGAGGCTGGAGAAAGAAATGCCCCCCGCAGTTCCCCAAGGGGGGTTGGGGGGGAGTGGTGAGTGAGCTGGGTTGGGGCGCCGCCGCTTGCCGCCGTCCGTGGAAGCCCCCCTACACCTCTGAGGTGCAGCTGGTGGTCGGGGGGGGTCCTCTCCAGGGGCCCGGCCACGCGGGCAAGATCACCTTCCCTCCGAATCCAGGGAGAGGTCAATCGCCCCACTGGCGAAGCCGTGGGGAGGAGGGGGGGGGGGACCAGAAACGCCGGGATGAGGAGCTGCAGCCTGCGTAGAGAGGGTCCAGGCTGAGCTTCATTCAATGATGCACCTGCGGCTCAAGCACCGCAGTGCGGGCTGGTGCAGCCAGGCTCAGCTGGACGGCAAGGGGGACCCCAGGGATCAGAGGCACCTCGGCGAGGTCTCCAGGCCAACAGGAGCTGGTGAGTGGCTGCCAAAGTGGGGCCACCATCTTGAATTTGCTTGGCGGACGCCGGCGGTGGCGGGCACCTTCGCTGCGTTAAGTGGGTTCTCGCTCGCGTTTTGAGCTTGAGTTACTTCCAGTGGGGCATCCTGCTTTCCACCACCCGAATTGAGCCATTAGGAGCTTGGGCAATATCTGGAACGGGCGGATTTCTGCAATTGCTGCGGTCCTCATACGGAGGCCGTTAAAGGAGCTGCCACATCGTTGGCGCTCCAGGCCATGCCCCAGAACACAAAATTTTAACACATGAGAAATAGTCATCAAGGCCCCATAAGGCCAACAGCAACACTACACATTAATTGGGGCCTTTTATGACAGTTTTTGAATGCACACATCACAAAAGAGTGCTTAGAGGATGGAATTCAATTCTGAAACACGCAGGCTTGCAAAAATCAGGATACATTTTAAAAGCAGTTACTGCTGTACTTCCCCCACAGATAAAATAGTTACAGTCACCAAGATTAGATACAGTGCAAGTCAGTGTTACACCCTGTGTTGAGAATTGTTGAAATTTATTTTTACATTCAACCCTGGGGTTGATTCTGAAAGGCCAACCCATTATGGTAAACAGGAAAGAGACATATATTTAGCCAAATCCAGTTAAGCAAGAGCAACAGAGTAGTACGGTTTAGCCTCAGGAGGTTGTAGGGAGTACACTAAGTCTACAGAGAGACACACAGGGTACTCCAATAATTCAAGTTAAACAGACGTACAAATAAAAGATGTATTTATAGGGCCCTAATACTATCTAAGCAGAAGGCGCAAGCATGGAATGTATGACCGGAGCGGTCAAACGTTTAATTTCCAACGCGGGAAGCAGATGTTGAACCAGGAGCGAATCAGAAGGAAGCACAGAAGAAAAGCAAAAAGTCTGCTGGGCGAGGTGACCCTGGGGCGCTCGGCGAAAGACCGTTGTCTGGAAACAGACACTTTGAATATCGTAAAAATGAATTCAAATATATTTGGAATATCTTACATAAAGAGGAGCAGGAACGCAAAAGACTATATTCATTGCTGCCAAAGTAAAGAGGAGGCAATACGTGATCAAAGGAACCAGTATTGCCTAAGCCAAAAGAAGGGAGCAAGAACTGTAAATGAGTATAACTACAATTGCCATAGTAAAGAGGGGGCAATACTTGAACAAGAGAACAGGCATTGCCTAAGCCCAAGAGGAAATAAATACGAGATAAACACATTTTCCTAGAGAAAGAAAACTAAATCAGAAACATTATCAGCAGTTAATTGGTGAAGCAGAAGAAACACAAAAGTGGTAGGAAAGAAGCCCTACTTGTAATCATTATCAAGGGGGAGAGGAAGATAACCTGCATTCCATGTAGCAAACAAGTCAAAGGAACAAAGGTTATCAATGGGTATTATATGTCCTTGTGAAAGAAGTTCTAAATCTAAATGTTGTTGAAGGCTGAAGACCTTTCATGAAGTTTTAAGTAAACCTCACCGTTGAGAGTACTGGCAGTAGTAGGAGTGTTATCCAGGAAAGCAAGTATACCAGGAAAGGGACATTTTTTAGTGTTTGTTTATTTGTAGAGCGGACCAAGCCCCGAGTCATCTGGGTGCTAATCTTATATGTTACATACATTTATCTTACAATTTGCAGGTTGTATCCATACAGTTTAGCTACATACAGAGACGTAGAAAGGTGCATACAGAGAAGTGGAAAAGGTAAGGTACTGAAGTATTTCCCAAGCGGGCTTAACTTACATAATTACAAAGGTACAAGTAGTGGGTCTGTGAGTAACATGGTTACTGTGCCCTTGCGAGCAGTTCAGTGTTAAGACGTGTTAAGCAGAACAGTTTCTTTCTAGCTCAAGGAGCCACAGTTTTACATTTTTTCTGAACAGGTGGTAGGAGAGTTCGGATCTTAGTGGTTATTCCTGGCTGGTTAGTGGACCAAGTAGAAGACATTGTAGTACAGCAGTGTTGTTGAAGGCTGTGGTAGAAAGCGGCAATGCAACTAGAAGATGAGGTGAACTGTGATGAAAACTCATCCTGACAAATTCTTATTGTATATGAAGAGAAAGATATTGAACAATCAAAGAGGTGGAAGATGAACAAGTTACTTTCTTACCTGGTAACATTCTTTTGATGGGATGTTCCTCCGACGTATTCCACATCTATGACAGTAATCACCACAGCTGTGCTGCTTCGGAAACATTTTCGGTGTCTGCGTCGATGACGTCGATACACTGTCCCTTAAGGGCCTCCGTCAAGAGCCGACGTCACCGGATGTTATAAGTAGGACGCATGACACCCGTAGCCTCAGTTGTCGTTTTTTCCCCCGAATGTGTGGCACCAATCTTCTGCCAGTATGACTACAGAAATCCTTGCGCAAACGTAAGCTGCAATCGCATAAGAAATTCTGTAGAGGGGCAGGCTGGGAGGGTGCGATGTGGAATACATCAGAGGAACATCCCATCGAAAGAACGTTACCAGGTAAGAAAGTAAATGGTTCTTCAAGGGGATTGTGTCCTCCCACGTATTCCACATCTATGACAGACTCCCAAAGCAGTACCAAGCAGTACCAACGTATGGAGGTGGGAAAAGAATTTTAGAATACCCAATCAAATTGCAGAATAGCGGACCGCCTTACCAAAGGCTAAATCTTGCCCATGGATAGAATCCAGGGAGTAGCGTTTTACAAAAGTATGGACAGAGGCCCATGTGGCTGCTTCACAGATATTACGAATGGGAACACCCCTCTGCAGAGCAGTAGAGGCAGCCACACCCCTAGTAGAATGGGCCCGTAAGCCTACCGGAGGGTCCTTACCAGCCAGACGGTAGCATTCAGAGATTGTCAAGATGATCCATCGGGACAAGGTCTGCTTAGAAACAGCTCGACTTAAACACCTTCCAGCGTATCCCACAAATAGCTGATCGTCCACTCTGACCCGGGACATCCGTGAAAGATAGAAGCTCAAAGCTCTCCTAGGATCCAGCCTATGCAGCCTCTCCTCTTCCTTACCAGGATTCGGAGGAGGATAGAACGCCGGAAGAATTACCTTCTGGCTCAAATGAAAATCTGACACAACCTTCGGAAGAAAAGAAGGACATACCCCAAGGACAGCCCTGTCCTTATGAAACACTGTGAAAGGTGGCTTGGCGGAGAGTGCCTGCAGCTCACTCACTCTGCGAGCGGAAGTAACTGCAACCAAAAGAACAAGTTACTCTCTTACCTGGTAACGTTCTTTCGATGGGATGGTCTGACGACGTATTTCATATCTATGACAGTAATCGCCACAGCTGTGCTGCTTCGGAAAATCTTTCGGCGTCTGCGTCCTGCGTCGATACGCCGCCCTCGAGGACCTCCTCCGACAGCCGACGTCACTTGATGTTATAAGTAGGACGCATGACGCCCGTAGCCTCCGTTGTAGTTTTTTCCCAGAACGTGTAGCACCAGTCTTCTGCCAGTCTGACCACACAAAGCCTTGCGGAAACGTAGACTGCAATCGCATAGGAAATTCTGTAGTGGGGAAGGCAGGGAGGGAGCAATATGGAATACGTCGTCGGACCATCCCATCTAAAGAACGTTACCAGGTAAGAGTAACTTGTTCTTCGAGGGGATTGGGTCCTCCAACGTATTCCATATCTATGACAGACTCCCAAAGCAGTACCAATGTAAGGAGGTGGGAAAAAGAATTTAGAAGATAGAAATGTAGAATGCCCAATCAAATTGCAGAGTAAAGGACCGCCTTGCCAAAGGCCAGATCCTGGCCACGGATACAATCGAGGGAGTAGTGACGTACAAAAGTATGGACCGAAGCCCAGGTGGCTGCATCACAGATGTTACGAATAGGAACTCCCCTCTGCAGGGCAGTAGAGGCAGCCATACCCCTGGTAGAATGGGCCCGCAAGCCTATCGGAGGGTCCTTACCCGCCAAGCGGTAACATTCAGAAATAGCCAGGATAATCCATTGAGACAAAGTCTGCTTATTAACAGCTTGTCCCAAATGCCTTCCAGCGTAACCAATAAAGAGTTGATCGTCCACTCTGACCCGGGACATGCGTGAAATATAAAAGCTTAAAGCTCTCCTAGAATCCAGCCTATGGAGCCTCTCCTCTTCCTTACCAGGATGCAAAGGAGGATAAAATGCCGGAAGAATAACCTTCTGGCTTAAATGAAATTCCGACACCACCTTTGGAAGAAAGGAAGGACGAACTCTAAGGACAACCCTGACATTGTGAAACACAGTGAAGGGTGGTTTAACTGAAAGTGCCTGTAACCTACTCACTCTGCGAGCGGAAGTGACCGCAACTTAAAATAGAGTTTTAACAGTTAACAGTCTCAAAGGGCAGGAATGCAAAGGCTCAAACGGAGCACCCATTAGAAACTTGAGAACAAGGTTCAAATCCCAACCGGGCACTTGGAAAGGTGACGGAGTGAACACATTTAGTGAGTCCTTTTAGAAACTGAGAAATTAAAGGAATTTTAATATAAGAACACTCTTCAGATGAGCGCTTAAATATGGACAGCGCCGCCAGGTAACCTTCAAGGGTACCCACTTGCAGGACCTTGTGGGCCAAAGAAAGCAAAAAAGACAGAACCACAGGAATGTCACTTGAAAAAGGATCCACATTCTTAACCCTGCACCAGTCGCAGAACTTTCTCCAACGGCAATGGTACAGGGACTTTGTTGCCGGCCGTCTGGCCGAAAGCAACACCTCCATCAAGTCTTCAGGGAGGTCCCAATCCTTATACCTCAACCTTTCAGAAGCCAAGCGTGAAGGTTGAGGGATCTGACCTCTGGATGGAGAACCTGACGCCCCCTCCCGTGAGAGCAGATCGTCTCGGTAGGGAAGATGACATGGAGGGCAGATGGACAAGTCGAGAAGGTCCGGGTACCATGTCCTCCTGGCCCATGCCGGAGCAATGAGGATCATCCGGGAACCAAACCTCTGTAACCTCCGCAGCACTTGCGGAATGACGGTAACTGGAGGAAACGCGTACAGCAGTGGGAATGACCACTCCACCATGAACGCGTCTCCCAAGGCTCCTCTTGGAGGAAATTCCTGCGAGCAGAACCTTTCGCACTTCCGGTTGACATTGGAGGCAAAGAGATCCACTTGAGGGGTCCCCCAAAAGGCAAAGATCTCCAGGAGAATCTCCTGAGCCAACAGCAACTTGTGAGAGATCGCGCTCGGCCTGCTCAGAGCGTCCGCCGTCTCGTTTTCTTCTCCGGCCAGATGAACTACTGAGACCAAAATTTCCTACTGGATTGCCCAGAACCAGAGCTGCATCGCCTCCCTGCAGAGAGGAAGTGACCCTGCCCCCCCACCCTTTGTGTTGAGGTAGTGCATGGCCACTGTGTTGTCCGTCAGAATCGGGACATTCTTTCCTTGCACAGTCGGCAGAAAAGCCTTCAGGGCAAGCCTGACAGCCCTCAGCTCCAACAGAATGATATGGAGTCTGGACTCCGATGGAGACCAACGACCGCTGACTCAACTCGTTGGCATGAGCTCCCCATCCTGTGAGGGATGCGTCAGTCACGATCGTCACCTCCGACCAGGGTAGCCAAAATGGAGTCCCCTTCATCAGATCGCCTTCGACGGCCCACCACAGAAGGTCCTGGGCGACCAAGGGCAGCACCTGAACGGGGTCCGAGATCCTGCCGGAGGACTGAGGCAACTGGAGCTTGAGTGCCCATTGCAAATATGACATCCGCAACCTGGCCTCTGGCACCAGAAGAATGCAGGATGCCATGAGGCCGAGCAATCTCAAGAACTCGAACGCAGGGAGACTCTGGGCATGTTGGAACTTTTGCACCATCTGCTGAATGTGATGAGCCCTCACCTGGGGAGGAGAAAACTGCCCCAGGGATGTGTCAAGCACTGCTCCGATGTACTGGAGCCTCTGAGTTGGCGTCAAGTGGGACTTCTTTAAGTTGAGGGAGAAGCCCAGCTTGTGGAGGGAGTGGCAGATGACGGACAGATGATCCAGGACTTGCTCAGGAGAGCATGCCCTAATAAACCAATCGTCTAGGTAGGGGTACACGTGAATCCCCCCTTTCCTGAGATGCACTGCCACCACTATCATGAGCTTGGTGAAGACCCTCGGGGCGGAGGTCAATCCGAACGGCAGAACCCGAAACTGAACGTGCGAGTCACCAACCG
Source organism: Ambystoma mexicanum (assembly GCF_040938575.1). NCBI lineage: Eukaryota > Metazoa > Chordata > Amphibia > Caudata > Ambystomatidae > Ambystoma > Ambystoma mexicanum. The sequence continues at coordinate 707,223,603 of NC_090927.1, read as the reverse complement.
CGAACCTCAGGTACTTTTGTGCTTTGGATGGATAATAAGGGGAATACCATCCCTTGTTCCTCTCCGCTACAGGCACCAGTTCTATGGTGCCTTTCTCCAGCAGGATTGAATTTCCTGCGCAAGGAGCAGATCCAGACTCTTCAAAGAGAGGTTCCCTGGTGGATTGTTGTGAGACCTCTGCCGGAAAGGAAGACAGTAGCCGTGGGCTATGATCTCCAGAACCCACACATACGAAGTAATGGCACGCCATTCGACAAGATGCTGCGCCAGCCTTCCCCCAACCGGCGAACCATGGGGCATGGCCTCACGACTGAGTGGGAGCGGCTGCGGCGTTACCCGAGGGCAAAGAGGCAACTGCCCGAGCGGCCTTGGAACCTAGAGTACCTTGTTTTCCACCTCTGGGACTCCTACGTTGGCTCCTTTGTCCCCTTTGACTAGCAGCTCCTTTCGCTTTACCAAAGGATGAGTAATAACGAAAGGAACCTCCCCTCCATTGCTGTCCCTTAGGATGAAAAGGCGGAGGTTGGCGAACTGCAGCGCCCAACGACTTCGCCTTGCTGCCAAAAAGATGTTCACCATCAAAGGGCATGTTAAGGAGCCGGGCTTGCACATCAGGAGCAAAATCAGACTTCCGCAACCACGCAAACCTGCTTATTACGGTGCTCGCCACCATGGACCGGCTGACGCAATCTGCCATGTCCAAACCCGACTGAACGGCCTCACACATGGCATCCTTGCCATTCTGGACCATAGCAAGAAAACCATCCCGTTCGTCCCTTTCGGGAATATGTTCAGCCGCTAAGGAAAAACAGTTCCACAGAGTGTGCGTGAAACGTGACAAGGCACATACGGAGTTGACAGCCTGAAGAGCCATACCCCCTGAAGAAAACACTTTCTTCGCCCAACCATCAAAACGCTTGTCGTCCCCATCAGGAGGGATGGTAGGATACGACGCGTGCTTTGCTGGGGCAACCGTCTCATGTGTAAAGGTGCTGAAATCTGGGGAAAGGGGTGGGGTGTTCAAATGTCATGTACCTAGTAATGTATTTCTAACAGGTAACTATGCAGATTGGTGAGTGTGGAATTGTATAAGGAACAACGCTTCGCCAAGCCACACACCCACAAAGAAATGTTGACTTTGCTGACATCTGGGGAAAGGGTGGGATGTCCAAATGTGATGCAACTATTAATGACCGGAGGGTCCTAACAGGTAACTTTCCAAAATTCAGTGCAGATTGGTGAAACAGTGTGAAATTGCATAAGGAACACATCTCTGTCAGAAATCCTGCTACTAACACATATAGATAGATGAAGAGGATAATTCCTTATGACTCTGATGGGAGTGCATTTTGTACAATCTGTCTCGCTGGTCAAACTACCTCAATGGTAATAAGTACAGCAGGTTTTCCTAGACAGTCGCGCTTTGAAACACTTGTGTATAGGCGCGTTATAAATGCCACATCATATATCATATCACCAGCAAACTCTCCCGAGTGGGGTGCATGGTCAAGTAGCAGGGGTCGCTAGTGGCTGGGTGGTATTTTTTCGCGGCAAAGACTTGCCCACTGCCGGGAGACTCTCAGAAGCAGTCCAAGCCGCCGCCACCCTCCTCTGTAGAGCCATATGGAATGGCTGTACCGGGTCGGTTGGTGGACCTTGGTCGAGGATATCCGTGAGGTCATCCTGAAGAAAATCCCCTGGGGGAGCAGACCACCCCAAGTACTCGATGACCCTTGACATAAGGCGCCGGTACGAGGAGTCGGCATGGTGCCAGGCTCAGGCCTACAAAACTCCACCTCCGGAGAGGTGTACAGACCACTGGCGTCGTGCAGTGACTGACAGGTCCTCAATCTGACTATGTCCCGAGATAATCTCATCTGGCACCGTATCAGGAACCATGCCATCATCGGAGCCCTCATCCACCTCCGAAATGTAATCAAGATGGTGGAAAGTAGGCACAGAATGGGGAACAAAGCCATGCTTGGACTTGGCCAGAGCCTTTGTAGGGGGTTCCACCGTACCCCGGGGTACCCCTGTCGAAACAGCCTCGAAAGGAGTCGAGTGGATCGGCGGCGACGGAGAACGCGGCACCGACGGCGTCGACACAGGCCTCAAGGGCGGAGCCCCGAGCGTGTCCTTCGACAGCCTGGGCACTGATGGCGTTGACGACTTCCTCGGAGGCAGAGCCTCGAGAGAGTCCCACGACCTCGGCGCCAGAGGTGTCGACGTCTTCTTCGAAGACATCGCAGGTGCACACTGTCTCGAGCGCGTCGAGGACCGGGTCCTGGAACGGGCAGGACTAGAACAATTCCCCTTGTCCGAGCAGGACCTTTCCCGCGAATCGTGCCGACCACCCGAGCCCGAAGGCGTACAAGCGGTGTCTTTAGTACAGTCACGCCCGAACCCACTCGGAGGCGCGGACGGACCGGTGCCTTGCGATTCAAGAATCGCCAGCATTTTCTTACTGAAGGAAGCCCATTCCTCCGGAGTAGCATGCTTGGTGGGATAAACGACCCGCCGACGGGCGGCGTCCTCGGACGAGGAAGGGGACCGATGACGGCACTTCCGGGAGTGCCTCAAAGAGGCAGAGGAGTGGTGGGACCCACTCAGGGACTGAGACCCCCTAGACTTACAACAACAATGCGGAGAGTCGCCCCTCGAATCGTCCGTCGAAAGCCCAGTGGACCTCGACTTCCGGGGCTTGGACACTTTACCGACCGACAGTCTCTTCTTGCGCTCCCGCAAGGTTTTGGACATAAGCGACTGGCAGTCGACACAATCATCCGTGTCGTGGGCCTCCCCGAGGCACCAGAGGCAGGCATTGTGCGAGTCAGTCACCGACATCTTGGACCCGCAGGCCCCTCATTTCTTGAAGCCCGGACGCGGGGTGGAAGAAGAGGAAGACACCTTGAAAACTTCTTACAACCGAACAGGTTCAAAGAACCGAAAGAACAGAAACTCCAAAGAGTCGAGGCGCGCCGAGATCTCCGAAGCGAACACGTTCGCGGAATAAACGGAACAGGCTTCGGGCGTTGTGTGTCCTACTTATAACATCCAGTGACATCGGCCGTCAGAGGAGCCCCTCGAGGGCTGCGTATCAACGTCATCGACGCAGAAGCCGAAAGATTTTCTGAAGCAGCATATCTGCAGTGATTACTGTCATAGATATGAAAGACATTGGAGGACCCAATCCCCTCGAAATACAGTTTTAAAGGTCAACAGTCTCAAAGGACAAGAATGTAAGGGCTCAAACGGAGCACACATTAGGAATTTCAGAACCAGGTTCAAATCCCATCCGGTATCTGGAAAGGAGACGGTGGGAACACATTTGTCAGCCCTTTAAGAAACTGATAAATCAAAGGAATCTTAAAATAAAAACACTCCTCAGACGAGCGCTTAAATATGGACAGCACCGCCAAGTAACCTTTAATGGTACACATTGGTATGGCCTTGTGGGCCAAAGAAAGCAAAAAAGACAGAACAACAGGAATTGAACATTGAAAAGGATCCACATTCTGTATCCTGCACCAGTCGCAGAACTTTCTGCAATGGCAACGCTACAGGGATTTTGTTGCTGGCCTTCTGGCCGAGACCAACACCGCCATTTCGTCTTCAGGGAGGTCCCAATCCTTGTACCTCAACCTTTCAGAAACATGAAGGTTAAAAGACTTGCCTTCTGGATGGAGAACCTGTCCCCCCTCCCCTAAGAGCAGATCGTCTCAGTAGGGAAGACGGCGTGGAGGGCAGATGGACATGTCGAGAAGGTCCGGGTACCACGCTCGCCTGGCCCATTCCGGAGCAATGAGGATCATTCGGGAACCGAACCTCCATAACTTCCGCATCACTTGCAGAATGACAGGCACTTGAGTAAACTCATAGCAGTGGGAAGGACCACTCCACTACGAACGTGTCCCCTAAGGCTCCCTTTGTAGGAAATTCCCACAAGCAGAATCTTTCGCACTTCTGGTTGACACTGGTGGCGAAGAGATCCACTTGGGGGGTCCTCCAAAGGGTGAAGATCTCAAAGAGAATTTCCTGAGCCAGCTTCCACTCGCGAGAGACCATGCTCTGCGCCTGCTCAGAACGACCGCCGCCTCGTTTTCGCCTCCGGCCAGATGAACTGCTGAGATCGAAATTTCCTGCTGGATGGCCCGGAACCAGAGCTGCATCGCCTCTCTGCACAGTGGGAGAGACCCTGCCCCCCTTTTGTTGAGGTAGTGCATAGCCACTGTATTGTCCGTCAGATTCAGGACATTCTTCCCCCGCACAGACGGCAGAAAAGTCTTCAGGGCTTGCCTGACGGCCCTCAGCTCCACCAGATTGATATGGAGATTGATATGGAGTCTGGACTCCGACGGAGACCAACGGCCGCTGACTGTCAACTCGTTGGCATGAGCTCCCCATCCCATGAGGGATGTGTCTGTCACGATCGTTACCTCCGGCCAGGGTAGCCAAAATGGAGCCCCCATCAGATTGCCTTCGACGGCCCACCACAGAAGATCCTGGGCGACCGAGGGCAGCACCTGAACGAGATCCGACATCCTGCCGGAGGACTGCAACCACTGCATCTTGAGAGCCCATTGCAGAGATCTCATCCGCAACCTGGCCTCTGGCACCAGTAGAATTGCAGGATGCCATGAGGCTGAGCAACCTCAAGAACTCGAACACCGGGAGGCTCTGGGCATGTTGAAACTTGTGCACAATCTGCAAAATGTGATGAGCCCTCACCTGGGGAGGCGAACACAGCCCCAGGGATGTGTCGAGCACTGCTCCGATGTACTGGAGCTGCTGGGTAGGTGTCAAGTGGGACTTCTTTAAGTTGAGGGAGAAGCCCAGCCTGTGAAGGGAGGGACAGGTGACTGACCGATGATCCAGGTCTTGCTCGGGAGAGCACGCTCTGATCAACCAATCGTCCAGGTAGGGGTAGATCTGAATCCCCCCCTTTCCCAAGATACGCTACAACCATGAGCTTGGCAAAGACCCTCGGGGCGGAGGTCAATCCGAACGGCAGGACCCAAAACTGAAAATGCGAGTCGCCAACCGCGAACCTCAGGTACTTCGTGTTCTTGGGATGAATCGGTACATGAAAGTAAGCATCCTTGAGGTCGAGAGACACCAACCAGTCCTGAAGTTGAAGGGCCTGGATGACTTGAGCGAGAGTAACCATCTTGAACTTGTCCTTCCTAAGGAGCTTGTTCAAACCATGCAAGTGCATGATGGGTCTCAAACTCCCAACCCCCCCCGCGTTCTTTTTCAGGATCAAAAAATATGGGGAATACCATCCCTTGTTCCTCACTGCTACAGGCACCAGTTCTATGGTGCATTTCTCCAGCAGGGATTCGATTTCCTGCGCAAGGAACGGATCCTGACTCTTCAAAGAGAGATTCCCCAGTGGATTGTCGAGAGGCCTCTGCTGGAAAGGAAGACAGTAGCCGTGGGCTATGATCTCCAGAACCCACATATCTGAAGTAATGGCACACCACTCTACAAGATGCTGCGCCAGCCTTCCCACAACCGGTGAACCATGTGACATGGCCTCATGACTGAGCTGAAGCGGCTGCGGCAGTGCCTGAGGGCAAAGAGGCAACTGCCCCAGCGGCTCTGGCACCTCGAGTACCTTGTTTTCCACCTCTGGTACTCCTACGTTGACCCCTTTGACTGGCAGCTCCCCACAATCTACCCAAGGAAGATAAGTATCGAAAGGAACCTCCCCTCCATTGCTGTCCCCTAAGACGAAAAAGTGGAGGTTGACGTACTGCAGCGCTCAACGACTTTGCTGCAGCTTTGGAGGTCTGCAACCTCTCAAGGCTCTCGTCAGCCTTGCTGCCAAAAAGATGGTCACCATCAAAGGGCATGTTGAGAAGCCGGAACTGTACATCAGGAGCAAATCCCGACTTCCGCAACCACGCAAACCTACGCATCACGGTGCTCGCAGCCATGGACCGGCTAAAACAGTCTGCCACGTGTAGACCCGACTGAAAGGATTCACACATGGCATCCTTGCCACCCTGAACGAGGGCAAGAAAACCATCCCGTTTCTCCCCTTTGGGAATATGTTCAGCCGCCAAAGAAACACAATTCCACAGAGTGTGAGTGAACTTGCCATGGCACAAACAGAGTTAGCTGCCTTTAAAGCCATACCCCCAGATGAAAACACTTTCTTCACCCAACCGTCGAAGCGCTGGTCATCCCTATTCGGAGGGATGGTAGGGTATGCAGCCTGCTTTGCTGGGGCCGTAGAATCCTGCACCACCAAACTCTCCAGACAAGTAGCCGAGGAAGCTGCTGGCTGGACGGTATTTCTTCGGACTTATTCACTGCCGGGAGACTCTCCGGAGCAGTCCAAGCCGCCGCCGCCACCCTTCTTTGTAAGGCCATATGAAATGGCAGCACCGGGTCAGTGGGTGGACCTTGGTCCAAAATATCTGTCAGGTCATCCTGCAGAAAATCCACAGATGGAGCAGACCACCCCAAGTACTCCGTCACCCTTGACATGAGATGCCTGTACGACTCGGCGTGTGTACCAGGCTCAGGCCTGCCAAACTCAACCTGCGGTGAGGTGTCCAGACCACTGGCGTCATGTAAAGATTGACGCAGGTCTTCTTTCTGGCTATGACCAGATAACAGGTCATCAGGAGCCTCAGGAGGAACAAACCCCTCCACATCTGACCCTTTACCACCTCCTAGATGTAATCCAAAGGCTGGAATAAATCCCTGGGTACAGAAAAAGGTTCAAACACAGGCCTCACTGATTTACTCATGGCCTTCCTCAGGGTTTCCGTCGGTCTCCGGGGCACCTCCGATAAAGCCTCCTCAAAAGGCGTTGAGGGAATCGGCGTCAACGTTGAGCGAGGCGCCGACGGCTTTGAGGCCGGAGCCCCAAGCGTGTCCTTCGACGGCTTCAGTGCCGATGACTTCCTTGGTGGCGGAGCCTTGAGAGAGCCCCTCGACGTACAGGGCGCCGACAGCGTCTATGCCTTCTTAGAAGGCTTCACAGGATCCAACGATTTCGAGGGGGACGAGGACCAGGACCTGCAGCGGGCATGGATAGAGTGATCTACCCTGTCGGATCGGGACCTCGACGGCTCCAGATGATCGCGCCGACCGCCTGAGCCTGAAGGCGTGCGTGCGGTGGCCCTAGCGCGTTCCTTGCCGGCTTCTTTCGAAGGCGCGGACGGAACTGAGCCCTGCGATTCGAAAATCGCCATCATCTCCTTGCGAAATGCGTCCCATTCCGCCAGAAATTAATGCTTGTTGGGACAAGCTCCCCGCCGTCTGGCAGAGTCCTCGGATGAGGAAGGTGACCGGTGACGGCGCTTCCGAGAGTGCCTAGAAGAGGCAGAGGAATGGCGGGAACCACTCCAGGACCGAGACCCCCTGGACTTAAACCGATGCGGAGAGTCGCCCTTCGAATCGTTGGTCAAAAGCCCAGCGAGTTTTGACTTGCGGGGTTTGGAAACCCTACCTACAGATAGCTTCTTCTGCTCCCGCAAGGCCGTCGACGTCAAAGACTGGCATTCATCGGTGGCGTGGTCCTCGCCGAGGCACCACAGGCAGAGGTCGTGCGGGTCCATAAGTGACATCTTGGAACCGCAGTCGCGGCACTTCTTGAAGCCCGACCTCGTGGTAGAAGACGAAGACATGATTCTCACAAGAAACCAAGAATGAAGAACCAATTCAACAGAAAAAGAACCTATGCGCGCCGAGACTCCGAAGCGAACGCGTTTGCGGAAAAAACAGAACTGAGGCTATGGGCGTTGTGCATCCTACTTATAACATCCGGTGACGTCGGCTCTCGACAGAGGCCCTTGAGGGACAGCGTAGCGACGTCAATGATGCAGGCGCCGAAACATTTTCCAAAGCAGCACAGCTGTGGTCATTACTGTCATAGATGTGGAATACGTCGGAGGACACAATCCCCTCGAAAAAAGCCTTTTGGTTTTGTTAAAGCAGAACATTGTTAAACCTTTGAACAGTCGCATTGGAAGAGATTTTTGTTTTGGCATTTAATCTGGGTGCCAAGTGGAAGACGTTTGGATTTAACTTTTTGTTGTATTTTTCAAACAGACTTTGGATATTGAAAAAAATGTCTTGACTGGAACTTTGATCTAAGATTCCTGCTTTAATCCTGGGGAAGGGGGTTATGACCCAAGTTACAAGGAATTTTGGTTACAAAGTTGTGTTTGTCAATGATTATTATATTGTTAAGTTCAAATTGCCATCTAATACCTATATGTTTTATGTGTACAAGTGTGGGGGACAGAAACCTTTTCTAGAGTGTTTTCCCTTAGGCTGCCTCAGTTTAATAGGAAGGGAAATCCTCGATAGGTTAGGGAAAGTGAGGCGTTTTTCTAACCCTCATTTAAATAAATATGGCAACTTGTGAAAAAACAATTACTTGTCTGACTCGCATTTCTGACCCCTCTAGAACACCAACACTTTACCTTTAGAAACAATTATGCATTAATTAGCAAAGTCAAGAGCAATACTGTAAATAACTATGTGGTAAAGTAAGAGAGAAAATAGAGCAACCAGCAATCTAAAAGCAGTAGAGAGAGGGAAGTAAATGAAATGCAACACTCACAGATAAAGCCAAGACAAGGCCCTTAATTGTTATTAACTCCTAACGTGCAAAATTGGGGCCTAGTTATGTAGATTTATACTGCGCCCACTATCACCCAAGGGCAGTCTCCAGGCGCTGACGTGGCTCTGCAAAAGACGAGGGTGGGATGTGTTATTGAGAATAAGATAGGTTCAGGACCAGGAGGAACTGGCGTCTGAGCTGTCTTGCGGGTGGGAGTTGGTTTGAGAGGCCCCACGTGCGGTGACTATATGGGTAAGACTCAGTGCCTTGGTTGTGTGCTAGTGTTTGTGCTGGGTCTGTGGGTTGTATGATGTTAGTGTGGGGCTTGCGGACGTGCGCACTGGTTCGTGTATCCATACAGGTTGTGTATGGAGTCGTGGCTGCCGGTTAGGTGTTGGATTGTGTTGGTGTGCATTGTGTAGTGTCAATGGTCTTATGGACTATGTGCAATGGTGTTCCCTCTTAGTTTATTCTCGGTGTGACTATGTGAAGTGTGGCCTACTGCCCAAAAGTCACAAGTTCCACAATATGTACTTTGTAGGCGGGTTTACTGTTGGGTTGTGAAGAGTTGCCGAAGTCAACAGTTGACCAAATAAATGTTCCAGAAGAATTAAAAAGGTCAGGTTTCTTACCCAATATCACCACGCTATGGGAATCCCCTGCGGGTCAGGGGGGATAATTGACCAGACCACCAGCGATCTTAGACAAGGGAAAGTTACAATTAGAACTTCATGCCCATACAACCCTATGGAGGGAGGGGATGGAGCAACAGCTATACAAACAACCCCTTGCTCAGATTTCTTCAGCAACCACTTCAGCAAATCCTCCAGCTGCTGGTCTCACTCATTCATAGCCTTTGTCTGTTCGAGGGCAGTTCAGGGGGTGCGGTTTGGTCCGGCTAGATCATGGTTCCTGACTCCGGTAATAGTTCTAGACACCCTTGCAGGAAGATGACCTCCATGGGAGGAGGCGACCTCATTGGATCTCTAGGAAACAAAAAAGGCGGGTTGCAGCAGTGGTCACCACAATCGGGCGATGACAGGAGATCCTTGTGGCGAGAACAAATGCGCAAAGGAGCAGGCCTTGTATGTCTTCTCTTCAGTCAAGAAGAATGGCTGAAACTGCAGGAGCAGGCATCTTGTACACAAGCTGAGAATCCACAAAGTTCCAAGTAGGCTCCCAAAACGGCAAAGGCTAAGGCAAGTCAGTTCAGGAGAGACGGTCTGTCCAACAGCTGGTCCAGGGACATCTCTGAAGGCTAAGCAGGCACAGATTCTCAGGCAGGGGTTGGGACAGGTTATTCCCACCAGTAGAGTTGGGTCGAAGCCTTCTTGAGATCAGGAGAGAGGAGCAGGGCTTCAAGCAACTTGGCTGGCAGCAATGCTTGTCAGCTGCAACGGTCATCCATGGGTCTTCAGCATGCTACAATTCTTTGTAGAAGTCGTTGCCCCAATGATTTTATTTATTCATTTTTTATGTATTAATTTGAAGAGCGGCGGAGCCCACGGGCATCAGGGCGCGAACATAGAGACGAAGGACAAACATACATGACAATACAGGAAGAACAGCCATGCCTAGGTCAGATTAATGGGTTATTTATTTAAATCGTGTTTTCAATTTCTTTTTGAAAATTGGGAAGTTGGATTGTAGCCTGAGTGGTCGGGAGTTTGTCCCACTTTAAAGATGCTTTGACTGGAAAGGATCGTCCTAGCACATTTGCTTTCTTCACGCGGGTGGTCTTCACTAGGCCTCATTGTTCTCAACGATCGTCCTGGTTCATATCTAAGGATATTAGCTCCTTCGGGTATGCTGGGGCGGAACCGTAAAGGCAATGATGAACGATTGAGACTGCCTTGAAGGTGATGCAATCGTCCATGGCTAGCCAATGTATAGATTTTCGGTCTTCTGTGACATGGTCCCTTCTAGATTTCTTTTTAGTAGCTCACACTGCGTCATTTTGGATGACTTGACACTGGTCTATACATCTTGTTTGCTCCCAATAACAAGGTGTTTCCATAGTACTGTTTTGAGAGAATAGCAGCTCTGGTGATTGTGGTACTATTTTCTTCATTTAAGACCAGTCTGATGTTCCTGAGTAGCCTTTGGTAATACCTGCAGTTCTTTTTTAGATTGATCTAATGCTCACGTAGCCTGAGAGTCGGTTCTAAGTACACCCTCAAAGTTTTCACTTTGTCGGACACCGAGATATTTGAATTTTTTATACTGAACTCGGCATAGTCGGGCTGAGCTTTACCCTGGCCTGAGTGGATCCAAAGAGCATAAGCTCTGTTTTGCTGCTATTCAAACAGAGCCAATTTGCTTTCATCCAGGCCTTGATTACATTGTAGATGTTAGCAACCTTGGAGCTATCCTTGCTGTGGCATCCGCTTAGTTCTACACTCAGCTAGGTGTCATCAGGCAAAGTTGGTAAATAGCACCCCTAGACTGTTGAGAAGGGTGCAGAAACATTGGATGTATAGATTAAAGAGAAGGGGGATGGGCTAGTCCTTTTGGGCACCCCGCAATGTATGGTTATAGGTTTAGAAAATTCCCCTCCCCAATGTATCTTGGAGCTACGTTCCGCGAGGAAGGAGGAAATCCAGTCCATAGCCTCCTGAGAGCAGTTTCCGGATGTGTTCAATGCTTCCTGGAGTTTGTGGTGATCTAGCAAATCAAAAGCTGCTGATAAATCTAAGTATCAGCATGCCGGTATTGCCCTTTTCCAGGATGTTCAGCATTCTAGTCTGAAGATCGACTAACGCAGTCTCAGTGCTATGCGAGCCCATGAAACCGGATTGTTGCGCGTGAAGCAGATTACATTCGTCCATGTAAGTTTGCAATTTTTTAGTTGCTGCTTGATGTAAGAAGTAGTTTGCAATTGGTTATCGGATGGAGGTTTGTTGGGTCTTGTTGGTCGAGTCATGGGTTTTAGACTAGCGGTGCAACTGTCACTGCTTTGATTGTTGCTGGCACTTTTCTATCTCAAAAGGAGGCATTCACAATTCTACAAAAGAGGGGCGCAAATTTATCTATATTTTCCAAGATGATTTTCGGGGGCAGTATAGTCTCCAAGCAAGTTGTCTGCCTGAGGGAAGTTAGTTAATTTCCTCTATAGTGATGGGGTTAAACTTGATTATTTTCCCACATAAGGTGGGAGGTGTCTATGTCGTTGAAGGAAGATTGTACTTGAGTGGACACCTGGCAAAGGCCAATAGCCTTTACGAGTTTTCTGGATTGCAGTCTGTGTCGAGTAATGCGATGGCAATCTCGCGCTTTTCGCTACTTCATATTCACCCTCTCGGTTCAACTTTACTACCGCTGATCCAGTATGCCTTTCGCCAGTCGTTCAGTCAATTTCCGAAGAACCAATAATAAAGACAATTACACCCCCGCAATAGCATTTTCTCTAACTTGGGGAATTTCATTGTAATTTTCAATGTCCGTTGTACAATCATGTACATCATCCTCTCCTAATGATTCTGCAATGAACATTGCTGGGTTAACTGTCTTGCATCTAACAATTTTAATCACAGGAATTGATATAATTACCTTGTATCCTGATACTTTGTGGTCAATGTACTTTTAGGTTTCTCTAAAATCAACAAATAATGCATGCTCTACAAATAGTGTTACTGAACACCCCATTGTTATGCTTAAAGCTTTTTCGATCGTGAATGCAGCAGCAGCTAAAGACTGTTCGAAGGGATAATGCCCTTTCATAACTGGACCTAAAATCCCACTATAGTGGGCCAATGGTTTGTGTCCTAATGTTTTCTGTGTAAGGACTTCAGTCATGACTTTTCCATCTGAATGAGAAAAGTTAAATTCTTCATAATCTGGAATTCCCAACACAAGAGCTGTACTGATTGCCCTTTCCAAATCTTTAAATCCTTCAGTCGTCTCATCTGTCCACATTATGTTACTCTTACCCACCTGTGCATCTGTAAGTCCTTTTAAAAGATGTTGGATAAGTACTGTAATCAAAATCCCAGGCCCTAAAATAATTACATAGGCCTAGAAACTGTTTCATTTCCCTCACTGTTTTAGGTTCTACAGTCTTCATGATCACTTCTGCTCTAGCAGGTGTCACTGTCCTCCCCTCGTGAGAGATCAACTGTCCTATGTACAAGATCTATTTCTGGCAATATTGTAACTTCTCTTTGTCCACCGTATACTCTTTCGCTGAGAATAGTTATGAGCTTAAATGAATCTTCTCCACATCTTTCTTCAGTCTCACTGCACATCAAAATGTCATTAATGTATTGAACTATTGCGCTTTTGAGCTGGACATTCCCCAGGTTCATCTTATGGACTCTGTTAAAGATTGAGGGGGGACTCACAGTACCCCTGGGGAAATAGTGTTTCAGGTGGATATTTCTATATGAAAAAAGTCAAATCTTGAGTCTTTGTGGAGGGGAAATGAAAAAGCATTTTTTAAATCGATAACTCTGAAATACTTCGCCTTGGATGGGATGTTGCACAATATTGCCACAGGATTTGGAACTAAAGGAAACTAAGCATTGTCTATATTGTTTATAGGGCAAAGGTCCTGTATAAATCTCCACGACCGATTGATTTTCTCACTGGTTACACACAGCCGTATTACATGGAGTTGGATGGCACCAATATGCCTTGCTTCATCAAAGCGGAAATGGTCTCAAATATACCTTCATCGGCTCCTCTAGACATAGGTTATTGCTTGTGGCAAAAGAGCTCCTGGTTCAAGTTTGATTTTAACTGCTCCTTTTTATATTAGACCCGCATCATATGGACTCGTGGTCCATAAAGTATTTTGTATTTTTCTCTTAATCTATTTGAAGAAATATTGGTACCTTTTTTACCATCACTATTCTCTGTGGTATTTCTCTCTTCTCTACTCTAATCCAATAAGTGAGACTTATGAAAAATACTAACACATTGACTATTCATCCTTAAACAGCTCATTTGTCAACCTGTATCCTTCACTAAGAAATATCACTGTTCTCCATCCTCTTCCCTCGTCATCTGTTCCATGAAGAACCACCCTTTCCTCTCTGACCACTGCTGCTTCCAACTCTGGGAATAATCTGCCCTTGTGTAATGCTCACCTGGTATCCATGGGGACGTCACTCAGCCTGTTCTGACCTCTTACGACTTCGAACTCTTCCCTGGAGTCTGCTCGACTGGAGACTGGGCCTTGTTTTCTTGGAAAATGTGCTCTCCGTCCTGCTTTCAGCACAGGGCCGCATTGATTGATGCAGGCTCGTTGCTGCCTAGGTACTTCACTGGCAAGAGTCCAACAGCTAAGTATAATGAGTCTTTTGAACAGTTCTCTAACTTCGCTCCTTTCCTTCCTTAGATGATGGCCAGCGTACGGGGAATGGCGACGTGCTGCTGAGATGAATAGCGCTGAAGGTGCGTGAGAGCGCGATGCAACCCTTTTGTATTTGTATTGAACGGAGTTCTTTTTCTGTGTCTTTTAGGTGCTGTGACGTTTTCAGCGTGGATGCCGGTTATGAAGACGAAATGCGGTGGGTAAGCGCGGTATACAGCACCTCTAGATGTTTCCACGCTATCCTGGAGTGTCTTTTCCCTCTTGCAGATGCATGAGAAGTTCCGGAGACAAGAGTTCCCCCAGAGCGGCTGGGATTCAGGTAAGCGTTTGAAGCTCGTACAGTCTTTAAAAATAAGCGAAGATTTGCTGAATGCTTACTAATGCCTTTTTTCTGTTCTTTTCCCTTTTCCTTAGGAAGCGGCGTGCCGGGATGGGAATGACACCGCCGAAGATACCCGCAGAACAGAAGAAGCGATGAATGATGGGCAGAAGCACCGCAAGGTAAGGCTGTTCCTAACGGTGTTCTTGTAGGAACTGAGCGCAGAAGAAAGATGCAGGCCTACTGGAGACCGATCCGAACACGGTGAGGTCACGCTGCAGGTGCAGAAAACACAAAGCATGTTTCTCAGCCTGGGCGTGGCTTAAATAGTCTCTGGGTATCCCAGATGTCTCTGGGCTGAACCACACCCAAAAGACTAGACTACACATGCAGTTCAGGGAACCGAAATATGTGGGGGCATCCATCTTGTCCCCATCAATGCACTACAAGTCCAATCCCCAATGTTATCCTATGGGATTGAGTGAGCCTGGTGCCACAAGCGCCAAGTCTGACTCCAAGTGGGTCTTTGGAGGGATGGAGAGGCCCTTGAGGGTCATGTAGGTGATTGTGGCCTGGCTCCAGCCTGACATCTTGGAGGACTGGGGACATGAGGGGCAGGAATCATGACACCTTGTTCATCATCATCCATAGGGATTTCTGTTCTAAACCTTCCAGCCATCACCTCTTTGTTTTTGCTATGTGACCCTGAGTGGGACGGGTATGCCCAGACGTGGGTCCCATGCCTGCTGGGCCTAGAGACCCAAGCTACTCCTCACTGATGAGGCCCAAAAAAGGCCGAAACCTGTTTGGGGATGCTTGTGGTCTCGTGCAGAAGGGATGTGACCTAGCAGTTCGGGATGGACTGCCCCTTTTGGGGTGGGGCCAAGTCTGATTTGCATATGGTCTTTCCCCTTCTGTAATGGCTTGGCAGGCAAAGAACGATGGTCTGGAGGGTTGCCCAGAGCAACGCCAGTAGTTAAGATTAATTCTAAACTTTCCAGCCATCACACCTCTTTGTTTTTGCTAAACAAAAACTTGTCAGGTATTCTTAATAGCTTGTCTATCAGTCACAGCAACCATGAGAAAACAAAAGTCACTCCATACTTCTGGATCTAAGGGAACTCCTCGTAATGCCTTCTGTCCTGTAAAGGCTAATATACATTCTTTCACAGTCAGATAATGTATCCCTGGGGTAGAACACGTTATTCCTTCATCAGCAAATGATATTGTCATGTTGAGATTCGTCATCAAGTCACGCCCTAATATATTAACTGGCATCTACCTAGAAAACAAAAATGACATTGATACGTCATGTTCTCCTATAGAGATTAGTAATTCATCTGAAAAAGGAACTTAATTATAGTCACCCCCTAGAATCCCTGTGCATTCATGGCACTACCCAACATTGGCAAATTTTCCCTCACGTCCCAGCTGTCTTGAATATAAGCGATGTGTCCTCATTCTCCCCCATCTTCCTAGTCATAATCACTCTCATATCTGATGTATCATGATATTGCACTCCTGAGTGCCCGCCATACATCTGCTCTGCAATTATTAAATGGCGCTCCATCGTGTGTCGTGTTTTGTGCAGTCACACCTGCGTATCCTGCTCGCTTCCAAATGTCGTCGGCTCTCTCTCCTATGATGGCTGCCAGAAGGCCTTTTATGGCCCCTATGGCCAACGTCATTCCTGATGTCATTTTCTCTAACTCAAATGCATTTTCCCGCACCAGAAGTTAAACTCAGTAATTTACACCTTAAATTATCTTTGGCCATTTGTGGCCATGCTATATATTGTGGTCACCGCCCTGTTCTCCAATAATGGGAATAGTGACAATTCCAGTACCTAATTATACCTGCCTACACTCCTGATTTACCAGCCAGGACTAGTCTCACAGTTTGTCTTCATCCTGGTAATGCCCTTAACCTACTCACGTGAGGCGGGGATACAACCCCTGTAATTGCTCTTGTGGTTGCTCAGTACACAGTGTCGATGCTGGTGCATTCTGTTTGGGGTCCTGTAAATCTGAGTATTTCACCCCCTTCTCTATACTTCATTCATTTGAATATCTAGATGCGTCCTCTCTTCGCACTCTCTCATTATCTTCGCCTGACATCGTTATGCCTCAGCTTATATGACTTATCCTTTTTCTGCATCAAGATCTACTATACTTAAAGACAGCGTACTGTGCTCGTCTGTTATGACCTCATCTGATCTTCCTCCCATTTCCATCGAAAGGGACCCTTTGCTTTTTTTAGGTTTACATCCTCATCGGTTATTTGCCTCTATGAATCCCCAAGTCTTTTCTCTATACCTTCTGTGTCCCGTTCATCAGCCCATGTTGATACTCTTGTTACTCTGTGCAGCTTCCTGCAGGGCTATTTCAACCCTCTCTTAAGTCGATCTTATGCTTCGAACAGCACTGTGCTTTTATGACAGATTCTATCTCATCGTCTTTCAGTCCATACTTCTGTTAATTTCTTTCCTTTTCCTTATCTTCCTCTCCCCTTCTTTGCAACCTTCGTTCTTTCATTCTCTGTGCTTCTATCTCCTCTCGTCCTTTATTCTAACCTTTGTTTTCTCCTTTGCCTTATAACCTTTGTTCTTCCCTTCGCTTGCATTTCTCTTCTTTATATGCTCTTCCTCTTCTTTTTTCCCGCTCTTTTCTTCTTTCTCAAAACCCCATCAAAGCCCTTACTGTCCAGCTTAAGTAAATGTCCTCCCATACACTCATTCTGTACTATCGCTATTCCCTTAGTTTTGTCCTATAATTGCTTCTGTTTCCTCACTTTTTCCTCTATCTCATCTGTTTTCCTTGTCTGTCCTTCCTGTCCTCACGCTGTTTACCTTCATCGCGTGTCAATATATACTTGCGTTCTCTGTCTTTGCTCTCTTCCACATTATTCTCACTGCTATAGGCAGGGGCTCATATGTCGATTACCGTACCCCGCCGCTGCTTTCTCTTCCTTTAAGGGGTAAAACCGCTTCTCCTCGATCTCTGTGCTTTAGTCTTTAGGAGGGGAAAAGGGAACCGAAGATTTCTCATCCTCACCTTTCTGCTGATTATGCATCAATTTTTTCGCTGCTGGATATTTTCTCGCTCCGATACATTTTCCATAACACTATAATAGCCAACCTTTTCTGCAGCTTCTTTCCCTTATTTGTGGCATGCAAGTATGTTATCATGTCACAATACTGCTTTTAACAACAAACCTCCTGAGGCTACAGCATAAGTGTTTAATTAGTCGTGCGTCTAACGCATTCGGAATGATCTTCCATATCTTCGCAGTGTATCTCGGGAGTGTCTCCCATGGCAACAAGTCGATTCCAACTGTCTATACTTACCGGCCCTTTAATTTGTTTCTTTATTTTGTCAAATATGCTGCACTGATCAATTTGAGCAGGCGCCACCAATTGCCATTAAATTATCCAAAAATATAAATAGTTTATCTGCTTTTTTAAATCGTTTGCAACAATGTTCTTTTTGTTGCTTCATTTGCACTATCAATTTTGTATACATATTCTATGATTGAAATTTTATTTGTTTTCTTTAATTTTTTATCTTCTGATTGACGTCAATATTTTGATTTGAAAAAAGCAAACATTTTTACTATTTTTTTTAGGCATTAATTTAAACACAATAAAGGCCCTGTGATCAGCCAGTCATCCAGGTAGGGGTACACTGGGATTGTCTCCCTGCACAGGTGCGCTGCCACCACTGCCAGCACCTTGGTAAATACCCTTGGAGCAGATGCCATGCCGAAGGGTAGCACCTTGAATTGGTAGTGCTGGTTTGCCATCTAGAAACGCAAGAGTTTTCTGTGCGCTGGGAACATTGAAATATGAAAATAGGCATCTTTCATATCCAGTGTTGCCAAATAGTCTCCCCGCTTTTGCAGGGGGATTACCTCTTGTAGCGTTGACATGCAGAATTTTTGTGGCTTTACATAAGTGTTTGCTGGGCGTAAGTCTAACACTGGGCACATAGCGGGCTGTCATTTTTTAGGAGGTGTAGCTCCAACTCTAGATGTGGAGGACTTCGCCCGGCCACAAGATCGGTGCTGGCCCCTCTGCAATCCCTGCCAGGCTTGGCCCTGGTTGTTACCCCAGGAAAAGGCCTGACCCTGTCCGTAACCAGAGGCTCTCTTGAGAGTTTTGGCCACAAAATCGACGAAAATTGCCTCTCTGGCCTGGTGGTTTGTTCTTCAGCTGGCCTAGAAATTTTAGGGTGTCATATTCCTCCTTGGCAGACTTTAACGTGTCTTCTACAGCTTTCCAGAATAAGACATTAGTTTCCACCGGCATATTCAGGAGTGTAGCTTGGGTCTCAAGTTTGAAGCCAGAATGGCGTAGCCATGCGTGGCGCTTGATGAGTCCCTTGGGCAATAATCCTGCCTGCATTGTCTGCGGCGTCTAGGTTGTTCTTCAAAATACAGCTAGATGTTGCCTTGCCATCCGATGCTACCAGGGCCAGTTATGACTTCAGATGCTGGGGAGCAGAAGCTATCGGAGTAGTTACCTCATTCCATTAGTGGCAATTATAGCTTGCCAACAGCGTCAAATTATTAGTGATCCTTGTTTGGGAAGCTGCCAAAATGGCTACCTTTGTCCTCATAGTGTAGAGTTTTTTGCACTCCTTAACAGGGGGCACCTCCGATGAGGCCAACAGTGTTCCTGCCCTTTTACAGGTTGTGGTAACAACAAGCGAATCTGGCTTAAGCTGGCCCCTGATGTTAAGTGGGTCAAATAGCGGTGGGCGGAAATGTTTTTCAACCCGCGGGTTGACTGCCCGTGTCTGGTTTGGTGTTTCCAGGTAAGGTCGAATCCTTCTTTGGACACATTGTAGAATAGGAATGAATTGGGTGACAGCCTTTTTATCACCCAATATATTTTCTACAAAGCCTTTATCCAGCTGAGTCTCTTGGATTTGGATTCCAAAGTGTTCAGCAGCTTTAATAAGCATATCATTATGGAATGACTCATTGTCAACTGACGAGTCCTGCTGAATGGGTGAGGCTTGGTTATACACCTCCTCCTCATCATCATAGTTTGTTTATTGTATTTATATAGCGCACCGGACCCAGGAGTATCTGGGCGCTTTAGAGGAGTAGTTACATAACGGTTGCATCTACATTGGTAACGGATTGGCAAAGACAGTAAAATGCATACAAAACATAAAACCTTGAACAGGATACAATATGCTTAAAGATAATGTACATACTAATGGGTTGAATGAGGAGTTTCTCTGCATATCCTAAGTATACCTTTGGCTCCTTCTTGTTTCTCTTTTTCCTTGTGTGTTTTCTGACATTTCAGTCCCTTTGTGGATGTGATTATCCATTCACATTAATATGTGATGATTGAGGCCATTGGCACTGGAAGCGACAGCTTTCCAGGAGCTGCCTACAAAATTTGGGTCTCTGACTTTTGCATTTATGCTAATTAATATTGTCTAGTCGACCTTTCTATTTCCTGAACCATTCCACACTTTCACTTTGGGTTTCAGCACTCTCTATCTGCTCAGTGATCCACTCGCTCGCCTGCATTAGCAAAAATAAACTATTTATACCTTGATTTTATTTTTCTCACTTGTTGCAAGCATTTCTTTGCAAGTCATTGACTTTCATTTTTCAGGATTAGGCGGCCAGTTTACAACTGGTCTGCTTTTTGCTTTGTGACTTTTTGCTTTTCTTCAGTGCGACAGCACTACTTTAGCTTTTTCCAGGAAATTAGGATCTTTCTTGCCTACGTGTATTCACACGACGCGCCCTTTCATCAACCATTTTTCCAGTTTTCTATTCAACTGCAAGGACGCTTCATTCATTTCTAAATGCGTTTATTTGGCGCCTAAAATTCACTTGACTATCACAGCACTGACGCTCGATGACACGAACATAATCATCAGCCCTCCTGAGGCTCGGCAGCCTTAACCAATCGTATCCCTCACGTAAGGAACAAGTTACTTACCTGTAATTGTTGTTCTCCAGCATGGGTCTGGCATGGATTCACATGCTCATGAATATTCCCCGTCGTCAGGCTGGGAATCCTCGGTAAAGAAAAAACCAGTATCAGTTTAGTTTCTGATCTGTCTTTCGTAGTAATAACCAATCACTGGTCTCTGCGTCATACTGACCACAGCCAATGACTGCCCTCTACCTAAGCACCGCCTCTGGCAGCCATCTTCAGATTTGGAAGCACGTGAAGTGGCAGTATGACCAAGTGAAGAGCCGCAGAGGGGTAGGCGGGAGGGTTCGCATGTGAATCCATGCCAGACCCATGCTGGAGAACAACAGTTACAGGTAAGTAACTTGTTCCTTCTCCAGCATGGGGTCTGGCATGGATTCACATGCTCATGAATAAAGAATACATAGCAGTACACACATGCACAACCACGGCAAAGGCTCAACATTAAGCATTACCTCAAACTCAACATTAAGCATGTTACCTCATCACCAGGCTAACCTCAGGCGAAACGGGGCAGAGTGCAGAGGCTCGAACGGAGGTCCCATGAGCTTGGTCAGCACCACGTTGAGCTCCCACGCCGGGGCCGGCGCCTTCACCAGCGGGAACGATCTGAACAGTCCCTTCATGAACTCTTTCACCAGACGATGAGACCACAAGGACGTCCGGCCCGTGGTTCTGGTGTATCGGGAGATCGCAGCAAGATGAATCTTGATGGACGCGTGTGCCAGTCCAGCTTTGGCCAGCGTCAGTAGGTACGGCAGTACCTGGGGAGCCGTAATCCGTAGAGGGTTAATCTTCTGTGCGTGGCACCAGACAGAGAACCTCTTCCATTTGTGTCCGTAGCATTTAAGAGTCGAGGACGCCCTGGCCTTTGCAAGAACCTCTCTGCAGTCGGCCGGTATGTCGTATCCTCCAAACTCTAGCGCTGCAGGAGCCAGGCCTGCAAGTTCAGCGATTTCGGGTCGTGGTGGAGGATGGCGCCTCCTTCCCTGGAGAGTAGATCCGCGTCCACCGGCAGCTTGATTGGCTGACTTCTTGACAAGTCCAGAAGGTCCGGGAACCATATCTGCCTCGGCCACGCAGGTGCGACGAGGATCATCCTGCACCGTGACCTCTTGAGCTGGTTGACGAGCCGGATTAGCAGTGGCAAAGGAGGGAACGCGTAGAGGAACAGGCCCTCCCAGGGGAACGAGAAAGCATCGCCCATGCTCCTCGCCTGGGGAAACCTGCTGGCGAACCTCCGGCACTTGGAGTTCGTCGCCGTCGCGAACAGGTCGATCTGAGGTGTGCCCCACCGTCGGAAGAGGCGATCCACTAGATCCTGCCGTAGTTCCCACTCGTGGCACGAGCGCAGCTCCCTGCTGAGTGAGTCGGCGATGGTGTTTTTTATCCCTGCCAGATGAAACGGCACCAGAAACATCCTTTGGGCGGCGGCCCAATGCCACAGGTCCTGCGCCTCCTTGGACAGTGCTGGGGACCTGGTCCCGCCCTGTTTCCTGATGTAAAACATGGTGGTGGTGTTGTCGGTGAAGATCCTCACCACCTTGCCCTTGAGGGACGGAAGGAAAGACCTGAGGGCCCAGAACACTGCACGGAGCTCCAGGACGTTGATATGGAGAGACTTCTCCGTCGGGAGCCAGAGGCCTCTCGCGTGCAGATTTTCGGTGTGCGCTCCCCACCCTTCCAGGGAGGCATCCGTGGTCACTGTCTCCTGGTGGTCTGGGGTCTGAAAGTCCATGCCCGCCGTCAGATGCGCGCGGTTGCCCCACCACCGGACCGCTCGGCGGAAACTCTCGTCGAGTGTGATCCTCTCCTCGAAGCCGCCCGTCGTTTGGATCCAGCGCGCATCCAGGAACTCCTGCAACGGGCGCATCCGGAGCCTGCACATGGGAATGAGGTAGATGCAAGAAGACATCATTCCGAGGAGGGACTTGATGGACCTCACCTTGGCCGCGTCGGAAACCAACATCCGCTGTACCTTGCCCAGGATGGACCTGGTCCTTTCCTCCGACGGGGAGGCCAGAAGGGACACTGTGTCGAGCTTCGCTCCCAGAAACAGTGCGTTTTGCGCAGGTACCAGGTGGGACTTGGCGTAGTTCACGGAGAATCCCAGGTCCGTGAGAAGTTGGACGGTCCTTGCCGTGTGCTCCACGGCGAGCTCCCTCGTCTTGGCTCGGATGAGCCAGTCGTCCAGGTAGGGGTAGACGTGGATCCCCTCGCGGCGCAGCTGCGCCGCCACCGGTGCAAGGCACTTGGTGAATACCCTGGGTGCCGACCGTAGTCCGAAGGGGAGGGCTTTGAACTGGTAGTGACGCCCTTGGACCACAAACCTGAGGAATTTTCGGTGCACCTTTAGGATGGGAATATGGAAGTAGGCATCCTCCAAATCCAACGACGACAGGAAGTCTCCTTCCTCCAGCTGCCCCAGGACGTGCTGGAGGGTGACCATCCGGAACTTCTGCACCTTGATGAACTTGTTCAGACGTCGCAGGTCTAGGATGGGGCGCCATCCTCCCGTCTTCTTCTTCACGAGGAAGTATCTCGAGTAAACTCCGGAGCCCCGAAGCCTCTTTGGGACGAGTTCGATGGCGCCCTTCCTGAGCATCGCCTTTACCTCCAGGAGAAGCTGAGGGACGTGAAGCTCTTTCCTGGCCACGGGGGGGACGCGCAGGCACCTTCTTTGAAACTCGAGCGCGTGGCCCCGGGGCTAAGGCGTCCAGCACCCAACGGTCGGTGGAGATGGACTCCCACACGCTGACGAAGCTCGCCAGCCGGCCTCCCACCGGGGTGCTTCGGTGGGGGCCCGACCCCACGGCCGGTTCAATCCTGTTTCGACGAGGCTTTGCCGCCTTGACCTCCTTGGCGACGACGGCGGGGTCCGCCAGACTTGCCTCGTCCTCTGTAGGCCTCCTGAGACGACGAGCGGGCCGCTTGACGGTAGGTGGAGAAACCGCCGCCGGAACCTTTGGAGGCGCCCTTGCCTCCGCTGCTCCGAAAGGGCGTCCGTCGTTGCTGCAGAACCCCAAGGGCCCGGGCCGTCTCAGTGTCCGCTTTAATGGCCTGAAGGGAATCGTCCACTGTTTTCCCAAACAGGCTGTTCCCATCGAATGGCATGTCCAGGACTCTGGTCTGTACGTCTTGACGGAAGTCCGTAGCCTTGAGCCATCCACGCCGCCTAAGGCACACGCCGTTGCCCAACTGGCGAAACCCAGTGTCGGCGATGTCCGTCGCAATAGTGATGGCCTTGTCCGAGGCCACCTCGCCTTCCTGTAGGATCTCCAGGGCATCCGCTCACTTGTCGTCCGGTAGGAAGTCCAGCAGGGGAGCCAGTTTGTACCATAGCTCCCTGTCGTAGCGGGCCACAATAGCCAAGGCGTTGGCCGCTTTAATCGTCGTCGCTGCAGACGAGATGACCCTGCGTCCCATAGCGTCCAATTTCTTTCCCTCGCCGTCCGGTGGGGAAGTCGATGTGGAGGCCGCACCCCCCCGCTTTCTTCCTGGCCGCCGCAGAGATGACGGAGTCCAGGGTAGGCTGCGCCCGGAGGCACAGGGGGGCCGCGTCCGGGACCCGGTACTTCTTCTCGTACCGGTCTCTTCTAGCTGGCGTCGTGGAAGGGTTCTTGAGGAGGGCGAGGCCCTCATCCCAAATGTCGTCCAGTAGAGGCACCGCGAGGACCGTCTTCCTCTTGGCCTCGCGCCGTTGATAAAGGAATCCTTCCTTTTTCTTCTCCTCAGGGCAGAGTTGGAAAAGCTCAGATGCCCTGGCGATCATGGAGTGGAACGATCCAATCTCGTCGGGCGGAGAAGCCCTGGTGGGAGGTGACGACGGTATATCCTCGTTGTATACCTCGTCGTCCGTACCCGTCGCTGCCGTGTCAGTCCCCGTATCATCCCCTCGGGTGGACGGGGAGGAGGGCTGGACGGGGCGCGACGGCTGAAAAGGAGGTGGAGGGTGAATCCTTCTTTCTTGGGCGGGGGAGAACCAGAAGGTCCCGGTTCAGGATCCCGCGACGGGAGAGGTTCCTCCGTCGGCAACGGTAGTCTCGTCCTTATCTCTGAACATAAGGACTGTATAGCCAACAAAATGGCCGCCGAGTTGTCTTACGGCGCTGGCAGAGGGGAATCCGACGGGCGATGTCGTCGTCACCTGCGTCGGGATCCATCCCGACGGGCCGGTCTTCTTCCACGCCAAGGCCGTGGCTTAAGACCTCAATCAGCTCTTCCTCCGAGGTTGAGGCCGAATCTACGACGACGCCCTGCCCCCCCTTTTTCTTCCCCGCCGGGGATTTCACGGGGGTCCTATCGATGGGCACAAAAGAGGACTCCCTCCGAGGTGGCAGGGAGACTCTGAGCCCCGAGGTCGCCACCACTGGTGTAGCCTCCACAGGCTGAGCCAGGGCCGCCGCGACAGTATCGATAGAGGGCTTGGCCGGATGGATTAAGGCCTTCACCACCTTAGGTGCGCTCACCGCCTTATCCTTGGGGGGGGGGGGGGACACTGCCTCGCTCCCCCTCCGATGGGGCCTTCGAGCTCGACCGGGGCCTCTCCAGGAGCTTCGCCGGGTGCTCGCCCTTCCTCTTACCCGACCCAGAGCGCTGGCTCGTGGCTGAAGGTGCCGGGGAGGGTGCGCCCTGCCTGGCGCCCGTAGAGCCTGACCGTTCGGCGCACCCGGTGCCAGCGGACTCGCAGTGCTTGGCCTTGTGTTGGACCCCCGTCGCCGGGGCGTCCTCAAAGGTCTTAGAAGACCGCTCGGATTTCTTCCTCTTCTTCTCGCCTGACGGGCTCTTCCCTTCCAGCCAGTTGGCGAGACGTTGATGGCGGTCCTTCATGGTCCGCTCCGACATGTTGCCGCAAAACGCACAGTCCTTCTCCACGTGCGTCTTGTCCTCATGTAAGCAGTAGAGACAAAAGGAGTGTTCGTCCTCCTTAAAGACGTTCTGTAGCTGGCATCCAGGGCAGATCCTGAACAGCTTTCCGGGCGTCGAGCTTCCCTTCTCCTGGGCCATGTCCGGGCCTGAGAAACTTCTGGAGTCCTCCAAAAGCGTAGCTCGACGAAATCTTCACCCTTGAGGGGCGCAGACGAATCCGACACGGGTCCCTGTTGATCGGATGGAGAGTCGGTGGAGCTTGAAGCTCTTTTGACCGAAAAAAACGAAGTTTTTGAGAAAAAAACGTGAAAAAATAGCACTAACGCTCGAGAGCAATAGCACGAGGATCCCAACACATGAACGTGTGGTAAAAATCTGAAGATGGCTGCCAGAGGCAGTGCTTAGGTAGAGGGCAGTCATTGGCTGTGGTCAGTATGACGCAGAGACCAGTGATTGGTTATTACTACGAAAGACAGATCAGAAACGAAACTGATACTGGTTTTTTCTTTACCGAGGATTCCCAGCCTGACGACGGGGAATATTCATGAGCATGTGAATCCATACCAGACCCCATGCTGGAGAAGAGATGCTTCGATTTTGAGCCGGGGAGTTTGCATGTTAGCCCCACAGAGGCTGGGCAGCGAACACCCAATCAAATTCATCCCATTAGGAGGTGCGTCGACTGTGAGCCTATCCTGGCTCCCATATGACGGGGCCCAATAGGAGGCGGTTTTGCAGCTATCGCCCTCCCCTTTGTCTACCCTTTAGGCTCTGCGTCTGTAACCTGCCTGCACACACATTCGAGCGTTCTGCAGAGCAGGAACGATTCAGCTGCCAACCAGGTGGATGCCACATAGCGGTAAGAAGGGCTTTTCAGCCTTACTTTAAACTGGATCTGCACCCGAACCGTATCAAATTTCCTCTTTTAAATTTCTCCATTTCAGGCGTAATCACTCATTTACGTCCTTTTGCCTTTCTCTTTTTTTTTCCCTTTACTGTAGAGACAGCCTTCATTAAGCACTGTCAACCTTTTTTGAAGGAATGAGGCTTTTTGCCCTCCACTGCAAGCAGCACTTCTAACCTCCAGCTGCTTCCAATACTATTTTGCTCTTAAGGTAGGATTTTGCCATTTGTATCACCTTCACTGGTCCACTTAGCACCCAAGTGCTTTCTTAAATATTCAGTCACAAAGTATATTTATATACTTTCAATTATCCACAGGCTCACCTTTGGATGTTAACTTTTGACTTTAGGATTCATTCTAAGTCACGCTGAAAAACGCCATACTAGCATCAACCCGCTCCAGCGTACATGCAAAAGCAACATTGTTTGACAGGTAGTTCTGTATTTCTTCAGCACTTTATTGGAACACCTGTTTTAGTATTTTTCTCAAACCCTTGTGTTTGAAATGTTACTCTTTAGAGAGTGTTTTTTCCAACGCCGTCCCCTCTTTGATGATGCAGCACTGCTGTGGGTCGCCCCGGGCCCATTCACCTAGACGCCCTGTACCGGTCTCTGGCTAACCGCGCCTGGATACTTTTACTCATCCACAGCTCCTTTTATTGGTAATAATTATGCCTTTTTTTGGCTTTAACTATCTCTCTAAGCAATCTCGGTAGAATCTCAAAGAGATTATTCCTTTCACATCATTTATCTTCTTTGTGTCTGCTTCCCCACAGGGTCCAGTTGTGCGTTATTCTGCCCTGAGGAAGGCAACTTCAATTATGTCCTGGAATCATTTGCCAGACAGGTGGCTTCTTTGCCGAAACGTGTTTTAAGATGTCTATTTAATTTGCTGTTTTTCTATTGTTTGACACGTACACGTAGGCAGACCTGTCAACAAAATAATCCAACCTTGCCAAATCCTGAAATAAACTTGTGTATTGGCTTAATACAAGCCAAATCGAAGTGTTGGCTCAGTTTAGGTCATCACTCAGAATTGGCAGTTTTTGTTTATCTTTGAAATAAGATTACTATTTCTGTTTATGTGTTTTCAATGATCAACTGTTTAACCAACATACAATATGTATCTATTTGTTCACTACATTATTTTTCTTTAGGTATTTATGCATCTCTCGCTTACGTCTTATTGTAAAATAAATATGTTTACTATTTTTAATATGAGACTACCTCGATTGCTTTCTGAGTATGTATTAGCCTAAACTCATTTGTTCAGTGATACCTCTTGGGTACACTCACTAAATAAATCATTATTTAAGCAATTCTTCAATTGATTTCATAGCAGTATGGACCCCATTGGTTTAGTCTAAAGATAATGTACAAGCGCGATTGTGACTACATACAGCCGATTGCATATGCCGGCAAGCAGTTTGGCATGATAAGAAAGTGCATACAGCTTAGTTAGAATCAAATACAGTATACTAGGATCCTGTAAGGGGGGGGGGGGTGTGGTAGAAGGGGTGCTGGGTAGCTAGGTCATTGTGGCTCGAGATCAGAGATAGGTTGGCAGTAGTTAGTTTTTGCAGAGGATCCAGGCGATAACGCTTCTACTGAAATTGTCAAAGGTTTGTAAGGCTCTGATGTTGGGTGGGAGGTAGTTCCATAGTTGGGATGCCAATACTGGAAAACTAGAACCGCCGGTTCTTTTTAGGTTAAAATGTCAGAGGATCTGGTGATTCGTTTAGATCTATGGGTCAATTTTTCTGTCAGGTAGGTAGGGGCTGTGTTGTGAAGGGCTTTGAAGGTGAGACATAAGGTTTTGAGTTCCATCTTTTCATTTAGGGAGAGCCATTTATGTTGTTTTCTTATTGCTGAGATGTGTTAATTTCTAGGTATGTTAAGGGCAGCTCTGAGCCCATTATTCTGCAGAGTCTGAAGTTTTTTGATTACCGTTTTATTTGTACCTAAATATAGCCTGTTGCAGTAGGATAGTGTTAGCAGCTTTCTGCGGATAGCATGGGTCTGCATGCTCTTATCAGTTTGCCTGTGTAGGCAGTGGCTGAGTTGGTCATATTTACTTGTTTGTTGAGACTGGATGTGGCATTGAAGTAGAAGCCAAGTGTTTTGGCTGCTTTGGCGATGGTGATGTTATTCCCATCTATGTTAAATATTTTATGACTGGGACTTAATTTGTTTAGGTTGACTGTAGAGCCTACTAGCAGGAGTTCGGATTTATCATCATTCAGGCATAGGCTATGGACTGCCATCCATGCCTGAATGATGGTGTAGATTTCATTCACTCAGCGTACGTCAGTGTCGTAATTGCCTCTGAGGGTTAGGAGTATCTGGGTGTAAAAATGTTATACAAAGTGGGCGACACACAGGAGCCTTGAGGTGCTCCGCATGTTATGTGTATGGGGTCAGCAGCTGCGGTGGGCGAGAAGACATGCATGGTCCTATTATTTAGGAACAATTTGATCCATGTGATGGCAGACTTATAGAAGTGAGTGACTGATGCCAAGTGATCACAGAGTACCTTGTGATCAACCAAGTCAAACGCAGCTGATAGATCCAGAAGGAGCAGGACAGTGAATTTACCTTTGTCTTTAAGGTAATCAATTTGGCTTTTTAAGTCAACAAGAGCAGTTTCTGTCCCATGTTGGGGTCTGAAACCGGATTGCCGAGATCCCAAGAGTTTGTTGGCCTCGAGGTAATCCTGGATTTGCATACAAGCAACCCTATCCAGAATCTTTAGTAAGAATGGGACTGTGGTAATTGGTCTACAATTCGTAGGGAATGTGGGGTCTAATGTTTGTTTTTTGAGTAGTGGCAGTACCCAGGATTCCTTCAGATTGCTGGGAACTATGCCACTAGAGAATGAAGCATTTATAAAAGTTTGGTAATGAAGAGGGCCAGGTCTCTGGCCGCATCATTTATAATCTGTGCTGGGCAACTGTTGCCCTGACAGTTGGATGGTTTTAGGGAGGCTTTGATTTTTTTGTACTTCAGGTGCTTACACATTTGAGAATTTAAAACCAAGCGGGTGCGGAGAGGGTGGCGAGTGGTGGTTTTGTGCTTCTGAAGCTGATGGCGAGGCAGAGGCTTGGTTATTAAGTAGTCTACGTTTGTCTGCTATTTTAGTTTGAAGGTTCGCAATTTTATTAGAGAGGGCATTGTGGATGTTTGTATACCAAAGTTTGCCTTTCAAACACGTGTCCGTAGGTAGGTGTCTACATTTCTTGTAGTATGGTGAAGAGTTCTTTAGTACTAGAACCCGCTTGCTTTTTCCTATTGTTATAGATGTCGCGTTTAGTGCGGATAATCTCTTTCTTATATTTAGTGTAAATGGAGATTATGTTTTGTTCTCTGGTGAGGGTGTATGTTTCCAGAGAGTTTTGAGTTTTCTTTTTTCCAAACTGAGCGCTTTTAGCTCAGGGGTGAACCATGAGTTCATGTGGGCTCTCGGTTTTCATTTGTGCAATTTGAGTAGAGCTACTAAGTCAATAGCTTTGAGCATGGAGGAGTTTAAAGCGTCTACAAGGACATTGGGGTCATTCGTGTTTGATAGTGCGCTGAGGGTTGGGATAAGGAGCGGCATAATTGTCTCTGCTGTAATATTGCGTTTATTTCTAGTCGGGCACGGGGGTACAATAGGTCATGTTTTGTTGTGTATTGTGTCCCTGATGAGCTCAAATGTGATTAGGTAGTGGCCAGTCCAGCTTTGTGGTATGATGTAATTTACTGAGCTATTACAGTTTAAATCAGCTACCCAATCGAGGGTCCTTCCTTTCTCATGGGTAGGTTGGGTAATTTTTTGAGTGAATCCATGTTCAACCAAGGTATTGGCTAGCGTGGTAGCAGAAAGGTTGTTGGGGTCATTGTATCCTATGTGAGGGTCATTGTATCCTAAGTTCAAGTCACCTAGGATAAGGGTTTGGAGTTTAGCTGAGAGGATTTTGCATGAAGAGTGGTGGTGAGGGGACTCATCTCAAGTCGAGTGCGTTTCTGAAGATGAAGGCAATGCCTCCTCCTCTGGTTATGGGTCTGTCAACTCTTATAATGGAGTAGTTTTCTGGGATAGCTAATAACAATGAGAGGCCTGCTGTTGCATGCAGCCAGGATTCTGTTACTGCTACTAGAACTAAGCTATAGGATAGTATGGTTTCAGCTAGATCAGTAGCATGAGCAACTGGAGACCTAGCATTGATTAATGCTCCTTTAAGAGGTTGTGTAAGGTTGATAGGCATATGGTTATCAACTTTGGCTTGTTTTGGAGATTCAGGTTTGCTGATGTGGGCGTGGTTGGTGGTCGGGAGACCCTTTGAGCCATGGAGTTTGTAATGGGCAGGCTGAGAGTGAGAGGATAGCCTAGAGCGGAGTCTAGAGTTTCTTAGCTTCAAACTGGGGCAGGTGGTTGGCAGGTCTAGGGAGTGGCTCAATGCTGCTAATAAAGGTGAGGTCAGGTAAAAACACTATTGGTTGGCGTTGGGTCTATGTGTAGTTTAAGTAGGAAGGTAGTGGGTTTCATATTGACGTCTAATGTGAAGGTGTTCAGTGCTGGTAAGAAAAACGTGGGCTTGATTATGTGCTCCATATTTTTAGTAGGGAGAATTTTGATATTTAACTGAAGTTCTATCAGTGTGAACCAGTGAGCGATTAAAATGAGAATGGAAAGGAGTAAAGGTTTGGTGGATTTAGTATGCATAGTGCTCAAATGTTGAGCATAGAGGTAATGACACAGGCACTGTGAGCAGGGGGCTTGCCTAGGCTGGTGTCGGCGTGGAGCTAGTCTTACATGAAATCGCTGATTGGGGCAGTAAAAATAGGCTCATACAAAGTATATTCACTTAAGCTGAGACATTCAATACATAGGCTAGCACAAAATAAGTTCACATGAGCTGGAGCAGTCATTACATAGGCTAGTCTGGCATAAGTTCGCAAGGTTGGAGAAGTAGCAATAAAAATAGTAAAAATAGGCACGTTCAACATGTGATCGCTAGAGCCAATACCCTGGCTGGTACAAAATAAGTTCACTTGAGCTGAGGCATTCAATACATAGGCTAGTCTGGCTTAAGTTTGCAAGGTTGAAGCAGTAGCAATAAAAATAGGCTAGCTCAGCATGTGATCACTAGAGCTAATGCAATAAGAATAGGCTTGTTAATATAATGGTAGCGTATCAAGTCATTAGGGTGGCACACTACGTTATAGGAAGAATCGTGTGGTGGCCGGAGTGGACGTGATAGGTTGATCCATGTAACAAGGTTATGCGTACTCGCAGCTTATTCACCAGGATGATCTGCGCAGTTTGTAAAGTTCAAGTTGCTCGTTTGTAGAATTTGGGAAGTATAGTTCATGAGGGGATGACTTGATTAATTGCACCCTGGTGCGAACAGGGGCAAACAGGGCCTTACCTCTTGTGGGCCTTCCCACGAGAGGGCCGGCTTCCGCCTGCTGGCAGATACGCCGCAATTAGTAGGTCGCGTTGCTGGACAATGCGTTTATACAAACACAGACGAATCTCTGAGCGGCCACTTTGGCCTAGGCCATCTCGCATGAGAATCAGCGAGGACTGAAAGAGGCCCAAGTGGGCTGGCAGCAGCTTAGATCTTGGTAGAAATGTGGGGAGGCAGGTCCTCAGTGCACTGGATCATGCTCACCTGGAACACATCAATGTCGTCGTGCATGATGGGTGCCGGCTTCTTACAAGGTGGCAGCTTGCTGGATGTTGTTGCTGGCTTGCTGGGTCAAGAGGGGCTCCTCACCTCTCCTGAGGCGACAATGATAATAGTAATGATCTATCTCTTGAAAGGTTTCACTGTCATCAGTGTCTGTGTGAACATCATACAGATCACTATGGACTGGTTGGACTGGACTCGAAATAGGAAGAGTATCAGGTCGAGCCTTCTTAGCGGGGGGTGGAAGCCTTAGCTGTTGGAGGTGTGGTTTGGAAGTTCTGGTATGCCTGTGGGTTCTTTTAGAGAAATTGGCCATAAAGGTCATCCTAGTCATGACCCTGTCTAAGTTTTCAGCAGTCCATGTGGCTGAACTTGGAATGGCACCAGAGTACTGAGGAATAGTGTCCTGTCCTAGGGGTGTAGGATGGCTTCTGCCAAGGATCCTTCCTCATGGGAGACAGAGTGCTTCTCCCTGTGAGTAAAGGTAGACTTGTCCTTATTAGCTTTCTCCTTATGACTGGGGCTCTTGGAGGAGTGTTTCTTAATGTGTTTGGACTTCAGTAGGCTCACAGGGACAGTTTTTATTAGTAGGTGGGACAAACTAGTGATTTTAGAGCTTACAGCCGTTTTCAACGTGGGATGTCGACTTTCGGCGTTGGGGTGAACCGCAGCCTCGTCTACCGACGTTCAGTCGATGTTTTGGGAACGGCGCCTGGTTTGTCTTTAGACTTACAGGGCCTGTCATGAGGTGATCGGGACCTCGAGTGCTCGGAGGACAGGGATTCTGTGGACCTCCCCCTTGTCGCCGTGTTTGGACATTTGGTCAACAATGTCGATTCCTTGCCACCGGCTATGTGCTTAGTACTGGGGGTCGTGATCGTGCTTTCGCCGCCGGGGTCATCCCCGTAACTGAGCCGCTGGCCTGTCTCTTGGTGTCGGGGACCTGCACTTGGGAACCTAACGGTTCCCTGTCGCCTTTGCTGTCTGTAAAGACCGTAACGCTGCCATCACTGGAGTCTCCCTCCACGTCCATGGCGGCCTCAGCCTACACGGCGTGATGGGCCCAGCATTTAGTTCTTCGGTCCCGAAGGGTCATTGGCTTAACAGCTTGCAGGCTCAACAATGCCCCTCGTGATCACGCGCTAGACACAAATTGCACACCTGGTGATTGTCTATCCACAGGAATTTTGTATTGCACGTGGGGCAACATTTAAATGGTGTTCTACTTATTTATGGGGAATGGCAGCCAAGCGATAAAGGGAATGGAGGGGAAAATGTATTCTACAATGACCACCCCCCACTCTCCCTACTGTTCAGGCCTTGGCCCGGTGTGGCCTTACAAAACCGAAAGGGTCCGTTGAGTCTGGAATTTCATTCAACGGTCATCCTTTCCACTGCGTCGAAGTAGTCTAAGCCGGTCTGGAAAAAGGACAGAAAGAGTAACTAGTCTTAATTTTTCATAAGCAAATGGCGTTAGCCGAAATGAACTTCGCGATAAGCGTCTGTCACTATGGTGGAAAAAAAAATCGGAGGGACCTCGACACGTGAAGGACCATGGGTACAATGAACGTCACACTAGGGATAGTATTACTGGCACGCCCTGTCGATGTCCCTTTTTGAGTTTCGAAAACAACTAATACTCTGCAGCTTCCACTAGATGTCAGCCTATGCATAGCATGTGATCCAAGCAGATTCCACAAGCCTCAGAAATAAATATATATTTACAACACAGTCCCTCCCACTATTTTTGCCACCTTCGATGTTCTACTTACACCAATGTCTCAGCTTGAGTCCCTCGGCATCTATTCTTCCTCAATCGACCAGTTCACCTTCCATCCACGGCGCACCAGCGGGGACCGGATAGGAATTTTGTCAAAGGGGCACCTGTCAACTATATCTTCTTTCACATGATTTTTGTGTGCCTATCTCCACATTAAAATCAACTGTCTTCTGGCTAATGGCAGTTGCAACCAATCGTCCGGAAGCCTGGGTCTGGGCAGATTAGACCTTGAACTTTCTGCACTGCTACCAAAAATGTGCTCTGGCACCTTGAAGCGTCTCTTGTGCTAGATAAAATTACCAATAGAGATCTCAGACCAAATAACTGGACAGAATGAAAGAATATGGCCCAGTACTACTTTATTCTTATTTTAATAAAGAAGGGTACACTGACAAACATCGGACTACCGTTTGCATACACACAAACAAGCTTGATTACACAGAGGTCTTATACCCCAATATGTGTCATCTGTGATGTCATCCTACGTGTCAAACTGTAAAACCTACTGCCAGGAGGGACTGGTTAGGGTAACATATCTACCAATAGAATGTATAAGGGTTAGTACTTCATTGGCGGTCTCGTATCTGTAATACACACTCAAACTACTTGTAAATACATATAATACTG
Source organism: Ambystoma mexicanum (assembly GCF_040938575.1). NCBI lineage: Eukaryota > Metazoa > Chordata > Amphibia > Caudata > Ambystomatidae > Ambystoma > Ambystoma mexicanum. The sequence goes on along the minus strand of NC_090927.1, from coordinate 707,189,570 downwards.
ATAATAGCTGACAAAATGGCAATGGATTTGTCTATGCAACATTGTAAAGCAGGTTGCCCCATAGACCCACTGATTGGTTGGCATACCACCCAACCTTGGACTTTTGGCTCGCTAACAGCACAGAAGGAAATCGAAACGGGTGCTTGAGTCACGTCGGATTACTACCCACTTTCACAATAAGGCCTTCATCTCTCATTAGTTCGGCCATAAGCCAAAGTTTACCTGTCTGTAGTTGACCTTGCCGTTGCACTCTGTTCCAGGACATTTGAGGGAGTAGGAGCATATCATTTATATTCAACCGCAGCCTAATGAATAGCCCTTGTTTTCGTCTTCTGTATAACATGCGAGGAGACCGCAAATTTGTCAATTTCAACTTCCTATTTACTGCTATTTGAATCAATTTAACTGGGTGTTACTGCTCCCTTGGCCTCTAGAAAGATGGAGTGCTTACTCCATTTTACATTAGCCTTATTCACTGTTAATTGTCCCATACTTGGCTCTCCTATATGTTTTCATCTTCATTGATCTAAGGGAAATGTGTCACATGCTCATGACGTTATCCATCTGCCTCCCTCTGTACTCTGCAATTATTTCTTTAAATAGCATCCTTTATCCTAGGCCAACATAGACTCCTCTTTGTTTGTACACAAAGCAGTTTTCCAGCATCTCTCGACTCTTCAGTCCTGATCTATTTCTGAGGTAGTTAGAAGGGATCTTCACACGAGTCGGCGTCCATATTCCAATCATGGCCCTCCTAGCCACATTATATATTCCTCTATAGCAAGCTTCTATATGTCTCATCTACCTTGCATTGCTGTGTATTTACACTTATTGATCCACAAGTAACTTCATCTTTTTGCATACATGATTACTGTTTCAAGTTTGTATGTTTCTCTTGTCGTCCAAACCCATCGTAATTCTTAAATATTTTCATATTCTTTCAGCATGTTCTTGTATATCTTCATGACATCACTCTGCCCTTGTCAGATGTCACTCAGCACTCCATGATGTCAAATTTAGTTAAAGACATCCCACCACTCTATCAACGTGTGGGTACATTTGGTATGGTTGTCTGAGTGCATAACAACTCTCATACACTTGATGCGGTATAGGTACAACACAGGGGGGTCCCTCATGCAACTCTTCTCCTGCTGTTCCAGTATGATGGCGGTGAGGGGACGGGAGTTCGGGTATATGCATTTACCTGCTCCTCTACACCCTCATCATCATTACTGTGCCCTTAATGGGATCCCTGGGACTCTTACCCTACGTACCCCTATCAAAGGGCATGCGCTCTCTTTCGCCCCTCAACCGGGGAGATCCACATGGGCGCTCCAGACGCCGGGTCCTCCTCCGCCTTCTCCCTCCTCCAACAACGCTGCCTCCTCCAGTGCTCCCAGCACCTGTGCCGTGGTGAAGCAGGACACAATGACCGGGGACCCATCAAATGCTTCAGCTCCTCTGAAAGATCAGGGTGGGGGTAGGCAGGGACAACCAACAGCGACGAAGACAAGGCAGCCTCCTCCGTCAGGGCATTCCAGGACAGGATGCAGTGCCAGGCTGACTATCTGGGCATCCAAGTACCAGATCAGGCACACCAAGGGTGCTCGCAGAAGTCTTATCCCGAAAATCGAGCAGCAGATCTGGAGTCCCCCTACAGAAAGATGTGGTGGCAGCAGCCAGGAAGCTGCGACTAAACCCGCACTGAAATGCACAGGGCAGCAAGCAGTTGGAGACTCGCTTCATGTGCATGGAAGTAGATGAGCTGCTGGTGGCGGCCCACCATCAGCCGCACTGGTCAGTTTTAGTGGCCTTGCTGTACTCAAAGGCGGCTTCTACCTCCTCAGTGTGTGTGTGTCTGTCGAATGAGGACAAATTGCTGGAAGGTTTGGGACAGAAGGTATACAACAATGCAGGCTTTACCTCAAGCAAGCCAACACAGATGCGGTGTTCTCGCCGCAGCTAATCAAAAGCTATGAGGGAAAATAGCTGACTTCTCAAAGGATCTTCCCTTGGAGAGGCAATCAGCGTTCCAAGTCTGGGTTACAAAATGCTAGACTCGTGGCGCAGGACATGCTGGAGGCCTCCATCAGACATCGACACTGCAAGCAGGTGTGTGCGCCGGGGGTGGATATGAGGCAGACGGTGTAGATGCATGCAACCAAGTTTTCCATGGACATCCAAGAGCACATTGTCGACCTGCCATTCAAAGGTGTCAAGCTCTTCCACTCGCCTACCGATGAACTAAAAAAGAAAACCAGCACACATACTGCCAAGTCTCTCGCGGTGCTAGCTAAGCCGGAGAAAAAGCCCTTCAACCAGTATCCTAATGGGTCTGATCAACGGCCTAGATTATTTGGTGGCGTCAGGGGGTTTAGCGACAGGCGAGTGTGTCAACTTGACAGGTCGCCCGCTAGTATACAAGGAAGCTGTCAAGGCATGCAACTATGGGGTTCATTCAGACCCCTCCCCCTCCCCATCTGCCTCCAAGCCTAGTAAAAAGTGACTGTGCGTCCAGGTCCATCATTCCCCTCATCAGGGACAGCTGACGTGTTCTAGTGTCAAACCCTTGGATTCTGTCCCTTGTCCACACAGGCTTGATTGTCTCTATTCTTTCTCATTCCCTCCTACCCCCCGCTGCTCCAGGTTGGGTTACCTGAACTCCTACAGGAGATTGCACAGCTGCTGAAGGATCAGGCTGTGGAACCAGGCTTCTATTCCAGAATGTTTGCAGTCCCCAGGAAGAACCAGTCGGGCCTTAGAGTGGTGCTGAACCTCTCCTCACTAAACCTCTTTCTACCCTTAGAACGTTTCAAGATGGTGATACCCAGCCAGATCGCGAAGGCTCTCTGCCAGAGAGACTGGATGTGATCCCTGACCTCGGGAAGGCCTACCTACACATCCCCTTATCTTTCAGCTGCACAGGAAAGTCCTCCTCTTTACTGTTATGGAGTAGCATTGCCAATACAGAGTTCTCCTGTTTGGTCTAAACTCGGCTCCCAGAGTATTTACAAAGTTTATGAGCATAGTGGCAACTCTACTAAGACTGGAGAGGCAACCCTTCTAGCCTTATCTGGACGACTGCCTGATGCGGGCCAGCTCACCAGCCAGGGCGCATGAGTCATGTCAGAGGCTGACCGATCTTCTCTTCCAACTAGGCTTCTCGATCAATCAGAATGAGTCTCACCGACCCCTACACAAGTGCTCATCTTCCTAGGATCCCAATGAACCACTATGGCCAATCGGGTGTTCCCAGCACAGGACTGGCTGTGGGATATTCACAAGGATTTACAGCACTTCCTTGAAAGGAGAGGGACAACAGCGTGGTGGTTTCAGCACCTTCTAATGCTGCTAGAATCATGCCTGCTAGCGGTGCTCAATGCACCACTAAAGATGAGACATATCCAGCTGCAGTTGGCGGTTAGCTGGGACCAGGGAAAATGATCTGTCAACCAAGGTGGCCATACCGGCAGTCATGCATAAAGATCTCCGGTGGTGCTGACAATGTGATGAGGGGTATATGCTGGAGCCAAAACTACCTTCTGTCATCACAACAGACGTGACTCTGAAGGGCTGGGGAGCCACAATGGCGTAGAACTACATCCACTCGGTCTGGAGTGGACCGGAGAGGCAGTGGCACATAAATGTGTTGGAGCTCAAGGCTAACGACCTTGCGCTAAAAGCGTTTGTGAATTAAGTGAACGGCAGGTCAGTACTGGTGCGAACTAACAGCTCCACCTCCGTTTTACCTGAACAAACAGGGGGGCACCAAATCCCTGCCCTCTTTCTCCTCACAGCGGACATCTGCGAATGGGCCCTACAGCACAGTATTGTTCTGCGTGGTGCACCTCCCCAGGGATAGCAATACAGAAGCGGACACGCTCAGCAGGCTGGGCACAAATTCTTACGAGTGAGAACTGGTTCATTTGACATTCCCCACTCTTCAAGCTTTGGGGGGTGCTGCAGGTAGATCTGTTTGCGTTGAAGGACAACTGCAAGTGCCACCTCTATGCCTACTGGCTGGGGCATGGTCCCAACTCGCTGGGGGGACGCCTTTCAGATTGCCTGGGATCAACCCAGTGCATATGCGTTCCCCCCCAACCCCTAAACACCACTCTCACAGGGGGTAGTGTGGCAGTTCAGGACATCAGTTGACCCATATCGCCCCCGAGATGGCCAGCGAGAGTATGGTACTCGAACCTATGCCATCCAGCGGTGAAGGGACCAGTGACCTTCTCCATCTTATCCCTGTCCCTCTCACAGCAGGGTGGGCGCTGGTGCACTCAGACGCAGAGGGGCTAGCTCTGGCGACTTGGCTCCTGATCAACAGACACTTCAGAAGTACCAGCTGTCAGAAGAAAACGTGTGAATTATTCCGGTCTCCTGTAAACAGTCCACCAGAACATGGTACAAGAGCAAGTGGACCAGCTTCTGCTTCTGGGCAAGAGATAATCAAATGGATCCAGTTGCTTGTCCACTAAACGACGTGCTATCTTACATGGCACATTCAGGGAGGCAAGTTTGACAACTGCCGGACGTACCTGGCAGTTTACAGAGTTTACAAGAACTCTGCTTACCATAGATTCACAGCGGCCTTCCCAGTAGTGAAGCGCTACCTGAAGGGGGTTGTGATGTGGCAGGACTGTTATGCTATGCTACATTATGCTCTCTCATACACGTAGGCCTCAGATCCTCCATTTTGCCTTTTGCATGAGGTCCCCCTGTGTCTCCCTCTGCTCCTCTGACATTTCCATACCGGGCTGGAGCAGATTAGTCCAAGACCCTGTAACAAGGCTAAGGGACACGCAAGACCTCTTCCGCTTGCTCTCTACAAATATAGCATTAGCACCATATATTGTAGATAACAGAAGGTTTTCTGCGAATGCTGCTTATCCCTAGTACTACACGATGTACCCAGCCGATGCCCCCACAAGGCTTCGTCACAAGGTCACAAGTGAGATATTGACAGCTATTGCCAAATGTCTGCAATTGTATGCCAAGTACCTCCCAACATTGTGCAAATGCTATAGTATATTAGTGATTGCATAGGATATGCTATGTAAGCTGCGCTCAAAGGGCTGTCCCACAAGAGCTCCGAGCGCCGACTGCCCGCCACTTGTCCTGCTTTATTTTTCTGCTCATCAGCTGATCACTATGCTATGTATTTTCCATCTAATACAAGAAGCTTGGTTTACCCATCAGTCTGTCTCTATTCTCCTTATTTGCTGCATGCCGAAGCTCAGGCCAAAGTGACCCATGGGGAGGGGCCGCTATAGCTACAACAGTTGCAAAGAGTTTTTCCACAGGTGCATTGCCCACTCAGTTTGGGACCTCAACATTGTGCTACCAGCCCTCATAAGGAAGCCAGAGACCATGGCGTCCACGGACCTGAAGTAAGTTAGGTTGAAGATGGTCATCCTTCTGGGACTCACGCCGGCCAGGCGTGCGAGTGAGATTCTGGCGCTGCCTGCTACCGAGCCGTTTACAATCTTGCACAAGGACCAAGTGGTCTTAAGGGCACAGCACAAGTTTCTCTCAAAGGTGGTTTCAACCTTCCGCCTTAACCATAAAAAATGCCTACTCGTGTTTTTCCCAAATCCACAGTCAGAACGTTTAAAGATTTTGCACCTGTTCGATCTTAGCAGAGTGCTTAAGTTGCATCTCTCCCGCACGAAGGGCATCAGGAAAACCAACACATTCTTGGTTACATTCAGGGGCTCCAACCCAGGCACGCAGGCCTCAAAGGCGTCCATTGCCAGGTGGATGGCATCTGCGATACAGGACTCTTACAAAGTGCAGGGAAATCTGCACCTGCTGGAATACACACACACACACACACACACACACACACACACACACACACACGGCGGTGGCATTTCAGATGCATGCCTCGTGTGGGACGTCATCAGCAAAGGGGTAACTTGGGCCACGCCATCCAATTTCTGCAAACATTACTCACTAGACACTAGCTCGAAAGCAGATGCTTAGTTCGGGCAGACAGTTCTTAGGAATCTATTCAACTCATCTTAGGTGGTTCATGTCCTCCTCCCAATAGCAGGGGAACATTGTAATCGCCCATCAAGGCTGGAGGAAAGGGGACGGGACTAAGGAGTATTGGAATGCTACCGTATGGACTATAAACTTCTAGTTCCAAGTCTTTCCTCCATACGACCCACCTCCATCCTCCTGATCATCATACAGCATGGCCAAGTCCTCTTAAAGAGTGTTAAGTGTGCAAAGGGGCTGAGGTGAGGCAGCGGACGGCAAAGCTATATGCGATCACATGACGGCACCGTGCCTGCCATCAAATTTAAAGGGGAAGCCCTCTGCTATTTGCTGAAAGGTCCGGTACCGTCCTCGTTCCGGGGCTGCCCATCAAGGATGGATGAAGGGGGACTTCGGACTAGGAGCATTATCGTCACTATGGTGTGTAACATTCCGTTTTTAAGTCCTGCTTGTGGCCATTTGGTTTTAGGAGTCTTTGGTTTGCATGGTAATTCAAGGTTGACCTAAAAATCGCAGTTGTGCACAATCAGGCTCACTTTAAGCCCAGTACAGCATCGTTAACGGATCTAGAGCAGTTCATATCCTGGGCAAGCCATTACACATCCTCTAGGAGTGACCCTGGTGTTTGGCTGTCCTTGGGGCCAAATTGTTAAACTGTCCACCAAAACCTTTATTTTTAAACCCCTCTGTGTGATTTGTGGGTTGACGTAGGTATGTGGGAGTTATCTAAGGGAGACGCTCAGCCTACACTCATTTCTGCTACATTTGTCTAAGGTGGCTGTAGGATGACTTAACTAATTGGAAGATTTTGTGACTGATAAAAGGCTGCTGGTTGCGAGACCACGTCTGGCCATATTGGCTGGGCTGTATCTCTGTACCTGGCTCTTTTTTTCTGGTAATGGGTGTTCTTCCTGAGCTGTCCTCTTTTTTCTGTGGTGCTCTTAGGCTGTGCTGAGTCTTCACTGCTGGGGCCACCTCAGGGATGTTTTACTGCAGGCTTCCTCATTTTACTGCTGTGGTGGGCCACCTACATGTAGGAAGGGTTTATGAACACAAACATCCCATCTCTCCTGTTCTTTTGAACCGTCTCCATGCAGTCTTCATCTTAGGAATGTTTACGCTGCAATGTTGCCCACCAGTTGAAACTGAAGGTGACGGGACTTACTTTGCTGGATTTTCCAGTCTTCCTCATCCTGGAAACATGATTACTCTTTTCTGCCTTTTGGATGGTCATTGGTCTGGGGTTTAAGTCCCTGGTTCTTCGGATGCTGAAACCACAATTGTAAATGAGTCGTACTCACTGGGTTGTTCCTCCTTCATTGAACAGTCTTTTCAGGGACCTTGATGGAAGTAGTTATCTCTGGGTTCTGGGTTAGTGGATTATTCTCAATAACTACCTGTATCTGGATTATTCTCAATAACTACCCATAAGGGCTCTACAAGCGTCCCAATGGTCCGTGGGTGAAGATCTCTGCAGGTGTCTTCAAACCAGATTTTCCCATTGACTTGCTCTTCCTGGAGCTGCTAGATCTTAAACCTGGCTGTGCAGCTCTTTTTTATGGTGTCTCTGGCATCTCCTGGGGCCTGTTGTCACCTCCACACAGCATGGGGTCTTAAATGGATTCACCTGCTCATCAATAGTCCCCGTCACGCTGGGAATCCTCAGTAATATTAAAGCAGTTTAGCTGTAATGCTAAAGCTACTAGTCCCTTGTATAGCCAATTGCTTTCTTTTTGGGACATACTGCCACAACCAATGACACTTGTTCTCCTAAGCTCCTCCTCTGGTGTCAATCTTCAGATTTTTACTGCACATTTTCTTGTTGGGAGTCCTTGTGTTTTGCTCCTTGAAATGGAGTTTTTGTTTTTTCCTATTTTCATGAGAAATAGTATCAAATTCTTCAGTCACAGTGCGACTGTTGGGAAACATTTCTCTACAGCACCTTTCCTTCCATTTCTATGGACCCACAAACCTTTAGCTCTTATTTTTGATTCCGACTTGCGATTTTTGCAGTGCAGTGAATCCTTAAGCTCAACTACACTGACTTTTGCTCATTTGTCATGGGAAACTGATATGTCCTTCGGGCTGTCAGTACTGGGAAACATGGTTTCCCATAGTGTTGTTACTTTGTTACTACATTTGGTAACTTGTTATCACTTTGGTAACTTTGGATCATTGTACAATGCATCTTACAATGCAGTACTACAATGAGCCTTTTGCCCTAGACTAACACTCAGATGATGTATGGTGATTTTAGATGCACTAAAGGGACAAGCCGGTGGCCGCAGTTACTTTTTGCATTTTTCTGGTGTATTGTGTGTTATTCTTACTGTGTTTACCATGTTTGGCTACTAACTGTGACTAGTGGTCAAACGTGTCCATGCCATGAGGGTTTCTGCTTGTTCTTCGGCCATCTTGTCGTTTACACTTCTTCCTGGCCTATCAGGTCAGGAAAATCCTTAGAAGGACTTCCAGTGCCTGGGAAAGCAGAGGCTTTTGCCGGGCTACTGGAGGGCTATTGATGTTTGCTGCCAGCATGTGGGTTGGGACGGTCTGATCCCAAGCCACAAATTGGTTTCGGTGTGTCTGAGTGGTATTCATGAGTTGTCACACCAGTGGTCCCGAATAGACTACTGTTGGGTTCTGTGTGTGGGCCTCATCGGTCATTGGCTAGTGGGAGTTTCAGCTCTCATCTGGCTTTTGAGGACCCCTGCACCCACTCTGGAGGGATCCTGGAATAAACCAAAGGAGCCAAGAATCCTGGCCAGCTGCAAGACCTGTGAGGAGACCGGTTGGAAGAAGGCTTAGCTACCAACTTCTGCTGCTGTCCTGGTAGAGCCCTATCTTGCAGAGGATGTCCAGCAGTCCTGCGAAGGAACTGCATCCCTTGGAGCGGAGGGAACATCCATTCGACACATCAGCTCAGAGTCCTACGAAGAAGAGCCTTCAGAAGTGCCCAGTGGCTGACCAGTCCAGAGTGTGGGCTACCGTGCTGCGGACGACGCCATTCCAAGTTGAGGCCTGGATCTTGGGGGATCTTCAGCTTGTGCTAGAAGACTTGCATCTGCAAAATGTGATGGTCCTAGCATCATGGGGATCCGAGAAAAGAGGCGAAGTCTGACTGTGGCAATTGAATCCCTTTGCGTCACCGTGCATCATTGGCTGTCGTCCGAAACTGCTTACCTGCGTCCAGTCCTCTCCCGAAAGAGGGACACTGCATCGAGATCTTTTTCCACTGGAAGACCTTGCAGCACCATTAGTTGCAGACCAGGGAATTTCTTGAACCTGCAACCCCTGGGGATCAAGAGCTGAGGCGGACAGCGGAAAAAGCAACCTCAGACCCTCTTCAGCAGACCTGCCAAATCCCATGAAGAGAATGGTGGGTGAATTGCAGTGATACTTACCTGAACCTCTAACTTCCTCTTTAAAGTTTTGATAACTTTTATAAACGTTTGTAAGTTTGGCTTTGTCATTGCTTGTTTGTAAACACACTCCAAAAGTTGGGGACACGTTTGTTGGTTAGATTAAATTGTCTCATAAAGAAGCTTGGAACTGTTCATTGGACCCCAGAGACCCTTCCTTCACATTTTCCAGCTTCACAAAACTGTATGCAACTTTGATGAACCTTTGGGCACAAGGCCCCATACATCTTAGGGATGGACTTCTGAAGCTAGGATTATAACTCTTATGGACTTGTAGTGCTTATACTAATCTGTACCTTCCCTTTCAGAGGTTTGATCTGTTTTTGCCCTACACCAGTGTTTGTGCATATGTATCGATCATTAGTGGTGTGTGATAGTATTACCCGTCATTTTTCGCTGTTCTATTGCCATAAGCAAAGAAGTATTTTTATACCTTATTATCCAAGTGCGTTCCTTGACTGTTTCACTGTGTGAACTCATTGTGGACCCCTTACATGCTCACCACCTCATGAGACTTAGCTTAGACCACTTGCCTTGCTACCTTGGACTGGTTTGGCTGGCTACGGCTCCCAGAGTTGTCTCTATAACAATACTAAGTTGGCCATCTATACATATGTCCACCAGTCCAGAGTATAGAAAATCAGCCCTAACAGTGACTACTGGTGGCGGGGACCCGTTGCAGGACGAGATCCATTCCTTCGTCGGATCTCCAGATCATGAGAGACCACAGGCCAAGGATTGGGCCTTTCTTCACATACCATGGTGAAAGCCATGAGAAAAAGCCTCTTCAGGGCCTGCTCGCAATATGCCCTAAAAAACATCTTTGTTGAAGATCGGCATATCCAATACATCTAATGCATGCACCCAGACCATGACGTAGACAGATGTTCCATTTGCCAGGCCTTCCAAGATGCAGCAAGACAGTCCTATAAGGTGAATGGCGTGGATTGAGAAAGGGGGGGTTTTTGACTCTGCCTCCATGCACAGTCATTCCTCTTCCAGGGACAGAAGGCCCCGAGTATGTGATCTCTCTGGCAAGAGGACGAGATCCTACGAGGACACTACAAGGGAGAACATTTAAAAAAGGTTAAGTCATCCCACGCTCCGACTTAAGACAGGCATCGCACCTGCAGAGCCCCAGTCTGAAGGGCACCGGTTGTCGTCACCCTCTCGTCGACGGGTAGTCGACCATCAACCTGTGAGCTCCTGTCTGTGTGAAAATCATTGACATTAGGTGCGAAGCATAAACATTGTTATCACGGACCTAGTCGACTGACCAGTCAACTGCTAGACCGTCAGCGAGATCATCCACTAGGGCCAATAATCCGTCTGACTACCCCCCTACCGATGACTTTGTCCACGAAGATTGCTACCTCGTCAACGTGATAGTCAACCATGGTCAGCTGCCCCTCGACAATTGCTGGTTACAACTTCTCCTGTGGTGGAAGAGGCAGCTCAGACGGGCACAGATAATGTTACTTTCACGACCCATGGTAGATAGGGGACTGATTAGTTTGACGATTACATTCCAAGAGATGGGGAACCTCCTGACATTGAGATGCCCTCATGGGGGACTCTGACAGATGAGATCGGTTGGGTCCATACCATGATCTTGCTGGCTCTGAAGCTCTTCAACTTCATTCCTGAGGGGAAGGAAGGCTTCCTTTTTGAACAGTGGGAGTTCTCCAGGAAGAGCAGTGTTTTGATTCCCTTCCTGGATGAAGTTTGGGAAGGTGGCCAGTTGGTCATGAAGTCCCTGAGCACGGCCCCTGCAAAAAGGGACTGCTTAGAGAAAAAGTAATTGGTTCCTGACTCCGCCGCTACGTGCATCAGATCCCAGCCATCACCAGACTCCGATTTCTGCTGGGGTTAGGAAAAGGTCCTCTAACTCATCTTCCTCTACTATGGTTCTTCCCGATCAGGAGGGTAATGAGCTGGATGCGACTGGGAAGCATGTTATTACAACTGTGGCGTCAACAAACATCTGCCAACGTGCTAGCCATTCTCTCGAGGTATGATGGAGCTTTGGTATAAGTTGGGACCCATACTTGACTTACACCTATGTCCGTCCCCTTTCCTCCATACGGCATTGGCAATCCTCACCAGGGACAGGAAACCACCTTTTTCACCAGAAAAATTGTCTTGCCCTTTAAATTTAGATGCATGTGGGGGCGCGGCCCTGGGAGCATGTGCTCCCCCGACTCTGCTCACCGGCACCAGTCCCCAGTCCTCTTTTCGCGTCCATGTGAGCAGACCGATTTCACCATCGCTCTTGGGTTAGGCCTCAGGAGACTTAATTCCACGTGCACTTCCCTGGGATATGTTTTCCCTTTTTTGTTCCATAGGCAATTCTTCAGAGGTCAAGGTACTCTGTCCTCTGGTGCCACCCTCCTCCCCGGCGCATGTCGATGGCGGCTGGATTCAGCAGGCCTGCGAGGGTTCCTTCCCAATGTTGGATACACATGCACTCTCCCTCAGGTGCCTTGGCCCAGACAACGGCTGGGACGGCTGCTCGGCATGCAAAGCGCTAACCCCGCCTTTGTTGATTATCTGCTTGGACAGGTGGAGGGAGCTCTTATCGAGCACCACCAAAGAACATCAACGAGTACATCAAAAGTAAAACCAGGTCAAAGGTAGGTATCCTGTTCTCCTCTACACCCCGCAAAGGCAACTCCTTCCCTGGGACGCTTCCAAGCTGGAGGGGCCTTCCAGGTCCTAAGACAAGCAAGCAGACCGAGGAGCTACCGTCCAACCGGCTGAGTGATCCACAGACCCTCCCAGTCCCACCGCCGAGGGGCCGCAAGGCTCTTATACCGGGGACCTCCCTTAGGGCCTTTGCTCTGATACCGGTCCCGATGGGGCGCCTATACACATTACCTGAACTACCATCGCCATGGCTGAAGGCACTCCGCCTCCCAGGTATCTACCTGAGGTGCAGGGAAGGTCTGAGCCTTCATAATTTAGCGCACAGGCAGAGACTGGTCCCAGTACAGCAGTAACGCAGCAGGCATGTGGCGCTTCCATGTCCTTCCCTTTCCAAAACGCAGGCATTGGAGCGCATGTGAAGGTGGGCTTGGTGAACACCAGTTATCTGGTCCACCTCATACCGAATTGCACCTACACAAGGGCGATTCATAGACCCCAGCTATGCCAGGCAAGGTGCGGTACGAGCACAGCAACAAGTATAGGTCCAAGGACGCGCTCCGACACCAATAGGCTCCTCCCAAGTGTATGACGATGGGTACTTCGAAAAGTCCCTCACCCTCCTGATATCGCCACAAATGAGTACTATATTTGTGGGGGGTGGTGGGGTGATGGGGGACCAGTCACCTGACCTGAACAGGAATGACGATGAGGACCAGGAAACTTCGTCCTCAGCTAGGGCCTTCCATGAGAGACTGGCAGGCGTCGCAGATTATCTGGGAATCCCAGTGCCGCAGGTTAAACAACCAGAGGCGGGGGTATTGGCAGAGGTGCTAACCATCTGCTCAACCTCAAGAACCGGCATCCCTTTGCAGAATGATGTTGAAGCTTTAGCCAAGAAAGGCTGGGTGAAGCCACATTCCATGCAACCTACCGATAAGCGCCTGGACGTCAAGTATAGGCAGGCTGCGGGGGATGCTCTTGTGTCGGTGCACCTGCAGCTACATTCCTCAGTTATTGCGGTGGCCTATATGTATTCTAAACCTCAAACCTCCATATCTGCCCCTACACATCAGCCCTCCTATGAAAGGAAGAAAAGCTCCTTGAGACATACAGAAAAAAGATCTATTCCAATCCTATGCTCAACCTGCGAAAGGCCGATGCAGACACCATGCTTGCCGCGGTTAATCAAAGCTTGGCGGGAGATAGCGGACTTCCTCCCGGAGCTTCTGGCACACAAGGAGGCAAGATTGAAGGCGGGTTTGGCACAGGCGAAAATAGTGGCCCAGGATATCATGGAGTCGGCGGTGGCACACGGACACCACAGGCAGGGCTATTTGTGTGGCCACCGACATGAGGACAGCTTGGCTTAAAGCAACTAAGCTTAACCCCGACATGCAGGAGCGCATCCTTGACCTACCCTTCGAGGGGGACTTGTTTCATTCAACAACGGACGAGGAGCTCGATAAAAAGAAAAACAGCTCCTAAACAGCCAAGTCCTTGTCAATTCTGAGTCTGCTACGAAGACCTATAGCCAGAGTCACCCACACTCTGACAGAGCTCATACCTTTGGTGGTTTCTGGGGCTTTAAGGAGCGCTGTGCCAGGCAGACAGACTGGTCACCCAGCTAGCACTGGCGCAAGCAGCAAAACTATCAAGCAGGGGGTCTTACATGGATCCATATGCTCATGAATATTACCAGTCGTCCGGTTGGGAATCCTCAGTAAAAGAAAAAACAGTTTCACTTTCGTTTATAAACTGTCTTTCTCCAATAAACCAATCACTGAGCTCTGGGTCATAGTGCCCCCAACCAATGACTGCCCTCTCCCTAACCCCCTCCTCTGGCAGCCATCTTCAGATTTTTAACCGCACGTTCAAGTGTTGGGAGTCCTTGTGTTTCGCTCAGAGCTTTCTGCGTTTTTCGTGCTTTTTTGGCTAAGAAAATTCTATTTGGGAAAACTCTCCCTTTGGTCTCAGGCTCATGAAGGAGTTCATCAAAGGTCTCTTGGTGAAGGCTCCAGCTCCGGAGCTCAATGTGGTTTTGTCAAAACTGATGGCTTCACCTTTTGAACCAATGAAAGATGGCCTTCCTAGTGGCCATCAACTCAGCGAGGCGTGTGCAGGAAATTCAAGCACTCTCGTAAACCTCTATCTGTCATTCCATCCTTCCAAGATAGGCATGAAGTACGGAAGGGTCCACAAGACTAAGCTTCCATCAGACTTTCACTTGAACAAACCTTTGGTCTTGGTGGTTTTCTTCACCAACCCCATCTTCACCGGCAGAGGGCGTTGCATTCATTGGATGTTTCATGTGCCTTGAAGTATTATATGGCACGCACCAAATTGTTTGGAAAGACTTCTCAGCCTTTCATTGCTTTCGGAAGGTCCTGTGGAAGGGTTCCATCTCCAGGTGGCTCTCCGGCTGTATCGTGCATTGTCATCGTCTGGCCATCGGACCGCTACCAGGCCAGCTGAAAGCCCAGTCCACCAGAGCCATTGCAGCAAGTACACCGTTTCTCTTTGGTGTTCCCCTGCTAGACATCTTCAGGGCGGCTACGTGGATGTCTACCCACACCTTCGCAAAGTATTACTGTGTTGACAGCGATTCCAGGGAGGAGTCCAAGGTTGGCCAGGCAGTGCTTCGTAACCTTTTTGCATGAGGCGAGTCTGTTCTAGGGGTATTTGTATTGCTTCTGTTGACCCCTGCCACCTCACATGGTTGTGTATATGTACTGCTGTATAATTGGATTCATGAGCATGTGAATCCATGTAAAACCCCATGCTGGAGAAGGAACAGGTTACTTACCTGTAACTCCAGTTCTCCAGCATGGGTCTTATATGGGTTCACATGCAAACACACCTTCCTTCCCCTCTCTGGCTCCTCTTGATTCCTACTGCCACTTTATGCACTTGAAACTCTTCTGAAAGTGACATTCGAGGTATTTTGCGTGCCTATGGACATTTATTCTTTTCCAGCGTTGGCCAGTGAGTTTTAGTCAGACAGAGATTTTAGCTTGTGCCTCTAGTTGCATCTGTGTTTCTAAAATATGCATTTCACTTCTGTCTCTGAGAATGCAGCATTACAATTTCTCTTTTCAGTGTTATCGTATCCATTTTGCTCTAATAGTGTAATCCACTGGTGCTATTCACCTAAAAGCATCCTTTCAGTGAACTCAGGCTGCGTTATTGTGCGTTATTCCTCCCACTTTATAGTGCACATTTCTATCGAACATACTATGCCCTAGTGTTATACAAATTTGGTGACATTGTTCATTGATGGCATCTGGGTACTGTAATGATTAATATTGTACGTTTTAAAGTTTGGTTCTGTGTTCCAATCGCCAGGCAGTGGTCCTGTTTATAGCACAGGAGTGGTTTGTGTCTTAATTGACAATTTACTGTTTTTATATATGCGCTGGGTATTTTACTGTTATGTCCATTTAAAGCACTTGGTGAACAGTGTAACTTAATAAAAAGGTGTACATTTTTCGGTATAGCAGTGTCTGCAGTTTTGTTTGGATGACTGTGGTTTAACTGTTCTTCAGTCTCCACCTTCCACCCTTGCCTGGTGTTCAACCTGTCTGCTCTGCCACACTACCTACATTATAGAGGTTGGTTTACCTTTTAGTTTAGGAGTATTGCCCCAACGTACAGTTAGGGAGGTTTTTATGAGGGTTGTTCAAACATCCAACACCTTGTAAGGCAGCACTAAACCTATAATAGTTTCCTAACTTCTAATAAAATCCAACAATGTTTAAGCTAAGCAGCTAGGTTTTAAATACTTTGAGGGAGTTTTCAGGGTCACTCAAAGTAGGCGCTCTGTATAGTGACTATTTATATTATGGTGGATTTAGGTTTTCTTGTAAAAGCACAGCTATCTATCCCACTTCTCCAAGGGGATCCCAGACAGGATGCCAAGGCTCGCGTTCCACCATCAAATGGATACCAGGTAGCTTCAGGTTTACGACTTTAAACCAGAGGAAATGAATAGGGAGCATTGACCCAACAATTTAGGTAAGGAATCCATCTCCTTGGACCATGATTAAGTGGAACAAAACAAACACCATAGGTAAATTAGGCCTTTGGGGACAACTGCTGTCACTGTTGCTTCTGAAGTTGAGGGGCCCAGAGGTTGCAAATCCAGAGTTCTTCAGGTAACGACTTTGACCACTGGGCCCAGCCATTTGGTGGTTCTCATTTCCAGAAACCTAATTAAATGGATCACCAACAGACATGACTTCACTAAAGTTACAGGAAAACCTCTGAGATTACTCCCACAACATTGGAGGAGCCAAAGGACACATTGGGTGTTGAAAGCAGGTGTGACCACCCACAGATTTAGCACACGAAAAATAAGAAAGGCCCACTCATCTTGGAAGGGAGGCCCACAACGAAGATGTCAGAGTTAGTCACAATGCGGCACAAGATTCCAGCAATTGGGTAGTCCTCGCTTTTAATTAATGGAGGCAGATGGAACACTTCAGTGCTCCTGCAGGATGAAAACCGCAGAGCTTGACAAAACTGGTTAGGCCCACAAGTCTGAGTGGCGCACTTTGTACAGATCTCTGTCGGATGAAGAGCAGAGCTTTGCCCTAGCCGTGGATGACTTGAGCACTGGTCTCTCCAGAAACAGTTCTCAGACTTATGTTGTGGGCTTTTTAGATTTTTTACTCCAGGTGCCCTATGGGTAAGCAGAAATGTCATCTTGGGTTATCTTAAACCACCAATGACAGGACCTGCACTATTCAAGTAGAGGCGCTCTCCAATCGTGGTTCACACAATTCCTATTTTCTGGGCTTTAGGGCCCCATAAACGTTTTGCTTTTTTCCATCTTACTTTTTTGTGACTCAACATATTCTTTGTCAGCCACAGAGGCTGTTCCTCCTGCCATTACAACCCTTTTCTCCAGCATGGGGCCTGGCATGGATTCACATGTTCATGAATATTCACCATCTTCAGGTTGGGAATCGATGGTAAAAAGAAAGCAGTCTTGGGTCATACTTCACCCATCCAATGACAACTGTCTCCCCAAGTCCCACCCCGGGTGGCCATCTTCAGATTTTTACCGCATACTTCAGTGCTGGGAGTCCTCTCGAGTTGATCAAGCAACTTTTTTCCCATTTATATGTTTTTCACTGATAAATTGTTCTATTTTTGCCCAAACCTCTCTTGTTTGCAGACCGCTGGTCAGTGCCGGCAGCAGGGAATTGTTGCCGGTGAAGATCGACCGCTACATTGTTGGATCTTTGTTTTTCCAGTTCAAAAGGCCTAATTGAGGCCTACTTCGCGCCTCACCATGTCGGAAGAAGACAAGAGGAGTCTGTTTAAGCTCTGAGCCAGATGTGGCTTTAGGAACATCTACTTTGAAGACCGGCACACAAGGTGCCTCCATTGTCTGTTTACGAACCACGACGAGGACAGATGCGAGATCTGCCGAAGTTTCCCCTCCTAAATGAAGCAGGACCGTTATCGCAGGCTGGTGGCATAGCTAAAGGAAGAAAGGGCCCCCTCCAGGACTGGACGACCTTTAGAGTGTTCTCCCTTACGGAAGAGGTCGAAATCTGTCGAGGATGTACCTTCACAGATGTCCACCGAAAGGCTAAGTGCCATGCTGCTAATCGGACAGAGGCCTTTGCTGCGGGTCCCAGTTCAGAGCACGCATGCTCTCCTTCGCCATCCACGGTGAGACTGCCCGTGGGTAATGTCATGTGAGAGAGAGACCCTCTCATCAAAACATGGCCTATCATGGAAGGATAGACCAAGTAAATACACTCATGGCGATCTACACATTTTCGGACGAAGAGTCCTCCATCAGTGCCAGACCCGGTGGTCCCTCGGATCTATGTGAATTTAACAGACATTTTGAACAAACCATTTTTAACGGAAGGAAAATACCAAAGCCCTCCCGTTTATCTATGATCATACCCCAACTACGATCCCTTCCCAACCAGTTTTAAACCCCCATACACATTTTTTATTAAAAATGCATTGTTTTTCCAGTATTTTCTATTCAGTAAAAAAGTTATTTGTTACCATTTATTCGTTATCACTGGATACCGGTCTCTTAACAGGGCCAGAGAAACCTGCCTCTGGATATTCCGACTACACTGCACACTTTGGTGTCCGAGATACAACAGCGGCTCCCTCCCAGTTTGTTCCAGTGGGGAGCCCCCAGCTATAGTCCACCAAGACCACGCCACATACTCTACCACGTAGTTCCAACAATGAGGCAGCCAGCCCCACCCTCTATTCGGGCTGTACCAGTGATGGATCTAATCCATACGGACATTGGAACGGACACTGATACAGGCACTACGGAAACAGATGAGTTTGATGACTTTGTGCCACCGGATGGTGAACTACTGGGTGCCGACCACTCCCCCCCCCCCCCACAGGGCATCGCCTCCTGATGAGGTGGGTTCCTTCCACTCAATGCTCTCAAGGGCATCTACCCTCTTCAACCTAGTGCCAGAGGAAATGAAAAAGGAGCGATTTCTTTAATGGAGACGCGCACCATCTAGGAGGACCATAACATCCATTCCTTTGCTGGATGATGTTTGGGAAGAAGGCCTAGCTTTCATCAAGACACCAAGCTCAATACCAGCAAAGAGGGACAGACGTGAGAAAGTACAGGGTGCACGACTCTGCCCCCAAATGCCTCAGATCGCAGCCATCCCCGGAATCTTTAGTTTCAACCACCGCCAGTAAGCGGTCAGCAAACCCATCCTCCAAATCCATGGTTCCACCTGACCTGGAGGGGGGGGGGCTGGAATGCGATGTGCAAGCGTATAATTTATACTGCTGCTTCAACGGTGAAGGCCGCCAATGCCCTAACCATCCTGGCCCGTTTTGACAGATTTATGGTTCATGCTGGGCCAGATCCTGGATTTCTTGCCCAATCACAAAAAGACAGGCTTTGGGCCTATTTCAGGAGGGTGTACGATCCAAGACTTGCGATGCCTCAACAAGTATCTGAAGTCCAAAAAATTCAGGGTGATCACGTTGCACCAAGTACTCAACCAGCTGGAAGAAGGGGATTTCCGAGCGACTTTGGACCGTAAGGATGCCTACTTACATGTCCCCACACACATGAAATCAGTGCCAAAGATATTGACAAAGTGCCTACCTCCAGTGGCAGCTCACCTGCGCTTCAAGGGCATAGACATCTATCTGTACCTGGACTGGCTCATTCGGTCCCCCAGTCAGGGCCTGGCGGTGCAACACACCAGGGAGACCATACTCCTTCTGACGTGGATCGGATTCTCCAACTATCCAAAGTCCTGCATGGTGCCATTGCAGAACGCTCTGTGTTCCTGCATCAACAATGTGGAATCGCTGGCATTTCCCTCAGAGGAGAGAGTGGCAGCTATTTTGGGGAAGGTGCATTGCCTAGCTACGGCCATTTCAACAGCGGTGCGTGCCATCAAGTCGCTACTGGGCATGATGTTGTCCTGCATTCACCTGGTTCCGTTTTGAAGGCTACAGTGGAGACCTCTGCACGAGTTGCTGAACAGTAGGTGGCTCCAGATCACAGGCACGTGGTCAAACAGGATTGCACTCAACAAGAACTTCAGACAAGCTGTTCAGTGGTGGGAAGTACGCAAGCACCTTAGGCAGGGAGCCCTGTTTAATGTACCCAGCGTTCTAGGCTACGGAACCTACAGAAGCTTCTCTGGTCGGATAGGTGGCTCACAACTGACAGCCTCAAGCCAGAGGCCTCTGGATTCCAGAGGAGCAGGCTCTGCACATCAATGTTCTGGAACTGCGGGTCGTGTTTTGGTCCTCCAAGTCCTTCCTACCTCTTCTGCAAAAGCCGATGGTGAGGATCTTCACGGATAGCACCACCACTAGGTTTTACATCCGGAAGCAGGGCGACACCTGCTCCACTGCTCTTTTTTCCTGAAGGCGCAGGCCCTGTGGCACTGGGCCATTCTTCAGGACATGTTTCTCATCCCATTTCATCTGATGGGCATCAAGAACACAATTGTAGACTCACTCAGGAAGGAGCTGTGGTCCTGCCACAAATGGGAGCTCCATCAGGCACAGACTTCACGTCTCTTCAGCATGTGGGACCGATCCCGGATTGACCTCTTCGCACGAGCAGCAAACTCAATGTGGCAGACATTCGCCAGCAGGTTCCCCGAGTCGGGGACACTGGGAGATGCTTTCTCATTTACATGGGAGTGCCTCTTCCTATATGCTTTCCCTCCAATCCCGCTGCTGCTGCGTGTGATCAGCACACTCACACGCTGTCGCGGCAAGAAGATCGCTCCGGCTCAGCCTCACCAGTTCTGGAACCCAGAACTGCTCTGCATGGCAGTAGCACCGGCCACCCGGCTACCTCCTCTTCCAGACCTCATCTCCAGAGAAGATGGAAAGATACTGCAACCCAGCATCGCTTAACCTCAGGGCTTAGCTCCAGCAGCCCTAGAGTTTGGGCATTATGACATTCTTCTAGAAAGAAGGAATGTCCTGGCCATGGCAAGGGCATCCTTTACGCTATCGTGTTACGGCCACAAATGGAAACACTTCACTGTGTGGTGCAGGACTCGCAGGATTCCTCCTCTGCACATCGCAGCCAGGCAGCTCGTGTCACACCGGTTGTCTCGAGCCCACACCTCCATCAAGGTGCTCGCTGTGGTCTCACAGGCTTGTCAAAGAATTTCTGAAAGGCCTCTTAAAGACTTCTCCGCTGGTGAAGGCTCCAGCCCTGGCTTGGGAGCTCAATTTCGTTCTTACTAAACTCATGGGGTTTCCATTTGAATCATTGCATCAGGCTCCTCTCATGGAAGACAGCTTTCCTAGTGGCCATCACCTCGGCCATGCGGGTCAAGGAGATTCAGGCTCTTTCCTGCAAGCGCCCATGCTTGTCTTTTCAAGATTCTGTTGAGATGTCTTCCTGAAAACTCTTGGTGCGTGCCACGTAGAACGTCAGAAAACGAGCAATGTCCAGCGAGTGCAAGGCACTTTCAGGCGGTGGTGAAGATTTCAGAAAAAAACACAGGTAACTTCGAAGTGCTGAAGTAACAGGTGGAAGAGTTTTGATACGTTGTGCCAGTCGCAGGAGATAACCTCTCTGAGGGTCACAGCCCCACAGATTCTTCCATACTTGTTTTCCTTAACTAAGGCGGGACTGCCGCATGCCTCGTTCAAGGTGCATGTGGCGGCTATCTCCCTCTACACCAGGTCTCCAGGAAGATCTTCTCTTTGGTCTGTCTAGTCGAGGAGTTCCTCAAAGGACTGTTTGGATTGTTCCCAACGGTGAATCCTCCTGCCCCGGCATGGGACTCCACATGGTGCTGACGAGGCTCATGGGGTGGGGCGGGCCCTTCGAGCCTATGCATCAGGCCAGTCATGTTCCTCTCATGGAAAACGGCTTTCCTTCTGGCCATCACCTCTGCCAGGAGGGTGAGTGAGATTCAGGCCCTGTTCAGCAAACAGCAATATCTGATGTTCCACAAATCGAGGTTGGTCCTGCGGACGCACCCCCAGCCCCCATTCATGCAGAAGGTTCTGTCGGAGTTCTACCTCAACAAGCCTTTGGTGTTACCTGTGTTTTTTTCTGAAATCTTCACCACCGCCTGAAAGTGCCTTGCACTCGCTGGACGTTGCTCGTTTTCTGACGTTCTATGTGGCACGCACCAAGAGTTTTCGGGAAGACATCTCAACTGTTCTTGAACTTTGGTCCTGTGAACTGTGGAATGGCCGTGTACAAGGCTTCCATCTCAAGATGGCTTCCTGGCTGCATCACACACTGTCACCGGTTGGCGAACCAACCGCTGCCTGGCCGTCTGAGAGCCCACTCCACCATAGTGATTGCTGCAACGACTGCTTTCCTCTTGTCAGGATATCCAGGAGTCCCCCTCCCACCCCACCCCCGCTCACCCCCCCTGGGTTCTAACACTACATGCACTTGTACCACATCCAGGGCGGGGAAGTCAATGGGAAAGAAAGACTAGACCTCCTTATGGTGCACCTGGTGCTCACCCAGACAATCCATCTAGCTTTAAAGGCTGCTTTGAGGCCTTCCAAGATGGCCACTGTGGGAAACCATCTTGATTCCACCAAGATGACTGATAGCTGACCCATCAGACCCATTTGGCATTTGCCATGCGACTCCCTCCTGCTTGGGGCTCCGACTCACTTCAGTCCCCGGTACCTGCAAGCAAAAGAGAAAGTTGTAAACGCGCGCTTGCAGTAAACTGGAGATATGCGCTGCATACAAGCCAGCCATACTCCATCCTCAAACGCACAGGAAGAATTAACAGTTTTTTAAGGCAAGAAAGAAAGGAACCAGATAACCATGGTGAAAAGAACTGTGGTTAGCATTTCTCTAGGACAAGCAAACAAACCATAACGAACACTTATTCAAGGCAAGCAAGGAAGGGCAGTCTCCCTCCCACGAGCCACAGCTGGTCTGGGCTTACTCAGTGAAGTAATTGGGACATAGGCACTCAGGAAGACGAGTCAACGTGCCCCTGCTGCGACAGCAGGAAGGAGAGCGCTCTAGTGCAAACCACAGGTGAGTCCAGTCTTCCCAGGGAAGGGTAATCGGGGGGAAGGGTCACATTATCAGTCTCGTCCATAACACACGTGTCCTTACTTAGGAAGAAGTCCCGGAGCTCACGATCTGCAGCTACTGTGTAGACAGCTGGGGTGCCAGAGGTCCGGATGCTCCCGGCAGGGCATAAGGTAAGCGTTACACCTGTCTGGTGTGCCCCTGCTAGACATCTGCAGGGCTGCTACGTAGAGGTCCACTCACACCTTCATGAAGTTCTACTGCACCGACAGGGATTCCAGAGAGAAGTCAGCCAAGCGGTGCTACGCAACTAGTTTGCTTGAGGTGAGTCTGCTCCAGAGGCAATAGTGAATGAATGCTTCTATATAGAGCCTTGCCACCTCCTGTGTTTGTCATGTTGTACTGCTATGTATTCATTATTCATGAGCATGTGAATCCATGCCAGACCCCATGCTGATGAATAGGTAGTACTTGGAAGGAATGAACACCCAATCTACTTGGAAAGATGACTGTCAAAGTCAGGCGAGTCTGGGACTCTCACCAATATAAGAACGACAATTGTTAATCAGCTTTATAGTCACAGTACTAGGAAGAAGAGCGAATCTGGTTGGCTGTGTAAAGTAAGAGAAACCCGAGGAAGGCAGAGAGCCCTGGGATTTGTGAACCTTGCAGCAAAGCTGAGGGAAGGGAGACATTCTTATAGCTCTGCAAGGAAGTAGAAAACAAATTGGGGAAGGGAGTTATTCCCACTGGGTTTTGTGGAACTTTGTTTGGTTTTAAGAAGTCAAGAAAAGGAGGCAATATCTTCACCTCGGTGGAACTTGGTTTACTTTTGCACCATTTGGAACCGGGTGTTATGAACCTGAAGAAGAACTATGAATAACCTGCTAAGAAAACAATTGTTTTGCACTTCATACTGAGTTGTTAGTGTGAGGCTAGAGTTTTGACGCAACAGTAGACTTATCTTTATTTTGACATCCTGACAGACCCATTTGGTATTTCTATTGAGGCAGGGAAACCCTTTTTAGCGTTGGGGCTAGAGAGGCCTTTCCCCCAACCTTATTTGATAATAATAAGTTTATAACAGAAATTCCAACTGTGTTTCGATCTCACTGCTGCACCCTCAAACCTGCTACTGTGCTCCTTTTGGATGACCCATATTCCTTATATAGGGGTAAAAAGAAGCTTCATGTTAGGCCAAACATCCATCTGGTCACTAATAAGATCAGGGAGTCAAAATGACATGGGGAGAGGTTTGGGGGAGCAAAGATTGGAGGGGCCCACAAAGTGGCCCTAGAACGCCCAACATTGCAATTGTGGCTTAATCATTATTCATCTTTGTTGGGCAGAATCCTGTGCAGTGCCCTTAGGGACCACTACACACAATTAAGACTACAAGTGGTAATACAAGTTCACTTTTGGTACAAGCCTGTACTACTATGTTAAAGTGGTAGCATTAGCGGAGCAGCCAGGCTTATCTTAAGAGTATATGAGCAGTAGCAAAGGACCACAATTACTGTGACTCAAGCAAACACCGACTCAAGGTTTCAGGTAAAAAAATATATAAGTACATTTATTTTTTTAAACCATCTGTTATAAAACACTTCACTTCTATAGATTTGAAACCACGCGTAAAATACACTACACACAACCAATTCCACTTGTGCCAGTAAATTCAAGGTAAGTACATTAAGATTTGACAGACCGGTGTTGCGATACTAACGTGTGCCCGTGGATAGAAATGCTCATAAAGTTAAAACACACTTTGTACTTAAGAATTTAAAACAAGGGAAAAGTGAATAATAATCAAAGGCAATACTTTTTCAAGGCAAGGAAACTCGAGGACAAGTTTAAAGATACAGGTCAAAGTCAATAGGTCTGCGCCAGTGTCAATGGAGCAGATGCTCAGTTTCCGAGGATCACACGTTGAACAGTTTGAGATTCGAGATGCCAAGCTGGTTTGCTGCACAAAGAAAGACCCAAGAAAGATGTTAACAAAAAGAAATTGCGATTAAACCCAACCGGAGCCGAAATAAGTATTTGGGCTAGCGGGTTTAAAGTTGGAGGCTACTAAAATAGCCTAAAACAATACAAGTTATGTAATATAATCGCGATAGGAAAATTAGGGTAGATACCACTGCCACGAGCCAGGTCTCAATGCACTGCTCTATTTCCTGTTTGTTTCCTTTCGCGCCTTGAAACACTTGGTATAGGCGCGTTACAAATGCCCTATCATATATATCATATCATATCAAATGTCATATCATATCAAATGCCATATCATATCAAGAGTTCGTAAAGATTTTCAAATGCAAGGAAACGTTTTAAGAAGGAGGGAAGAAAGAACAAATCTTCGTGGAGAAAAAGGGTCACCCCGATTCCGGCTGGTCATACGGAGAGAAAGACCAAGTATGCACAGTACCTTATTCCGTTGGAGAAAAGCTGATGCCACGGCAGTTGTTCGTGGTAGTTCCTGCAGACTCACGGTTCCTGCGGCTTCAGTCGTGGGGACAAGGATGTCTGGAGCGATCTGCACGACCCAGGGATGAGGCCAGCAGCAGCGAGAAAGACCACGATGAATAAAAGGTGCGTGCCTTTAAATCAGGAGAGGGCTCTTCCGATGGCTATCCGGACCACTACAGCACAGCAGTGAGTTCAACCCAAGAGAGGATTCTCTGACTGAAGAAAAGACGAGCTGGTTGGTCCCATCAGGCTCAAGGGAAGACGACTCCGGACTGGATCTTCTCTTAGTCGTTGAAGGGGTAGATAGCTCAGGACTGCAGCAGGGCTTCGCCTGGACTCGGAGTTGCAGCAGTCGTCGTCTTCTCTGCTTCCCTTCGGTTCCTTGTAGTTCCTGAGGCGACTCTGCCTTCTAGCTCAAGAGTCCTGCCTTTTATGCCAAAAATCCCCCATTCACACAGCCTGGCTGTCAATCACTCAGCAGGGGGGTTGTCCAGCCCGGCGGACAACCACCTCAGCCAATGGACACAAAGTGTGACTTGGGTCTCCAAAGAGACCCTGTGCAGGGGGTGACTACACCCCTCCCTCACATTCAGCCCACCTAGACATCCACATGCCAAAGGAGGTCTTCTGGTCAGAAGCCCGCCAAAGGACGGCGAACAAAGAAACCAAACCTGGTTTGGCGCGAAAAGCAAACAAGAAAGACCTTTCCAACACGAAATGGTGAAAAACCACGCTAGGACCCATGATAAAAACGATATGAGGTAGCAGGTTTTATGTTCACATCTGTCACCACAGCCCGAACACTAACACAGGAATCAGTGTAAAAATGATAGTTACTACTGCCACCAGCCATGTTGAGTCGGCAAGGAGGACACAAAGTGCCCCTTGAGTTACAGAAGGACAGGGGAAAGATATTCCCCCTCCAGTACTCCATTGTAAGATGGCTTGTACTGGATCTCTATTTTAAAGGACTAGTAAAGCCAATGGTGACTTTACATGTTTCTGGGGGACAGTAGCCATCCGCAGAAATGGAGTTCACAAGGGAAGTCTAAAAGACATCCCTGTGTCACTGCACTAAAGGTGGTGTTTGACACACAAGTAAAAAGATGATGCCTAGGGAGTTGGTGACACTCCATAGCCCATGAGCACAAAAAGTGCAACACACAAAAAAATATACTAAGAGTGGGAAAAGGCTCACACTCTTACCAGGTGGAAAAAATAAACTCCAGAAATCCAGCAAAGCTGCTGAGAGACTCACTAGGTTAGGGAAATTAGCCATAAATGAGAATTCTCCCTAACAGCGATCCAGGATCCTGATGTAGGATTGCGCCTCTTTCTCTGATCCGGAACTACCAGCAGCTTGGCCAGAGGCGACGTCGACAGGTTGAGGTCAGTGTACCAAATCTACTTCGGCCACGGCAGGGCGATGAGTATCATCCTGCATTGACACGGAGTGTGTTGATGACTCATAGCAGGAGAGGAAAAGGAGGAAACATACAGAAACAGGCCATCCCACAGGAAGGAGAGAGAATGTGTGTCTCAGGCTCCTTGGTTGGTGGAATCAGCTGGCAAACTTCTGGCATTTGGAGTTTGCCGCTGTCGCAAACAGATCTATCAGGGCCTGTCCCACTTGACAAAGATGCAGTCAACCTGGTCCTGACAAAGTTCCCACTAGTAGCAGGAGCACAATTCCCTGCTGAATGAAGTTGAAGAGGAACATCACTTGTCTGACGACCCAGTGCCCCTGGTCCTGCGCCTTGCTGGAGAGCGCCGGGGACCCGATGTAGAAAATTGTGGTGGTGTTGTCCGTGAAGATACTGACCTCTTTGCCCTTCAGAGATGGAAGGAACGACTTTAGGGCCCAGAACACTGCCGTAGCTTTAGGATATTGATGTGGAGATCATTCTCCTCCGGCAGCCGCAGGCCTCTGGCGTAAAGACATCCAGTGTGGGCTCCCCAGTCATCTAGGGAAGCATCTGCGGTGACAGTGTGCTGGTATGGAGGGTTTTGGAACCCTGTGCCTCGGTTGATGTTGGAGTGGACTCCCCACCACCTTATCGCCCGACAGAACTCCTCGTCGAGCAGGATCTTGTCTGCAAAGCTTCCGGACACCTGTATCCAGCAAGCATCCAGGAACTCCTGAAGAGGTTGCATCCGCAACATGCAGAGCTGGGTATGGTAGATGCAAGTTGATATCATGCCGAGCAACGACTTGTCATGGCTCGCACTGTGGCGGTCTTCATTGACAAGTCCTTGCACAGTCCCCGGCATGGCTGCTACTCTCTGCTCCGAGAGTGACGCTAGGCAGGCGACTGAGTCGAGTCTGGCTCCTAGGAACAGAGCATTCATGCGATGGTGTCAAGCAGGACTACGGATAATTGATGGAGAACCCCAGATCCGTCAGCAGCTGGACAGTCGTCTGAGTGGCTGAGGGCTAACTCTAGCTAGCTGGCTGGAATGAGCTAGTCGTCAAGGTACGGGTACACGTGTATTCCTTCTAGAAGCAGATGAGACGCCACCGGTGCCAGGCACTTCGTAAACACTCTGGGGGCCCACTTAAAGCCGAAATGAAGGGTCTTGAACTGGTAGTGCCGTCCCTGCACTAGGAAGCGTAGACATTTTTGATGTTTCTTGTGAATGGGGACGGGAAAGTAGGCGTCCTCCAGCTCCAGAGACATCAAGAAGTCTCCTTCCAGTTGGCTGAGCACGTGCTGCAACGTGACCATCCTGAATTTTTGGGACTTGATGTAGTCGCAGGTCTAGAATGGGCCTCTAGCCCCCGTTTTCTTTTTGACTATTAAGTATCTGGAATAGACTCCAGAGCCCCAGAGTCGTTGGGGAACCAGCTCTATGGCCCCTTTTGGCAGCATGGCCCGTACCACCTCCAAGAGCTGAGGGATGTGCTGCTCCTGCCGGGCCACCAGAGGGATGTCCTTGGGCAAGAGCGTCCAGCACCCATCTCTCGGTGGTGATCTTTTCCTACTAGCTGACGATTCAAGTCAACCGGCCTCCCACTGGGGTGCATGGGTGGGCGCCAGACGTCCTGGCCGGTTCAGGCCTGTTTTGGCACCAGTGCCCTGCGGGCGACGGCAGAGCTGGCCTCCACCGTAGGTCTGGGAATGGCCTCTGTAGGCTTCCCGAGTCGGGGATCTTGAAGGTTAGCAGTACGACAAGGAGAAACCTTTTGATGACCTGCTAGACTTTCCCCTGGAGGAGCGAAAGGAAGAGTGGTGCTGCTGAAGCATGCCCAGGGAATGGGCCGTCTCTGTGTCAGCCTTGATGGCCTGCAGGGACTAGACCATCTTCCCAAAAAGGTTGTCCCTGTCAAACGGCATTGTCCAGTACCCTCGCCTGGACGTTCTGGCAGAAATGTGTGGCCTTCAACCAGCCTGGATGACAAAGGCAGACGCCATTCCCCATCTGCCAGAACTGTCTCAGTAATGTCAAATGCCACTGGTGGCATGATCCGACGCAACCCCTCCTTCCTGGAAGAGGGCGATCGCCTCCATCTTCTTTTTGCGGAGGAACTCCAAAATCGGGCCCAGCTTGGACCACAGCTCCCCGTCGTACCAGGCCACTGCGTTGGCCGCCTCGATGGTGGATGCCGCGGTGTAAATGACATGAATTCACATGGCGTCCATCTTCTTTCCCGCACTGTCCGGAGGGACTGAGGACGACGAGGACGGGTTAGCCGACCGCTTCCTTGAGATCGCCGAAACCACTGAATCTGGCGATGGTTGCCTCCTCAGGCACTTGGGCGCAGATTTCGCCACCCGGTACTTCTCCAGCCTATCAAGTTTGGCTGGAGCCGTGCAAGCGTTCTTCTAGAGGGCCAGTCCCTCCTCCCACACATCGGCCAGAAGGGGCACCGCCATGATGGTCTTCCTCTGGGCCTCGTGCCTCTGGTACAGGAAACCCTCCTTTTTGGTTTCTTCTGGCACAACCTGGAAGAGCTTGGAGGCTTTGACGACCATGGAATGGAACAACCCCACCTCATCTGGTGGGGACGACCTCGGCTGCGGAGATCTGCCTCCCGCTGTTTTGATATTGTCGTCTTCATCAGTCGTCGCCATGCCATTATCTGTCCCAGTGTCCAAGCCCACCAGGTGGGTGCAGGGGAAGGCACAAAGCACAGATGTGGAGGCTTGAAACGAGGGCATTGGATGGCGCTTCCTCTTTGCTGGAGACTGGTCAGAGGTCTGGGGAGTCCATAGGAACTGGGCCCTGCGGCATCCTCTTCTGAATCTGACACCAACGTGTGCAGGGTCGACAGGATGTCCAGAGATACATCCCTCGGTTGAGCTGGCATGATCGGAACACTAGGCATGCGCTGTCGCTGCCAGTGTTGCATGTCATCCTCCTCCACCACCACCACCACCATCACATCCTTGTGGACCGTATGTAAGGACGCCAGGTCCTCATCCGAACAAAACTTACATGGCCTGGGACATGTACTGAGGCAGGTCTGGGACTTCCTCAGCCCCCCCCGCCCCAACCTTTCCACCCTGAGGGGTCAGAGCCAGGCTCAGAGACTGAGTCCTCTTTTCTGGTGGGCCAGCAGACTTTGCCCAAAGTCACTGCGGTGGCTTCTCGCCTTGGAGGCAGGGACACTTGGCGCTGTGGGGTTACCTTTACAGGGTCCGCTGATTTCACCTTTGTGAGAGCAGCCGCCACCAGCTCTACCATCAACAAAGAGTTCTCCTGGGCCTTCTTGGGCAGGTGGGCAGTCTTCTCTCCCATCCCTGGCTTCTCGCACAGCTTAGCCGGGTTGGACAATTTCCTTTTTGAGGAGGAGCTCGATCACTGATTGGCAATGGAGGCGAATGGTGATGTTGATCGCGGCGACCCCGATGGGACCAGAATTGCAATGCTTGGCCTTGTTAGGCCCCCATGGATGAGGCACCCTCATTAGAAGCCCGCTCCTAGGACCGGCCGGTCCTGGGTGAGGAGTGACCCTGCTCGGAGCACGGGACAGAGGCCTTGGCGTTCCAGCCACGCCACCAGTCTACTGTGTCGATCCTTCATTGTCTTCTTGGAGAAGCCGAGGCAGAGCTTGCACTCTCCTTCCTTGTGGTCTGTATGAAGACAGTAGAGGCATTGGAGGTGTTTGCCCTTCACAAACAAGGTCCGTAGCCCGCACCTGGTGCAGGGCCTGAAGAGGGATCTTCCTTCTTTCTTCTCCTCAATCATGGCCGGAGGGCGCAAAGTAGTCCAAAACCTCGAAGAAACTTTGACGATCTTCGCCCTTGAGGGGAGCTGAAATTCACTGACAACAGATCCCCGCTGTTGGCAGTTGGAGATAAGAGCACACAGGCTCTTTAATAACAAAAATTGAACTTTTTTCTGTCGAAAAACAAAATAAAACCTAGGAGTAGCTCAGGGAGCAACACTAGAGTACTTGCAACACTGAAGCGTGCAGTAAACATCTGAGGATGGCTTCCAGAGGAGGGGCTTATGGAGAGGACTGGCATTGGATTGGGGTAGTATGACCCAGAGGACAATGATTGGTTTAGAGGAGAAATACAGTAAGTGAAAGTGAAACCGTTTTTTTCTTTTAACAAGGTTTCCCGGCCTGACAGGGAATATTCATGAGCATGTGAATCCATGCCACGCCCCATGCTAGAGAACGTACTAATACCAGGGGGAATTTTTGATGTTGAAACCTAAATGTGTATATGAGTTTGTAATATGCAACATGTACATCAGCATTAAATATGCAATGCAGAAACTCTATTGGTAGAGAAATAACCAATAAATTGAACTTGATCAACTATTAAGAATGAGTGAGTTAACAGGATTTTGATTTGAGCATTGCATGCTAAATAAAAAGAGTGAAATTGTATGCATTCAGGAGATAAAAAGACAAAATTCTGGAATGCCGAGTTACAGCAGTGTGTTTATATACTTTAGGTTTTGGACAGAGTTTATTTGATAGACATCCTGATGAGCAGCCATTTGTGGTTTTCTTAGAGCAGGGAACTCATCTTAGTAATAGGGCTTAGAGAAGGATTTCTTTTATTTCAAATGAAGGTGGTCTTTAAACATGTCCTCTTTTCCATCTCCTATATCTGACTTGGCAAAGACGTCAGACTTACCAAACAGTAATTAGTTTGAAAACTTAAGTTACGTTTCACTATCAGTTTTAAAGGTCTAGGGACATTTCTTTTTTGGTATAATTTCATGTTTTTACTTCAATACCTTACACACCTTTTTTCAAATTAGAATGGTTACATTTTATTTCATTTTGCAGTTGCCTAGTAGCGTGATGACATTAACAATAAGACTAACTTGCGTTCCTGCTTGAAACAGATTGCACTACACTACTTTGCGAATGGGTGGAGGAAGGTACCACCTCAAACTGAACTACTTGATTTGGTGAGCCTTTTTCAAAGTCCTCCAGAACTAGTGATTTAACTAGACTAGTTTTAATAGGCTGAATTTGTTCCAATATTCTCATTTTATATCTTTTTTTTACAATGTATGTTTTACATTTCTTTGCATTTTTCTTATATTCGGCATCCTTTATTTTTTAGCAATAAAACTATTGGATGTACAGGTATTGTTGATTTGAGAATTTTGATTGGATCTTAGCTACAAATATCAATTTTAACGAGCCACTATGATGCTATATTATTTATAGATCCTTTTGGCACACACACCCAAAAGGAAGGTATGCGATTGGCTTATTGCAATATTTGAAAGACTGAAATTGTTCTATTTATCTATCCATCTATTCTCTACACACTAGAGGTTTATGTAAGGTTTTACCAACAGATTCTGCAGTGATGATGGACCAATAGGTCTGAAATGTATTGGCCTTGTTACATCAGCCTTCAAGAAATTATGAATCAAGAAGCCATCTCATTAACAATAATAATCCCAACAACTTGAAGGACTGGGATTATGTTTTCCTGGTACATGTTCCTTACAAATTTTGGTGATTTAATGTAGTGTGTTACTAAGAGGGTGTGTCCAGCATTACGGAAATGTGCTCCTTGGTCTCTTTGCAACATTTTAGATCACATTTGTGCACATTTACTGGCATGCACCATATTCATAATTGTTGCTAATACTTTGAAACAAAAGGTTGGTGCACAATTTCAAACATTTGATATTAACAATCCTCAGTCATTTGCTAGTGGATCATCCTAAAGTATTTAATTTGCAGGCTGCTTTCCTCTGCGAAAGTAACATAACATTGCACTGAAACATCATCTGCATACACCTTAATATTCCAATATTGCCAAAAACATTTTCCATTTTGACATCCTCCACAGCATATTGATTCCGTGGTACATTAGAAGTTAAGCACATTATAAAAACAAGTGACCAGTTCATTAGCAAACAGTGCTAAATTGTGCAAAATATATATTTTTAACTTACTTGTGCCTTTACAATCATACCAGACATTATCTTTTTCTCTGCTCATTTTCAGTTGAGATCTCAGGCTATGGCAGGCTGCTGGTATGGTTTGCAGACACACCAGAGACAATGACTGAGAATTATACCACTCGCAACTGGTAAGTTCAGCCGTTTGTAAATTAATCTCTCGTGTATCAGTTTCATTTTCTAAAAACGGCAATTAAAAAATAATTGGTCAAAGAAACACAGACTGACAATAGTATGAGTGTGCAACCACATATGCAATCATGTCATTATTAAAATGTCACAAAGCAGGCCAACATCAACAGGAAATAAAGTGTCCACATAAAAGGACATTTTACTTACCCCGTTATAGTATTTCTGTAGCTTATCTGCTTAATGTCACATGCTATGCATAGTCAGGCATCTAGTTCTAGTGGTTGGTTTGCAGTATGCCATCTTTTTCTAAATCGAAAAACTGGGGGTCGACAGGGGCGTTCCTGTAACACTATCCCTATCCTCTATGTATTGGGACCTACAATCCTCCTCACGCATCGAAGTCCTGATTATTTTTCTACAGAGTGCTATTTGTACTGCAACTATTCCATTGCTACTCTGAGTTTTCCGCTTCATTCTTGCAGGGAGGCACGGTGGGTACATGTGAATAGTCTTTCTGTAGATACAAGCTACAGAAGAGGATTACTGGGAAAGTAATATTTGTCTTCGGGAGCTTATGAATCTGCTTAGATTCACATGCTATGCATAGATTAGCAGTACCTGAGGAAGGCAGCGGGTGAGAAGTAGGAACAGCAGAGAATAAATGTCTTACTTGTGAATTTGCTCTAGCTTGTGTGTCCACAATAGTGCTGTGTAAAGGTATGTGTTGAGCTCTGTGTAGCCCCTCTAGAGATTTCTTCCAAAGACATGTAAGCAATGAAGGCTAAAGTTGCTCCTGTGATGCATGTGGCGTAAGGTCTTGGTGTAAATGGAAGTGTTATATAAATCAGTGTGTAGCAAAGCTGGATGCATTTTACAATCCATCTGGTGATGGTCGCCTTAATAACGGGATCCCCCTCTCGGGCTGTTGCAAAAGAGACAACAAACTGGCTTGTCTTTCCGATTTACTTGGTTTTGTCCAGATGGAACATTACTGTCCTGCGCACATCTAGGGTGTACAATGCCTTTCTCCCCTACTTTAAGGGTTTGAAAAAAAAACAATTGTTTACGTGGAATTTGGATATATATTTCAGTGAGAATTGTGATGAGTTCTTATAACTACTTTGTGTTTGTCTATGGGCATGAAAGTTTCTGTATCCGACGGTGCTTGGAGTTCACTTACGCTCCTAATAGATGTTACTGCTAATAGGAAAGCCACCTTGTAAGTTAGATCTTTTACTGAGGCCCTGCACATGGGTTCAAAGGGTGTTCCCACGATTCTGTTGTGTAGTTCGGTCCCAGCCTGGCGATAGGTGAGCCACCGGTGGGTGTATGCATTTAACCTCTTTCATGACTGTTTTAATCACTGGTACCTTCTATTAGGATATCACTGGCTGTGAAGTTGAATATGCTACAAGGTGTACTTTTTGGGTGCACTATCTCAGAAACTAGCAAACGTAATATATTATATCTGATGTTGTACAACTGATCGTGGTTGATTTGCTTTGTTTTACACCAAATGACAAAACACTTCCATTTACTGGAGCAGCAATGTCTTGTGTTGGATTTTCTTGCTTCTTTTAGAATCTATATATCTACTTAGAAGATATGAGTGTCCAAACTCTGAATTCAAAAGTCAAGCTGCTAAATTCAGAGTCTGTGGGCAAGGGTGTGTTAGATGTCCTTGACACAGAGTTAACAAGTTGTGCTTTCTCTGCAACTTTATAGGTGGGTGGATGGCCATCCTTTGGATATGTAGGTGTTAGGTTTTCGTGCTCAAATTGGTGCGATGAGAATCATGGTGAGATGTTCATGTAGCAGTTTGTTTACTACCTTGTGTTGTACTGCAGTCAGAGGAAACGTGTATAGAAATGTCGCGTGTACGTGTACTCTGCTACTGAATAGCGTGTGCAGCACTGACTTTAATTAGAAAGAAAACCTTTATCAACCACCTGACGGCACAGAGCGCCTGCGGGTAGTGCTGCAGTGAGTCCAGTCACTCACCAGTCGACTGCTAGCAGCCGACCAGGCTCTCGGTCCAGTGATGGTGAAAAGACTAGTGACCCGTGAAAATGGGGCGTAGGATGACCGCACTAGGACTTTTAGAAGTGCTTGCGTGCCCTCAGAATGGAGTGCGGCGGCAAAGGAAATTGCCTCGTCGGGTAACACTTCTCCATTGATTGCACCACAGATCTTGCCACTCGCAACGGCGCTGGAGTACTCATTAATTGTACTGATCCCTAACCCCACTACAACGCACATAAATTGTATCCAAAAACTTGCAGGAGACAGAAGAACCTACATAACAGGGGCTAATACAACAGGGGGCTGGAGGGGGCTGTGAGAAAGCAATGACAATTACACTTCTCAATAACGAACCGTCCTGTTCTGACAGAAAGTCAGATGTAACGGCAAGCATCTCACCGGTTTCTTTTAATGCGGATAAAAGAGGGGACGGGAGGAGGCTAAATGGACTCACAATCTATTAAATTGGCACTTCTCCCAGACTTCAGCTTGTTCAGCTGTTCCCTTTACTGCAAAAAAGGGTAAAAGCCAAAGCTATTGTGCATCGCAAAGGAGAATCAGCCGCGTTCTGTGACTCAGACCTTGGCAGAGTGACCCTGCTTGAAAAAACAGAGAAGGGAGTAGTTTCTTACCTGTAACTCAATTTCTCCAGAGTTGGTATCTTTCATGGATTCACATGCTGTGAATATTTCCCATCAGGCTGGGAATCCGCAGTAACTTTAATATAGTGGTTTTCCTATGGAAAAACATCGACACTTTGAGTGTCCTATTGACGCCTTTATGGTGCTTTAGGCAGCACTAATGGGACATCCAGTATATATAGCCTGCCTCCGCGGCTTCCCTTCAGATTTTATCCTCTCTAAACCAGGAGGATACCTTAAGAGGATGTTTGCCTGAAGGGGAGAGGCCGGAGGGCACAAGTGAATCCAAGAAAGATACCAACGCTGGAGAAATGGAGTTAAAGATAAGTAACTACTCTCTTCTCCCGAATTGGAACTTTCATGGATTCACATGCTGTGAATGGACTACATTGCAGTAAGAAGACAAGTCAGTGCATAACAGGCAAAGGGGACGCATACAAGAGGCAAAATAAACAGAAAGACATTACTTTCAGTTGACCAATAACAAACACATGAGCAAAACTCAAACCCTGGAAGCTGCGGGGCTTACCTTATTGGAACAGGCGTTGGAAGTACAGCATGCCCAACTTGCACATCCCCAGCATGTTGCAGACTCGGGCAGTAGTGTCTGGTGAATGTGTGCAGTACTGCCGAAGTTGCTGCCTGGCAAATGTCACTGAGCAGTATGCCCGCCCAAAGAGCTGCCGATGACGCAGTGGACCTTGTAGAGTGAGCCCTGGGAGGCGCATGCAAAGGTTTGTTGGATTTTTCGTGGCAGAAAGCCATCATAGACACCCATCATGAAACGCCTTGTTTCAAAATCGGCTTCCCCTTGTTGGAGGGGCCGAAAGCTAGAAAGAGTTATTAGATGCCCTAAATGACTTAGTACGGACCAAATAGAACTTCAAAGCCCTCTTGAGATCCAAGGCATGCAACGCCTTTTCCGCTGGACTGGAAGCCTTCGGGGAAAAAAGTCAGCAAGGCAATCGTAGCGTTTTTGTGAAAGTTCGACGGAATCTTAGTAATAAAATGGGGATTCGTAGCTCGGAGAACCTGGTCTTTCATGAAACTCCGGTATCAACGGTCAATGACCAGAGCCTGCAGTTCCGAATCCCGCTTGGAATATGTAAAAGCCACCAGAAACACAACCTTCCACGTCAGAAATTGTATGGCTGCCGTTGACATAGGATCAAACAGTGGTTAAATGAGGGCCGCAAGCACCAAGTTGAGACTCCAGACCGGAGAAATCCTTTTCTTCGGGGGAAAAGTCCGGAAAAGACCCTTGAGGAAATGTTTATTCAATCGGTCACTGAACAGAGGCGTAGAGTTGCGCTGCCGTGTGAACCTTGATAGATGACAATGGCAGACCCTCTTTCGCCAGCAGCAGAAGGTAAGGAAGGAGCTGTGGAGGTGACACCCCCAATGGCTGCAAGCCCAGCTGCTGTGAACACCAGGAACAGAACCTTTTCCACTTACGGGCGTATGACTCGTTGGTAGAGAGCGCCCTAGCTGTAGCCAAAATGCATCAACATTCCTGAGGAATCTTTAGACTTACAAATTCAGAATGGTCAGGAGCCACACTGCTAAGTTGAGGGAGCCTGGATTGTGATGCCACTCCTTCCCCTTGTTCTGTGAAAGCAGATCCGGCTCAGAACCCAGGTGAAGAGGGTGGTCCATTGCCAGGTGAAGGTGGTCTGAGAACCAGGTCTGTCTCGGCCAGAACGGGGCCACCAGGATGATCCTGCATGGGACCTTGCGAATCATCTGAATTATCTTTCTGATCAACGGAAACGGAGGAAACACGCAAGCGACCAGGCCCGTCGAAAGGATTGAGAACGCGCCCCCCCTGGAGTCAGGATGAGACACACTCCTGGCAAAGATACAGTGCTTGTTTTTGTGGTTGGTGAACAAGTCCAGCGAGGGAGTCCCCCATTTCCCGAATATCCTCGCAACCTGGTCGTCCTTCAGTCGCAATTCGGGCATCTGAGCAGACTCCCTGCTGAGAGCATCTGCAAGAAATGTTTGGAGTCCCTGGTAGGTAGAAACCATTAGCCGAACCCTGTGTGTTATGGCCCAGTGCCAGATGACCTGGGCCTCCTGGGACAGGAGTGTGAATATGTGCCCCCCTGTTTGCGTAGATAGAACATAGTCGTGGGGTTGTCGGTGAGAATCCGAACCACTGAGTCCTGAATGATGGGAAGAAACTATTTCAGTGCCCAGTGAACCACCCTTATCTCCAGAACGCTGTTATTCAATGAGACCTCCGTGCGGGACCACAGGCCTTTCTCTTGAACTGGTTCAGGTGAGCACCCCATCCGCTCACTGAGGTATCGGTCACGATCGTATACCGAAAATGAGGTTGCACCATGCTCCTTACGATGTTGCTGGAGTGAGTCCACACCGCAGGGCGTTCGCCAGCAACTGGGAGATGACCACCTTGTCTGACCAGGAGCCATGGTTCTGTGAGCACCTTGAAGCGAGAAACTCCTGCACAGGTCGCCTGAAGAAACAAAAATTCAAGATGAGTGGGATGGGGGATGCCATGGTGCCGAGAAGAGACATGTTCATTAGAAGGAGCGTGTTTGGGAGAATTCTCATAAATGGTTGATTTCCCTTACCTACTGAGTCCCTCAGCAGCTTTGATGGATTTCTAGGATTAATTTTTTTTCACCTTTTTTTCACCTGGTAAGAGTGTGAGCCTTTTTTCCGACTCTTACATGTGTTTTGCTATGTGTGTTTCTACTTTTTGTGTGATCTTGGGCACTGGAGCCTCACCTACTCCAGGGCACCATATTTTTCATGTGCGTTACACAGCACCTTCAGTGCAGTGACACAAGCTTGTCTTTTAGACGTACCACCGACTCCACTTTCTGGGGCTGACTATAGTCCCCCAGAAAAGGGTAAAGTTGCCATTAATTTACCTTAGTCACTTTAAACCACAGACCCAGTACACACCCATCTTCCACTGAGTATTGGAAAGGGTTAATTCTTATCCCTTTTTTTCTGTGCCTCCTGGGGCATTGTTTCGCTCCCTTTACATTAAGACTTGGCTGGTGGCAGTGGTATCTACCCTAACCTTTCTACCGAGATTATTTTATATAATCTGGTAATGTTTTAGGCTATTAGCCTCAAACATAAACCCACGTCACCAAATACATTTTATTTGGGCTCCGGCCGGGTTTAAACGCCATTTCTTTTTGTTAAAGTCTTTCTCGTGTTTTACTCTGCGCGCCAAACCAGGTTTAGTCCCTTTGTTCATCCCTTTTTTACGGGATTCTGCACAGAAGCCCTCCTTTAGGCGCCCGAGAGTGTGGGTAGGCAGGATGTGAGGGAGGGGTTTTAGGACCCCTGCCATGGATTCCCTTGGTTACCCAAGTCGCACTCCTATCTGATTGGCTAAGGGGACTGGCCTTGCCAGGCCAGCCACCCTGCTGTGTGATTGTTATTGATATGTTGCTACACCCACCCTGCTGTTAACGTATATATGCACTTGTCATCACCCTTGTTTGTTGTGCTCACTGTATTTCATGTCCCGGTTTACTAATGGGGACTTTTTATGCATTACAAAATTGTATATTTCATTTGCTGTACAGAGTTTTGCCTTGAGAAAGACCGAGAGAGGTCGAAACACGTGTTGGCACATTACTCTGTCACGTCATAACACACATTGGATGTGATGAAGATTAAACTTTCAAAACTTTCATTTTTGTGTTATTCAGATTAATCATCGCACAGGAAGTGTGCAAGAGGACTTTCCATTTCGTAATTGTTTTGCTGGCAGCGCATCCATAATGTGGGAATACCCAATGTTCCATCTGCTGTGTGATTGACAGCCAGGCTGTATGAATGGTGGAAAGCTACATAAAAACCAGGTCTCTGGGACTGGAAGAGCAGAGTCGCCACTGGAAGGAAAGAACCAATGAGGAACTGGAAGAAGAGGACCCCTACAACGACTGAACTGCCCGGTGAAGCCCTGCTGCGGGTCCGAATCTCCAGAATCCAATGACAGAGAAGATCCTCCAGGAATCTTCTTCCCTTGAGCTGGTGGGACCAACCAAACTGCAAGCCAGGACCCCTCCTCCTCTGGTCGAATTCGCTGTACAGAGCTACAGTGGGCCAGATAGCCAGGAAGGTCAGACCCTGCTTGGGTTTTAAGGAGCGCACCTTTTATTCGTTATTTGGCGCTGCTGCT
Organism: Ambystoma mexicanum; assembly: GCF_040938575.1. Taxonomy (NCBI): domain Eukaryota; kingdom Metazoa; phylum Chordata; class Amphibia; order Caudata; family Ambystomatidae; genus Ambystoma; species Ambystoma mexicanum. The sequence goes on along the minus strand of NC_090927.1, from coordinate 707,150,162 downwards.
GGTTTCTTACCTGGGTAGTGCAGAACCCTCCAGTCTCCCTACTTCTGATCAGTCCGACAGTCGCTTCAGGAACCGTGAGCCTGCAGGAACTACCAGAAACGTCTGCCTCAGCTACAGCTCCCTCTCCGTTTTAAGGTACTGTGCAAATCCGGTTGTGTGTTTTGTTCAGCCGCAGTGAAAGCGTTTGAAATCTTTCTCCAATCCGAGGGCTTATCCTTCTCTTCTCTTTGAACTAACTTTTCTACCCACAACCGCAACCGGAAACCGTGCTACGAACTTTATCGCAAACTACCCTGAACTGTATTATCTTTAGCAAAAGAACTTTGAACCATTGACTTTGGCCCTAAGCCTTTTCTATCTGATTTTATCATTGTAGTCTCTCTTGTTCGCTTGCTCCGAGTACTTAACTGTTGGTGTGGATCCATTTCTGTTAACTTTTGTCTTTCCCTTCCTTTTTAATTGCCAGAGTACCATTTTGCTCCCACTTCATTTTGTGAGCTTAACTTGCCTGGAATTTAAGGGACGCTCTGTGGTGTATTAAGAGTGTGTTTTTAAACTGCTTAGAAAGGTGTAATGTTATACAACTGAATATTGAAATAAATGTATATTCTTTTACTTGAAAACCCTGAGTCAGTGTTTGCCTGAATCATAGTAATTGCTGTCCTTTGTGTAACTATTTGATACTGCTCACTTACTCTTGAGATAAGTCTGGCTGCTGTGCTACTGCTACCACTTTAACTGTGGAGTACAGGCTTGTACCAAAGGTGAAATTGTACCGTCACTTGTAGTCTTAATTGTGTGTCCTGTTCCCAAAAGATATTGCATATAATTATGCCTAACAGCGCTACCGGACCTGTGCCCTGTGATTGAAATATCGCTAACATTTGCTTCTTAAAGGCAGCCCATTCCTCCGGAGTCGAGGACTTTGTCGGGCATGCCACTTTTCCTCATGGCTCCCTCTTCTGAGGAGGACGGGGAAGGCGACCGGTGATGGCGCTTCCGCGAATGCCGCGACTAAGAAAAATGTCGGGAACCACTCTGGGACCGAGAACCCCGGGCCTCCACCCGACTCGAAGAGTAGCCCCTCGAGTCGTCAGTGGACACCACTTTGGACTTTGACTTGGATTTTCGGGACTTACTGGGCTTAGAACCCCTACCTACCTGGAGCTTCCCCTTCCGCAACGCCTTGGCAGTCAGCGACTGGCATTTCGAACAGTCATCGGTGTCGTGCGACTCTCCCGAGCACCACAAACAAAAGCGATGCAGGTCAGTGATCGACATTTTTGACTTGCAGTCCCAGCAGGTCTTGAAGCCAGACCGCGGAGTCGGAGGGGTCGAAGAAAAAGACATCTCAACGATGAACACATGAAGTGCGCCGAGTTTTACGAAGCAACACGTTCATGGAAAACACGGAACTGAGGCTGCGTGCACTGTACTTCCTATTTGTAACATCTCATGACGTCGCCCTAGACAGAGGCCTTCGAGGGACATCGACCCGACATCAGACGCCCTCTGCTGAAAAAGTTTCTCAAGTGCACAGCTGTGGACATTACATGTCAAAGATGTGGAACACGTTGGAGGACACAATCCATTTGAAAAGGTGTTTTTTTTCAAAGCAACTTGCACACGGGAACTGTATTGAAGGGTCCAAAGGTCCCCTCCATTTCTTCGACAACAGCAGAAAGATCAAAGAATGATTTTTCCATAGAAAACATGGCAAGGGCCCAGGGGCAAGGACTGGTGGCACATGGGGTCGTGCGGGCCAATTTACCCCGAGACCTTATACAGACCATAAAATGAAAGGCCAGTAAAGGGCATGAGAGAAATGCCGAATTTAAAAAACAAAGGTTCCATTAACAGATGGAGGAAGAATCCTGGTTATGGCTCCCTGGAGCACTAATTGGCTCTTATAGCCATTAGCTGAGAAGGGTGGACCTGAAGGAGAACCTCGTACTAGCATCATGGAACACTTGATGGTTCTCGCAACGAATGGCAGAGGGCAAGATCAAAATGGAATACATTTGACCTCATCTGCTTTCAAGAGAAATGGTTACAGACTAAGCCTACCATAGATGGATTTGCTGCCTTAATCAAAACCGGAAATTATTAAGTGGCCCACACATTCAACATAGGTCCTTAAATCCAATCCACAGTGCTTAACATTTTAAGCCATCAGAAGGGTACAATACAATGTAAGAAGTCCTTGACTTTAATAAATATATACTGTAATCCGCTACAAGTTGACGCTGCAGAAATTTTAAGACCGACCTCTGAGATGATTGACAAATCATATAAACTTCAATCTTTCTTTGTGGAGATCTGAACATGTCCTGCTTTGACGCACAAGGTAAACTAAACAAAGATCTTATTGCTTCAAACCCTTCAAGACAAAGAGGAATGGTATGGAAGGATATGAGGAAATGTAGAGACCTCCAAATCATAAATGGCCACATTGATGGTGACGCAATAACCCGCCCAATGTGGCCACGAGGAAAACAGCACTCAACAATAGTTTACATATTTTTCTCCAGTGACCGGATAGTGACAGATTCTTTTGAAATCATCCCGACGGATACCAGTGATAACCATCTGCTAAAAGTAAGCTGGCCGAGAGGGGAGGGAACTATATATGACAGAATGACCACACAACTTGAAACAGGGAATAACGGCTGCAGTATAAAACTGCGAAAAGGAGATGTTGAATGTTTGGTCTTCCAGTATGAAAACAAGAAGACCACAGAAGGTGGCCCAGGCAGTCAAGTAATAGCAGGGTACTCTTTCATCTTGCAAACATTTTTGGTTAAGAATAACTCGACTAGTACAGGTAGAAAAAACCACTGGTATGTCTACGATAAGCAACTGGTAGAAAAGAGGAGAGAACTGAGGAGAAAAAAAAAAATAATCAGCCACATTAAATTGTTTCCAACAGCGAACACTGCTATTGAAATCAAGTGACAGAAATAAATACAAAAACTGGCTCGAAGAACACACGTTCTTAATGAATCAACAAGATGCAGATAAAATGCTTTCTGCAAAGTGCAAAAAGCCAACAAGACTGATCTGGAACTTAATTAAATTGGTGGAAACATCTGAGAAACAGCAGCAAGTAATCCGAGTGTCTGACATGGAATGGACAAAACTCCTTAAAAGTATGTACTCTGGGGGCGTGGCTAGGCAGCACGCAATGAGGCTGTGCCTGATGTGAGCTCCGCCGAAGGGTGCGCCAAACAACGTAATGTAACATTATCTCCAGAAGGTTTTGGCAGCACTAACTGATGTATGAAATGCAGAATCATCCGATCGCAAGACCCAGAGGTAACGGAACGTTGATGCAGAGAAAATCAATAGAACTTTCACCGGGACCTCTACTCTCAAGATGGCGGAGTGCGCCAAAGAAACCGCAGGACTCCTCGTAGCCCCGACCAGCCTGGGTGACTGCTGAAGCGTTACGTGCGGGAGCCGGAAACCAGCGCTTGCAGGACCATGCTGCAGGCAGGAGGAGCCGGGAGCCCGCGGTGCGGATGGCAGAGCGGACCAGACAATTGATCGTGGGAGCCGTGATTAGGTTCTGACAGGCTGGAAGACGCCCCCCCCCCCCCTCACCCCCTGCGCTCCGCTGGTTACTGCCTTGCCGGATGGCAGCGGCTGGCATCTGAGGATTTCGTGGGGTGCTGTTCACACTGACTGGAGGAGCTCCCTGCCTGCCTCTAACGCCAGAGGTAGTCCCGCCTCCTTGAATATAATGGGGGACGCAGCGGATCCTGATCCAGCCGACAACAGCTCCGTGAAGAGGAATGCCGGGGAGGAAACCTGGCCTGAAGGTATGAAGGCGAGTGGAACGAAACAATAGTCCTGTGACCCCTTAGTTTGGACGGTTTGGCCTGAGGTAGTGCGTTGAGGCCGAGGCCCCCTGTGATTTGTCCTGGCTGTCTGTCTGGGATGGTTCTCACCCTTACACCCTCCCGGGGAAGCCCATTCCAACAAAGGCCCCTGCGTACCGACAGCTGCATCTTGAAGTGCTAAACTCTAGCCAGTCCTGTACCAGTGACCCTGGACTGCACCAAGCCATAAGGTGGGAAGTATGCCTGATAAACAGAGAGCCAGAACGGCTTAGTCCAACGCCTTTCGAAGGGGTTTATGTCTAGGAAGTCCCCTGGATAACCCTGTACAACTCCATACAACTGCAGCCCAACTCCTCCCCTGAGCCTTCTGCCGTTCCTCCCAAGAAAAGCACGTAACTACCAAAGCTCCCTACTGCCTACCACAGCAACTAGACTCTGTTGCTGGGATAAAGCTTGTGCACAACAGGGCTTTATAACCGTATTGGGCCCCCTTTCTCCTATTACACAGAACCCCAGCCTTCTCTCCGGGTCTTCAACCTAAAGCATAACGACTATGGTCAGACGAGAAACCGTTAAGACTACAAGACCTCTATGATAATAACTTACCCCTAACTTTTGAACAATGTAAAGAGAAATGTAAGCTCCCTGAAGCAGAGATTCAGATACCTACAAGTGCACCATTGGGTAACGCACCCAAGCATAATTCGAGCAGCCACTAGACCCCCCACAGGGATAGAGTTGGGCCAACGGTCCCATAGAATAGCTGTTTCTTACCGTCTCCTGGAGAATGCCCCGATGGAGGAGAAATTACCCTATATGTTAGCGTGGGAGAGGGAACTAGGGATAACGATCTCCCAGGACTCTTGGCAAAAGATATGGGCTAGAGCCCACAAGATCTCACGATGCACGACAGTTCGGGAGGGTGACCTGAAACTATGCTTTCACTGGTATTTATCACCACAAACTGCATGCAATGAACCCAGACTATCCAGACATGCTGTCACGGGTGTGGCGAGCGAGGCGACTTGGGGCACCTATGGAGGCATTGCCCGACCATACAATCTTTATGGTTGGAGATAAGATCTAAGATTAAGGAGATTTGCGATACATTGCTTCCAATGGACTGAGAAACAAGTGGGATTTACCAGGTAATGGGCGCTATGGAATAGATAGAGATGGGTAGCGTAACAGAACGTGTGACTGCCGCACCTCCTTACAGTTGCAGGATAAAACCGACCTGCACTAGCAATGTGAGCAGAAAAAGTTGAGTAGGGAGTGTGCGCTGTCACCGATTCCGAAATGTAAATGAATCAGTCAACAATCAAACTTGGATGCCCTTGTTGGGTAAATTGTTTAATTATAAACATGTGGGTCTTATTGGTTGTCCCATGTCAAAGCAACCATTAGCTCAAATGTGGGTCTTATTTATTGCCCAAAGAAAACGGCACATTCAAATTCAAATGCTAATAGCAGCCCATTCAAAAGCCAACACGTGTTTCGACCCTCTTGGGTCCTTTTCAAGGCTGGGTCTATTGAACACAAAGACTCAACTTTTTTCAGTTTCAAAATCACAGGTCTTAAAATGTCCCTGATTTTTCAAGAAATAGAAATACCCATTGGCCTTAGTTCATAAAGAACATTCTGTAAAGGGGCGGGGAGGAAAAGGTAAAATGACAGAGGGTACAAATATAAAGTAGTCACATGTTGAAACACGAACGTAATGGAAGATGTTCAAAGAGGTTGCACGTATATTTTGAACAGCATTGATTGGTTACCAAAGCATTGATCAACAAAATATGTAGGCATTCCGGGGGCGCTGCTGAGCAGCTGACAAAATGGCTACCTAGCTCAGGAGCTCCGTGGCCCACCGACTGCAATCCACGAGCAACGGCGGAATCCGACATCATGGTGCCCTGAAAACCTCATCCACTGAATCCTGTGACTGCAGGGCACACACGGCCCAAAAACCGAGGAGAAACACTGAGGCGGTCCTGAGTTGCGACCATCTGCGCTGTCCCCTGCGCGAGGCTGTGCCGGGCCAGCTTCCTGGATGCACAGTGATCGGAGCGCCTGCTGTGGCCCCATCCTGCGCTGACCTGCTGCGGCGGCGAACAATGCCGTGATCCATCTGGATCTGTGTCGAGGGGCGGAGGTGCTGCAGGGGAACTCCAACCTGGACGGCGAGGCTGCGAACTGAGGGCAAGCCATCCGCCCCCACTCCAGCTCTGCCGCCGCAGGCCTCGGCCGACTGCGGGCAGCAAAGGTAGGTGCCACCCAGGGGGAATAGGAGCGGGTGTTCCTGCTGCGGCCGGCTGCCCAGCGGGACCTGCCTCTGCAAGACCTAATGGCCGCAGGGGGAACCGGAGGATGTCCCGCCCCCCCCCCCTTTTTCTTCATCGCGCTGACCTGCTGAGGCACCACAGCAGTTTTCCTCTCCCAGCCCCCTGCATCCCGGACGGAGCAGGCGGGGGAACGCCGTCAGATTGAGGCCTGCACACGATTCCCCCCCTTACCCCCCCCAGTCCCTCCCTGGAACGGCAGGCCGCGCACCAGAGTGGCACTGCTGGAGCACAGTGCACTTCAAAAACCTTGATACTCTTACCTGCCATCCTCACCCCAAAGACACGCCAGCCTACCCAGAGGGCTTAAAGTGACATACCTCTGAACATAAGTCTGCTGGGCTGCCCCTCGCCCATAATTATAGCTCCCTGGAGTGCTGGTAGCCCTCTTGGAGATTTACTCCTGCAAGGTGGGACAGGGAAAAGGGTTTATGCTCTGCTCTGTCACACACACACCGTGAGCGGTAGGACATATCCGACCAGACATTAAGGAGCTCCACCCAATCCCACCCCCTCATCAATACTCAGATCTGCAGGCCCACAAAGCGACAAAGGAACAGCCTCGTCACATTGGGGACCGCCTGAGGCCCCTCGGCCCTGCCTCAACCACTGTGTCCGTTGCCACCATAATCCATCAGCTGGACTCCTTAAAATACAGCCTACTCAGCCGCCCACTGTGACCACACTGCTCTCATCCCACCACGTATAAGCGCTCCCCCCGGCAGAGGTAGTCACCCATATTGCCGGGCCTGGACTACTTGGGAGTCGAAGTCAGCAGCACACTGCCTCACTCACGAGTGATCTCCCGACCACGCTTACCAACCAACCTGCCCAGTGAGGCGCCAGCCCCCCCCATCACTGCAATGTCAAACAGATCGCAGGGGGGCCAACAAGGTTGGCGTGATGGACGAATTTGCCAAGGCGGCGCCCAGGCCGGAGCAGGGCCCCTCCGGCGCAGGACACGAAGAGATGGACGTGCCGTCAGATTCCCCTGAGCTTGACCTAACAACAATGATGGAGTCCATGGCAAAAAACTTCGCAGCCTTTCATGAGAAACTCGATATCAACGCGAATGTGGCCTCACTAAAATCCAAATTTGACCAACACAGGGCCAGGATAGCGGAGGCAGAAAATAGAATTGGAACCAATGAAGACAAAGTCCACGCCCTACAAAATACGGTCACGGAGCTCGTGCGCGACATGAAATAGGTCAAAGCTAAGTGCGATGACCTAGAATCTAGGTCACGAAGAAACAACATTCGTATAGTGGGTGTTCCCGAATCGGCGCCCAAAGGGATGAAAGGAACTTGCGGTTGAACAACTACTCAAAGATCTCCTGGACAATCCTGTGCTGTCACTGTTCTTCACTGTCGAGCAAGCCCACTGCGCACTGGCACCCTGCCCTAAGCCGGGTGACTTTCCCAGACCGATAATAGCGAAGTTCTTAAGCTACAAAGACAGACGATATCTGTAACGCTCACCTGGCTCCCAAGGAGGCGCTGGTCTGGTCTGGGTTGCTGTGGCCTCTTCAAGCGTGATGCGCAGAATTCGGACCACCGATTGAACAGGACCCCATAATCTTGCTTGTCTGGCCCGTAGGAATATCCTTCTGCAGATGAGAAAGGGGATTAGCTGTCTGCTGAATAGTGTGCTTGCTCCCCCCTTTCCCCCTTCGTTCTTCTCGGACTTCCTCCAAAACCCCCGGTTTAAGCTCACCTTATGGTTTGGAAGGATGAACTCTCCATCCTGCTTCTGGTGCAGGGGCGCGCGTTCGTCCAGTTACTTCACTGGTTTTCAGAATGGCGCTGGCAAATCCACTTGACTTTTCTGAGCGATACGCCGTAAGTATGAAGATACAAAAGTTCAAGTGTGAGCCTCCTTTTATGTTGTTTTTTCCTAACCTTTGATCTGTCCTTTATTTCAGGTGCAGAACGAAGGCGATGCGTTGAGGGGTTAAATTGCCGGTGGTAAAATCAGGTGAGTTAGTGATGGGGGCAACCCCTCTAAATGTCTTTATAATTCCCCAGTAATGTCTTTTGTCCTTTCCCCATAGGGGCCGGGGTGCGGTACCTGCCAAAGATGCGGCGCCGACCCGAGATGTGGAATGGTTCACCAAGAAAAGCCGGTAAGTAATATGGCTGAAAATTCGGCTTTCCTCTTGTGTTCCCTTGCTCACCTTTTGTCTCTTCTTCTCTCCCCTAGGTGCAGGGATGTGGCGACCGGTGCTGAGAGCCGCGATGGAGCCGGGCGGCGTCTCGGGAACAGGTGAGTGAAGCGCGGCACTGCAGAGAGCAACGCAGTGCTTTTAAATTGAAGTCTTCCTTCAGGAATGCTGACGTGAAGATTCCGGATGCAGGTAAGAAGGTTGAATTAGTTCTTGGTTTTCACCTTTCTCTTCTCTTCTTTCCTTACAGGTGTTCCAGGTTTGAGGCGGGCGTGGCTGGAGTCCAGGTGCAGGAGCTGACACGGTGAGCGTTCAGCTGCTGGGATGTAGAACAACGCGAAGCACGTGGGGCTGTCCGGGCGTGGCTTAAATAGCCTTGGAAGAAGTTCCAGGTGAGTATTCTTCCACAGCCCCACCCAAGTAACAAAATAGTTCCTTCAGAAAAATAGTCCCTCCTAAGCCTCATTTGGCTTGGTTCTTCATGCAGCATGGTCTGCATCAGGTGAGTATGCAGCATGGTCTGCTTCAGGTAAGTGCACCAAACACTTCCCCTTATGAGCATGGCGCCTATGGCGCCAGGACTGATGTCCAACATGAGCCTGGCACCAACGGCGCCAGGACAGAGTCCAAAGAGCCCCTATAAAGGGCCGCTGGGCTTTTACCCGGGGGCGTGATGCCTGCTCCCGGGGGTGCTGGGCCTGGCCTGGTGCTCTGGGGGTAGGCATCATGACAATATACTCCGCTTGGCCAGGGAAAAAGGTGAACTAAGATTGGACTTGCAAATCATTAGGATGTTCCCAGACTTCTCTCTGGGGGTACAGATGGAGCGGCGGCAATTCGGGGGGGGGGGGGGGGTAAAAAATGCTAAGAGATAGAAAAATCGAGTATGCAATGCTTTTCCCTGCTCGCTTGAAATTCACTCACCACAACAAACTCTACTTCTTCACGGTCCCTGATGAGGCAGTCAAGTTCACTGAGGCACATATCCTGCCAACGGAACCGGAGGAGGAATTGATGGATAACTACTATGGCAAACACCCCCTCAACTCTCACGATATCTGCCTTCTGGGTACGATCCGCTATCCTCCCCCCCCCCCCCCCCAGATGCTCACATCCTCCCCTCTGCTCTGTAGCACTTGGAGTCGACGGTGCCCCGGCTCTACCACCTTAAGGGCACCATCAATGGAAGGGGAGAACATTTTTGCTTTGCTTTACTATAGCTTTATATGCTGGGATAAAAACCCAGCAGGCCGTCCCCACCTGTACGCACCATGCTTGGGCCTCATCTGGTCAGAGCTCGAATCTCAATGAGAAGTCTGTTCTTGTAACCTACTGTGTCATCAGCCGTTCGAAGTTAAAAGATGTTTCAGCATAATAGTATTACCAAAAGTTGGTCACACGGCAGCGGCGGCCCCCTCTGCAGCTGCAATGTTTTCAAAAACGGAGCCTTTGAGTTTAAGCCCCTGTTGGACTATTGGTTGAGTGCTGCTGAGTTGGGGATGGCATGCGATTGTTTGCTCCAGGGGTGGGAAATACTACACTGCTAGTTGGAATTGGGCGGTGAGGGTGGGGGGTGGAGATGTTGCGGAATGTTACATAAAAACTGGCAGGAAGGAGGTGACTGGTTTTGAAAAGAGGTGTGTTCACGCCGCAGCAGCGCATCGTATGGAAGGCAGAGACAGATCCTTCAACTGGGATGTCCCATAGACTTCTCCCATGTCTATTAAAATGATGTTGTGGAATGTTCAGGGGTTAACTAATTTCACAAAGGCTCGCAGGATCACTGCTTATGCACAGAGAAATGTAATCAAGATAGTCCTGCTCCAGGAGACGCACGCTCTGAGGCACCTTGCATCTAACTTGGCACAGACTTGGGGCCCCAACAGGTTTTATACACAATACTCCATTCAATCCAGGGGAGTGTTGACCCTGATCCACAAATCAGTAAAATTTACACTCCACACGTCCCACATTGACACGGGGGGCAGATGCGTGATCCTTCACTGGACACTGGCTAATGAGGAATGCCTGCTCGTAAACTCGTATGGTCCAAATATCGACTTCCCGGAATTTATTGACCAGGTGGCCACTCTCCTCATGAAGTACGTGGAAGTCCCCATCATACGGGGGTCAGGGGGCATGAACCGTATGCTAGACAATGTCCTTGATAGAACAGGCAATACCCGCAGAGCCATGTCCCGAGCCGCAAAACGACTCCATACACATATGATGTCCCTGAAAATACATGACGTGTGGAGAAGGTTTCATCCCCAAGTGAGAGATTATACTTTCTATTAAACAGTACACGACAGCTCTTCAAGAATAGATATGTTCCTGTTGTCAGGTGGGTAGGATAGCAGATATCAAGATACTAGCGCGCACACTTTCTGATCATTCCCCGGTGGCGATGCAGATCCAACTGGGGCCTGGATCACCCGCCCGCCCTGCCTGGCGTTTCAAATCCGAGGCCCTGCGCGACATAGTTTTTAAAGCCGAGATCATATCGGATATAAATACCTTTTCTGATAGCAACAAACGACATGATACATCCAAAGGGACCCGCTGGGAGGCGTTTAAAATATACATTACAGGGATGTGCATCTCTAGGGAGGCTGGAGTACTGAAAGCCATTAGACAAGCCCTACACACTTCCGAAACTAAGCTCAAAAGCACTAGAATGAGAACATGCCTCGACACCCACCCAGTCAACCTTGGCGAAGATCAGAGCTCAGCTTGAACTCTTTGAATCTCACGCCCTCAGTGAGGTGCAGTACTATGCTCGGCCCTTGGCGGCGCGGAGGTATGGCGAGAGAGATAGACCAGGTAGAACCCTGGCCTGGCTGGTACGCGCAGAGGGAGGCAAGACCCGCATAGATAGCATCATAGACGCGCAAGGCCCGAGACACTAGTCTGATCAGGGTATAATTGACACCTTCGCAGACTTTTACGCTAATCTGTACTGCCCCCAGCAAGAACACACAGTTCACGACATGGATGACCTGCTTGAACGTATCCCAATGACCTTTATCTCCCAAAGCACCAAAGAACAACTTGATGCCCCATTCACCTTGGAAGAGATAGTCCAGGTTATCTCAGACCTCCCAAAGGGCAAGGCCCCGGGCCCCGACAGGCTCACATCGGAGTTCTACCAAAAACACGTCGCTATCCTGGCACCCATACTACACGAGCTCTGGGCTTAGTCACTCCACTTAGCAGCCCTCCCTCGATCCTTAAGAACAGCCCTGATAACTGTGCTTCCCAAGCCAGGGAAACCCCTAGATGAATGCGGGTCCTACAGGCCCTTATCGCTCATAAACACGGATATGAACATTTTCGCTAAAGTAATAGCAAACAGGTTCCTCCCAATCATGCCGCACTTGGTACATCCGGACCAAAGCGGATTTGTCCGGGCCGCTCAACTGCCCTCAATATTCGCTGACTTTTCAATGTGATGTCCAGAATTGACCCGATGGCTGACGCAGTAGCGTCACATTGGACGCCCAGAAGGCATTTGACATGGTTTCCTGGCAATACATGTGGGCAGTGCTGGAGAAAATGGGGCTGGGACCACAGATCTCCTTCATAAAAGTGCTATATACGGGACCAATGGCCAAGGTCCCGATAAATTCTCAGACCTCTCTCCCCTTGGCGTTATATAGGGGCACCCGTCAGGACTGTCCGTTCTCCCCTATTCTATTTGCGCTCGCCATTGAGCCCATGGCGGACAACGTCAGGGATCTGCACACTCGCAATGGTATACGCCTACAAGACCGCCAGAAATTATCTCACTATACGCTGACTATGTACTCCTATATGTCAGAAACCCATCCATACATCTAGACCCAATCATTCGCAACATAACCAAAATAGGCACATACTCTGGCATCACTATTAACTATTCCAAATCGGAAATATTTCCGCTTACGGCGGCAACCCAGCAGCCATCTTGTGAATTCCCCCTACATGGGTCACCAGGTGGCATTAAGTATCTGGGGGGTTCAAGTATCATTATCCAAATCCTCCCTGCTGGCAGATAACTACGTGACTACGGCGCAGCTCATAGAATCAAAAATGGAACGATGGCGCAACCTCCCACTCTCTCTCGCGGGCAGACTATCACTAATAAAAATGATAGCAGTCCCCAAGCTACTCTATGTCTTTGCCAATGTACCAGTATGGCCGGGTAAGCAATAGTTCAAGAAGTTCCACTCGGAGTGTGCCCAATTCCTCTGGCACTCCGGCGCGGTCCGCAAGAAGTGGCAACATATGACCCGTCCCTATGAGAAGGGGGGCTTCCGGCCCAGACTTAACACTGTACTGGATCGCAGCACAGGCCTAACATGCCACAGTCTGCAGTCTCACTTGGTCTTCCGACATGAGCAGGATGTCGTCTAGATATATGATCATCCTTATTCCTTGCTCTCTCTTCGCGGTTGCCAGGGGCCTCATTAGCTTGGTGAAGGCCCAAGGCACCGAGGCTATGCCGAAAGGCAGTCTCTTGAACTGCCATATCGCTCCCTTCCATGCACATTGTAGGAAACGACGGTGAAGTGGATCTATGGGTACCGTCAGGTACGAATCCTTTAGATCTAATTGTGCCAGCCAATCCTCCCTTCTGACAAGATCCGCTAGCAAATGGATTTCCTCCATTTTGATATATCTTTAAACTACCCAGCTGTTCAGCTCTTTTAGGTTAAGGACAGATCTGACCTTGCCCTTGCGGTGGACTAAAACATGTTGCTCACGAATCCCTCTGAGTGAGGTTGCGCTCTCTCTATGGCCTGTTTTCACACTAGTGCCCCTAATTCTGCATCTAAGAGTGCCCTCTCCTCTTTCGAGGTGCGCATGCGCTGTGGGGGGCGTAGCTGAATCGGCTTTTGTACAAAATCTATGTGAAAGCCCTGCGCTGTCTGAAGCACCCATGCGTCTGCTGATAATTTGCACCAATTGTTCATAAATAACAAGGTTCTCCCTCCCACTGGAAGGTACATCGCTGCGCGTTCCCTCACCTGTGGGATTGTTCTGGTACCTGAAGTATCCTCTGCCTCGGCGGCCCCTGAAACCTCTGCCTATGTTCGGAAAGAATGCGTCCTGCTGGTGCAATTCACAGTATTGGGCTCTGGGCCCTTGGGATCTCCTGTTGGAATTGATGCGGCCGGTCGAGCTGCCCCTGAAACGGCCAGCCCCTGCAAAAACTCGACAAGGGAAAACTTTCCTAATTGATGCCTGCGCTTTTTCAAGCGCTGTATAAGTTCCTACAAACATATTAATTTATTTGCTAAATGTGTCACCGAAGAATAGGCCTTGGGCCCCTTCCCCTGCCTCATATGAGGCTAGGTCACCAAGTTTGTTGTCTATCTTCTATAACAAAGACCTTCGTCTTTAGGCAGAAATGGCTGTGTTTGCGTTACCAAGTAGGCACACGGCTAGCTGGGCCCACCCAGCTAGAATGAAAGGATCCACTGGCTCTCCAGTGTCTTGACCTCTCTGCAAGGTCCATCATTTTTGCAATGGGGCCTGTTAGGTCCAGGATCTTGTCCTGCCATGCGCAGTCCATCCCCTTTCTGGCGGCTTTACCGGCCTTATAGACAAATGTTAGCATTTTAGGGTTGAGCTCCGTGGTCTCTGTCACCTTTCCCGTCAGCTCTGGGGCATTCCGCTCTAAGTCGGAACCTGGTCTCCTTCTCCAAAGGTTTCCTGATCTTTTGAGGCATATAGAGCGCTACCCTTGGGGATCGGGTCCACTCCGTGGACCTGGGGTGCCTAATGGCATCCGGCTCAAACATGTCAGACATTTCCTTTTCATCGTGGGTACTCTCCACCAAGCTGGCTTTCTTCTCTGGTGGTCTGTCTTTCTCTTGCGTTCCTGAACTGCCTCTTGACAGACTCATTTCATCCTCATCTTGCTCTTCCTGATCGTACTCCTCTGAGGATGAGAGTGCGTCCCCTATGTTTTTCGCCCCTGGGGTAGGGGGTACGAGGCAGGGCACTGCTGATTTTGCAAGGAAAGCATCCTTAAACCTATTAAAGGCATCAGCTGCCTCCCGGGGCTTCTCTCTCTTCCCCATATCTGTGCCTGGGGGCTGAGGGGGGGGACAGAAGTGTGTTTCCTCTTCCGGGGCAACTTTACACCCCCCTATGCGGGGTTCTTGCAGAGGCTTAGTGGTGGAGGGCCCATCGTCTGGATCATCTTGTCTGCCAGCTCTAGTGCCCAAAATATTCTCCAGGACCTGTAGCCTGTCCTGTACAGGCTGTGAACTCCCTGTGCTACAGCTCCGACTAGGGAGTCTCCCAAAACTCTTTTAACGCTTTGGGAGAGGTCCATTTCCTTCTCCTGCAGCTCCTGCTCCTGGTCACTTTGCTCCTCCCAGTATTCCTCCCCTCTGTCACAGGCCGTATTCTGATACTCTGAGGGGCAGTGACCATATACTATATAGGTCTTGGCTTGACCTGTCTGCCTTTAGTGACACTGGCAGAGCACTTACTCTCTTTTTTTTAAATTCGCCTCCGATGATAGAAAATACTGCTCTCCTGAGGTGTATCGGGGGTATGGGAGCTCCGGATTGCTGTTCATCACCTCTTCATTTGAGTAAAGAACGTTGGAAGAGGAATTCGAAGTCGTGCATACGCGGACTCTCCTTTTCGACTTGTCTCTGATTCTGACATGCGTATGGCGCTGGAGCGCTGCGTATCTGAGAAAGCAAGCCCGTTAAAGGATAATGACTTCCCTGATGCGAGCGAGGTCTCTCGTGGACCCGTCATCGCCTCATGGCATTATTTTGGAAAAAGGTAAACAATATATTCCGCTGCACAGATAAAACTAAATGCTTTGCTCATAAGAAAAGGTACCCGCACTATAATACCACGCTGCGCGTCCAACGTTGTACACAAAGATATCTTCCCAACGATCTAACAAATCGAATACATAGCTTATTGAGTATACGAATGTGGCTAATAAATTGCGAATGGGTACTTAGCTGTCGAGATCAGCAAAAAAAGAAGAGGAAGGCAGCTACAGACCTGCTAAGGAGCCCTCATTGCAGGACAGGACTGAGGCTAGGGACTACTGGCCTGCAGGGATTCTTGGGAGATGTGGTTTAGAGACCTTTTTCAGAGTTCATCATGTTTTTTGTTTATCTTTATTTTTTCAAGCCAGTTGGGCATTCTTTAACTGTTTTAAAAAAAAAGTGAAGTTTTGAAATGCTGTTGAGCAGGGAATAAAGAAGATAAAGCATGATGCTCGCCTCCGTTCTTGTCATAGAATCCTTATTTTAATAATCTATGAAGGAAAGGTTGGCCTGTAACAAGGCTTGAGAATTAGGAATGGTTATTCCTTTATGTTGGCTCTTCATTTTGCTAAAAGTTTGTAATAAACTATAATGCAAATAAAAAAATTTAAAAAAAGAATATCGCTGACCAGTTCATCCATAATGCAATCCCTAGTGAGCTTTTCTCTTGGTACCTGGATGTGAAGGTGGGGCATTTTATGATCCATACTGTTACAAACAGGTCCACTGTAGCGTGTCCCCATTGTTTAAAGATTTGACAGTATTTCTGTGTTGAACTTCCACTCGTGATTTTATTGCAGTACCCTCCTTAGGTTGCCTGCTTAGGCTGAGCATGTGCGTGGATGTGCATGCCTCTTTTGAAGCACCAATTCCATATCTCCTGTGCTAGTTTGGACTTTTATGGTGTGTTCTCCCCCTTGCCAGCTCTTTTCCTCAGAGTATATATGTGCCTGCTTTCCTTATCTGGCAGATATTCTGTGACTACCAATGGTAGTGTTGCTCTCTTCTGTGTGGTCGTTACTACTAATGTATCAGGTGTATGTTGGCTGCATATGTATAGAGGGTCAGCAGACAAGGGATTCTGCATCCACCCTGGGGTTCACTGGCCTGGTGGAAGCTGGTTTTAATAGTGAAGGGTCAAACCTTGTCTTCATGGCATCTAATAACGGTATGCAGTGGGAGACCGGTTACGTCTCCACTAATACATGCTCTATGAAATCTACTTCTTTAGTAGGTTCTTGTTCGTTAATGAACAAGTTACTTTCTTACCTGGTAACGTTCTTTCGATGGGATGGTCCGACGACGTATTCCATATCTATGACAGGTAATCACCACAGCTGTTGTGCTTCGGAAACTTTTTCCGGCGTCTGCGTCCTGAGTCGATGATGTCGATGCGCCGTCTTCGAGGACCTCGTCCGACGTCATCCGATATGATAAGTAGGACGCACGACGCCCGTAGCCTCAGTTGTAGTTTTTTCCCCCAGAACGTGTGACATTAGTCTACTGCCAGTCAGACACAAAGCCTTGCGGAACGTAAGCTGCAATCGCAAAAGAAATTCTGCAGTGGGGAAGGTAGGGAGGGAGCGATATGGAATACGTCGTCGGACCATCCCATCGAAAGAACGTTACCAGTTAAGAAAGTAACTTGTTCTTCGAGGGGATTGGGTCCTCCGACGTATTCCATATCTATGACAGACTCCCAAAGCAGTTCCAGAGCAAGGAGGAGGGAAAGAATTTAGAATCAAAATTTAGAATAGCCAATCAAATAGCAGAGCAAAGGACCGCCTTGCCAAAGGCCAGATCCTGTCCTCGGATGGAATCGAGGGAATAGTGACGTACAAATGTATGTACTGAAGCCCAGGTGGCTGCATCACAGATGTTGCGAATAGGAACACCCCTCTGCAGGGCAGTAGATGCAGCCATACGCCTGGTAGAATGGGCCTACAAGCAAGCCGGTGGGTCCTTACCCGCCAAGCGGTAACACTCTGAGATGGCCAAAATAATCCAGCGAGACAGTCTGTTTCATCACAGCTTGTCCCAAACGCTTTCCAGCGTAACCAATAAAGAGTTGATCGTTCACTCGGACCCAGGACATGCGTGAAACATAAAAGCTTAAAGCTCTCCTAGGATCAAGCCTATGGAGCCTCTCCTCTTCCTTACCAGGATGCGGAGGAGGATAGAACGCCGGAACAACAACCTTCTGGCTCAAATGAAATTCCGAAACCACCTTCGAAAGAAAAGAAGGACGAACTCTAAGGACAACCCTGTCCTTGTGAAATACATTGAAGGGTGGCTTAACTGAAAGTGCCTGTAACTCACTCACTCTGCGAGCGGAAGTAACCGCAACTAAAAACACAGTTTTCAGAGTTAACAGCCTCAAAGGGCAAGAATGTAAAGGCTCAAACGGAGCACCCATAAGAAACTTAAGAATAAGGTTTAAATCCCAACCGGGCACCAGGAAAGGTGACGGGGGGAAAACATTAGTGAGCCCTTTCAGAAACTGTGAAATTAAAGGGATTTTAAAGTAGGGACATTCTTCAGATGAGCGCTTAAAGATGGACAGCGCCGCCAGGTAACCTTTAATGGTACCCACTTGCAAGCCCCTGTGGGCCAAAGAAAGTAAAAAGGACAGAACCATGGGAATGTCACATGCAAAAGGATCCACATTCTGAACTCTGCACCAGTTGCAGAACTTACGGCAACGGTACAGAGACTTTGTTGCTGGCCGTCGGCCCGAGAGCAACATCTCCATCACGTCTTCAGGGAGGTCCCAATCCTTATACCTCAACCTTTCAGAAGCCAAGCGTGAAGGTTGAGGGATCTGACCTCTGGATGGAGAACCTGACCCCCCTCCCGTGAGAGCAGATCGTCTCGGTAGGGAAGACGACGTGGAGGACAGATGGACAAGTCGAGAAGGTCCGGGTACCATGTCCTCCGAGCCCACGCCGGAGCAATGAGGATCATCCGGGAACCGAACTTCCGTAACCTCCGCAGCACTTGCGGGATGACAGGGACCGGAGGAAACGCGTACAGCAGTGGGAATGACCACTCCACCATGAACGCGTCTCCTAAGGCTCCTTTTGGAGGAAATTCCCGCAAGCAGAACCTTTCGCACTTCCGGTTGACACTGGAGGCGAAGAGATCCACTTGAGGGGTCCACCAATGGGCGAAGATCTCCAGGAGAATCTCCTGAGCCAACTCCCACTCGTGAGAGATCGTGCTCTGCCTGCTCAGAGCGTCCGCCGTCACGTTTTCGTCTCCGGCCAGATGAACTGCCGAGATCGAAACTTCCTGTGCGATGGCCCAGAACTCGAGCTGCATCGCCTCCCTGCACAGAGGAAGTGACCCTGCCCCCCCCCCCTTTTTGTTGAGGTAGTGCATGGCCACTGTGTTGTCCGTCAGGACCAGGACATTCTTTCCTTGCAGAGTTGGCAGAAAAGCCTTCAGGGCTAGCCTGACGGCCCTCAGCTCCAACAGATTGATATTGAGTCTGGACTCCGACGGAGGCCAACGACCGCTGACTGTCAGCTCGTTGGCATGAGCTCCCCCTCCCGTGAGGGATACATCCGTCACGATCGTCACCTCCGGCCAGGGAAGCCAAAACGGAAGCCCCCTTCATCAAGTTGCCTTCGACGGCCCACCACAGAAGGTCCTGGGCGACCGAGGGCAGCACCTGAACCGGGTCCGACATCCTGCCGGAAGACTGCGACCATTGCATTTTGAGTGCCCACTGCAAAGATACCATCCGCAGGCGAGCCTCTGGCACCAAAAGAACGCAGGATGCCATGAGGCCTAGCAACCTCAAGAACTCGAACGCTGGGAGCGTCTTTGCATGCTGAAACTTGTGCACCATCTGCTGAATGTGAAGAGCCCTCACCTGGGGAGGAAAACACTGCCCCAGGGAAGCGTCGAGCACTGCTCCAATGTACTGGAGCCGCAGTGTTGGCGTCAAATGGGACTTCTTTAAATTGAGGGAGAAGCTCAGCCTGTGAAGGGAGTGGCAGGTGACTGACAGATGATCCAGGATCTGCTCGGGAGAGCGCGCCCTGATCAACCAATCGTCCAGGTAGGGGTAGACGTGAATCCCCCTTGCCTGAGATGCGCTGCCACCACCACTATGAGCTTGGTGAAAACCCTTGGGGCGGAGGTCAATCCGAACGGCAGGACCCGAAACTGAAAGTGCGAGTCGCCAACCGCGAACCTCAGGTACTTCTTGTGCTTGGGATGGATCGGCACATGGAAGTAAGCATCCTTGAGGTCGAGAGACACCAACCAGTCCTGAAGCTGAAGGGCCTGGACAACTTGAGAGAGAGTAACCATCTTGAACTTGTCCTTCCTGAGGAGTTTGTTCAAACCGTGCAAGTCCATGATGGGTCTCAATCCCCCGTCTTTCTTCGAAATCAAAAAATAAGAGGAATACCATCCCTTGTTCCTCTCCGCTACAGGCACCAGTTCTATGGTGCCTTTCTCCAGCAGGGCTTGAATTTCCTGCGCAAGGAGCGGATCTGGACTCTTCAAAGGGAGGTTCCCTGGTGGACTGTCGTGAGGCCTCTGCCGAAAGGGAAGACAGTAGCAGTGGGTTATGATCTCCAGAACCCACACATCTGAAGTAATGGCACGCCACACTACAAGATGCTGCGCCAGCCTTCCCCCAACCGGCGAACCATGCGACCTAGCCTCATGACTGAGTGGTAGCGGCTGCGGCGTTGCCTGAGGGTAAAGAGGCAACTGCCCGAGCGCCCTTGGCACCACGGGTACCCTGTCGTCCACCTCTGGTACCCCTGCGTTGGCATCTGACTGCTAGCTCCTGTCGCTTTACTGAAGGACGAGTAATAGCGAAAGGAACCACCCCTCCATTGCTGTCCCCTAGGACGAAAAGGCGAAGGTTGGCGAACTGCAGCGCCCAACGACTTCGCTGCAGCTTTGGAGGTCTGCAACCTCTCAAGGCTCTCGTCAGCCTTGCTGCCAAAAAGGTGTTCACCGTCAAAGGGCATGTTGAGGAGCCGGGACTGCACATCAGGAGCAAACCCCGACTTCCGCAACCACTCAAACCTGCGTATCACGGTGCTCGCCGCCATGGACCTGCTGACGCATTCAGCCATGTCCAAACCCGACTGAACGGACTCACACATGGCATCCTTACCATCCTGGCCCATAGCAAGGAAACCATCCCGTTCGTCCCCTTCGGGAATATGTTCAGCCGCTAACGCAACACAGTTCTACAGAGTGTGTGTGAAACGAGACAAGGCACATATGGAGTTGGCCGCCTGAAGCGCCATACCACCCGAAGAAAACACTTTCTTCGCCCAGCCATCAAAACGTTTGTCGTCCCTATCAGGAGGGATGGTAGGGTACGACGCCTGCTTTGCCGGGGCCATGGCCGCCTGTACCACCAAACTCTCCGGAGTGGGGTGCCTGGTCAAGTAGCAGGGGTCGCTACTGGCTGGACGGTATTTTCGCGACAAGGACCTGCCCACCGCCGAGAGACTCTCCGGAGCAGTCCAAGCCGCCGCCACCCTTCTCTGTAGAGCCATATGAAACGGCAGTACCAGGTCAGTTTGGGGACCAACATCAAGGATGTCCGTGAGATCATCCTGCACAAACTTCCCTGGGGGAGCAGACCATCCCAAGTACTCGAAGACCCTAGCCATAAGGTGCCGGTACGAGGAATCGGCATGAGAGCCAGGCTCAGGCCTACAAAACTCCACCTCCGGAGAGGTGTCCAGTCCACTGGCATCATGCAGTGACTGCCTCAAATCGTCAAATTGGCTTTGGCCCGAGACCATCTCATCTGGAACCTGACTAGGAACCAGGCCTTCAGAATCCTCATCCACCTCCGAAATATATTCCAGGTGGTGAAAAGAAGGTACCCGAGAGTGCTTGATCTTAACCAGAGCCTTTCTAGGGGGTTCCCCCGTGCCACGGGGTACCTCCGACACCCCGGCCTCAAAAGGCGTTGAGGGCGTCGAGTGAATCGGCACCGGCGTCGAGAGAACAGGCATCGGCGCCGAGAGGATCGGCGTCGAGTAAATCTGCGTCGACGTCAGATGCAGCGCCGCCAGCATCGACACAGTCCTCGAAGCCGGAGCCCCGAGCGTGTCCTTCGACGACCTGAGCGTCGACGGCTTCGACGACCTGAGCGTCGACGGCTTCGACGACTTCCTCGGAGCCGGAGCCTCGAGAAAGCCTGTCGACACCTCAGGCGTCGATGTCTTCCTCGAAGACATCACAGGTGCACACGGTCTCGAACGCGTCGAGGACCGGGACCTGGAACGGGTACGTCGAGAACTAGTCCCCCTTGTCCGAA
The DNA here is from genome assembly GCF_040938575.1 of Ambystoma mexicanum. Lineage (NCBI taxonomy): Eukaryota > Metazoa > Chordata > Amphibia > Caudata > Ambystomatidae > Ambystoma > Ambystoma mexicanum. The sequence goes on along the minus strand of NC_090927.1, from coordinate 707,128,722 downwards.
CGGGACCTCTCCCGTGACTCGTGCCGACCACTCTTGTGAGCGGTGTCTCTCGACCTCTCACGGCCGACCCCACTCGGGGCGCGGACGGCTTAGTACCCTGTGACTCGAGAATCGCCAGCATTTTCTTCCCGAAGGAAGCCCATTCCTCCGGCGTCGCACGGCTGGTGGGGTAAGCGACGTGCCGGGCAGAGTCCTCAGAAGAGGACCTGGAAGACGACCGCTGTCGGCGCTTCCCAGAATGCCTCGAAGAGGCCGTGGAGTGGCGAAACCGACTCCTAGAAGGAGACGCACGAGACTTCCGACGACGACGCGGAGAGTCATCTCTCGAATCATCCGTCGAAAGCCCCGCAGACTTCGACTTCCGGGGCTTGGACACCCGACCTACCGACAACTTCTTACGTTCCCATAAGGCTTTGGACGTGAGCGACTAGCAGTCGATACAGTCATCCGTGTCGTGGGCCTCCCCGAGGCACCAGAGGCAGGCGTTGTGCGAGTCCGTCACCGACATCTTGGACCCACACTCCCCGCACTTGTTGAAGCCCAGACGCGGGGTCGAAGACGAAGTAGAAAACGTCTTCCTACGAAGGATTTTCTCACAAAAACTAACAGGTTCGAAGAACCGAGAAGAACAGAACTCCAAAGAGTCGAGGCGTAACTGAGATTCACGAAGCAACACGTTCGCGGAAAAAACGGAACTGATGCTACGGGCGTCGTGCGTCCTACTTATCACATCGGATGACGTCGGACGTGGTCCTCGACGATGGCGCATCGACACAGAAAAAAGTTTCCGAAGCAGCACAGCTGTGGTGATTACCTGTCATAAATATGGAATACGTCGGAGGACTCAATACCCTCGAAACCACATTTTAGAACTACCCTGGTGATCAAATCTGAATACAAGCAAGTGTCTTCCGTAGGGTGTGATGACACTGATGGTTATTTATCTGGTTAGAGCATAGTATAATAGCCAGCATCTATGCCCTCTTGAGGCATAGATGCCCTTAGGTGTGAGGTCCTAGGACACTGAGGTGAGTTGGGCACTGTGATTAATCTAGTGGAGTTATCACTGACCTCCACCCAAGTGGGTAGGGGATGGCATCCGCTACCTGATCCTGACAATGCAGGAGACTATATGATGGAGGATCACATGGGAGGAGACGGAAGATGTTATGGCTTCATTGGATGAGACATGGTATCCCCCATTTGCCCTTCAAGAAAATCCTCATGTAACCAATACCCTCATGGCCTATTGCCATACGTCTACACCTTCCCCTGGGGGAGAGGAAGGAAAACCTTTCCCAAAATCAGATGGATCAAACCTCCAACTCTGGTCCACTTTGTAAAAATGATATGACTGCCTTCTTCAGTCCCAATTGTACATCATCTAGAACGGATTTGCAATTTTGAACTCCGGGACGTCATTTCACCAAAATGCCAGGGGTATCGGAAGTGACATCACACGACCCTTGAACCCTGATGACATCACAGGAAGTGATGTCATTTGACCCCACCCCGAAGTGATATTGCGGGTAGCGATGGAACACGACCTTTCACCAGTTGACAAAACAGGAAGTGGCATCACATAGCATTGTACCCTAAGAAAAATATGGTCACGATATCACTATAATCTGATGTACATTTCATACAAGAATGGATCGCCATATGTATCTTTAAGATCAGTGTGGATCGGCCCATATTACCAAATTACTGTGAATGCAAGCAGACGTCCAAGACTAAGTGATAATGATGCGTTATTATATAGCACTTACGCTTAAGCGCTTTATATAGAAAAAATATACACCCAATACCACCTAACCTGTGTTGGTACTCATTTATTGACCTCAGAAGGTTGAAAGGCTGAGTTGAGGTGTTTAAGAATAGACTAAATCAGTGACTCACCCCCCTGAAGTGTGCCTGAAATAAACCTTTAATGAGTCTAGCAATTATTTTATAGAATTCCAGAAAGACACATTATTTGGTATTCCTATTCTTTCTTAGTGTCAGTGCTGAAAGTGTTAGACTTGTGGCACTCCTGTTCTTTTTTTTCTTCTTTTTTGAAGGGGCTTGAACAAGAAAGCCAGCCACACCAGAAGTAAAGAGCCACATGGTGCTGGCGCCTTCCCAGGAGCTTGCAAGCTTGCATTACCAAAACAAAAAAAAAAACTAAAAAACAATTTTGGTTTTTTTAAGAGGTCGCAGGGGAGACCACAGAGGTCGCAGGGGAGACCTCTGGCGACCCCTAAATGACATCCCTGTTGCAACTATTGAAACTGATTGTCTAAGCCTTTTTTACCAACCATCATCAATGGACTTCTTTTCCCCAGAATTACCCAAACATTGTGACAAGAAAGGAGGAAAGAGCCACTGCAGAGCAGAAGAAGCCACAGGCCCATTGAGCGCTTTTAATTGTTTTCCGAAAACACCTGTGCCTGGGAAATAAAGGACAGAGGAAAAATGAGGCTGCAGCTGTTGGAGAAAACGCTTCACCTCTCCGCAAGGCTCGAGATTCGGAGAAGCACAGACCAGCGTTGTGAAGCCACGTGGCTCATCATCCAGGAAGAAGGGAGACAACGCAAGGTTGGGACGCGCTGCAGAAACTCCTGGGCGTTCACAGACTACAGAAACAATACTTTACCTACCGGAGTCTCAAAGCAAAGCTGCTAGAGAAACCGGAACAAAGAGAAAGCAGTCACAAGAGAAAAGCAGGCAGTGCACCTTTGCCGGTCGATCGCAAAATTAAAGTTACTCACTGTATGACTAGAGTACTCCTAGTCCTTAGTCCCCTTTCCTCCATCCTTGTTGGCCTCGCCCAACATGGGGAAGGTACCGGAACCTTTGGCAGCAAAAAATTGAGCTTCCCACTTAAATGTAGTCAAGCTTTTGGAGGCATGGGTGTGGTAAAGCCCCCCAAAGAACCACCCTGCGACGCCTCACCTCAGTCCCCTTTTCAACACTTCGAGACGCTTTAATACCTGGCTATACTGAATACTTTAGCCTCTGGCACACAACCGGAGCTAGGTGGGTGGGACATTTGGCGGAAAGGGGACTAAGGACTATGAACATTTCCAGTCAGGCCGGGAACCCTCGGTAATAGAAAAAAGGTTTAACTTTCACTCACAAACTTTCTCCTATAAACCTATCACTGAGCTCTGGGTCATACGCTCCAGCGAATGACTGTCTTCTCCCTACGCCCCTTCTCTGGAAGCCATCTTCAGATTTGGTTGCATGTATACTGGCAGTATGACCAAAAAGAGCTGCAGTGGAGCAGGAGGGAGGGTTTGCATGGGAATCCATGCCAGACCCATGCAGGAGAACAATAGTTACAGGTAAGTAACTTGTACCTTCTCCAGCATGGGGTCTGGCATGGATTCAAATGCTCATGAATAAAGAATACATAGCAGTACAACAATACACAACCAGGGGAGTTGGCAAGACTCAACAGAAGCAATTACTCTTGCCTCCAGAACAGGCTCACATTCAAGCAAACAGGCTGTGTAGCACTGCTTGGTCGACCCTGGACTCCTCTCTGGAATCCCTGTCGATGCAGTAGAATTTCATGAAGGTGTGCGTGGACCTCCATGTAGCAGCCCTGCAGATGTCCAGCAGGGGTAAACCAGACAGGAACGCCATCGTCAAAGCGATCGCTCTGGTGGCCAGGCAGTGGTCGCTTTGCCAACCGGTGACAGTGATTGATACAGCCAGAGAGTCACCTGGAGATGGAAGCCTTGGACAAAGCCTTCCCATGGTTCACAGGACCAAAGTTCACGCTAAATTGAGACGTCTTCCGGAAACTCTGTGTGCCACGAAGAAATTCAGAGCATGCACCACATCCAGCGAGTGCAAAGTCCTTTCTGCCGTCGATAAAGGTGTTGCAAAAAACACAGGCAACACCAAAGGTTTATTGAGGGGAAATTCCGATGGAACCTTTTGGCATGAATGAGGGGTGCATCCACAGCACCACCCTTGTATTGTGAAAAAGTCAGATAAGGCTGCTTGCATGACAGGGCCTGGATCTCACCTACGCTCCTGGCAAAGGTGATGGCCACGAGAAATAGTTTTCCATGAAAGGAACTTGATGGACCTGATGCATAACCTTGATGAGCCTCATCAGCACCGTGTTGAGTTCCCACGCCGGGGCAGGATCCTTCACTGTTGGGAACGATCTGAACAGTTCTTTGAGGGACTCCTCGACTAGACGGTGGGACCAAAGAAGTCCGTCCTGGAGAATTGGTGTAGTGGGAGATAGCCACCAGATGCACCTTGATGGAGGCGTCTGACATCTCCGGTGTGGCAAAGGACAACAGTACGTTAGAATCTGTGGGGCTGTGACCCTCAGCGGGTTGATCTTCTGTATCCGGGACCATGTTGCAAACTGTTTCCACTTGTGCCCATAGCACTTCGGAGTCTATGACCCTCTGGCTTTGGCAAGTACCTGCCTGCTGTCCACCGGCAGCTCGTACCCTCCGAACTCTAAGGGTGCAGGAACCAAGCCTTCAGGTTTCACGATCTTGGGTCATGGTGCAGGATTGCGCCTCCTTCCTGGTGAGCAGATCTGCGACCACTGGTAGCTTGACTGGAGGCGACGCTGACAGGCTGAGAAAGTCCGGGTACCAACTCTGCCTCGGCCACACCGGGGTGGTGAGGATCACCTTGCACCAGCACCGTTTCAGTTGACTCGCGGCAGGAGAGGCAACGGAGGGAACGCATACAAGAACAGGCCTTCCCACGGGAAGGAGAACGCGTCCCCATGCTCCTCGGCTGGTGAAAAACGCTGGTGAATCTCTGGCATTTGGAGTTTGTCACCGTTGCAAACAGGTCGATCTGGGGTCTGCCCCACCTGACGAGGCTGTCCACTTGATCCTGTCAAAGCTCCCACTCATGTTAAAAGCATAGTTCTCTGCTGAGGGAGTCGGTGATGGTGTTCTTGACAGGTGAAAAGGAACTAGGAACATCCCTGGGCGACGGCCCAGTGCCACAAGTCCAGCGCCTCTCTGGATGGCGCTTGGGATCTGGTGCCCCTTACTTCCTGATGTAGAACATTGTGGTGGTATTGTCCGCGAAGACCCTCACCACCTTGCCCTTGAGGGACGGAATGACTTGAGGGTCCAGAACACTGCTCACAGTTCCAGGACATTGATGTGGAGATCCCTCCCCTCCGGTCGCCACAGGCCTCTGGCATGGAGACGTCCAGTTAGGGATCCCCAGCACTCCAGGGAAGCGTCCATGGTGACAGTCTCCTGGTATGGGGGGCTCTGGAAATCCGCGCCCCACCACTATCGCTCGACAGAGCATTCCTGTCTGCAAAACTTCCGGACACCTGGATCCACAGAGTGCCCAGGAATTCCTGAAGGGTCGCATCTGCAAGCTGCAGAGTCAGATCAGGTAAATACACGCAACATCTAGCCAAGCAGCGACTTGATGGTCTTGCACCGTGGCGATCTTCAGTGCCAACAGCCGTTGCACTTTGGCCAGTATGGCCGCTATCGTCGCTACTGAGGGGGCCAGCAGGCAGGAGACCTTGTTTAGCCTGGACCCCACGAATAGCACTTCACAGAGAACCCCAGACCCGTCAGCAACTGGACCGTCTTGTCCATGTGTATGATGGCAATCTCCCTTGACTTGGACCAAATGAGCCAGTCGTCGAGGTACGGGTACACATGTATCCCTTGTAGACCTAGATGGGCCGCCACAGGTGCCAGGCACTTCGTACACACACTGGGCGCTGACTTCAGTCCGAAGGGAAGGGCCATCAATTAGCAGTGTTTCCCTGTACGACGAGGCGCAGGAAATTCCAATGCTTCTCGTGCATGGGGACGTGGAAGTAAGCGTCCTAGATCCAACAACGTCAGGAAGTCTCCTTCCTCCAGTTGGCCGAGCATGTACTGCAAAGTGACCATCCTGAATTTAAGGGACTTTAGGTACTTGTTTAGACGTCGCAGATCGAGAATGGGCCTCCAGCCCCTGGTCTTTTTTTTTTTACCAAGAAGTATCTGGAGTAGACTCCGTAGCCCAGGAGTTGCTTTGGAACCAGCTCTATATCCCCTTTTCTTAGCATGGCCCGTACTTCCTGCAGGAGCTGAGGGATGTGCTTCTCCTGCCAGGCCACCGGTGGTATACACGGACACCATGTCCTTTTCAACCAAAGAAGAAATAACCATGCCCTGGAGCACGGTAGAGACCTCCACACACCCTGCGTTTTTTGTGTCCTGAGGGGTCGGTCTCGGGCTCAGAGACGGCATCCTCTTCTCCGTTGTTTTCTCCACCGGTTTGACCGAAGCCTCCTGTCTGGGATGAAGGGCCACTCTGGGCACCACAGTGGTCCCCTCGACCAGGTGAGCCCATTTAGCCTTTGAGAGGGCGGCCACCTGATAGTCGAGGATGACGTTTCCTGGACTACCTGGGACATCAAGGGGAGGCCAGACCCCTTATCCTGCACCTTGGCCTTCTCCGGCTTCTCCCGCAGCTTCTGGGGGGTTAGCTGACTTCCTCTTCGAGGAGGAGCTGGGTGATGACTTGAGATGGAGGCAGATGGTGAAGATGAGCGTGTCCTGCTCATCGCAGGACCCACTTGCGCAGCAACCCCGACAGAAACAGACTTGCAGTGCTTGGCTTTGTCTTGGGCACCAGCGGATGGAGCGCCCTCAAATGACTTAGAAGCCCGCTCCTTGGACCGGGCGGTCCTGGGTGAGGCATGCCCCTGCTTGCCACACAGAGCAGAGGCCTTAGCAATGAGCCACGCCGATAATCTACTGTGCTGATCCTTGACGGCGAGTGGTGAAACCAAGGCAAATTTTGCAATCCGCTTCCTTGTGGTCCGGATGGAGACAGTAGAGGCACTCTGAGTGTTTGTCCTCCATAAATCCGTTCATTAATCTGAGCTGGATCAGAGCTTGGAGAGAACCTCTGTGCTCCTCCTCCAATATGGTGCAGCGTGCACTGTAGGCCTGATGGCCTTCTGTAATCTTCGAAGAACACCATCGATGATTCTTGCCCTTGAGGGGTGATGAAAGACGCTGACAAACGGATCCCTGCTTGCCGGTCAAAGGAGCGAAAGAGCACACGGGCTCTGACAAATACTTTTTTAATGAAAAAAAGCACAAAAACATAGAAAAGCTCTCGAAGCAAAACATGAGGACTCCCAAAACGCAAGGTAAACATCTGAAGATGGCTGCCAAAGGAGGGGCTTAAGGAGAGGGCAATGTGACAGAGCTCAGTGATTGATTTATAGGAGAAAGACAGTTTGTACGTGAAATTGAAACTTTTCTTTTAACGAAGATTCCCGGCCTGACGGCAAATATTCATGAGCATTTGAATCCATGCCAGACCCCATGCTGGAGAACCTTTTTTAATCATACGTCCCATTCCCTTTCCTCCATCCTTGTTGGCAATTCCACCGAACAAGACCATAGGGTGGAGCTGAGACAACCTGCCTCATATCTTGGACAAAGCAAAAAAGGTTCTTCAGAACCGCCTGACGGGAGTCTGCATCTCGCCTCAAGCTGGTATCCAGCGAATTGTGCTTACAGAAAAACGACTGAGTAACCCAAGTAGCCGCCCTGCTGATGACATTCCAGGAGGCAGGTCTCTGAAACGCGATGGCCATGGCTTTGGCTCTTACCACAGGGGCATGAATCCCATCAGGAACCAGTTTGCCCATGGCTGTATACGCCGCCTAAATGGCCTGAAACATCCATCGGGCAATGGAAGCTTTTGAAGCCTGGGTCCCGGAGATGTGCCCCCAAACATGACTAACAATGCCTCAGACCTCCTGAAAGATTTTGTAAGAGAGGTAGAACCTCAGGACCCTTTTGAGGTCCAAGGAATGTGAAGAACTTTTGGCATCAGACTGCGGGTTCAGGAAAACAAAGGCAGAAGATTTCCTGGCTCGAAGGAAATGGAGTAACCACCTTGTGCAAAAAGGTTGGATGGGTACGCAAGATTGTCTTGTAGCTGTGAAAGGTTTGCATGTTGATTGAGCCTGCAGCTCTCTGACCATGAGCACCGACATGAGCGCCACCAGAAACACTGTCTTCAGTGTCACCAGACTGATATCCACAGAGGCCATCGGCTCAAAGGGTTTGCGCTGCAAGAACCATGTTGCGCTTTTCTATTTTTGTGGAAATAAAACATGTTTCTCCTTGCAAGAGGTGTGCTGGGTCTCTAGTGGGTTTTATTTCTCCTGGTGTGAGCTTTGAGGGTGTTCTCTACATTTTTGGTAACCCTGACGTGTTCCCAGTGACCCCCACGAATACTGAGGCTTCCAAGCCGCATTTCTGGAGGAACCACACCCACCTACAATGATCAGTCCCAAGCTGCAACCCTGTACAGGAGCCGTTTTCACAGAATTCTGGTCTGCTCTTTGAAGTGGGTGCGGCTCTTAGGAGGGTGCAGCCTCACCCTCCCATCCCCGCAGAGACTGCTGCGCATTGAACTTGGTGGCTTGGGCGCTTGTAGGGAATTCCCACCAAGGGCTTGCTTCATTCGCCCCCTGCACCCTTTGGGGAATTCAAAAGTTGGAAAGTATACCAGCAACGTTGGAGGAATGTGGCACAGAATGACAGCAGACCCACATCTTTAGGGCATACAATGACCCCAAGTCAAAGCATCACGGAACCGTCACTTACACAAGTTCATCACACAAATGAATCCGTTAATATCAGTTAAGACACTTTAAACGCCTTAGGAATAGTAGATTTGGATCCGATACCATCTAAGTTGGGTGCATGTGCGACGGAATGACACCAGACTTGTGAAACCTTAAACAAAATCTTTACTTATACAAAGTGAATGAAATCCAGCGAATGGACATCAAGCGCCTCAGGAATTGCAGTTTGGACAGTATGCCATTAAGGTGGGCGAAATGTGGAACAGAATGACACCAGATCCATGTCTCTAGAATGGACAATGACCCCAAGTGAAAGCATTAGAAAAATAATTACACAAAATTGACTGTCAATAAATACACTCAAAACGCCTTAGGAATTGTAGAATTGGACAGTATACCGTTACAAAATACGTTACACAAAATCGTCAATTATGATTTTATATTATAGGGTAGGTTATTATTATTGAGGAGATGACAAAAAACAGAACAGGAGTGCGGGATCCTTCCTGCGCAAGGGGATAAGGTGGCGCCATTTTTCAATGTGAGGAGGAGGATACAAAAGTAGGAGCTCTGTATAATTAGAGAGCTCTGATTCTTGTGCCCAATATATTACGGGTGGGGGAGGGAGGCAGAGTACTGGTGGTTTTTGTTCGTTTTAGTGTATTGAATTATTATTGCCAATTTAGTGAAGTCAGAGGGAGAGCCTGCGGAGGTGTTGTGAGTGAGAAGTGTGCGCGGATGGGTGTGGGGGGTGGACAGGGGGCGATTGGGAGGCAGGGATGGAAGACTGGTAGCAACAGCTATATTAACATTGTGTGTGATGCATAACTAGAAGCTTCTTTTGAATATATAATTGTCAATATGGGGTTGAACACTCAGCTGGAGTACATGTATAGTGCGTTGTTATTGCACAAGAATAAGATAAAGAAGTACACATGTATAAGGAAGAGAAAGGACGCATTAAGCAAGAAAGCTTCTAAAATGCTGAACCCTGAACAAACGGATCAAATAGCATATTTATAAAACAAACATTTGACTATTTTACAACATTTTTTATATAAAAAGTGCACACAAAATGTGTAGGGTAAAGCCACTCACTTTCCCTGAGCAAGGGAAAGAAACCTTTTCTATATCATCTGGAAAACACAATACATGCATCTATGAGGAAGAGATGAAGTATTAGTATGACGTATTTATTTTTTATTGTACATTTATGAAGCGCTTGTACATCTCGCAAGAGCTTCAAAGTCCCAGGTATATTTTGGTGCTGATGGGTTTCTTTTTCCTATTTTGGTTCTGGTTGCAGCAACAGAGGCTCTTTATTCGTCTTCTTTACTGGACAGCCAAGTCCACAGCAGCAGTGGCACCATAAAAATCCTGACTCTTTAGTAGGGCTTTCCGACGCAGCATCGTTCCAAGCGTCTGTGTCAACCTAACCACCTGTGTCCCAGCAAGAAAAATCCAGTGAAGCACTTGACCCAGTCACGCAGGAGTGTTGTCCACATAAAAAAGTATGTCATCCTGAAAGAAAAGGACATCCGGATCCCCATCAAAGATCTAGTACATAGTTTTCTGGAAGACTGAGGCCGCATAGATGAGCCCAAAGGGCATGCACATGTACTGAAATAGGCCATCCGGTGTAATAAATGCAGTTAAATTTCTGGATTTCTCATGTAGTTTCACTTGATAATCCGAAGTGAGGTTTAAAATGGAGGAAAAAACCTTCTGGCCACATGGTCAAGAATATTTCCTGGATGTTGGCCAATGGATGGCTCTCTGGTTCAATGCATCAATTAACTCCCTCATGTCAACACAAATCTGTATCTTCTAAGAAGTTTTCCTCATAACGACCAAAGTGGAGACCTACTCGGAAGCGTCAATGTTCTCAATTATATCTTGTTCCACCATATTCCTCATGATTGCAAGAGCAATAATAGGCTCAAGATTGGACTACTGCGTCCTCTTTGCTGGCACTTCCTCAAAAAAACTAACGAAACTACAAATAATCCAAAACAACGCACTTCGAGCTGCTCTCAACATTCCCAAAAGAGAACCTCTCTGCAGCCAGACACAAAGACCACTGGCTCTCCATCAAAGAGCACATCTTATTTAAAACTCTCGCCATCACTCACAAGTGCATCACTCGCACACCCCCCCCCCCCTCAACCTCCCCTTGAAGTAGTTAGAGCGGACTCTTCCAGACCCACTATAACAACATATTCCCACCGACTCGTTATCCCCAAAGTCATACATGCCAAAGCAGGTGGTGCTAGCTTCCCTTTCATTACTAGGACATTCATCAGGTGCTGTCCACTGAACACTTGTAAAGTTTTGATAGGTGTCTATGTTGGTCTCCATAGCGTTATAACCAAGTCACGGAATTGCTAATACTCGAAAAATCAAAAAAGAATGAGAGGAAGGGGGTCCTGTTGAGCACTAAGAAGGAATGGTGGCCTGAGTGTAGGGGCAATCCAGATTGCTGGATCTGGGCTGGCAGATATGGCGCAAAGCGTGCCAAGCAGTGGGAAACCCGGCCCCATGCTCCCCGCAAGCACCACTCGTGGCGCTATGTGGGATGGATGAGCAACTGAGAAAAGGGATCCGCAAACATTGGGAGTCGGTAGACCTAGTGACTCTGGGAGATATTGGGCAGGAAGGAAAGGCACTGGATTTCCGAACGATGGTGGATGAAACGGGGTACACATGGGCAGTATATCACATATACCAGAATAATCAAAAGGGTGAAGGAGACGTGGTCCGAGATAGCACTAACAGAACAACCTGACATCGCTATAGAAACAATGTATGATGTCTCGGAGGGCGGGCACGAAATATCCGGATTATACAAACTGTTGAAGGAAAGGGTGGGTAAGGAGCAACTTCAATTAAGACGGGACTGGGAGGAGGAAGCGAGAGAATCTATACAAGACAGACAATGGGAGAGAGCCCAGAGATACCACAAAAACATATCTAGAAACGCGAGGCTGCAGCAGATCCAGTTATATGTCACCCACGGGGCCCCCTGCCCTGTCCGGTGGACAAAGTTAAGAACCTAGGGGTCATTCTCTCCATCTCCCTGTCCATGTCCATGTCAAATCAGGTTTCAGCGGTCTGCCAATCCGCCCACCACCAGATTAGGGTACTTAAGAAGGTCCTCCCTATGATCCCAGAAGCTATGCGCCCTCCTGTGGTGGCCGCACTAGTCCTTTCACGTTTGGACTATTGTAACTCCCTGTATCTCGCTCAGCCGGTGGGCCTTCTCCAGCGTCTCCAACACATGCAAAACCTGGCAGCTAGACTGGCCACAGGCTCTCTATATGGAGCACATATTTCGCCAGTGCTTCGCCAACTTCACTGGCTCGCAGTGGCTCCGCGAGTTAAATTCAAATCACTGTGTATTGTCCATCGGGCAATCCAGGGCCTAGGAGCGGAGTTTCTTCAAACCAAATTTGTCCGATATATCCCAGAACGCAATCTTCGCTCCTCGGCCACCAACCTTTTGGTGGTTCCTAGGTACAACCGGGAAAGACTCTGTGGCAGAGCTTTTTCCATCGCTGCGGCCAGGTTGTGGAACACCCTCCCACCGCCACTCAAGTCTACCTCTAACCACCTGGCTTTCAGGAAAGCCCTGAAAACAACTATTTTTTAGCTCCCTGCCCACTATTGTTCTTCCTGCTCGGTAGCTTCCTCATCAGCGCCATGATGCCTTCGGGCGACCGTGCGCTTTATAAGTGAAGGTAACATAACATAACATATGGACCCCCCCCCCAAAAGAATTGCCAAAATGGGCAGTGCAGAAGTACAAAAATGCCCCAAGTAGGGGGAGGTGGAGGCCGAGATGATACACATGTTCTGGGCGTGCCCGGAGGTGGGTACATTCTGGGGGGGGGGGGGGGAGTCAAGCTACGACTATCGGGAAAGGGAATCAAGCTAGAGGTTAAATCAGTGTGGGCATGCATGCTGGGAGGATTTGCCAGACCACAGAACTTGAAACATGTATGCAAAATAAAGGACCTGGCTCAGAGACCCAGACTAGAGATATGGTGGAACAACCTCCTGAAATGGGCAGATGCCGAAACTGTAGCATGGTATGAGGCAGCCAGCAGAGGAGAGGGAGATGAAGCGGGACCCTTCATAGCATTTAGACAAATGGTAGCCACATTGTTCAAACCAGCCCAAGACAATTCCAGTGAACTGGACACATCTGAGAACGGGAAGGGGACTAACCCCAAACGGGAAGCAAATCCAAGAGGGGGAAGAGTAAGCTCGAGTTAAAAAGGGGGGGGGGGGGGCGGGAGGGGCGAAGACAGAAATAACATGTAAATGCACGCCAAGCTGCTTGTACCTAAAATGTCGGGAGTGATGGTTAAAATTTGTATGTTGAAAATGTATTTAAAAAAAAAAATTAAAAAAAAGTAATGTCAGCCTGCCGAACACATAGCTTCAAAACAGACGGTTGAACTGCAAAGCTAGTGGGGAAGGCAGAAGCAGAGTTTCATTACGAACCGCAATGCCGAAGGGGAGATAAAACGATTCTATCATCTAACGGTCCGCTGAGAAGTTCGTCCCCTAGACTGCGGCTCCAGCCGACCCGGCGTCCAGATCTGCGCTCGACTGCTAGGCAAGAAGGCCAACCGGAAGAGCGGCACTGAGATTTGCTCCGTATGTGGACGGACCGCTGTCAGAGAATCTCCCCAGTGGGGGAGGGAACACCAACCACCGGAGAATGATCCGGACTGTACCACAAGTGCCCCGCTGAGGGATAAACACGGAGATGACCAGCAGCAGTGCCTGCACCGGCCAGGCCAATCACACACAGAAGACAGCAGGTACTGGGAACCCCCCAGCAGGGACCGAACACTGTGCGGGGGAGACAGCAAGGTGCCGCTGCGGGGGGTAGCACATCACATCCCCCTGCATCGTCCCCTTACATGAAAAGATGAAGTGAGGATTGGGCCATAACACTGTGCTGGAAGCCTGGAGAGGAGGCACAACAGACATTGATCTTGGTTGGAGACCGTAACGAGCGGTCAGCCCAAATAATATACGGTATAGATATGATCTGGTGGTGGGAAAACCCTCTCGGGACTGGGACAGCACACACAGGGAGGGACCCGATGCAGACCCTGTGCCCCCTGCAATGAGGCGGAGGTGAAGACCCAGGACCGACTAGAGAAAATAAATATTGGGGACTGGACAAGCAGGGATTAGTGACCACGACCCACAAGAGTGCAAACCATGTAGTAGATACAATCGAGAAGAAGGGAGACGGTTGGTGATTCCCCAGACCGCTAATCACTCACACCTGGGGGCAAGTGGGAGTAATCGATTAGTTGGGTGAGCATGCACTTCCAATGAGCCCTCAAGGTCAGGGTCGGGGTTGGGGTCAAAGATACACCATGACAAAGGGCGTCAGTAAGAAACGTGGCCCAATGGGCTCCTATACAAACACAGCAAGGGCCTCTGGGTCGGAGATGGGGGCCAAGCTCGATGACATATTGGCAAAAATCAGCTCACTGAAGGCTAAAAGTAGAAAAGGAGAGTGGCCGAATAACTGAAGCTGAAACCAGGATCGGTGAAGTAGAGGACAGAGTGGTCCGATGCGACCGCGCCATAGCTGAATTGAGAACATAATTGGTTAAGACCCATGGCAAATGTGAGGACCTCGAATAACGTTCACAATGTAACAATATCCGTATTGTGGGATGTGATGCTGGAAATGCATCGGAGGGATAGGGCCTCCGTATCCTTGTCCTTTACTGCCTTTCATTGTGTGCTCTATCGTGTTTTCCACGCAGGAGTTCATGTGGGACTCCTGGCGGTGCAGCTCTCTCGGTTTTGGTGAACAGACCCATGGGATACCCTTATGGCACCCATTGGTGGGGGTACAACCCTGTGCCCGAGTGTATGTTTTTGGGCACCAGTGTGTGGCGCACAGAGCAGGTGACGGGCTGGTGACATCTCTGTGCTGAATTGACTGGTCCTCCTTTTTGGGATGCCCAGGCCCCATCACTGGAATCGGTAGATTCCTGATGGAGACAAGATGGCCCCCCGTGGCCTCTTGCCTTCCATCGCCTGTTACCTTGATCTTCCCGAAGTCCCGGGAAGCCCTGACTCTGTCCCTTCCCCCCGACTGGCTGTTGGGTGGAAGTTCCATATATGGTAGTGTGGGGAAGTGCCAACCAGACTGGCTGGAGCCTTCCCAACGACCGTATGTTGTGGGTACGCCTGTGGGTGGGAACTGGGTGAATTGAGTGCGTGACAAATATGCACTTCTTGTTGTGGATGTCTAGTTTCTGCTGTTTGACACAATGACAGACAGCCCTGCCCAAAACTGGTATGAATGCAGTGTATATTGTTAAATGGCATGGTACTTGTCCGAATCCACATTCCGTGTTGTGAGTGTATGGATGGAAAAGAATGGCCTGAATGCACAGTGCCGCTAACAGACTGCTGAATGCCCTTTGTAGTGTTTGGATGCTTAAGTGTGACCCAGCGGAATGAATGGGAGATCAACAGTATATCCGGGGACCTCTCACTGCTAGGAATCTTGTCCAGAAGTGTTGGGAGCTGAAGTCCAAACTACGAAGAGTAACTGGAGTGAAACTGACGCTTGACCCTGAAGCCCTGCTGGAAGAGAAGAATTGCTGTTGCTCTCCATCAATCTGAAAGCTGTCCCGTCTCCAAGGACTGACCCAGAGAGGACATGGTAAGGCGCCCTCTTCCCAAGCTACGAGGGACCATTGTGCACCGGCTGACCTTTGCCAAAACTCCCTGGTAGACAGACCTACGACAGGCTGCCGACCAGAGACGTGGACTGCCGCGGAATCCCAAAGAGAAGCGCCCGGACTGTTGTCCGCCACTGTCGACCATCGTCGCCGACCAGAGCCACTGTGCTCCCGTTGCCTAAGAACTCTTGATCCAAGGACGTTCTCGTCTGCATCATCACCCTTCTGATCCCGCTGGAGAAGGCCAGGCCGTCGACGTGCCGAGGAGCATCCGCTGGTGGGTTTCCCGCCACCCAAAGACCACAAAGACGCCAACGACTCAATGCCCTTGCTGGGCCACAGTTCTTCAAACTCTTTGCGGTCCAGAACTACCGACGTCGGGGTGCCCCGCACGCCTCTTCCTTGCAGGATGTTTACGCTTCCCAGTCGACGAGCACCGCTAGGAAAGAAGCTACCACTTCACCGTCGTAGCTCACCCTGTTTTCCGTCAGACGTTCGACGACCCGTGACTCTTGCCTTAAAGGGAGGGCACTCAAGAAGGGCAGTCGATTCCCCGACGAGGAACGCTACAATGCCAGGTACTTTGGGGTTGCAGAACTATTGGAAAGTCTCTTGTGAACAATATATGGACTGGGCTTGTGCTACATCTTTATTCTACAGTTTGCCCACGTGGGGGGGATCTCCACACAGAACTGTGTCTAGGTATCGGGGACAATATTCTGCCAATTGTTCTAATAAACTGCTTTCCTCTTATCTCTATTGTTGGTTTCCTTTATGAACTGATTTGTGTGCCATTTAACCGTACAGTTGATGCAGTTTAAAAGAGATCTACTAGTAATCGTGGTACCACGTAGAACTGCACATTTGCCATTATAGATAACCGAGTACAAAGTGAATTATAGTGATATTGTACATAACCTTGAATATTAATTATATAAAGACTGATTTAACCGATACAGTGTGCGGACATTCCTTTGTGGGTGCTTGGGGACTACACTGTACTTAAGAACCAGCCCGCATCACCTCCTGAGAAGCTAGGCCTTGATTGCTCGTCCATTGCTACCATAATAGAGAATCTTGGCAGGGGTCCTCTGTGCTTCTCCTCTACCATAGAGAGCAGAAGTACAGACCCCCTCCCCCACCACCGGTCCTTCACACGGGGATACCGGAGATGGCATGTAAGGAACCCATGGAATCCTTTATAGAGAACCGCCGTAAGAACCTATTTAGGACAGTGTCATTCTCAACACACTGTTGGAACGTGCGCATCGCACCCTAGCCCCGATTCCCGGCGCCCCGCCACGCACCATTATTGCAAAACTACTTAATTACAGGGATACAGACCTTATCCTAAAACTGTCCAGAGAGAAGGGAACACTAACTTACAAATCAAGCTGCGTTCATATATATCTGGATTTTGCCGCTGGGGTCCAGACGCAGTGCAGATCATATGAACAGGTGAAAAAAGTGCTCCTAGCAAGACAAGTCCTGTATGCTCTGATGTTTCCGGACAAACTTGGGATACTGCATGGGGGCCGTGCACATTTCTTTGAAACCTCAACACAGGCCCTGGCATACGTGGAATCATTTATCCCACGTCCACCACGAAACCGTAAAAATAACCGAAGCCCTGCCAGGTGAGTCTTGGACGCACAGGGCAACATGGGAGAATGAAATGAAAATCCATGTTACCAACCCACATGTATATGAAGGCATAACCTATGAGTAATGGAACATAGTACAAATGTTTTAATTGATAGAGTCAGGGAACGTGAGCACTAGGCGAGCTGTAGTAAGCGATGCCTGCTCACAGGACTCCCCAGGAAAGTTCTACAGTTATGCAAGGATAGCATCATCAAATTGGGGCAGATGGCGAGGGAATACAACAGGGGCAATACAATAGCCTCCAAATGGCAGTTTTAGGAAGGGGCAGGGGGTGTGGGGTTCGATGTTAAAAAAAAATAAAAGGTTGGCTGACAGTTTAACAAACTGTCACCGGATCACACGCAGATAATCCACACTTTAGGAAGCATGCAAACATACTTGATCAATGGCTGAATAACAAATGGGTGAGTCAATAGGATGGATATCATGGAACCCAAGAGGCCTCAATAACCCCATTAAAGCCAGGAAGATACTAGCATATATTGACCACCGCCACCCTCTTAAGATAATGCTGCTACAGGAAACGGATGCCCTGGGTCCACTGCGCCCGAGAGTTTTGATTCTAAATGGGGGCGACAGATTATATACCTCTTATTCGTCCCAAGCCAGGGGTTGGGGGAGAGGGGGGGGGGGTCGTGTGTTGATATTGGTGCACCGATCACTACCCTTTCGATCCAAAGAGGTCCAAACAGACCCAGAGGGAAGATACAAGGGAGAGTTAGCCGGGAAAAATGTAATAATGGTGAACTCATATATGCCCAATACAGATGATCCAAGCTTTTATAGAGAAACTGGTTGGGGAAGCGGAGATCCCCATTATTGGGGGGAGGGAGAGGGGCGGCGTGTGGCGGGGACTTCAATACGGTACTCGACGTTGCCATGGAGAAAGGAACACCAGAGGATAGCCGAATATACGTACTATTCAACAGTGCATGATGCAATGTGCCGAATCGATCTCTGGCTAATTTCAGCTGAATCGGCGCCCAGACTACAGGGCAGCAAAATACTGCCACGTACCCTTTCGGATCACTCTCCAGTGGTGATGACTTTATTATTGAAAGAAACACAGAGACCCCGTACTATTGTGGAGAATGTCACCGTCGGTGTTGCAAGATGACTCGTTAGTCATGTCCTTGCAAGAGAAAATAGAAGGTTTCTTTGAGGTGAATGAGGGTACAGTGCCACGATATGGGAAACATTTGAATTATGGCTACGAGGCACGATGATTTCAACCACCACAGGGGTATTAAAAGACAATAGACAGGAACTATGGGAAGTCGAAAAGGAACTACGAGAGCTAGAGAACCAATATGGCACAACTAAGGACGGGACTCTTTCGGGAATCATTAAAGGGAAACTAATGAAGTTCTGCAAACTGGCGGACCAGGTGATATATGGCTAAACCGGTTCAAGCTCACAGATACGGGGAGGGAGACCGACCTGGAAGATTACTGGCAAGAGTGGTTAGTGGCGGGTTGGGGTGCAAAGAAATATTACATGACATATGCCAATAATGATACCAGTACAAATGAAGGGATAGAAAAATATTTAACCGGAGCCTCCTCCACTAGCCTTCCAACAGAGGAAAGGGAGGAAATCAATAGGCCATTAGAGTTAGAGGAATTAGAAGACTAGATATAGTCTATATAATATAGACTATAGGGGATATATAGGGACTAGACTTCCTCTGTCCCTATATGGAAGGTTGTACTTGTTGAAAATGATATTGGTACCCCAAATTGTTGTATTACTTTACTACAATCCCGATATGGCTCGGACGTGGATTCTTTAACAGACTCCGGTCCATAGCAATACAATATGTATGGGCGGGTCAAGTGCCCAGAATGAGTTGGGATGGGTTGGAAGAACCATATGAAGGGATTGGCTGCCCCAGACTTTGAGCTATATTACATAGTAGCACAGGCACAATATGCAGGACATTGTTATGTACAGGCCTGAGGCCCGACTCAGCACTGGAGCGATACGGAGCAGCCTCCACAGATCTTAGGGCAGTAATCCTGGAAGACCGGTACATGGACTCATGTGTATTTGACCCAGGGCTCGCAATAGTCAATGCGTGGGCACAGGTGTTCAAATGCCTGGGTGTAGGCACACCATACAAGGGCAAGATCACGCTATGTAATTGTCCAAGGCTCCCCCCTAATGTATGATTCAGATATACAGAAAGCCTGGGACCCCGAGGGGGAGATAAGGTTAGGGAACTTGCTTCTGGGAGGGACATTCGTGAACCAAGAGGAGTTCACGACAAAGCTGGTGAAATAGCCCTATTAGGCTCTTGAAATATTTTCGTTTGAGGGCAGCAGTGCTCCGAAGATGGTCCTCATTCCCACAGGAACTGGAGTCCTGTACATACATAGATGTCATATCAGAAAGGGAACCAAGGGGACAGATCTCCAAATTGTATACAATTCGGACCGGCCAGACGCAACAGAACAAAGCAATGGTTAAATGGGAAAACGAACTGGCAGTGAACATAGATGAAACCAAATGACAAAGAAATTGTCTACTGACAAGGGAGGCGTCGTTAAATGCTTATGACTTGTATAGTCACTGGCTAAAAAAATGTATTCTGATGAAATGGAAATCCAGAAGATCACCGACTAGTCAGGAATGGTTGAGAGAAATGCTGTTTGTAAGCGAGATGGAAGAGAGATAAATCTGGTCATTCAACGTGACTAGTAGGCCCAAGGACACATGTAGTGATCTACGAAACCCCTCCACTTTTAATCCCTCGGTTCCAACACATTCTGCAAAGTTTTTGGTGTTCGAAAAGAAAGTTATGGAACAGGTCACTAGATTAGAAACCATGGAAAGAGATACTGAAACAGAGGGATCTAATGACAAAACTTGCCCAAAATCATATTGTAGGCTAGGCGGATAAAGGGGCGCGATAGTGCCGATGAATCATAAGGATTATATCCTTGAATGCAACATACTGCTCTCAGATTGGGACAGTTCTTGGATGTTGGAAAGAGATCCCACCTTAGTTATGATTGCTGAAATTAAAAACAAGGTTACCAGAGCTTTAGAACACCACATGATAGGGAAACTAGAAGCAGAATTCTTGAGGAGAGGAGATAGGAGGATCCCAGTGTTCTATATACTCCCTAAGATACATACAAATCCCTCGAAGCCTCATGGCTGTCCAATTGTAGTGGGCGTTAATTCAATTTTGGAGCCCTTATGCAGATCACCATCCTGGACCGTTTGTGTTACAAATGAAGAGCTATTTGAGGGATACTGAAGATGCTGTTAGTAAAATCGAGGGAGCACCCTTTGAGCCTAATACCTACTTGTTAATATGTCTCGACATAAATAGCCTTATCAATGGAATTATTTGCGTGAAAAACGCAGATTTACGAGCCTTTCCGCCCGAAGAAGGCCAGAAAGGCACACATCTGTTTTTCACGCAAATAATTCCATAATCCGGCTGAAAATCTCTATACGGTTACACCCCAAAGGGCCAATTTCAAGGTGGTAGAGGAAACACTGTTGGGCAGAAATGAGGACCATCCTGCTAGTAATGCGTTTATTCTGTGGCTGATAAATATCAAATAAATTGCAATAGCGAAAACGTATACATGATTACGTGCCCGTGTGGGCTGCGATACATAGGAAAAACAAACCTGGAAGAGGAAAACTAGGCTCAGAGCACCGCAGCTGCATTAAGAACATCATCATGCAGGCCCCATTGGTAAAACACTATATGGAAAAAGGACACATAACATCACATGGATCATACTTAAGAAGATCAAAGGGCTCAATAAAGAAGACATTAAAGACTGCTCACTTTTGAGCAAAGAATGATTTTCAAAACCAACAGCCACATATCCGGTCTCAATGAGGGGCTTGAATGTCATGTCCACAATGTGTAGAGCGTTGCATACTGCTGAGGTGATGGATGAGCTTATAACACCTCTAGGTGTCGCTATATGTGACACAAATAAGGAATCTGGTTCCTTTCTCCATTTTCTGAAATCGCATAAGGGTCTCTCGCATATGGTCTGTTGACTTACATTTTGGCACGTGCGTTTGTGTACCCCATACCAATACTCCATTGTACCTTCGAGACATGAAATGGTTCTACTTATATTTTGGGGCACGAGTATGTGGGCTTTTAAGCATAGGAAGTCAACGTCTGTTTTCTGAAAATTATGTAAAACCATTATCATATTGGAATTGCATTATTGGTGAATTATTTGTATTAAGAGAACTGTGGTGCATTGATGTAAACAAATGGAAAGGTTTGTGCTCAGTTTGAAGATGTGTAATATTATATGCAACGCTTCATGAATAATGTTAAAGTGCTCCATAAGAGATCGAATCGTATTGCTTTACATTGTAAAATGATCAAACATGTTGAATGTTTGATCTTTTTACAATGTAAAGGTTTGAATTTATTTTTGATGGTATTTGGGCCAAGATCTCCACATTCCGACTACGTTGGGTTTTTCCAGTTGCTTGTTTTTACATATTTGGATAATATGTCAAATATTGCTGAATACCCGTCAGGAAAATATCAATCTGTGTATTTTGCAGGCTTCCATGTATGAGATTGGATCGTGTTATAAGCCTTTGCAGTTTAAAGACGCTGCCTGCGTTTTTGGGTTGATTTCAGGTATGATTCTCAGTCGGGTAGTCCTTCCTCGATAGCCATTGATCGCTTCAGCCTGTGTAAGAGAAGGTGAAAGGCGGGGTGTTTTTTTAGGCTACTTAGGATTGCTCAGTGACTGGAGACAGAAGTGGTCTAAAGTGTGTATTTTACTGTACTTTTGAAGCTGCTAACATGATCTGTACATGCCGTGTTTGCAGCGGCGGCACGTTGGTCTTTTTCTTGTGGGACGCGACTTTGCTTTGTGTTTTTTACCTCACTGTGGCATGTGGGTTTTAACAGTGGTGTGTTGTCCATCCAGTTCGTAAAAGAGGAACAGACAATGCTTGGACCCACAGGTGTTTCTTTAAACCAGCAGCATGCTACTTTTTTCTAACTACCTGCATGTGATGTTTGTGCACAAAGCTATGGTGGCTAGATAGATATAGATACAGTGCTTTGGTACTTTGAAATTGGTGGCCCTCTATGTCTAAGTGTTTGATGGTATACTTTGTGGGATACGGGCACCTAGTGTATGGCACACCAGCATGTCTAATCATTGGCAATGGACCAGGGCACCTTTGTTGGTCGTAAACAATGCTATTGGCATAGAACGTGAAAGCCTTATTTAATATGGGGTTCTCCGTTTGATTTCTTGCCTCTGTAGGTATTTGTTGAACTTTAAAACTTGCGAGAAGCAGGCTTGAGTCTTTCCTTTAATTCAGATGTTAATGGAGCTTTAATATAGATGCCAGGTAAGGTGATCCCACCACATATTGTACAAGTTACATATGTTTGGGTGATTTGGGGACAAGAAACCAAAGATGCTCTGAGTGATAGCCTTGGCGTGGGTGGTTTTCTGTGTTGCAGTGTTGGCTCTGGCCATTCTTATATACTATTACAAGTTCTACTAAGGAGGACTTCATTGCATTTCTGCATATCGAACGATACCATGCGCAGTAAGCAAGGTACCTTTAATTAATATTGAGTGTTTGCTGTGTGAAACAAGCACCGACCAGATTTTATTCCATTTGTGGCGTCATCTTGGTTTGCTTTAGATCAAATAACTTGGTGTTTTTAAATTGGAGACTTTTTTTTCTTCTAGTTTTAGGAATCCTGTGACTTGGTTGTGACACTGTGGAGACCAACATACCCACCCACTAACAACTTTGAATGTGTTGAATGGATAGCTCTTGATGACTGACCTACTAATTGTTGGATAGGGACAGAAACATGTTGGGCTGATTTTGTATGCACACAAATTGGACCATTGTAGATGTATGTTGTCCAACTGTGGGTGATTATAAATTGGAAATGTGTTTATGTTTGGTATTGTGCACTTTTTGTTTTATGTGTTTTTATACATTTTGTGTAACACTTTCTATATCAGAAATCGTGTAATAAAGGATTTGATCAATTTTTACAGCATTCAGCATTTTAAAAGTTTTGGTCGCCAGCATTCTTGTTGAATGTTTCCTTTCTCTTCCTCATGCATGTACAGATTGTTGTTTCCAGACGGTAGAGAAAAGGTTTCCTTCCCTTGTTCAGGGAAAGTCTGAGTGGCTTTACCCTATTTATAACATTAAGATGGAGAAGTACTACAAGAAGTGGATTGTGGAGACCCAAGGGGCAATGCCCCGCCCCAGGCCAGAGCACGGTACTAATAACAGATATATTAGAGCACATGAGTATAAAGGTAAGTAACTGCAGAAGCAAAAAGAGATTTTACATTTGTGGAAAATGGTAAAGGATGTAGAGGATACCGCCGGGTGTATGCTCCGACGCAAATACAGTGCAACCTCAAATATAGCAAACACAACAGCGCCAGAGGAAGAACTGCAGCCTGTGCCTAGAGAGGGGCTTTATGCACGCTACACCCGCCCAGCCACAGGATACACCAACCCAACATATGTGCCATTGCCCCACCCCCATATCATCAACTCCAATTACACAGCGAGAGACCAAATCACAGTAAAAGTTAGAGGGCAATAAAAGAAGGGGAGAGCAAACCGGGGTATGGGTTGGACGAGTGGAGGGCTGGAGACATTTTGTTTAGACTGGATAGCACCGCTATTAAGGATGTGTCGGTTGAGAAGTACGTTAGTGGAGATCGAGGGGCAGAAAGCGCAGGTTATGGGATTTTGCATCGGGCAGGGTGGCACAACAAGAGGTGCAGGAAGGAGACTGGGATAGTATGGAAGAATTTGAAGACTACGAAGGTGAGGCACAAGGGGCCCCAGAAATTACGGCAAGGGTAGAAAACCTGTGGCGCAAGCGATTGTGCAGCAGGTTAGGGCAGGTAGCAGTAGCAAGGAAAAAGGGAAGTGATGGACGGGAACCGAGGTGGGGAGTGGGCACACAACTGCTGTTCTTGCATAAGGGACCTGGAAGAGCGCATTGTGTGTTGTGGGCACAGATTGATACATTGATCAAAAGACTCCTGCCGCATACTGCTGGGGCTGGGAAGTGGATATATGCATTTGAGAAGCAGACTGCAGGAATACCTTCGGCGGTGGGAGACATGAAGAGTTTCCTTGTTGCAATTGTGGGGGACCAGTCTGGGGAAGTGTGGATAAAGGCAGGGTATCCAGGAGTTAAGTTACATGATGACATGCATGATGCTGTTTAACAATATTAGAGTGCAGGTGTGGGGCACACTGCGGACGGCGTACCCTGACTGTTAGGGAGAATTCTCTGTTTAGGCTGAATTTCCTAACCTAGCGATTCCCCCAGCAGCTTTGCTGGATTTTTGGGGTTTATTATTCTCCTGCCAAGAGTGAGACTCTTTTACCCTCACTCTTGGGCATGATTTGAGTGTGTTTCTTTGACTCTAGATGTGTTTAATGGACTATGGGGTCTTTTACTCCATAGGGCTTCATGTGTTTTTGTGATGCGTGTTACACAGCACCCTCAGTGCAGTAACACAGGGGTGTCATAGTGACCCCCCAGTATAGACTCCATACCCTGGTACTGACTACTGTCTCCCAGGGCATGTAAAGTCACCATTGACTTTACTAGTCTTAAATTCTGAACAGAACCAGTACAAAGCATCATATTGTGGATGTACTGGCTGGGGCAATTCAATTGCCCCGGGGTCTGTTAGTCGAGGGGGCACGTCTCTGTCCCCCCTGATCGAGTTTTGGCTGGTGGCAGTGGATACTACTTTTTAAATTCAACCGCAAATATTTCTCTATGGGATTTTCCCATTGTTCGAGGCTACTATCTTTCTTTATTTAATTACGATAGCCTCGAACATACAGTCGGTTTATTTAATTAATATTAATTCTCTGGTTGGTATTTTTTGCCAAAGCACGGTTCTAAAATGGCGTTTGTGTTCTCTTCTGTGACTCCAACCCAAGTCGAGCCCTTTGTTCCACTTTTTGGCGGGCTTCTCCACAGAAGGCCTCCAAAGTCGTGCCACTCTGTCTGGGGTACTTAGGAGGGGTGGAGGGGGATTTAGGCACCCTGGACTGAGTTGCCTAGGTAACTCAAGTCACACTCCGTCCTGATTGGCCCAAGTGGCGAGCCGGCTGGCTCACCACTTAGCATGTTTGAGTGACAGCTAGGCTGAGTGAATGGGGGTTTTCTGCATAAAAGCAGGGTTTTGGGGACTGGAACTTCAGAAGTCGCCACAGGACCTAAGAATCCGACGAGGGAGAAGCTGAGACGACCTGCCACGACGACACCACCGGTGGAGCCCTGCTGGACCGTCTCACCACTTTCCCAACGACAGAGGAGATCTCCCGCCGGAGAGTCTTCTTCCTTTGACTGGTGGGGATAACCATTTTTCACAGTCTTTTCGCCTTCCCAACATATCTCGTGGCTGCCTTGCCTGTGCCAAGAACCCCGGCAACCGGGATACCACGTTTTACCACGATCGCGAATTACAAGGTACTACCTTTAACCGGAAAACTCTGCGGCTGGTTTCTTCCCTGGCAGTGCAACGACCTTCATCTTTCCTCCAAGTCGAGATCTTCTCTTCCCCTGGACGACGACGCGACTTGCACCCAATGCCAGGAACAACTGCCACCGCTGGAGGATCCTTCCCACTTAAGGTACCGTGTCCCGCCTGGATTCCCTTGCCACCGACTGTACGGGGTAGATTTAGCCCCCGGCTTTCGGACCTGGGTTAGCCTGGGACACCCTGACTAAACTTTTCTGAGCCTCTCTAAACTCTTTCTGAACTCTCTGCAAGACTTTCTAAGCCTAGTGAAACTGTGTGATCTTGGGCGCATTTGTGCTCTGCTCTCTCTAAGAGTGGGCCCAGCCTTTGGACTTTGGCTCACCAGTGACTTTTGCTCTTCTGCCTTGCTAACAGTGTTCCTAAATCTTAGAGTGGTGTACCTTTCCATATTCTGTCTTTTTCCCTCCCTTTTTCACAAACTTATTGGAGTGCCATCTAGTTAAGCGCTCACCTCTGTATGAAAATAAGTGGTGTTTTACTAAGACTTATCTGATAAGGAATAGGGGTGTGTATATTACAATAGTAACTGTGTTTAGAGTGTTTTACAATAAGAGTGCTGGAGTGTTTCAAACAGTGTGTTTTTAAATAAATAATTATATACTTTGATACCAAAGCTCTGGTCAGTGTTTGCTTGTATTATTGTGTCGGAGTGCCTATTGTTTATACTTTGCATACTGCCTAACTCTTCTTGAGGGAGGTCTGACTGCTCAGCCACAGCTACCAGGTAAATCTGGGTGGTACAGACTGCTACCAAGTGGGTTTACTGCTAACACCTGTAGTCCTAAATCTTTTGCAGTGTTCCCTAAGGGAACTGCACAGGTTTCTGCCTAACACTGACGCACTGGACTTGCAGTCCATAATGCAGTACAGTATGGGGGCGATTAAGATGCCGCTCAGTACATTTTAAATGTGCCGGAGATATGGGGAGCGGAGACAGGTGACCAGTCGGACCAATCAGTTCCTCTTTTCTATTTTGTTATCAAGAGGATATTGCCTAAGGAAGTTCAGAAAGCGCTTGACAAGCTATTGGGCATAGAGAGACGAAGGGGTGTGCTGACATTCAGACTATAATACACAATTGCAAACTGATTAAAGAACAAGAAAAAGAAAAACAGCACAAAGGTTGCAGGCGGAGGAAGCAAAACTAGTGCAAAAGTTAGCTAATATAGCAGTGGAAGGGGCGGTGACAGCCAACACAAAAATTCAGCTGAGCAGGCTGCTGCTCGCGCAGATGTAAGGATAGCATTGTTTTGGCCAGGTGGAGGACAGGGGCAGTGGGGTGGCGGATCCCTGCATCAGTACCCAGAGTGGCACCAATGAGGTCAGCAGCGGGGAAGAGGAGGGTTTCAAGGGAACACAGGGGGCCGAGGAGGATTTGGCGGAATGGGACACAGAGATGGTATGGGACCGTCTCAATGTTGGAGCTGCAGGAAGTGGGGATATTTTGCAAGAGTGTAGTAGCAGGCAGGGGGCGGGGTATAATGCATACAATCAACCCAGCACTTCCAAAGCCACCCAGGTTCAGCTCCATGCCTTATGAAATACACCAGGCCTACCCAGCTGCCACCAAACTGCCTAAACATGCAGGACCAAGCACTGCCTAAAGTGCAACCACAAGCGCCCAGCAGAAAGCCTTGCATGGAGGCCAAATGCCCACACCCAATGCAGTAGCCAATAGAACAGTAGCACCTGACGGATCAGTGTCATGGGAGCAAACCCCTTCACGTTTGGTGGAAGTAATACGTATCCTGATCAGGACAGCCCACAGAAAGCTCTTGCATGCTCAACCTGGTCCATGAACCCTTGGTGGGCGATGAGATAGGTAATAAGCAATTCATGTTTATGGTCAGCACAGGTGCCACTAAATCATGCAGTGAGGGAGCCTTTCCATTATCAGGTGAAACTCTTGACACACAGGGATTCTCTGGGGCTGTCGAAACGGTTTCCTACACAGAAGCAGTAGCTATAAAAATAGGAGGAAAAGTGGTGCATGCACCCCTACTGTATTCCGAGTCCTGATGACACGCATGATGTTTATTAAATTAGTTGAGACGAGATTTTATGAGCAAACTGAACAAGACCATTTCATTGACGAATAGTGGGGTGGTATGTGCCAACCCAGGCATGTGTGCCTTAAGGGCCATGGTCATCATACAGACCAGAGGAGGGGAGTTGGTGGCTCGTGGCATTCCCGTGAACCTGGACAGGTTTGTGTATGTGATTACAGTATTGCTCGATGCAGTGCCCCAGATTGGCAAGGCATGTTTTCTAGTGTGTAGTGACAGTGAGTAGCAGTGACAAAAGGACTATCACCCGGATGCAGCTGCTGGCCTACAAGGGGTACAAAGTAGACAAGGCGAAGTTGTAATATTGCCTCCAAGAAGCATAGTATTTGGGCCAGCTGATATCAGTCCACGGGAAGAGAATTATACCCGATCTCACTGCCTCAGTCCCCAGACCAAGCCTGTCAAAGAAATGCAGACATTTCTACGGTTGTGTATTTACTACAGAGCATGGATCTTAGATTATGCTGCGTTCCCAAGGCCCCCGTTTACAGAAGACATGCTTGACAGTTTCGCTGATTTTGAATGTGATCATTTCCACTGCCGCAGTGCTAGCTACACCCGACTACACACAAGAGTATTATCAGTTTTCCCAATTCAATGGCCTGCTAATTACTACAGTGCTCACACAAAAGACCATTATGGGCCACAAGTCATTGGCCTATTACAGCCGAGTGCTAGATTCTATGATGCAAGGCCAATTCCCAGGTGAACAAGCGCTTGCTGCGGCTACATTTGCAATTGAGAAAAGCTCCACGATTGTCATCGGGCGTTCCGTAACACTGTACTTTGAGCATGCTATGTTACTCATCTTGGAACGCTCCAAATCCACACTGACGACGCAGCCCAAACATTCATATAGTGGTGTGTAAGACTGTCAATCCTGCCACCTTTCAGACAGAACCGTGCACAGAGGAAGACCTTGCGATGAACGACTGACATTTAAGCGAGAAGGACGACATCCCAATAGCAAAGGACAGCCAACTTAATAGGCGGGCAATGCTTATCGCTGTTGGATCAGCAACAATCAACACCAGGGAAGAGGTTTGAGGCATATTCGAGCACCAGTGGTCTGCCTAGTAGATGAGATCTATGAGGTATTGGTACAGAAAAGACTACCCATGCAGCAGAACTAATAGTGCTTATTGAGGAGCTTCTAGTATCTCAAGGATGCTGTATCATAATGTATTCCGATTAGGCTTCCCAAACCCAAGCGGCGGTGGTGGTAAAAAGCATCGCCCATACCAACTACAGATGAGGTATCACTGGGTAACGCTGCCGCGGAGGCGAAGCAAGCAGTGTATTTTACGGTGCAAGTGTTACTGAGTACACAGTGGTAGAACAGAGCAGGTAATTACCGGACTCCTACAATTCCTTACCGATTGCACAACTAATTGAATTGCAGGGACAGGCCGGAGAGGAGAAAAAGATTTAGGATTGAAAAGGGGATGCAATCAGACCCCATAGATCTATTGTGGTGACATCGAGTAAAGCAGTTATGCCACACTAGTTACTGCTCGTCGCATTCGACCAGCTGCACCACCCTTCCTATGTGTCAAAACAACCTATTGCTGCAGATGAATAGGAGGATTGGTTTGTCCTCAATTTTCAGGAGGCAATTACTAAAATGTCAAACTGTACTACTTGTCAAACTTGCAGTGCTGGTCTCACGTTGAGAACAATTCAAGGTGCACTGCCCCATCCTACTGGGCCATTATGCAGATATGGGCAAAAGGTGCAACGGGTTACGCTACTTGATAGTTGTGTGTCCTTTCTCATGATGGGTGGAGGCTGGTCCTTGTGTACACCCAAACGCAAAATGTGTGGCCAAGTTTCTGGTTGGAGTGGTTTTCCCTCGATGGGGCACCTGCAAAGTTTTAAGGTCCGACAACAACACATACTTACTCAATGAGCTCTTCAAAGAGATCACCACATTATCGGACATTAAACATCGGATGTGTACAATTTACCCCTCCAGGCCAACAGGAGTATGGAAAGGAAAAATGGTCATCTAAAGAGCAAGTTGTCTAATGTTTGCACCACTTATCCAACAAGGTGGTAACGGGGTGAAGCATGCAGACACCCCCATCTTCAATCAGGAGGGCATCTGATGCTCACATTTGTAGGGGACGAATTTCATAGCTAATGAAAGCCAAAAATGTATCTTAACAGATCATGGCACCAAGGACTGAAGAGACGACCAGCGCTGCATCCGAGACTCCACCCACATCACTGCCTCTCCAGCTTTTCCCTGGCAACTATGTCTTTGTAAAGAACTTTGTCCACCGGTGGCACAAGCCCAGATAGAGCATCCCCCTTTGAGGTCATCTATGCTCCTACTCTTGCGGAAAAAAATGACACTGAACAGGGCTTCAATGCGATCAAGATGGAAATGCGCACAATCCAGCTGAGGACGTTGCAGAATCTTTACTTGTTGGACTTCCTCACGTTCATGGAGGGAGGGGTCTGCAAGAAGATTGGCAAATGATGTTGTACGCACGTACCTCCTAATGATGCAGACAATGGGTCTCTTACCAAACTAATAGTGGTCCCGCACGTCCTCGGTACTCACATGCAAACAAACTGTAATACAAGAGACAGATTGGTTTGACAACCTTTTTTCATGGGTGCCGTCCTGGATTGGGGCTATCGTGAAGATGCTGGTTCCTGTGATCGTGTTGGTGATCTCCTCCACCGGCCAGCTCGGACTTCGATGCTGTGCTACAGCATTGCCTAGCAGCCCAATGATGGTTTCAATTGGGATACAGGAGGCACCTTGTGGTACAAAAGACAGTGCAGTTCAACCCGACGACCCAAAGACGCCATGTATGGTTGCGATAGAGCAACGTCTTCACCCCCCAGATACCACCACAGTTCCCCCACCTGACCCAGAGAACTACACAGAACACTGGCTAGATTTAGCAGGGGATGGAGGATGTATATACACGACATATACCCCTGAGCAATATGCATAGGCAGGGAAATAATGTAGGTCTGTATGTAAGGCATGGGTACCAAAGGAAGGGTCACTTTCATACTTGGAAGCTGAAAGATTGGAAAGGGAAATAAGGGGTGAAAATGACATGGTGCACACATAGGAGTTCATTAATGTATTAACGAAAGGGGGGACTGTTGGAAGAGGGGACAATCGTCCCAGGCCCCCCACCCCAGGGCTTTCTGATGAGGAAGAGGCCTGGAAGTGTGCAGTAGGGACTCAGAGGGTGGGTGGGGGGAAAGGGCCAGCATGTGGGGAGGATGGGGGATGTTTTTGTACTAGCGTACATGGGAAATCAAACGCCCTTTCTTTATAGTAGCAGCCATATTGGAATTGAGGCCTAGGCTTGCACTGCAGCCAGGGCCGCAGGCCAGACACCAATAGAAACTGTATGCATGCAAGAAGAGGCTGTAGACTGGGCACCGGGTGAGACAGGCCAGATGTGCAGGGAGTCATAGACCCTTCATTGTTTCATGTTGCCAACATTTTGAATCCCAGAAGGAATGCGCTCTGCCAGGCCACAGGGGTTCCGGGGGGTTGAGAGCTCTCTGCAAAAAGTGATCCCACGAGAAGGAGGCCACAAGCCTCCAACCTTCCCTGTTCCAGCTCTAAGTAATAGCACCCAAAAGCCCCCGTCCCAAGACCCTCAGCATTCCAAGGTAACAGTCAGTCCCAGATCACCAACCATAAAACTGTTAGACCCCCCCCAATCGATCAGAAAAGATCAGAAAGCAAGGACCAATTGCCTTCACCATAGGTCACGTGATTTGTGCAGGGAGGTGTAAAACATAGGGTGGTGGAAGATGGGCAGCAGAAGGGGGACAATCAGACAGTCCTGCAAGTTTGTGCTGGTCTTGTTTCAAATTATATGTTGTCTTCTGAAAATCATTAACAGTTTAAAAAAAAAATAAAGGGGCTAACAATTGGATTGTACATTATGTAATTTATGTCACTGATGACGTTGTGTGCCTTCATAAATTGTTTCTCAAACTGATTTGGCCAGAACATTCAGTGGCAGCAGAGTACTATGCAGGCACATTTCTATTTTTGAGGAAATAAAACTTTGTTGTCCTTGCAAGGGGTGTGCTGGCCCTTTTTCTCTAGTGGGTTGCATTTTTTCTGGTGTGAGCTTTGAGGGGTTTTTCTACAATAGCCTTGAGTGCCAGGCCCACCGCTCTGAGTTCGAGCAAATTGATATGCACGAGGGTCTCCGCCCTGGATCATGCACCATCAATGGAGTAGCCCTCCAGAGTAGTCCCCCCCCGCCCCCCAACAGCCCGAAAGAGTAATCCATCGCCACCATCAGAGTTGGCTCGGCCGGGTAAAGGGGACTCCCACTGCCACTTTGCCATCCATAAACCACCAGCTAAGGTCCAGGAGAAGCAGGGGCATTGGGATCCAGTCTGAGACTCTGGCCCAATTGACAGCCAGGTGAGCAGGAGGCATCTTATCTTGAGGCAGATTTAATTATTCCCCTCCTTGAGGCAGGTGTGCTGAACCATGAGCAAGCAAGATGCCATCAGTCCCAGCACGTGCTGGAACCACGATGCTGAGGTGGTAGAGTTGACCAGAAGGTGCCCTATCACCTTGCGGAAGGAAAGGAACCTCTTGGGCGCGGGGAACACCTGCTGCAGCACTGTGCCCCAGCCCACTCCAAGGAACACCAGATCCTGGGCGGGAATCAGCTGCGACTTGTGCCGGTTGAGGGAAAAGCCCAGCTGGTGAAGAACGTCTGCAAGCCAGTGGCAGGAATGCACCACACAATTGGGCGAGCTGGCCCTGACCAGCCAGTCAGATAAGGGTACAAGTGGCGGCCCTCCAGGCGGAGGTGACCAGCCACTGCAGTAATCAGTTTCATGAGCACACGAGGAGCCGAAATGAGGCTGAAAGGCAGCACCTTGTAATAGAAGTGGTACGACAATCGAGAACCGCACACATTTCCAATGCAGCTGGTAGATAGAGACATGAGTTGAAGGGAACACATCCAGTCACCTGCGCACAGAGACTGTGCTATGTGGGCGTGAATAATCATCTTGAAGCGTTCAAGCAGTAAAGGCAGGTTGAGAAATGACAGGTCCAAGACCACCCTCAGGCCAGTCTGGTTGTTCTTGGGTACCGCAAAAATCCTGGAGTAGAAACCGGAGCCCCTGTCTCACTGAGGTAAAGGAAGAGGAAGACTGAAGCCTGTGGAGATAATAGAAAGGATCCAAGGACTCTCGAAACAATGCTTCCAGCTGTCCTGCAAAAGAGCCAGCCGGCCAACCCTACAGGTGAGCTGTGCTCCCCCAGCCGTTTCGTCACTGCTTTTTGGCATCTGAGGCAGGAGCAGAAGAGGGGGAAGAAGAAAAAAAAACCACACAAAGTCCTCTGCTGCTTCCTCCTGTGGTCACTGGGAGACCTGTCCTGTCTCTGTGCACCACGGTCTCGAGAACCCCTTGAAGCCAGTGTAAGCGCAGGGTTTGAAGTCGGTCCTGCCCTGAGACTGAGGGAAGGACTTCTGCCCTGGCTTAGTCAGGATGGCCAAGGACTTGGCGCTCTGTGTAGAGGTCATCTTTGTCAACTTGTTATCGGTGGGCGGATGAAAAAAGGTCAGAGCCCTTAAAAGGAAGATCCAGGATCCGCTCTTGCACATCTGATGAGAATTTAGTGGCATGCATCCATGCCTTCTGTCTCATTTCGATCCCCAGGTCCAGCCGTCTGCTGGTTGTGTCGATTGTGGGAGAATTAAGACTCCATGAGGTCCTGCGCAACCGCCTGGGCATCCGCCGGTCTGACCTTAAAGGAGGCCTGCCTCTCCAGAGGGGGGTCAGGCAGAAACTCCTCAAACTCTCACCACAGCTTCTGGTTTGCTACAGATAGGAGGGTGTTGGCTTACCACAAATGCAGCCCTGAGATGGCAGAGTAACGTTTGCCAAAAGACTCTAGGACTTTGTCCTCCTTGGACAGACAACTGGAGGAGGCTCCCGCAGGAGGAGGATGACAAAGACTATGGTTTAGAATACGAGGCTGCATCTACCATTGAAGATTGAGGCTGGAGGCGGGAGGTCTGGAGGACTGGCTCACCATCCAAAAGCTTGAACTGGCTGTCCAATTTCTTGTTCATCTGGGCATTGGCCTGGGGCTTCTCCCAGACCCTTCTTGTCACCTGCAGGAAATCCTTCTGGAGCTGAATGCCGGAGCGGCTTGTGGTGCACCTGGCCAAAATCTCTGCTAGCACTCCTGACTCCTGGGGGCGGGGGGGGGGCACCTCTGGCTGGGATCCCTCCCCCCACCAAGAACTCTGCAAGGCTCTGAAGGTGGTCATGGAAAGCCTTTACAGATGGCAAGGGCTCGCCATCGTCACCCCTCTCCTTTTTTCCAGAAAAGGGTGGAGTCTGGGTCCTGAGATGCCAGAGGGTCCTTTCATGATCCGGACCCAGAGATAGCTGTGAATCCAATCGCTGCTACAGGGGAGGAATTGGTGGTACAGGAGGCAGAGGGGTCTGAAGAACGGGTAGGGCATGGACTGGAGGAGAAATAGGCAATGGCACCAGATGCACCAGAGGAACCGGTGGCGGGTCCAGAGGCAGAGACCTAGGATGCACGACCTGTGGGATCACCTCCTGGACTATACCTTGAGGAGCCCAGTCATCTGTGGGGAGCGCATGAGGAGGAGGAAGCGCTCGAAGAAGTGATCCTCTCAAGCTGCCGGATCTCGAGGGGGTCGGCCCTAATCATCGATGGATTTCCGATCCTGATCGAAGCACCGAGACAACTGTGTAGTGTAGCCATAAGGATGCAATGGGTAGCGGTAGCCCTGTGGAGACCAACTGCCTGTACGGTAAAGTCTGCCACTGCTTCCCAAGGGAAGGGGACTGGTCGTTTCTTGCATGGCCCACTCCATGGGTGAGGGACCAGGTAAACCCTGATCCTCAGATAGCTCCGGTAGGCTCACAGCAACAGAGCTGGTAGTTGTTCTGGATCATGCTAGGGTTGGACTCTTGGAGGTAGACCATGACATCCCTTGCCCAGTGGAGCTGAAGATGAGGACAAACTTGATCGCCCCTCCATGGACCGCCCAGCAGAGCTCTTGAGCCCCTCTGCTTGGGAGCCGGTAGCCTTGCCGGCCACGGGTCAGCCAGCACCAAAATTGAAGGTACACTTACCCGTGGAAGCCCCAGGGTAGGAGTCTCTGTGCTGAGGAGCCGTACTAAACAAAGTGCCTACCTTGTCTTGACGTCAGGCCGTGGAGACAAACTTTTTAAGATGACCTGGAGGAGCAGCGTGGAGGATCTCCCTCCAGCATGAAAGACTATTCTTCAATGCCCGGTGACCGAGAGCGCTGAAAGCCAAGCACACATCGCAGATGTGGTCAGGCTACAAGCACTCAAGACAGAGCGCACGGGGTGAGAGGCCGGGAGAGAGTGATCGCTGGACATCAATCTCGTGAAGCCTCCTTCAGCCGAAATGTGCCGGGGGACACAAGGCACTGAAGGGAGGTGAAGATTAAAAATAATAACGGGGAGCAAGCGGAAAGTTAAAAGGTCTCTGCACCTAGCTGCTAGGTCCGACACAGTCTGTGTGAGAAAAGGGGACTGAGTTGAGGCACCCGAGGGCGGAGCCTCGGGGTGGGGGCATTCCGACTAAATATAAAGGGTAATTTCATTTTTTCACTGCCAAAGTTTCCCGTACTGCCCCCATATTTGGTGACGCCCACAAGAATGGCAGAAAGGGCACAGGACACAAATACATTCCTGAAAATGCCAGCAACACCCGTTGAGTCAAACCAAGAATACTGGGGAATCCGAGCTGTACC
The DNA here is from genome assembly GCF_040938575.1 of Ambystoma mexicanum. Taxonomy (NCBI): domain Eukaryota; kingdom Metazoa; phylum Chordata; class Amphibia; order Caudata; family Ambystomatidae; genus Ambystoma; species Ambystoma mexicanum. The sequence continues at coordinate 707,093,295 of NC_090927.1, read as the reverse complement.
GGCGAGCAGCCAAACAAGAAAAATAGTAAACAGAATGGAAAAAAGAGAGAAAGCAATAAAACTAATTGTGAAGCAAGAAAATGAATTGCAAACTAGACCTCTATCAGTGTGTGACTGTATGGAATATAAATACATGGGGAAACCAAATCAGATAATATATGCAACAAAGGGAAAGCACAACTGTGGAAATGGAGAGAAACATTGTGTGAATATAAGGAGCCCTGGCAGGAGAGTACACCAGGCAATAAAAAGTGCATGGATATAAGACATTTTAAGAAGGAATATGCAAACTGTGTTGATCAGACAAGAAAGAACACAGTCTGATCAGAAAGGAAAACAAATTCATGACAATGCTATTGTGGGCCAAGAAAGACAAGGAAATGTTATATAAATTAATAGTTACTCACCATAGTGACTAACATACTCTTAGTCCATAGTCCCCTTTCCTCGATATTGCATGGGTGTCCCTCGCTAGGGAGGGGAGACGGAACCCTTTTCACCAGAAAAAAAAACTTGCCTAATGACACCAGTATTATTAGAGGGGAGGCTGGTGGGGCGTATGGTGGAAAGGAAACTATGGATCAAGAGTATGTTAAGCACTACGGTGAGTAACTATTAATTTCTCTTATGTACTGTCCCCTTTCCTCCATATGGGATGGGCGATTACAACTGAATGTATCCCCAGGGTGGAGAGGAGACCCTCCTTAAGTAAACAAATCACTTAGGACTGCCTGTCCAAAAGCCGCGTCCGATTTAGAGCTGGCATCCAAACAGCAGTGCTTACAGAAAGCCGAAGGGGTGACCCAGGTGGCGCCCTGCTGATGACCTCCCACGGTACCTGCCGCTGGAAGGCCACACCCGTGGCCTTGGCTCTGACAGCGTGGGCCGTGCACTTTGCCAGAAGTGGTCTATGCTGCCCCTCGTAGGCCTCCTTGATGGCTTAAACCATCCACCTTGCTATAGAGGCCTTAGATGCCTGATAACCGGGCCATGAAACCCAACCGCCACCCCCCCCCAGCCCACGAAGGTGACAAACCCAGGCGTCCGACTTACAGAAGCCCTAGGTCCTGTCCAGATAGTATTTCAGAGCACGTCTGACATTCAGACAGTGCAAGACCCTCTCAGACTCGTCCTTAGGATCGCCAAAAAACGTAGGCAAGACTATCTCCTAGTTTAGATGGAAAGCAGAAACTACATTAGGTAGGAACGTGGGGTGCGTTCTTAGGACCACCTTGTCCTTGTTTAAAGTAGTATAGGGCACTGATGCCACCAGAGCATGGATCTCGCTGACTCTGCGGGCAGAGGGGAGACCCACCAACAGAGCTGTTTTAATAGGGACCAGCCAAATGTCCGGGGACACCATTGGCTCGAACGGTTTGTGTGCCAAGGCACACAAAACTACATTGTGGTCCCACACAGGGTGTGGTTTCTTGATGGGCAGGTAGAGCCTGGTGAGGCCCGCCAAATGTCGCTTGACCACCGGGTTGGAAGAGGAGAAGACCACCTCCTACGAATTTCTGTATGCCCATATGGCTGCCTTATAGGTGCGGCATGTGTCCACCTCACGCCTGAGTGAGCAAGGTGTGCAGAGCAGGAGAGCACATTGTGCATGTAAGGGGTGGGAGGTCAATCTCTTTAGAGTCTGCCCAGTGACAGAACCTAGTCCATTTATTTGCTTACTGGCTCCTAGTAGCCTTACTCCTAGCACCCTGAATGATGTCTAGGTTAGCCTGTGACAGGTTCAGGTGCTTCAGTGTGACCTGCTCAGGAACCACACTGTGAGGGCTAATTTTTGTAGTGTGGGGTGGATGACACTGCCCCCCCTGCTGTGCCAGATGATGAGCTGGGCCCACCAGCAGGTGAATAGGTGAACTGTTTGAGAGGCTGAGAAGCTCAGAGAAGCAGTCTCACCGGCAACAACAGAGCAATCCGAATGATGCTGAGGTGACAGGATTGCTTTATCTTGCAGATCACCCTGTGGACCAGGGTTGTGGGAGGGAAGGCATACGCTGTCATGCCGTTCCACTGTATCTGGAATGCATCACCCAGGGAGCTGGGGCTCTGCTGCTGCCAGGACGGGAACTGCTGGCAATTCCTGTTGTCCCAGGAAGCAAACAAATCCACCTGAGGATGACCCCATCTGCTGAACATCTCCTGCAACACCCGATTGTTCAATTGGCACTAGCAATTGTTTGCTCCCAGTCTGCTGAGCCTGCCCGCTTCCAGGTTGGACTCCCTGGAAGGTGGATGGCAGTCAGGTAGATTTTCTCCAGGGCCCATCCCCACATGATCGCTATGTTGCACAGTGGAGGCGACCTGGTACCACCATGCTTATGGACACAGTACATGCGGGTGGAGTTATCAGTTTGCCCCCAATGAGCAGAAGGAAAGCTTTGAGAGCTAGCCAGATGGCTTTCAGCTCCAGCCAGTTCATATGAGACTCCTGCTCCTGCAGGGACCAGACTCCATGGACACTGTGGTTGGCCAAAGTGGGCCCCCCAGCCTTCCGGAGAGGAATCCATAGTTATGGTGACCTGCTGGGCCGGCTGCTGGAAAGGCTTGCCCGGCCGCACTTTGCAGTCCCTGGACCACCTTGTGAGTTCCGCGTCGAGAGAAGGAGGAGTGCTGACAAGCTCTGCCTGGGAGCCCAGCTCCTAATTCCATGAGGCTGCTAAGTGCAGCTGTAATCTCATCTTGAGTCTCATGTGGGTTACGGCCAGTAGAACCGCTGCCATGATAACTAATAAGTGTTGGTACCACCAGGCAGAGATCACGTCTCGGGTTAGGAAGTGAGTAGTGGCCCTCTTGATGGCTGTGATCTTGTCCTCCGAGGGGAAAACTCAAGGTACTTGTGTCGCATATGAGGCCCAGGAAGGTCAGGCTCTGCGTAGGATGCAGCAGAGACTTGAGATTGATCAAGAATCCCAGCTCGTGGAGAGTGATCATAAGGCGGAGGAAGTGTGATGAACCGCCTCAAGAGATCTCACCCTGACAAGCCAGTCGTCCAGGTACAGGTAGACATGGTGGTCCTGGGCCATGAGGGGGGCTGGCGCTGCATTCATGAGCCTGGTAAATACCCTGGGGGCTGAACTGAAGCCAAAGGGTAGCACCTTGTATTGGAAATGGCAGCCCACGATCCTGAACCGCAGAAAGGAGCGATGCGGCTGCCAAAATCGGGAAGTGTAGATCAGCATCCTTCAGATACTGGGAGCATATCCAGTCTCTCCTGCACAATGTCTCTGCAATCAGTGCTGGCGTAACCATCTTGAATTTTTGAAGAGGGAGGGAGTGGTTGAAGAGGTCCAACAACTCTCAGGCCAGCCTGGTGGTTCTTTTGTATGGCATAAATCCTGGAGTAGAAGCCCACTCCTCACTGGGAGGCTGGTACTTCTTCCACTACATGGCTCTCGAGGAGCGACCGAATTTCCACCAACAGAGTTGCTGTCCCAATCTGTGGGAGGGGAAGGGAGGGGAGGAGGGAGGAAGGGAAGGGACCGGTAGGCATTACCCAGTGGATAGTACAGATAGGTTTCAGGGGTCTGTGAACTTCAGATGCCAAAACTGTGTGTAAAGGGCAAGCCTGCCCACCACTGGAGATGCATGGACCCGAAGGGGTGCGTCATGCCTCCTTTCCCTCAGACTGATGCAGAGGAGGGGGACTGAAAAAGGCCCTTGCTCCACCCCTTTTGTTGTTTGCGCCGGTGCCAACTCGAAGAACCATCAGGATGTCTGGACATCCGTTCTTGGAAGCCCAGGAAACCGCCGAACAACCGCCCCTTGTCAGAGCATTGATGCAACTGGGTGAACGCCTTAGGCGTGGCCTTCGTAAGGATAAAGACTTTGCAGTTTATGAACTATTTCTTTTCATCTAGCTCTTCATCGGTGGTGGAGTGAAAGAGGTCACCACCCTCGAATGGAAGGACCAACATGCGTTCCTGGGCTTCTGGGTTGAATTTAGTAGCCCGAAGCCAGGCGCTCCTTCTCATGTCCTAGCAGCGCCGAGGACGAGTTGGCTGAGGACGACTGAGGCTTTGAGTAGAGGGAAGCTGCAGCAATCACCGAAGAGTGCGGGTGAGGGTGTGCCGACAGCAAGAGTGGATCCCCCTCCTTTTGCCTATACTTGGTGTTGAGGCGCGATTGATGGGCTGGGCTGAGTGGGGCTTGAGCCACCCTTTCTTGGTCAAGGCGACAACATCCTTCTGCATCAGGATCCCCATTCTAGCCGCAGGGTATAGAGAGGACCTCAGCCAGTACCCCTGCCTCCGGTTGTTCGACTTCAGGTTGAGGAAGGCCCAAGTACTCTGCCAGACCTGCAAGTCGTTCAGGGAAGGCGTTGGCTGATGACGGCGTGCCAGGGTATTCTTCCTCGTCTGTGTCCACCAGGGTTTCCGGAGCAGGTGGAGGGGTGCTGGGTGCCAACGGCTGCGGTGTGGAGACCGCAGGCTGCAGCGGAGGCTGGTGTGGAACCACCTGAACTGTGGGAGGCAGGGAGGCCAGAATTGAAGGAGCCGGCAAGGGAAGCAGGTGCTGCACCAGGTCCTGCAGCGCTGGGGCCATTGGAGAAATGACTATAGGCTCAGGGAGGGGCCTGAAGGAGCATGTCCCTGATCACATCCCGTAGGATGGCCACCCTCTGAGGAGATCTCACGAGTGCGAGGACCTTTTCAAAGAACCTGTCCTCACAGGGCAGTGGGGTGGCAGGTGATGTTGACTGGGTGGCTAATGGGGCCGGTGTGTACTGTCTAGCTGGCTGCGGGTAAACCTGCCCTGCGATGCTGATGGATAAGTTGTAAGCCACGTACTTGGTTGACACCAGTCGCACCTTGTAACTCGTTCTCCCATCTGCTCCATTCCAAGCGGCGGTATTGGAGGAGCGACCATCTTGTCTGGCATGGCGGCCATCTCGTCGAGATGCGTGCCAATGTCATGCTGCGTGACTCACTGGGCCCGGCCTCCTCTACGACTTTTGGCGGTGGAGCACGAGACCTACCTTGCCCCTCAGGACAGGGCCTAGGAGGCGTATTGCCCTCGGCAGAATCGCTGGTAGTGCTGTGAGCAAGCGCCCCCCTCTGACATCTGGCCGGTACTAGGGCGAGGCCCTCAGGTGTACACCCGGCAAAAGAACCTTACGGTCCCTCAGCACTGTTTCCGGAAGGATTTACAGACCCCTCGACATGGCGGCAGGTAGCTAAACTAGCCTCGGTACCCGTGCTGGTGCGACAACCTGAGCGGTTCATTGTGAAGGAGTCTCCCTTGCGGGGTGCGCTGGAAAAAAGTGTCCCTCCCTTGGGCTTGGACTTATGTCTGACGAAGTTCTTCAAGTCCTCTGGAGGCAACTTTTTGAAGAGCTCCCCCCCACCTAGCTGGCCTGTTCTTCAGAGCAAGCAGTGTAAGTGTGTTGCACGCGGTACAACCCTCCCAGCCGTGGTCGGGCAAGGAAACGGGGGCGGGTGGAAAGAGCGTGAGGATCAGACGTAGGGAAGAACCCCTTGCAGGCTGGACACCTGCTGAAGCCGGCTGAAGTCAACATACGCCGGGGGAGCAGCGTGATGCCAGAGGACAGAGTTCCTGATTGATAAAAGAAGACAAAAAGACAGAAGAAAGTATCTGAGGAAGAGAGCGTGGTATTACATGGCTGAAGCAAAACCCAGGAGTGTTGGTGAAATCGGCCTGTTCCTGTCGATGCGGAAAAGGGAACTGAGGAGTGGCGCCGGTGGGAGGAGTCAGGGGAGCTATGCTCCCAGGGCCGCGTCCCTGTGCACCTCTAAATTTAAAGGGGGGGGAGGGGGGGAGTAGAAGGGTTTTTCTGATGAAAAAGGTTCAATCTCCCGTCCCTAGCGAGGGACGCCCATGCAGTATGGAGGAAAGGGGACAGGACGTAAGAGTAAGTATTGTTTGCATTAAAGAGGAATTCATGAGAAGGGCACCACCCTCTAGATCCACCCTATCCTTGAACTTTTGAGTTGGAAACATTTATTCTTCATTTTCCTATCACTTTTTCAAGCACCCATGGTTAAAGGCATTTCCCTTTTCACCTTATAGTTTAGTTCATAGTGTGAGGGTCCAAAAAGAAGTTGTGGACACAAGGACAGTTTTGATTTTGATATCCTGACAGACAGTTCCTTACTTTAAGGTAGGGACAATCCTCTTAGAGCACGGTCAGAGAGGCCTTTTTGCAACCCTTTATTTTCAATAAAAGTAGTTAACCAAAAACATGGCTAACTTGTGTCCCAGTTTCATTTCCGACTCCTCACAGCTACTCCTGTGGGCATGGGTGCTCCTGAATGCTTGCAAATCTTTCTTCGGCAAATCAAGCACTTCTGAAAAAGATTCAGCAAATTCTCAATAATGCCTGCAGACAATAAATTCTGTGAGGCAAAAATAATACCTGCCTTGACCTACGGATTAGAAATTAATCTTCATCTATCAGACTAATTCTGATGCGCTCGATAGTTTACTCTGCAGGTTAGTGCTGGGGCTTTCTAAGTGTACGCCTGTGACCTGTCTAAGATAGGACCTAGGCCTGGTATCCCTTAATGCAAAAAGATTTTATGGAGAAGGCAAGTAGGGAAGTTAGATATCCTCCGGTGGCGTCAGTTTATAAATTATTCAATTTGGATGCTGCTAAGATTTAATATACTTTAGACAAGATATGTGATTTACTATGGCAGGAAATAGGCTTCAATATAAAGGGAGCCGTATAATGTTAATGCTCAATTTAAAAAGAAATGTGGAATCAATACTGGGTCAATAAAGTTGAGAAACTTAATAGATACAAAAGGCACAAAGTTTTGATGATCGGAGCAAGATAGCAATTATTTAATCAAATCTAATTCTTGGAAGATGGTTATACTCTGTTTCCGCCTTAATTTACTACCAAGAGCAGCCGATTTACTTTTATGGAAAAAAAGTGGAAATTGGAAGCCGCGTTTGTCAACATTGTGGAAAAGATAAGGAAACATTGTTCCATTTGCTAGTTGAGTGCTCCCCTCTTTCTTGGGAACCAGGAAGTATCAGGAGTATCAACTGGAACCTTTCTCTCAGGTTGACACTACCTCTGCTGCTCCCTTCAAGAAAAGAGATTGCAGTTACTCTTGGATTTCCCGTTCTGGCTGACGGGAGGCTGGTGATGGTCTGTCGGGGGAATAACAGGCAATAGCCTAGCTCGACCAATCCTAGGACCCAGGTGTCAGAAGTGATATCCTTCCATTTGCTTATGAACCCAAAGATTCTACCTCCAATTAAGATGCAACCGGTGGAAGGGGAGATGAGGGGGGCCTTAAAGAGGTTAGATGTGGGTGCTGCCAATGTTGTGGCATCTGGATGCACCTCTGTCTCTCCCCGGCTGCTGGAACCTACATCGCCCCTGCTTGGCCTGAGGAAGCTGCATCCTTCAAGGGAAGGTGGAATAACCCCTGTAGCCCAAAGGGGAAACTTTGCTTTGCAGGATGCTGTTGCACTGCCAGCCTCACTGACTTCTGGGTCAGCTTGAATCCTTCAAATTCTCAAGGAACTCAGCAGCTTTTGGCCCAAACAAAGGTTCCCTGTCAAAAGCCAGATCAGGGAGCTTTGCCTGGACATTCAGCGAGAAACCTGGGCACCTAAGGTATGCTACCTGCGCAGCACCGTCGATGAGCCCATGACACTACCACCCCCCCATCCAGCGGCATCCAGCCCAGCCTAGCCTAGCGCACCTTGCATACAATTTTATTGCCATCTCCGACAATGCCCAAGAAATCGTGCCTGATCTCGCCCACTGGGGAAGTGTCAGCTGCATCAGTGATGGTGTTCCATAGTAGGTGCGAATACTTGGCAAAAGCACAAGAGGCTTTGACCAGCTTTAGTGCAATGCTTCCAAAGGCAAACACCTATTTAGTTACTCTGTCAACCTTCTAGATTTCCTATCCATGCAAAGGTTCGAAGTGGAGGTCGAGGAGGTAACCACTGCGGCCTGAACCACACGCTCCGTGTGGTTAGGGTAAGCCGTCTGAAATGGCAGATTACCACTCAACAGTATGTATTTGTTCATTTTGCGTAGACAGCGGGCGCGAGCACGGATGTTGCCAAAGACATGACGTGGTCTGCGATGGCGGCGTTGCACATAGTTTGTTCCGCCTGTGGTCATCGGTGGAGACTATTGGTCAATTCGTATTGCAATTTCGACGCAGTGCTCAGACACAGCACCATGACCACTTTCCCAACTGCCGCACTAAGGGCTGCCTTGCTCACTCATCTAATGTGGAGGGTTCCCTACTTAATCTAGCCATCCCTCAATTTCAGGATCATCTCTAGAGAGCGGCCCCTACTGTCTAAAATTCTGCCTGCCCGTTTGCAGTGGCCTACGATCAAACACCCTTTTTCTCACTCTTCCTCATGGAGCAATCGAGGTGAAACCTAACCTAGGTCCCAAAATACAGTTTATACAATAAAAGGTGCCTTTTAGAAACTCAAGTAGCAATCGGTCCTTTCGCCTTCACGCCGTTGTACTCCTTGCCCTGTTGTTCTATCCTTTTTGTCCCTTCCGTCTACGCTCCATCCGTTCTTCCTCCTCCTTTGTGTCTCCCTCTTTTGCTCCTCCTTTCTGCCCCTATGAGATGCTTGCTCTACTCCTAATAATAATTTAATAATAATTTAATAATAATTTAGAATTTATATAGCGCTACAAACCCTCAGGTATCTGAGCGCTGCTTATCATTACCCACGGCGTGTGGTGCTCATTTATCGACCTCGGAAGGATGAAAAGCTGAGTTAGGCCCTGCCGGGATTCGAACCTGTGTTGGCAGGCTCTGCACGGATGTCAAAGCAAGCGCTCTACTTACTCTGCTATCGGACCGGCTTAACTTTCTACCACTAACTCCACTTTCTGTACCACTACTCTTCCACACACTCCACACTCCCCTCCTCTGCACCCCCACAATACTCTCCCTTACTCACCTTCCTAGCACTCCCTTAGTCACCCTTAAGAACCTGGTCGGATAGGGCACTTGAATTGCCATTTCTTTGTACGGATCGTTCAGCAGTTTTTAGCTTCCTCGCTGTCTTATTCCCCATCAGACTGCTCACTCGTTCCTTCACCGCCAAGCAGCTTTGGGAAGTGCAGCCATAGGGAAAGAAAAGGTGGCACTCTGCATTTAACAATGCACAAGTTGAGAACAGGGTCTGGCCTCCCATCAAACTCCCACACACCACCTCTATGGCAGGACTGGCTCTGGTGAAAACCCTGTTAAACCTTCCAGCCCAGACTGGGAGGGGTCACTCCACTTGACAGTGTCATGCCTCTGGCCCAGTCACAATTATAAAGCATGATTCAAAAGTTCTTCCCTACTCAAGCCATTCAAAGTACTCGTTTCCCAGTGGAACCAATTCACGAGTAAGCACCAGAAGCAGTGTTAAAGACAATCCCAAAGTCCCCCAAGGAGAAATCAAGTCAAAGCCAATAGGTATGGTCTTAAAGATAGCGAATGGCATTCATTTTCCATTAAAAACATGTTTCCACACAAAGAGACGTTGCAGCAACAAATTCCTAAGGACGGGGGTGGGTAATGAGAGGGTTCCTGATGTGAGGTCCACTATCCATGATCCGATGGAGGTTCTACAGTGAAAGAACGTAATAATGGTGTACAGTCTCTGTCCCGTATTCCGATCTTGATGGATGGGGCAGTTGGGATAACTACTCGTGCCTTTATTCAGATTGCAGGAAGTCCAGGGGTAAAAAAAAAAAAGGGGGGTCATTTTCGTTATCTGGGTTGTGCCTGGCTGGTAGCAGTTCCAGTCTCTCACAAGCTTCATGGTTCCGGTGAGCCACCAGCTGGACTGGCCCGATGAAGGACAACTTCCTTGACTCTCACAAGTGGACCCTGGAACCCTTCAGGTATGGTTGCTTGGTACAGAAACTGCTTGGGTTCACAGTGCAGTTGTGCGCAAGATCCAGACGTGCTGCACTTCATGATGGAGAGCAGCAGTGGCACTCAGTGAGGTTCAAGACACAACAGAATACTGCCAGGTAACAAGCCTCCGGACTCGACCGTGTCCAAGCAGCAACTGCATCCCCTCTGCAGATGATGTGGGCCCTGTGACGCATCCAATGGCAGTCTGTGATCGAGGGCTGGGTCCCCACCAGTGTAAGGCAGAAGAGTAACCGGTGGTGGGTGGGTGGGGGGGGGTGGCGGTGGTGGTTGAGTGGGGAACGTTTGCTGCACAAGCATGGTCCAGGTGGTTGGCTTGAACAGTGATAGGCTGCACCGCCGATTCTTCATGTCGTCTTCAGTCTCTTGCCACCTGCGGGTCCAGTGTTGCTCAAACCCTCCCGCTCCTGCCATGTAACCCAGGTTTAGCCTGAGAAGAGCCCCACCCCTTCAGTGGTGGGGGACTCTGTGTGCCCATCAGGTGGGTGGTGGCTTTCCGGTCACAGACAACCAGCTGCCTTGTACATGCCCAGAAGTAGACGTAACCTGGACGGAATTTGCATTGCAACAGTCTATTGACCCAGTTTCAATGGGTGACTGGCTTGGAGCCCTTAAATTGACTCCTGCGCAGGTGCACAATGAAATGTGGTCGCTTCTCACCTGGGAGGACAAGGGGACAGTGGGGGATGTTAGGGACTTACCCTCAAGGCAGACTTTTTTTTTTTTAAGTGTGTGGTACACAGGAGGCATTGTTGCGGTAGTGCCACTGGTGTACAGTGGTCCACAAGGTAAAGTGGGAATAGGTTCACTGCCAGTGGCCTGTTTTGTGCGCATCAGAAGCAATAACAGATAGCTTAAGGAGAAAGAGGGGAATGCGAACTAGGCTATGCTATACTAAAAAGGATAGGGTTAAGGTGATGGGAGAAGCTCCCCCTGCACTAGGAACATAAGGGATTGCCTGATGCACCCAAGCAAAGTGAGATGAGCAGATGAGTAAGGCTGAAAATAACTTGTGCCAAAAATCAGCCAGGGTCCTAATCTACTGGCAGGTGTGCTGGGGAACCCCATTGAGGGGGGGCCGGTCAATGAAGGAAGGATAGAAAGAGAAATCTTTCCCAACAGGTATGTTTTCTTTGAGTGGTCATCTTATTATTAGGCACAGCCTGTGCTGGGGACATTTTTCTTTTGCAGCTTTCTCACAATTAATTTATTTCGGCAGAACCCACAGCATCTCTGTTCTGGTATCCTGACAGCTTTTTGTGGGTGTGAGGTTGCTTTTGCCTCACATTTGTTAAAATGATTTGTTTTGAGGGGAGCTGGTCAGCCCCCAGAGCCGACTGTGCAGGGGGCTTTCCTCCCATTTGTTTTCGTTTTGTAGCACATACCACCTTGGGGGTAATGTTGCGTGGACGCTGTGCCCCTTTCTGCTGCTGTTAAGCAACTCTTTGTAGCTAGTATGGGGTGGTGACAGGGAACCGTGTTGATCAACTTTTTCCAGTGCACTATTGTATACCATCTTTTTAGCCGCTATAGTGCCATTTTGGGGCCTGTGTTCTCTGGAGGCTGTTCCTTGTGTTTTAGGGCCTGTCCTATGCCCAACTTGGTTTTTGCCAATCTTCCTACCCTCTCAGAACGTAAACCGCTGGATAAGGAGGTGCACTTTTGCAGGATCTGGCCTTGGGGACTGTTACCAAAGATATGATAATGAATTGATTGATACAAGTCATTTAAAATGCATCTGTACACAAGTCTTTCTAGGTGCAACAAGACAAGGGAGGGGAGACGGAGCGAGAAGACAAAAACGATCTTACTAGGCCTTGTCTCATTCAGATTGTGCAAGAGCGAGACGCAAAGTGAAGGGGAGGCAAGGGGGCAGTGCAGCCAGGGCAGCACAGCTCTGGGTAAGTGCAGAGATGCATGCAACTGTAGGGTTCCAGATACAGCCCGTAAGTGTGTGGTAGGCCTGGAGGCAGTGCAAGGGCTACTGGTCAAAGGGGAGTCTGGTACCCGTGAGACTCGGGGTAGCCAGACAGCCAGTCCACGCAGCATACAGGTTCGTCAGCAGGGGAGAGTGAGATAAAGCAGAAGAGAAAAGGAAGGTCTTGAACCGCTTCCGGAACTTAAAGGTGGTCAGGCTCAAGTTTGAGGGTATGCAGTGATAAAATCAGGGCAAAAATGTTGCCTATACTACAAAAAAATATAAAATAAATAAAAAAAAATTAAAAAACTAATCGCAGCAAAAATGCTGTGATTTTACCCGGTAAAGGTGAACCCAGTTATACCATTCGAGGGGAGCAAAAGTTGCGGGGGTGTCCCCCGCACCCAATAAATGGTATCATTGGTCCGGGGGTTGCAGTAGTGTCCCCGCATCCTTTACATGGATTGCGGCGGCAAAACCACAGCATTTTTGCTGCAATATTTGGCATGATTTTAACACATGGAACCAGTTTGAGGGGGTCAGGGAGGCCATTCCAGAGGAATGCACCTAAGGAAGGAGAGACCTACACCCCCACACTCTGCCTGGAGAAGCGCCTGACCCCTCAAAGAGTTTGAGGTGCCTGAGCGAATGGGCGCGAGAAGAAACTTGTTTAGGAAGAGAGCATTGGATGTAGTGCGAGACCCGGCGCCAGAAAGCCTTGTGGACGATGCAGAGGGTCTTGAACTTGATCCTTGCAGCCACCAGGAGCCAGTGGAGATCTGTTGCCAATTTTCTTTCCATTGATATCAATGAAACACCCCAACTATTGGTCCCAGTATTAACTTTTGGAGGCATGTCTTTTTGTTGTACCGCCCTTGGTGAACTCCCGTCTTTTGGGGCACTGGTAAGCCCTTAAGATCAACAGGACAGGTGGACTGTTGCCTGTGCGGGATTCTGGTGCTGTTTTACTGTAGAACGCATTACCTTACATTGATGTGCTGCAGGGTTATGTATCCCTTTTTCATTTTCGCCAACATCATCTTAGATATCTTTTTGATGAATGCAGAAGAATACTCAATATGAATAGAAAAGTATAAATCTTGAATTAAATAACCAACTAAAAATAGGTAAGTATAAAAGAAATCGTATACAAGTATATACAAAAACCGGAAACCATTACCAGTGTTAAATGATTGCATCACCAACACCAAAAACTGCATAATCATACCAAGTCTTTCAATATGCCTTTTGTCACTCAATTTAATTATCTGAGTGCAACACTTCTCTATACATAAAATACATCAGATACGCATAGAAAAACTGCCCAACGCGTTTCATCTCTTTGTTAATTGACACGAGTAACAGGGACTTCCTCAGGGGAATAATGGTATGCGCTCTATTCCAATCGATCTTGATAAAACCTTTTACTGGTGACACCAGAGCCTAAAGAGAAATAAATATGTTTCAAATTAGTCATGTAATGTTACTGCTGACATGACATAACATGTCATGCAAAGCACCACTTGTCTATACCTAATTCCGAATAATGTCTCATGTAACACTTGTTGTATGCTCCATGTAACTAAGTCATCTTCACGCCACCGAGAGTGCCTTGAGAGTGCCTGCTCACCAACTGGGACTGCCGCAGGCCTGGATGATTGAAAAATCATTTAGTCTGTTTCTAAATATTCGGGACACTTGGTACGTATATGCTCTCTTTAGTATGTTCATTGAATTGTACTTAACATATGAGCACCCGTTACAACATATTTCTTTTGCATCCTTTGTAGATTCTGGAACTAGTGTTGACTAGCCACGCCCCCTATTTACCTCCATCTTGATAAAATAGGCCGGCTGTGCGCCACTGCGAGTGCCTCGAGAGTGCCTGTTCGCAGGCTTCCAGGCGAGGGGGTGTCAGGAAACGATTCCATACAGCGTCTGGTGGGATCGGGATACACACAATACATCCGTAGCCCCGGCAGCATATGAACATTGTGTCAAAACCAATGCACTGCATACTAGAAATGCAGGCGGGTCCCAGAATTAGGAAGTTGGCGAATGTGGTGTCGAAGAAGAGAGGTATGCAGGGTGAGATCAAAGCTTTGGGTCAGGAGTATGTGGCAGGAAAGGAAGGATGCAAGGTGTTTACGGATGATTCAAAGGATCCTGTGTCTGGGAGAGTGGGAATGGCGCACTATCTTGAAAGCATTGGGGAGTATAAAGTAGGACGATTGACGAATGATGTGTCTATCTGTACGGCTGAGTTGGTGGCGATTGCATTGCCGATTGATAGGGTGTATGAGTTGGGGTATGAGAAAGTGGTGGTGCTCTCGGATTCATTGAGTGGGTTGCAGGCGATTGTGACAGGGAATGGTGGTAGGAAGGATGTGATTTTGGACATCAGGATGAAGATTGATCGGTGTGTGCATGGGGGAATGGATTTGGAGTTGGCGTGGGTTCCCAGTCACAGTGGCATTTTGGGTAATGAGTTGGTGGATCTGGCGGCGGGTGAGGGTATGAGGAGGGGAGCGGTTGATGTGAGGTTGCCTTTGAGTGTGGATGAGGTGAAGGCTGTGATGGTGAGACGGGTCCTGGATGAGTGGCAGGAGAGGTGGGTGAGTGGGGTGAAGGACAGGTGGATGTTCGGTGTTTGTGGGAAAGTGTCGGTGAAGGTGGATGCAGGGAGTCCAGAATGGAGGAGGGGGGAGGAGGTGATGCTGAATAGGTTGAGGATAGGGCATCTGGGGCTGAATGACTGTCTATTTCGAATAGGGAAGCGTGAATCAAGGGACTGTACGGTGTGTGGGGTGCCTGAAACGGTGGGACATTTTTTGCTTAGGTGTGAGAGACATGTTGCAGAGAGAGAATTGATGAGGGTTCGATTGACTGCGTTGGGTGTGGCCGAGCTGAGTGGGAGGGCTTTGCTGGGAGGTGATGGGGAGAGAGGCAGGAGGAGGAGCCGTGTGATGTTGGATTTTGTGAGGCAGACGGGGAGGTGGGAGGAGTTGTGAGTTTAAGTGGAGATAAGTAATGATTAGTGGGTACGGTGCACATCATCCTATAGGATGGGGAAGCGCCTGAGTGGGTCTGCCCACGCCTCCGATAATTAAGAAGAAGAAGAAGAAGAAGGAAACCTCCATGGGGGCGCGGATGTACGACATACTATCCACGCCCATCATCTTTACTCCGGTGAAAAAAACCATGAGGATGGCCATCACTCTCCCACTGCCTCCCTCCCCGCCGGCTTTGTCTCGGTACTGCTGGCACAGATTGATGTTGACCAGTCTCCTTTGCTTATTGAGTCAGGTACGCAGTCGGTGGACCCGGTGGGGGAGGAGGTTGCTGCTTTACGAATGCAAAGCCAGGGGGAGGGGGACAGATCAGGGGGTGGGCTGGAGGACTCTCCCCTAGACACACCCTTGGTGTTTGCACCAGGGGATCTTACTCCTCGCCCTGTCCCAATATATGTAGGGGCAGGGTGGGGAGTGGGAAGAGTCCCTTACGTCAGGGCAACAGCCAGGGAGGGTGGCTGAACATGGGAGTCAGCGGTGTGGGGGGGCAGTGGGGGGAAGAAAAGATTACGATTACTCCATCCAGAAAGAACTGATGATGCACAACCCTCCTATGGGACATAGTTTCTGCTCTGACGATCGCGTCAGGTAATGAGCATAACATTAAAAAAACTGAGTACGTCTGTAAGGCAACGAATACTGACACTCTGCTGCAGGCAGATGGAAAGTGGGGAGGCAACCCGAATGATAGGTTGAACCCCGTACTAAATCCAGACTCTTTGGCTGCCCCATTGGAAAGTTGTAAACGTCAAAAATGTACATTGGGGAAAGGGATGAATAAGCTCTCCCAAAACACATGGGAATAACTTCATAAAGGAGGATGTAATAAACGGATATAAGCCTGGGATTAGATGTCTCCACTGATGAGGACACTTACAATAATAAAGGTGGGGTTGCATTGAATAACACCATAATAGAGGAATTAAAACGGAAATGTAACAAGAAAAAGGGGACTAAACCAAAGCAGGCCTACTTGGGTAATGAACTAAGTAAGCAAAACACTAGGGGAGGGGGGTGGGGGGGATATCAGTTATTTGCTAAGACAGCTGTGAAGGGGATGGGACAGAACATATCTTGGCCTCCTCCTACAGACAAACTAGTAGAATTGAGGAAGGGCAAGTCGCTATTAAGATAAAAGAGGGAAGAGACATAGCGAGAGACTAGACCCACAGGAGGAAATACGGCACCCCACATGACATCCCCAAAATCCATAGAGAACAATAGAACGCAGGAAATGGCTCAGACATCTAGTAATAAAGATAATACCAACAAGCAGCTGGGGCGGCGTGAGCCACTAGAGGCAGACATTTTTGGGGACAAGGACGCACCCAAATTCCCAGGGAATGAGATGCTGCAATGCAACAGGCATGTCTCCCCTGGGGCAGAGGCAGAGCTCCAAATTGGCAACCAACGGTTAGAATCAATTATTAGAAATACTGTGAAACAAATATTGGGTATACAGCAGAAGCCGGTATTGCCCCCGGCAGAACAGGTGTCACATCCTCATGAACAGATAATAGAGGGGCAAGGGACTGCAGGGAGACTCAATTCTGAGTGGTACTTGCTCAGCTAACATAGGGGTCGTCCTGGAAGAAAGTAATATTGGACTGAATGCTAACAGAGGGTTGACTGCAAAAATTGGAGAGGGAAACCCCTACAAATACCCTGGTATAAACTGTAATTCGAAAAAACAAGGGAGGGATGGCTCTGTGGCAGGGTCAGAGAAGGGACCTAAATCTGCATTTAAATGTGATCTAAATACTGTACATTGGAGGCAACCTTGTTATCCGGACGGCCCCAGCATAATCTTGTATTATGTTTGGCTATTGGGGGCCGGAATCATTAAATAGATGCAGGGTCCTGTCATTCCTGAATGAAATCCCTCAGCTGAGAACATGGTCTTCAGCAGACATTAAAACTAGTGGATTTTATTGATTCCGAAAGATATGACCTTGTCCGATTGGCGTTTCATTCTCGTGCAGTATTTGATGCAATGATACGAGAAGTAAATCAATTAAAAAAGTTAGCCTAGGACATGTTGTCCTTTAGTACGGGCTTTCCTAACTTGCAAAACAGTAGCCAAGCCACTGTAAGAGCACAGGGACCACACGAAGGTGCTGGAAATTTGATGAGTGACAGGAATCAAGGTTTGACTGGGAAGGATCCCAGCTGGAGGTGGTTAGTGTTAACCTTACGCAACTCCATTCTCCAGCTTAAGGATCTAAAGCCAAACCTTTAACCATAGCAAGCAAGTTTACCTGCTCTCTTGGAATCCTAGAAAGGCCACGCTCATCTAACTCAGTAGAATTGAGTGAGCAGCTTTCCCAGTTCACAATTATATGCATCCAGGAAACCTGGATGATTACCCCTTTCATTCTGGATGGATTTGACGTTTGCTGCGAACTGGCTACAAAAGGTCTGCGAGGATGCCCCTCTGGAGGACTTTTTATTGCCATTAAAATTGGAGCAGACATGAAAATAACAATTTATTCATATATCCCACGATGTCCTAGCAATAGTGTTGGAGGTAAAACCCGGTTCCACATTATAAATGTATATTGGCCCCTGACCAGAACCTTCGAGCAACAATAGAGGAAATCAACATGGTAATCAAAGATGCAAAGATTGCCCATACTGGGTTACAGATTGTCATAATGGGAGATCTCAATG
This sequence comes from Ambystoma mexicanum, assembly GCF_040938575.1. Classification (NCBI taxonomy): domain Eukaryota; kingdom Metazoa; phylum Chordata; class Amphibia; order Caudata; family Ambystomatidae; genus Ambystoma; species Ambystoma mexicanum. The sequence continues at coordinate 707,075,731 of NC_090927.1, read as the reverse complement.
CTGAAATCCCTAGCGAACCTTTAGAAATAAATGACCAGGACCTCGTCTTAGTAATAACAGATGGTGTAAAGAACCACATCACGGGGGGCCTCAGGGGAGCAGGTGAAAGACACTTATGGGTTATCTCGGTAGCGTCTTCTTTACAAACTGCGGCCCATACTCAGCAAATGGTCTGAGAGCGGACTCTATTGATTTAATTAATTGGTCGGCTGGGGTAAGGTCCTCTACAATTGATTAAATATTTATGTCCCAATTTTTACTGGAGAGGACATTTTCGTTTAACATCAAGAAAATGTTACTGAATGACCACTGAATGCTGTAACTACTATGAATTTTCGATTCTGAACAGAATTTTAGATTGGAAAACTCTCCAAGCTTAATGACAAATTATTTGAAATCAAGAATAGTATGGCACAAAGGAAACGTCTCAAAATTGAGGCCCCGTTTATAGAATAATCTGCAGCGTCCACTATTGATATAAAGCTGTGACTTCTCACTCATGACAACTTCCCCTCTTTATTGATAAATTAATTAGCAAATCAATTAAGATCCCGAAAGCAAACAGAAGGAAGGTTAGTCACAGGTATGACAATCTTGTAAAACAAAACAAAAATCTATGTAAAAGAGAGGTACGCCATGTGAGGAACTCAGGTCACACTATGAAGGGGAAAAAGGAGGGGGTGAGAAAAGCCGAGCAGAAGCTAAAGAATTGGCTCGAAGGCCATTGCAGCCTTGTTACAGACTGATTGCGAATCCATGCTTGAAGCGCTAAAAGATAGCTCGACTAGACAGTTTTGGCTCCTGATAAACAGCATGGCGTCATCACAAATTAATATGCAATTAACACCAATACCTGAGGAAGCGTGGGAAGACCACTTTGGTAGTGTGTATGCAGTTGCCAGTAGCGACTGACTGGAACTCCTTTAAATACCCGTGGTCCTTTGCCTTTTCGGAAGATGACATTATGCTTCAAATCCAGAAATCGAGTTAATAGAGGGCGGCAGGGTCAAACCGCCTATTGAATGCTTTATTTAAAGGTAATCCAGAACTGTGGGTGAAGGCCCGATCTATACCGTTTGATGATATCATCCACACAAGATGTATCCCGGCTTCTAGGCACTTTTCCTATGTAATCCCGATTTTCAAGCAGGGGGTCAGGAAAGAACCACATAATTATCACCCAATTGCCATACTGGATGCAGACTCAAAAATCTTTGCAGGATTAATCCTGCAAAGATTAGAGGAGTGGTTGTCTCGAAATTCAATTTTATCGATACAGCAATTTGGGTTTCGAAAGAGAATGGGAACAGAAGCAGGTGGCCTACTTGTGTCCTTATTGCAGGAGAAGGCATGGAAGGGAGTGGCCACTCCAATCTATATGGCAAAAATTGACCTGTCTATAGCCTTCGACTTAGTTGATAGGGCCAGGTTGTGGTCGAAATTGAATAACCTGGGGATTCTGGGAGAAATTCTATCCTACATTCTCCTACATGGAGATTCACAAATACAAGGTTGACTAAACTCTGAGGGCCAATTATCCACTCCATAAAAATATCTAATGGGTTGCGACAGGGATGCATTTTTGCACCCGCACTCTTGCCTCTTTTGTACCGCCTAAAGTTAAAGGGTTCAAATTGGTGTAGTGTGTGTATGCCAATGTTTTTTTACTAATGGACCACATGCCTAAAGGTCTCCAACACATGATTGCAGCTTTTTCTGATTGCATCATATTAAATGGCTAAAGTATCAATTTTAAAAAACATTAATAATGAGGCTGAGCAACCGTAAAACGCCTATTGGGTATTCATGGTGTATAAACCATGAAGAATTAACCATAAGCAGTACAATGAAGTACTTTGGGTTCCCAATATTTAACAACCATTAAAAACTCCAATATCGACAATATTTGACGGATAGGGTCAAATGGTGATGATGACAGTAGACCAAGAATTTGGATAATACTCGCTTAGCCCTCTACTACGCTTCTATAGCTCTAAGGCAATTCCTAAAATGGTTTATGGTCTTGAGTTATAGCCCACATGGATGAGTTCGGAATTGCACAAAATGGAGTCATTAATATGGAAAACTATTTTGTTATTGCCTGCCAAATCAATACCCATTGCGGTCATAAGACATCAACTGGGTCTCCAACCTTTGACTGTCATAGTGGAGTGGCACTGCTTATAACTGTATATAAAGCTCCTCAAACATGGGGACCCCCCTTCACGATCTGATTGGAACGAGTCTTAGAAATGGGAATAAGGAGGCTGCTCTATTTTTAAACTTACAGGCATCCTGTATTTCCAGATTGGTATTACGAGAGATATACTTATTAAGAATCCTCTCCGAATAAAAAAGCTTCTACCGAATGCAGACTGTGCTGAAACTATGGATACGGTGGGGAACACTAAATTGCATCATCAATTAGTTTCGCCACTAAAAGATATTGGGACTCCCAGAATCCTATCTGATAAGGTTTCCTGACAAGAATTGGCGCTATGGGTACATGAGGTTGAGATTGAATGTGTTAACGACAGGCGAGATACTCGGGATAAGGGGTTCGTTGAGTGACGGGTGCCTTAATGAAGATATTACAAAAGTGGGATTGATAAGGAAACTTTAAGACATTTGTTAAATTGGGAAGGTCTCAGGCTAAAACGTACTCCATATTTTCAAAAATGTGTAAATTATCTAGATAGAGTTGACCTTGATCACCTATAGTGGGACATGCTGCATGACTCAGTGGTTTTAAAAATTGGAGTGGTGCGATTTCTATCTGATGCTTGTGGACTCATTGAATGATGTGAAGTTAACGCGGTACAGTCCCAGATAAGGGCAAACATTCTAGAATGGGAAATTGTCTATATGTAATGCATATATTTACTTCTGCAATTACCTAAGACACCTTTCACGTAAAGGGCATTGATACACAGAGTCAAGGGATCTAAAAATTAACCACCGAGGGTAAGCAATGGCTATCATCCTGCCAATGGCTCCATTTGGGTTTCTACTGTAAGGTTCACTGAAATAGAAAACATGTCATGGTGCAACTTACGCACTGGGATAATGCACTACAGTTAAGTGAAAGGTATCAACCAAATAAAGGTCCCTTCGGGTCAACACAAATACTGTATGAGATTACCAACTGATTTTATCTTTGTACTTGTAACTTAATTTTAGCAATGGCTAGGTATTAAACTGTAATCGAACAAGGTCGTCACCCCAAACAAAGATGTTATTAACTATGTTGGGAGAATGACGGATTCAATAATTTTTATATCTTCCTGTTACGGCGCCCTTGATGCCTGCAGGCTGTCTGAGCGCTTTTTAATGCAAAAAATAAAAGAGAAAATAGTCAAACATTTTAAAAGGATTCCATTATTATCCTGTACGGTGACAAAAAGGCAGCTGCTAATTTCCTTCACTGCAGTAATGCACCCGTACTCAACACAAATTGGCAACAGACTTGAGTCATAATAAAATCTGGCTGTGGTGAAACGCATTTGAAATACCATATGCTAAACAGTATGCTCTACAAGATTCTATTATGCATACATAAAATGCCTGCATTCTCGACAACTAATCCCGTTGAATCTAAATATTTAAACAGAGTTACATATATTCTGACAATCAGTCTTTAATGCCACAATTGAAAACAAAACTAAGCAATGTTCTAACTCACTATTTTCACATGTATATCCATCATTAAAAAATGATGAAACAAATTGATCTAATTACTCACTTGTGTTTAGACGTGTCAAGCGCACAGCGTGTTGCTTGCGTGCAGAACGTGGAGAAATCTGAATGTTCATAATCTTGTTATACATAGACAACGAATCTCACTTTAATTCACCCGTGGTACCCTATTATGGAAACAAGGGATAGTATAGTGATACACAAAATCACCAAACTTCTTCCTAGGCACGCAGCCAAAGGACTTTTACTTACTATTTAAAGGTTGCAGGTGTGCATGTTGACAAATGCACAATCAATGATGCACAGTCAATATCTTCTGAGGCTTGTGGATCTGCTTAGATCATATGCTATGCATAGATTAGCAAGCAGTGTCTGGAGAAGGTGGTGGGATGAGAGAAGGTACAGCAGCAAACCGATGTTTTAGCACTGCTTTCCCCCCCACCAATGAATCTGCTTTAGAATGTACGTCAGTGCAGTAATGCCGAGTAAAGGTATGTATGGAACTCCATGTAGCTGCTTTGCAAATAGTGTCCAGCGGGACTTTTGCAATAAAGGCTAAAGTAGCTCCTGTACCTCCGGTAGAGTGTGCTATTGATATGAAAGGCAGCTTTCTGTTGGATAGGAGTAGCGGAGCTGTATGCATTTCACTATCCAGCTAGAGATGGCGTTTTTGGAAACGTGATCAACTTCTCTGCCAGGTGTATTGAGGCAAACAGTTGGTCTGTTTTTCTTAGTGGGTTTTATTTTGTTTACATAGTAAAGAACCGCTCTCCTTACATCCAGTGTATGGAGATTTTTCTCAGCTGGGTTTGAAAGAAAGCGGGTAGTTCGATGGACTTGTTAACATGGAACTTGGATATGAACTTAGAAGAAAACCTAGTGTATGTTCTTAGTACCAATTTTTCTTTGTGAATAACAAAGAAAGGTTCTTGCAATGACAAAGCTTGTAGTTTACAAAATTCTTATGGAGGTGATGGCCATCAGAAAAGCCGTTTTATGTGTTAGGTGCTTAAGGCTGGTTTTGTGCATAGGCTCAAAGGGAGGACCTATGAGCTTTGCGAGTATTACAGTGAGATCCCACCCTGGGGGTGGGTTTGAAATGGGGGGGGTGGCAAAAACCTTTTTACTCCCTCCATGAACACCTTAACAGGTATTTTCCACCAGGACACACGTTTATGAGAAGTTGTGTACGTGGATAGCGCTGCTACATGAACTTTCATGGAGTTGAATACTAGGCCAGAGTCCAGTAAGCGGAACATGTAAAGAAGAATGTGTGATGGAGTACATTTGTTAGGGTTTACATTTTTTAACTGGCACCATATTACAAATCTTTTCCATTTATTAAAGTAACAGTGTTTGGTTTCCGTGCCTCTGAGAATTTCCATACAACTTTGAGGTAGTTTTCAATAACCAAACTCTGACTTCAGGAGCAAAGCTGCCAGGTTCATAGATCTAGGATGTGGGTGTAACATTGTCCCCCCGTGTTGGGTGAGCAAGTTGAAGGGGCATGGGAGTTTGATTGGATCGCGCATCGCCAGTTTGCGCAGATGCGGAAACCAAGGTTATCTCACCCACATAGGAGCAACTAGGATTAGAGTTAATTGTTCCTGCTGAATCTTGTCAACTATCCTGCTCAGGAGTGGTGTTGGGGGGAGGAATAGTCAGCAAATGTCCCTGACCAGCTCATCCACAGGGAGTTCCCCTTGGATCTGGGTTGAGGAAGCCTGGATGCGAAGTCTGGGCATTGTGTGTTTAGGCTTGTGGTAAACATGACCAAAGGAGGATAGACCCAGAGGGAAAAGATATTGTCTAAAATGTCTCTGCTGTGCTGCCACTCATGCTCTTCGGGTAGTGGTGGTGGGGGGGTAGTCTCTGCTTAACGAGCCTCCAAGAGGATTTAGTTCCCCTGGAACATGTTGAGACACTAGGAACATGTTCCGCTTGAGTGCCCACTTCCGCATTCTTTGAGCTAGCCTGGACCTGTGCCTCCCTGCCGGTTTATGTAAAACATGGAAGTGGTAAGGTCTGTGAGGACTTGCACTGTTTGACCCGAGATGCACTTGGAAGGATTGTAGGGGTTTGAGCACTGCTAGGAGTTCAAAGAGGTTTATATGATTCTTGGCTATGATCCGTCTCCAGAGGCCATGCGATTTGCGGTGAAGGTAATGGGCTTCCCACCTGGTGAGTGTTGCGTCTGTTGTAACAATCGCTTGCACTGTAGAAGATTGATTGCTCTTTGGGTATTTTGCTTGCAAATTTGAGGGGATTCCGCCGTTATCAGCCAGTCGTCTAGATAAGGGTACACTGGCATTGATTCTTTGCGTAGGTGCACCACCACTACAGCGAATACCTTGAATACCCTTGGAGCGAAGGCTATATCCAAGGTTAGCACCTTGAATTGTTAGTGTTGATTCGCTATCTTGAAGCTCAGGAATTTTCAGTGCGTTGGGAACATTGAAATATTAAATTAAGCATCTTTCATGTCCAAGGTTGCCATGCAGTCCCCCTGTTTTAACAGTGGGATTACTTCTTGTTGTGTTGTCATGCAAACATTTTTAGGCTTGATATGTGTTCGCAGGGCCCAGAGCTAGCACATAGCGCATTGTTTAGTCTTTCTTTGGCACAAGGAAGTACATTGAATAGATAACCTTATTTACTGGATTTGCCTGGATGATTTCTATGGCCTCCTTTAGTAGCAGTGCTTTGACCTCATCCAGCAGTATGTGCTGTTCCTCCTGCTGGTTTGTCTTGGCAGGTGGTTGGGTGGTGTTTGTAGGAGTTCTATGCAATAGCCTCTGGCCACGGTGGAAAGTGCCCACTTGTCTGACGTGATACCCTCCCATGCGTGGTTAAACTGAGTAATACAACCTCCTAATGGAGACAGGCATGGGAGGTGACCTGTAGCGGGTGGTCATTGCTTTGGTGGGGTGCAGCCCCCTCTGGAGGAGGGGGATCTGCCTCTACTTCTGGACGTCTGTGCCCGCTTTAAAACTGTTGGGAGGATTGACCCTGCTAGGACCCCCTAGAGGAACTCTGCCCACCTTGGTTGTAGTTGGAGGAACGCTGGGAGTTTTGTTCTCTAAAACGGCATGCATGAAGCCTGCCTCTCTGCAAAAAGGGTTTGTTTGTTATTTGTCCCAGGGATCTGAGCGTGTCATACTCCTTTTTAGCACTCTTCAGTGCGTCCTCAACCACTCATCCAAATCAGCATATTTAAAAGGGAGGCTTGGGTTTCCAGCTTGAAACCTGATTGGAGTAACCATGCATGGCATTTGAGGAGGGTACCCTCAACTACTATCTAGCCTGCATTGTCTGCTGAATCCAGGTTTTTTAGGCTACAGCTTGCTATCTGCTTACCTTCAGCCACTGTTTACAAAAGCTGTGTATTTGGGGATCAGGGACCAAGTCCATCTGTTGCGATAGGTCATCCCACTTGTGGCAATTATAACTTGCCAGTAGGGTAGTGTTGTTGGCCATCCTCACTTGGTAAGCGGCCAAGGAAGCTACTTTCCTGCCTAGGGTGTACATGTTTTTGCTCGCCTTGTCAGGAGGGGCTTCGGGCGAGGCTAAAGGTGTGCCCCCTTTTTTTCCTTGTGGTGGTGACCACGATATAGAGTCGGGCTTTAGCTGCCCCCTAATGTACATTTTCTCAATGTGTGGGTTGACGGCCCTTGTCATATTGGGAGTAAGTAGAGAAGGCTGAATGCGCCTTTAGACAGATTGGAGCAGTGGAATGAACTGTGCTGCAGATCTCTTATCCCCATGGATGTCCTCTATGAAGTCAATCGCCTTGTGCCTCCAGGGTATCGATTTTAAAGTGTTCTGCAGTTTTTAAAAGAAGGTCATACTGCAGCTGGTTGTCTACCGGTAAATCAGCCACTGCTTGGTCAGAATGGTCTGGAGATTGGATGATGTACCAGTCATAGTATTGATTTGTATCGTTCAAGTCCCCTTGGTCTGCCACTGAGCCAGGGTATTGGGAACCTTGAGTGTCATAATAGTATAGGTCATCAGACACGTAGGTAGATGTACTAGGTTGCGTTACATCCAGGCGGGCTGTTTGGCAACAGGCTGCTTGCTAGCTGCATCGCCTTGATCTGGGTGTTAATCCAAGAAATCAACAACACTAGACATTCTCCTCATAACCCTACCAAACTGTTCCAGGGTCCACTGGGAGGAGCTTGGGAACACTCTAGGAGCAGGTGCAGGCAAAGGCTCTGGAGCAGGGGGCTGTTTGTGGTGCATTGCCCCTGAACGGGTGTCCCTAGGGACAGAGTATTCCTTCTCCTTTGAAACTTGTGATTTTGAGGGCAGGGGCGAAGATCCAGGTTTTTTCGAAGTCTTTACTTTGAGGAGGGTGTCCGAGACCCTTTTTTTTTTTAATGAGTTCACTCATCTTCGAATTTTTAGGAGGGGCCGTCCCGCTTCTTTCGACGCATGTTCGCCAGAACCCGAGGACTTTCCCCGATTTGCTTGCAGTATGAGAAGCAGACTTTGGCGTCTGCTTCGGGTTCATGTGGCGAGTGCGATGGTCCAGAGGCCAGGGATTTTTCAAGCTTCTCTCCAACACTGCATGTCGCTTAACTGTCGACGACCCGGTCGACTGTCGGCCATGGGGGGCGTGTTTAGTGTGGCGTGCAGCGAGTGCTTGAGCCGCGGGGTGTCGTCTCCATAGCAGAACGAACCAGGCTGCCTGTTGGAGTCGAGGGCTCACACGTGGGAATCCATCAGGTCCCAATTGCCTCTGCGTCACTTAAGATGGCGATGCTGCCATTGCTGTAGGCTCCCTAGAGGCATTAATGGCGGCCTCGGCCTGCATGGCTTGGTGGGCCCATTGTTTGTTTCCACCAAAAAACTAAAGGACCAGAAAACTAATCTACAGGACATGCACTGTTTTTCGGAATGATCCCTACGGAGGCAGAGGTTTCACACACCGTGTGAATCCTTCCAGGGAAACTTCCTGTTACAGGAAGGACAGAATTTAAAAAGGTGTGTTTTCCATAGTGTGGAAAGATGGCAGCATAGCAGAATAAGAGGAAGTAAAGGGTAATAGACATTCTCTAAATTAAATGGGTTATGACCGCCCCCACTCTCCCTACTGTACATGGCCGTAGCAAGTTGGGGCCTAGGTAGGCCGCAGACAAAGTTTGTTGTGATGAGTCGTCGACGAATGGTCTTGTCCACGAAAGCAATCGCCGAAGATCTTGCGATGTGAAGTCGTCGAAAGAACAAAGAAAGTCTAACTTTAGACTTTAAATAAGTAATTGCGTTAGCCAGAAGAAGGAATTCTGCGACTTGCGTAGACTATTATGGCAGACAAAAACAATCTGAGGGACCTAGACGCGTGAAGGACCATGGGTACAGTGGACGTCAGCCTATGCAAAGCATGTGATCTAAGCAGACCCGAAGCCTTAAAAAAGAATATATATACATATACATACATATACACATACATACACATACACTACCATGGTGCTCAAGAGAATGTACATTGGTAAATATATGTTCTTAGTGCGGATACCGTGTGGATTATAAGAAGTTTAACAGTTCTATTCTTATGGTCCTTCATCGCTCTATGGCGAACAAAATGTGTAACCTGAATCAGTTCCCGTTTTAATGTTCTACTGTGTGGCACTTGCCCATGAGTAAAAACACTCAACTAAATATAGCTGTGCTCGATACTGGTGCAGAGTTGGGTTTGTGTCTTAACTTCGCAATACCCCAGTCAGTAGACGCTTCCAAGTAGCTCTTTAAGTAAACTCGATTGCGCAGTCACATGACCACGAGTTGTACAAAGTGATGTGGTACCAAGGTAAACACACTAAATCAGACGCTCTCTTTTTTTGGTCTGTATATCATTTCTACACATGTATTACAGAACGAACACTGATAATGTCTGTGCGGATGATCAACCAAAGGGACGTCAGAAATGCATTAGACTAATGGATTTAAAAAATAAAAGGGGGGGGGTTAAATGACGTACTCATGAAGAGAACAATTTCTACATGGTGGTAGAACTTAGTATATCACACTGCTACACAGGACTACAAATAAATGGACTAACATTGACCCATAAACTCACAAACATGGCTCTGTACGTTGGTCTTTTGATATGATACTATATGTAGTGTGTTTGAAGTTAGAAAACATATGGTGGTAAATGTGATTAATATAGAAATGAAATCTCAACTTGGTCTCGAAACAGCCGCTCTTAAATTATGATAAAAATAATAAAAATGTGCCCACTATACTTATTGCTCAAATGGTAATTTAAATCATGCTCACAGAGTGTCAAAATTAAGGTCAGAGTTCCTATAGTTTATGCCATTCAACCAAGTGGTTTAATCCTGTGAGATGACCTAGTCAAGAAAATGAAACAGTATAAACAAACTATAACTAAAGCACAGGGCTTGAGTAATCCCACAAGACATTCAGTGTGTTGCCATTGTCGGTGGTGTTCTCAGACTACAACCCAGTGTGAAAAAATGAGATATCAGAAACTGTTGTGAATGCAACTTTTATGTTCGCTCAGCTGTGTTTTAATTTTTCTTTGTTTTACCAATATATAGTTTTGCACATGGATACCAAATAGCATAGACTACCATAGTTTTATTAGAATTACTCAGAACGTTTTGTTTTCAAGGTTTTGGAAGACTTATGTTAACTCCAAGGGTCCTGTTCGTCTGACAACAAAACCGACAATGGCCACAAACAATGTCCTGTGGGATTACCCAAGCCCTGTGCTTCAGTTCTAGTTTGTTTATAGCGTTTCACTTTCTTGACTAGGTCATCTCACAGGAACGAACCACTCAGTTGAATGGCATAAACTGTAAGAACACTGACCTTAATTTTGACACACCGGGATCATGATTTAAATAAAATTCGCCTGAATCATTATTCTTCCAGCATTTATATGCCAGAGCGAACACACGTCAGTACTGAGAGGTGAGGTTGCTCTTGGGTGACCATTTTAAAGTCACTCATTGCTGCCCTTTTAATAGCTCTTAATCGCTGCGCTTTTAAAACTGATTGTGAGTCATTGATGTTCTGGATTGAATGTGCTTTAAAAAATAAAAAAAAACTGCCTGTAACTGCGCTCTAACGCTTTGTTTTTCTAATACTGTTTCCCCGCCCCGTGGGTTCCTGGGTGATTCCCTCACTCTCGCAAGTCCCCTTACTTTGTTTCCAGAGTAGGCATGGCCTCGATTGACTCATTATCCCTCCGGCATTTATGTGCCAGAGAGAACGCCCGTGCAGCGGGCATGCTGTTAGCGTGCCGAAGGCGTGCTTAAGGCAAGCCAGTCTGTGCCCGTCCGGGACCAGTTCGGACCATGGTCTTTGGCTTTTGATTTTATTAACTCTGCCTCTGACCCGATTACATATACTTTTGCTGAACTAACCACTCCAGCCCCCACACTGAATTGGTCTTGTGGTTTTATACCTCAACTTAACACTGACTCGCCTAAGATGGCTGATAGCCCTCCCATTTTTCTAAAGGGCTTCTTAAATCAATGTCCGGTCCACAGTAGCGCACCAGGATATCATCTTTCACACCTTAGATATGCATAATCCTGATGTCGTATGCATCACTGAAATCTGGTTAAATCCCATTCCGGTCTGGACATTATCCAGATGCACCCTTCGAATTACAACATTCTTCAACTGGATCGGCCGTCCCCAAAGCCGGAGTAGTCGCCGCTCTTGTAGTTAAGAAATGTTTTAACTGGCAGGTAATACAACTTGCACATAACCTGATGTGCGAGCTACTTATCAAAATGGAGGTTTCTTTGGCAAACTCTTTCCTCATTGTTTATCGCCCTCCCGGCTACATCACCAATCAGTTTGTGGACGAATTTATACAAACTCTAGCTGACTTCACCCTAATTTATCCTAAAATAGTTATACTCAGATTTTAATCTCCATCTCAACCAGCCATCTGAGCCACAAGCCTGTAAACTAATTTCTTCTTTAACAAACTATGGCTTTCCTCTGCGTCATCATGGTTCCACGCACTCAGTTGGCAATCAGCCCGACTTGGTCCTCTCAAATTTTCCAGAGCTCCAATTATTTGATCCTTTACCTGTGCTCTGTGCTTCCCTTGCCTTCCCTTGTGCTCATACGAAAAGCAAACCTAGACCTAAATTGAAATTTAAACGCTGCTGGTCTAAGGTTCCTCTTGAGTCCATTGTTGACTCTATTGAAATATTAACCTATCGGGGTACCAAGGATGGCACTAATGCATGTATCCCACTAGTCACAGCCTTACAGTAAACGGCAGGACCCATCTCAACTATTGCCCACTAGTACCGTACCTTCGGTCCCCTGGTATTCTCCAGAATAAAGGCTGCTGTGTCGGCACTGTGAACGGAAATGGCGCCCCGTGCCCGATTCCCCTACAAAATCATCCTATGCGCAAGCGCAGAACATTTACCATAACTCCATAAAAATTGCTAAGGCTCAGTACTACACAAACCGTAATGCTTCTTGCTCATCTAAAGAGCTTTTTCATGTTGCCAAAGAATTGTCCACTCATACTTGCCACGCTTTACAGTTTCTCACACACAAACCCACTGTGATTATATTGCTTCCTCTTTTAAAGAGAAGATGCGTGTTATACGCAAAAAGATATATGCAGAAAGAACCAACTCCCCTACTGTCACAGATCCTTCTTGTGGCCTGAGTGAACAGCCGCTTAGCGCACCTTCAAATTTATGACAGTGACGAAACTGGTTCTTGCGGCCTTGTCCAAGCTGAAATTTGCATACACGACTGACCTGATTCCATTGCATATTCTTCATGATCTTTCTGGTCGTCTTGCCCCCCTCTTTACAGAAGTACTTTTATATTCCTAGACTAATGGTTTCATACCCAAATCTCTTAAACATGCTATGATCTCACCTCTGTTAAAAAATAAATCACCTTGACCCGGTAATTGCTGAAAACTACCACCCTCTCTCTCTTCTCCCGGCTATGATGAAACCTCTGGAAGGGGTAGTCACTCCTCAACTTTTGTCCTTTTTTTTAGACCAATCACATTCTACATCCCCTTCAGGCTGGCTTCCGTCCAGGTATGGGTACTGAGTCAGTGATGGTGGTCCTTCACGACGACATTGCGATGTTGCAGGACCACAGAGAGGTTGGGGCCTTGATTCTTCTCGTCCTCTCTGCAGCCTTTGACACGGTTAGCCACCAGAGACTTCTTCGGTGACTTTCTGGAGGTAGGAATTTCGGGTAACCCTCTCAAATGGTTCTCGTCCTTCCTCTCCAATCGAATGCACACTGTGTCCCTCCCCCTTTTACCTCGTCCCCCATGGCGTTTGACTGCAGAGTCCCCGAGGGCTCTGCTCTTGCCCCACTGCTTTTCAACTTGTACATGGAGGCGTTGGCCAAACTAATTTCCAGTTATGGTGTGAACTTCTTCACTTATGCAGACGACACCCAAAAATGTTCCCAAGGAAAATCCTCCACAAAAGCTGAAAGACTGTCTCAGCAGTGGGGATCTGGATGGCCAATAATTGGCTTAAGCTAAATGGAGAGAAAACTGGAGGTTCTGGTGGTTGGCCCCATCTCCGCTGGACTGGGCTGGACCACTGAATATTGGCCTTCATCTCTAGGTCCCTGTCCTGAACCCTCCACCTCAGTTAAGAGCCTAGGTATAAAAATGATGGCCTCTGGCTCTAGAGAAGCACATTTCCTCAGTCAGTCAGGTATTGCCAAACTTAGAGTTCTGAAAAAGGTTCTTCCGTTTCTTCCAAATGATTCTAGGCAAAAGTGGAGACTGCTTCCATCATGGGATTGATCGATTACTGCAATAGAATCTATCTTGGTCAACCTAAGGCACTTCTCCATCGCCTTCAGATTCTCCACAATGCAGTAGCAAGGCTTGCCCTAAATGCTCCTAGTAGGTCACATTCCATTGATCTTTGTCGCCTCCACTGGCTTCCTGTCAGTAGTCGAGTGCATTTTAAGATTCTATGTATTACCCATCGTGCTGGGGCTGAATTTCATCAAACCAGACTTTCACCATCAACCGAAGAGAACTCTACGTTCTGCTAATCATTCCCTACTAGTTGTCCCCTGCTACCAGTGAGCGCGGGCAGGAATGCCCTCCACCCACAGTTATGGGGTATCCCTGTTTTTGCTTCTTTCCGAAAGCAGCTTAAAACACTGCTACTCTAATGCCTGTTGCAACCCTATCCTCTCTGTTCAGTGCCTTGATGCCGTCAGGTCTTTGCTGCGCACATTTTTATTATTTTGATCATGATTTAGCACAATCTGTGTTGTTGCAAGACCAAGTGGAGATTTAATTTCTATATTAATTAGATGTACTATGATATGATTTCCAACTTCAAACACACTACATATGTTATCATATCAAAAGACCATGGTACAGTGCCATATTTGTGAGTTTGTGGGTCATTGTTAGTACATTTATATTAGTCATTTGTAGTACCGTGATATACTAATGTCTACCGCCACACAGAAAATGTTTTCTTTGTGAGTATGTCATTTAATGGTTTCCACAGCTGCATATAAGTTTGGCAGTTTTTCAAACAATGTTTACTCCCTTTTTAAAAACAAATCCTGTAGTCTAATGCATTCCTGACGTCCATTTGGTTGATCATCCACACAGACCTACTTATTGGCGTTCCTTCTACAATACATATGTAGCAATGACATACGGACCAATAAAACCAACTAAAGATGGCACACAATTTCTTTTGGGTGTGTGTTTACCTTGCTACCACGTCACTTTGTACAACTTGTGGTCATGTGACTGCGTGATCGAGTTTAAGCGCTGACTGGCATACTGCAAGGTCAAAAGACGCAAAGCCCACTCAGCACTAACATTAAAATAGGGACTGAATAAGGTTAAACCGGTTTCGTTTTCCCCAGTGCGGCGAACAACCATAAGAATAGAACTGTTCAACTACTTACAATCCAGGCGGTATCCACGATGACAATATATTTACCAAGGTACATTCTGTTGAGCACCTGGTATATGGGCTACATTACTCACCATAATCGTACTTCTGATGCTTGAATCTGCTTAGATTCACATGCTATGCAAAGGACATCTAGTGGAAGCTGCAGATTATTACAGTTTTGGAAAATCTCAAAAAGGGAAGTCGACAGGGCGTGCCAGTAATACTATCCCTAGTGTTTGAGCACCTGATATACATACACACAATCAATTTGAGTAAAATGTAAAGGAACACTGGTTGTGTTTACTTGACACTCGAGTGATAGATTCCAAAATATCGACTGTTTGTCAACATGCACACCTACAACTATTAAATAGTAAGTCATTTGGCTGCGTTCCTAGGATAATTGGTGATTTTGTGCATCACAGAACCACCCCTTGTTTCCATAATAGGGTACTGCAAGTAAAGTATAGTGAGATTTATTTTTATTCATTTTATTGTTCATTTATAACAAGCTGAATACCAGCGAGTGGTTTCTAAGCGCGGAATCGGGATTCGAACCGGTGTTGCGCCGCATTGTCTTGCTTCCAAGACTAACGCGTTACCCCTGAGCTATCCTTCTTCCCCGATTCATTGTCTATACATAAAGCGATTAAGGAACATTCAGATTTCTCCATGTTCTGCAAGTAAGCTACATGCTGTGCATTTGACACGTCTAAACGCAAGTGAGTAGTTAGATTAATTTGTTTCATCATTCTTTAATGATGGAAATACAAGTAAAAATAGTGCGTTAGGAAACTGGTTCGTTTTGTTTTCAACTGTGGCATTATAAACCGATTGCTAGAATATATGTAACTGTGTATATATTATTTAGATTCAACATGATTAGTTGTCCAGAATGCAGGCATGTGTAGGCATACATCATAGAATCTTGTAGAGCATACCGTTTCAGCATATGGCATTTCACCAAAGCCAGATTTTATTATAGCTCAAGTCTGTTGCCAACCAGGGTTGAGTATGGTACCGCAGTGAAGGAAATTAGTAGCCGTCTTTTTGTCACCATAGAGGATAATAATTGAATCCTTTGAATATGTTTGACTTAAGCAAACTATGTCAGCAGTAACATTACCTGACTAATTTTAAACACATTTGTTTTTCTGTAGGTTGTGGTGTCACCAGTTAAATGTTTTATCAAGACCTACTGAAATAATACACATACCATTATTCCCCCGAGGAAGTCCTTGTTACTCCTGTTAATTAAATTATAAGTTACTCACCGTAGTGTCTAACGTACTCCGAGTACATAGTCCCCTTTCCGCCATACTGTATCAGCGTTCCGCGCTAGGGACAGCCGATGGAACCTTTTTCACCAGAAAATATCTTCTTCCCCTTTAAATGGGGACTATGGACTAAGAGTACGTTAGTCACTACGTTGAGTAACTTATAATTACTCATACGTCCCGTCCCCTTTCCGCCATACTGCATGGGCAATTACAACTGAATGTAGCCCCAGGGTGGAGCGGTGACACTCCTTAAAAAAACAAGTTCCTTAGAACCGTCTGTCCGAAAGCCGCGTCAAACTTAGAGCCGGCATCCAAAAATACAAAAAGTAGTGCTTGCAGAAGGCCAAAAGGGTGGCCCAGGTGGCCGCCCTGCTGATGACCTACCACGGGACTGGTCTCTGGAATGCGACCGTCATAGCCTTGGCTCGGACAGCCTGGGCATGCATGGGAGCTGGAAGTGGTTTACTATAGAGGCCTTGGATGCCTGATAACCCGGCTCTGACATCTCTCCCCCCACCCCTCCCCCCCGAAGGTGACAAAGAGCATCCGACTTGAGCAAACTCTTGGTCCTGTCCAGCTAGATTTTCAGAGTGTGTCTGACATCCAGACAGTGCAAGACCCTTTGAGCATCGTCCTTAGGATCAGCAAAGAAAGTAGGTAGCACAATCTCCTCATTTAGATGGAAATAAGAGACTACTTTAGGTAGGAACACTGGGTGCGTTTTCAGGGCAACCTCATCTCTGCGAAAGGTAGTGTAGGGTCCTGAAGCCACCAGTACCTGGATCTCCCTAACCCTACACGCAGATGTAAGACTCACCAACAGTGCTGTTTTAATGGTGACAAGCATGTCGTCCGCGGACGCCATTTGTTCAAAAGGTTTGTGTGCCAGGGTGTCCAACATTAAGGTCTCACACAGGGTGTGGTTTCTCGATGGGCGGGTAGAGCCTGGTGAGGCACACCAGATGTCGGGTAACCCCCGGATTGGAGGAAGAGACGACTTCCTCCTTCAAGTTTCGGTATGCTCCTATGGCTGCCATGTAGGTGCGGCATGTGTCTATTTACACCCCTGAGTGTGTGAGGTGTGCAGAGAAATATAGCATGTCGTCCAACGTTTAAGTGGGTCAATCTGCTGAGAGTCCACCCAGTGACCGAACCTAGTCCATTTACTTTTGTACTAGCACCTAGTAGCATCACTCCTAGCGTCCGGAATGATGTCTAGGTTAGCCTGTGACAGCACCAGATGCCTTAGTGTGACCTGCTCAGGAACCATGCTGCGAGGGATAACTTATGCGCGGTGGGGTGGATGACCCTGCCACCCGCTGCACTTAAGTAGATTTTGTTCTCCAGGGCCAAATCCCACATGCTGACCGCTAGGCTGCACAGAAGGGGATGGGGCCTGCTGCCACCCTGCTTGTTGATGAAATACATGCTGGTGGAACTGTCCGTTTGAATTAGGACCACTTTGCCACAAATAAGCAGCAGGAAAGCTTTGAGAGCGAGCCAGATAGCTTTACACTCCATCCAGCTGATATGGCCTCCTGCTCCTGGAGGGACCAGACTCAATCTACACTGTGGTTGTCCAGTGTAGCGCCCCAGCCTTCCAGGGAGGAATCCGTGGTGATGGTGACTTGAGGTGCTGCCTGCTGGAAGAGCTTGCCCGTCCGCCGGTTGCAGTCCCTGGACCACCAGGAGAGGTCTGGGTGGAGAGAGGGAGGAATGCTGAAAAGCTCCGCTTGGGAGGCCCGCTCCTAATTCCATGAGGTTGCGAAGTGCATCTGTAGTCTCATCTGGAGTCTTGTGTGGGGTACAGCCAGAAGGACCGCTGCCATGATACCCAATAGATGCTGGTACCACCAGGCTGAGGTCACTTCTCAGCTGAGAAAGTAACCTGTGGCCTTCTTGATGGCCATGATCTTGTCCTCCGAGGGAAAAACGCTCTTGGAGCTAGTGTCCCATATGAGGCCCAGAAAGGTCAGGCTCTGTGTAGGCTGCAGCTGAGACTTCTTGAGGTTGATAGAAAATCCCAGTTCGTGGAGTGTAATCATAAGGGCAGAGGAAGTGTGGTGAACCGCCTCCGGAGAGCCAGCCCCGATGAGCCAGTCGTCCAGGTACGGGTAGACATGGTGTCCTTGGGCCCTGTGAAGGGCCGCCACTGCATTCATAAGTCTGGCAAATACCCTGGGGCTGAGTTGAGGCCAAAGGGTAGAACCTTGTACTGGAAATGGAGGCCCATGATCCTGAACCGTAGAAGGGACCGATGAGGCTGCCAAATTGGGATGTGTAGCTACGCGTCCTTTAGATCCAAGGAGCACATCCAGTCTCCCCTGCACAGTGTCTCCGCATTGAGAGCTGGCGTAACCATTTTGAATTTTTGAAAAGTGAGGGAGAGGTTGAGGGTGAAGAGGTCCAACACAACTCTCAGGCCAGCCTGGTGGTTCTTTTGTATGGCGAAAATCCTGGAGTAGAACCCCGAGCCTCGCTGGAGGCACTGGGACTTCTTCCACCACCTGGCTCTCTAGGAGTGAGCGAATTTCCGCCAACAGAGTTGTGGTCCAACCTATGGGAATGGAGGGGAGGAGAGAGTAATCAGATGTTAACCTGTGGACACTACAGATAGGATCCAGGGGTCTGCGAACCTGACGCTAAGACTGTGCTTGGTGGGCAAACCTGCCCCCCACCGGAGACAAGAGACAAGTGGACGCGAAGCTGTGCATCATGCCTTCTTTCCCTCTGAGGCTGGTGAGGAGGAGGGGGACTGTTCCCCCCCCGCCCCCCCGTCTGCTATTTGCGCCAGTGCTGATTCAGAGGGCTGTCTAGACCTCCGTTCCTGGAAG
Source organism: Ambystoma mexicanum (assembly GCF_040938575.1). Lineage (NCBI taxonomy): Eukaryota > Metazoa > Chordata > Amphibia > Caudata > Ambystomatidae > Ambystoma > Ambystoma mexicanum. Next base: position 707,056,993 of record NC_090927.1, on the reverse strand, counting down.
CACCGGAGCCCACCGAAGGCCCTCCTCTTGTTGGAGCGTTGAGGCGACTGGGTGTATACCTTGGGCATGACCTTAGTGAGGATAAAGACCTTGCAGTTTGGGAACTGTTTTTCTTTTTATCTAACTCACCAGTGGAATCCCGGGGAAAGGGAGCAAAAGGGGGAAAAGGAGACCTGGACGCATCCTTTAGAATGAACCGAAGCGGAAAGAAAAAAGAAAAGTAAAGTAACACATGGAATAAAAAAAAAAATAATAATAATAAAATAAAGAAACAAATAAATAAATGCACGAAAATAGTGATGGGGAAAGTGAAGTGAAAAGAAAAACGTAAATGTGAAATGTGAAATGGCCAAAGGGTAGAGAGGGACTGCTGAGGAAGGGAATGGGCGCCTGCGTCGGGTCCCCCAAGGACCCGAAGGGGCGGGGGGGAAAAGTTGCTTGCTCTCAGCGCAGAATCCCAAGTTTAAAACGGAACACCTGTAAGCTAACTCCTGACTTTATGTTGTAATAAAGTTTGCTGTGGCAATTTTTCTCCCACTCATCCAACTGGTCCTGCCTCTCATTGGGGCTGTAAGGGGGTTGGGCTCTGTGGGAGGAGGGTAGCAGGGAAGGAGTGCGAGACTGAATGAGAGCCGGTGGGGAGGCATTGGGATCAACAAGGGCTGTCGCCGTGCCACCCCACTGAGGGTGTCGGCGCTACGACAGGTTCCTGCGCCCGAAAAAGGAGGGCCCCTCGGCGGGGGCCCCCCTTAGTGCCGATTCCCTCAGGAGGCACGGCGGGCAGGGGAGTCGAGGGGGGTCAGGGGGCCAAGCATTTCCCCACCCAGGAGGGGCTGGGGGGGTGACGTCATCTCGAGCGCACGGGCCAGCGCGCCCCAGCAAGCGACGCTATAAAAAAGCCCGGGAAATTGTAGGTGGCCTCTTTCTGCGGACTCCCAGCCATGTTGCCCTCCCACCCGCCCTTGCATTGTAGTACTGATGTGTGATGTTTTTTCTTGCAGACAAGCCCAGCGGATGTTACCTGGTGTTCCCGTTAGAAAGCACTGGCGGATACCACAAGGGGAACTGCACAGCCATCAGTTTATTATGAACGGCGCCCAGGAGTATTAGACTCAGGGGAGGCCCATGTTAATGGGGAGGGTTAGGGGGCTTGGAAGACCTTCCAACTCCAAATGTGGGTGGGGGAAACGGGAAGTGCATCGTTGGAAACAAAAAATGGAAAGCAACAATGAAGTCAGCAAGGGGGGGGGGGGGTGAATTGAAAGATTTCACAGTAAACGGGGCTCCGGCAAGTGGGTTGGAAACTGAGGGGAAGGGGGGCCCATGGGAGATTAGGGGTTGGTAAGGGGGGGCTCAAGAGAAGGGGGGAATTCGAGATTGGCAGCTCAAGCAGTTGTAAAGGAAACACGGGGGGGGGCTTGGAATGCGGGGGGTAGGGGCCAGGAGGAGCAGGGGGGATAGTTGGGGAGGACCCCTCTTCAGCTAAAGGCAGGGGAAGGGGATGGGGATAAGAAGGTCGCTGGGCTCTGGGGGGGGTATGTCCCGATCACATCTCAAAAGATGCCCTCCCACTCTGAGGAGATCTCAGGAGTGTGAGGAACTTTTCAAAAAAACCTGTCCTTACCGACCAATGGGGTGATAGGTGTTATTGACGGGGTAGCAGACGACTGCTGGGGCCAGTGCGTACTCTGTATTGCCGGTAGCAGGGTAAATCTTCCCTGTGATGCTGATGGATAAGCTTGTAGGCCATGTACCTGGTTGAGACTAGTCCCACCTTGCAACTCGTTCCCCCACCTGCTCCGCACCAAGGGACGGCATCTGACGAGCGGCCATTTTGTCAGGCTGCGTGCTATGTGCCAAAGTCATGGTGCTTGCCTCACTGGGCCCGGCCTCCTCCAGGACTCTTGGCTGTGGATCATGAGACCTACCCTGCACCTCAGAACGGGGCTTGGTAGGCGCGTTGCCCTCGGTTGCATCGCCGGTAGTGCTGCGTACAGGCACCCCTTGGACATCTGTCCGGTACTAGGGCATGGCCCCTCAAGTACACACCCGGTAAAAGAACCTTGCGGACCCTCAGCACTGTCTCCGTAAGGACGTGATGACCCCTCGTGATGACGCCTGGCGGCCGGTAGCTGAAGTAGCCTTGGTACCTGTGCTGGTGCGAGAATATGACTGGATCCACCCGCTCTGGCTTTTCCTTGGTAAGGAGTTGCCCGTGCGGGGTACGATCGAAAAAAGCGCCCTACCTTGGGCCTTGACTTGTGTCTGACAAAGTCCTTCAATTCCTCTGGAGTAGACTTCTGGAAGAGCTCTCTCCACCGAGCTAACCTGTTCAGAGCGCACGGTGTAAGCGCATCACACTCGGTACAACCCTCCCAGCTGTGATCTGGCCCAAAGCAGCGGAGGCTAAGAGCGTGTAGGTCGGACGCAGGGAAGAGCCCTTCGCAGGATGGACACCTGCTGAAGCCCGCTGGCGTCGACATTCGCCGGGGAGGAGTTTGGCGCCAGAGGACCAAGTACTTGATTAAGACCAAAAAACAGAAGACAATAATACCATACGCTCTGGGGAAGAGCGTATGGTATTATAAGGCCGAAGCCAAACCCAGGAGCGCTGGTGAAAGCTGCCCATTCCCATCGACGTGGAAAAGGGGCTGGGGAGTGGCACCAGTGGGCGGAGTCAAGGCAGCACATGCTCCCAGGGCAGCACCCCGCACACCTCTAAATTTAAAGGGGGAAGTTTTTTTCTGGTGAAAGGGGAAACATTTATAGAAATATTTGTACTTACCTATTTTTAGATGGTTAAAGATGTATACTTTTCTGTTCATAGTTAATATGTTTCCAGTGACGCACTGCTACAGAGCTACACGAGAAGGTCCACATTTGCATCATGTGGTCAGTTCTAGGGGTGCTCTTTGTAATTTTCCCTAGAATCTTTTAATTGTACTAGATTGCTGATGACTGGAACCATTCTGCGCGTTGCACACTGAGGCAAAGGGTCCATTGTGGGGGACAGCCTAGGAAACCCCAGACTACTGTAGCAGAAGCATCCATTGTTGCAAACGCTAGATACTAGGATCCTCTGCATCTCTGGTGACCGGAAACAATTTTTCTGATTCAATTCCTTCCCTGGACTGGTGGGTTTAGTCAATCTTGTGACCTGCAATGCTGTGCTGCTTTGGAGGATTTGGTAAATTTACCTGGATCGTCCTTGGGGCTGACCATCCCTTCAGGAGCATCCTCTGCAGCAGCACACTATGTCCAGAGTAGGAGCAGGAGACTGCAGATTTACAGCTTGTGACCAAAGAGCCTTGTCACATGTGGTGGCTGCATTCTACCTTGAAGATGAGCCTGCCTGGAGTAAGATCTCCCCGATATTAGGGAGAATTTTCCTTTCTGTGCTAATTCCCTTTAACCTTAGAGACCCCCAGCTCTTTTGCTGGACTCAGGGCTTTTTAAATGTTTAGTCCTGAGCGAGTGGGACCATGTTTTTCACTCACTCATGTGTTTTTCTGACTATGATTTTCTATGTTCCTTACTGTTTTATTGAGTCTGTTAAAGTCTATGAGAATATGCTTTTGCATTGCGACACACTGCACCTTTTGTGCAGTGCCACTGATAAATCCCTTGGGTTTCTCTTAGTGTTAATCTACATTTTCTTGGGTGAATTACTGTTCCTAAGAACAGTAAGATGACCCCTGTCTTACTTACCTTTACTTTATCGGTCCAGTACAGACATCCCTATGTGGCGTGCTGGGGGGGTGGGGCGATGGGGATTACCTAGTAATTCTTTTAACCCATTCCTCGGGTACCATTTTGGTACAATAACTCACTTGAATGGCTGGTGGCAGTGGTTTCTTTTTACTATCTAGTGACCTGTATCTGCAGGCTGATACCACAGCTGCAGTGCTGCACACAAGGGTGACCTTTTTCCCAAAATGGCCCCTGTCTTTTTCGCCATTTCTTGTTCATTTTTTCTAGGTTTTTACTCTGCTTGCATTCGTTTTGAGTCCTTTGTGTAGTTTGCCTTTGGCAGGCTTCAGCCCTAAAGCCCGCCCAGGCTCCAGTGTGTCGGGAAAGGCAGGAAGTGAGGAAGGGTCCCGAAACAACCCTGTCCTTTGTTTCTAGGTGTGCCTGAGTGAAACCAGTTCCTATTGGCCGACGGGCTGTCCTGAAAGGACAGCCACCCTGCTGTGCGAGTGACAGCTTAGGGCTGTGAATGAATGGGAACTTGCATAAAATGCAAGGTTTTTGGGACTAAGAGCAGAGTAGACCACTGGAGGACAACATCTGAAGCAGAAGACAAGACAAGAGAAGATGCCAGCAACACCCTTCTGGAGCAAAGTGCCTGGTGAAGCCCTGCAGCTGTTCTGACCCCATTTTTGACTCGACAGGGAAGACCCGTAAAGGACTACTTACTCCCTTACGCTGGTGGGACCAACTAGCCTCGAGACAAAATATTTTGGCGCAACACCTGACTTACTGTGACATTCCTAGGCTGCAGAAGCCCAATAGCCAGGGTACTTCGACCACTTGTGAGTGCATTGTCTTCTGAAATCCGAATCCAGCCAGATCTTCATCGGCATCCAGAGGACCCTACAGAAGCAGAAAATCAGCGTCCAGAGTCCCCTCACCAGAGTCCATGACCGACAGATAAAGGAAATCCCAACCAGAGATTTTCGTTCTTCTTTGGCACTAAAGAAAAGGTGCAAAAACCACAAAGACACTGAATCGACGCCAATCCATTGCTGCCAAGTCTCTCTCTCGAGTCCTCCCTTTCGTCTCCACGATCAAGGACCATGAACAAGGGTCTAGTGCATTGCTTTGTGAAGGCAACCAGCTGGCACACTTTTTTCATTTGTAATGTACTGTGGGGCTTGGGGTATTTTATCCTTTTGCCATTTGGGGTGCTTCCTATCTTTGGGAGTGCGATTTAATCCTACACCAAGTTGACCTCAAGTTACCTGCATTGGACTTACAGCTTGTGCTTTCCAAAGGGGACTCCTCTTGAGTTGCTGTGATTTCTATTTTGAACACTAACTATTAAAGAACATGTTTCTAAGAAGAGCATCAGAATTTTGAATTGGTCCATTGACCTTGGCTGTCCAGGCTTTGTAATGCTGCCTTCTGAACCTATTGACTTTGGCAGTGCTTGTTCCCCTACAGGTTTTAAACGTTGAACACTTTAATGCTCGGATAACTGACTGCCTGCATCCCTTTGGGAGAATTTAACTGTTCTTATAAGCTACCAGTCTGTTCTGATCTAACCCTAACCTTTCTTTCCTTGAAGACTCAATATTGCAAAGGTGATACTATATAAATGCAATACTGACCTCAAATGACGTCACCTCCCGGTGGTGGAACATGTGTAACATATACATGACTTACTCACCAGCTTCACTGTTCACTTTTTGAATTGAGTACTAACTTGGGATTAATGTTACAGTTATTGACTACTTTTTAAAGAATGCAATATCTGTATCAATAAATACTTTCTATATAACTTTAAGTGTCTAAGTGTTTAATGGGATACTTGTATTTACTGTTTTCATTGCACAGCTCGACAGCTCACATTACCCCTCTTAAGATAGGCCTGGCTGCTCAGTCACACTACCAACTTGTGTAGTACAGACTTATATTAAAAGGTGGGTTACCTAATACCAAGAGAAGTCTTGTGTAGTTCCACACCAGTTGGACTGCACTAATTCTTACCTGACATCCAAGCCGCCAGGTGTTGAGCCACCCGACACCCAACTAGGGTTTCTTCACCACTTCACCTGCTGGTGGGGTCCTCAGTAGGGGTGGGCGAAATTGCTGAATTCCATTCCGCTGACAAACTAGTGGATTTAAGGCAAAATATGCCCACTACGTCAATTTATCATGTGGAGCTGAACTGGCAGTTACTGAACCTTTTCAAGCACAAAATATTGTTTTTCAAAATACAATTTCAGTTTTTCACCCCTTTGAATTTCATTTTCCCCTGAAATGTATTTTTTTGTGCGCTTTGGGCAAGTAATCAATGGCATTGACAAGAAAAATTACATTTCAGCACAGAAAAAGTCACCACAAGATGAGGTGGAAATGGTAGAAATCACCCCTACTGGCGGAACCAAATTGTTGGCGAATTTTGCCAATTCAGTTTCGCAGGTGAACTTCCCCTCCCTTAGTCCTCTGTCATAGGAGAAGTAGTGGTCATCCAAGCCCGAGTGTCCTGTCCAGGTAGGAGTCTCCGGGAGCCACATCTGCTTCAGAGGTCGTGGTCACTGCTTGACCGGACCAAAGCCCTCCTTCAGGTACTGTCCCCCCGGACCTCCAACAGCGTGTGTGAGTGGTCTCAGTGATTCTAACATACTAGGCAGGGGTTTACAGAATTGGGGAGGAGGGGGACCAAAGAGTGCATACCACTCTTGTTGTCAATGTGGTAAGTCAGAAACAGGAGACTGACGAGGTGGCAACAGCAGTGACTTCCTTTAATTCTCACAAATGAAGAAATTACCCAAATTATCCCTGTGTCAAATATTCTTGTCTAATGAAAAGGGAAGATATCCAGAACGATCTTGTCAGGATATCAGTACAAACTAAAAGTCCTCTCCTCAAACCTGTGCTAACCTAATCTCTGTTCCTACCACTATTTCAAAAGAAACAAATACATGGAACAGTCCCTTGTCCCTTGCCCTGGAATTACTGTTGGTTTCTGACCACCACCCAGGTGCGTTTCCCTCAATAGGTAGACTTGCCCTTGTTACAGAGTCTCAGACTGTGTCCTTTCCAGTCAATCCTTCTTTTACATCATTATAAGTTTGCACAAGTCTCTGTTTAAGTTTTGTCCGCTATGGGGTGTCGTCCGGTCTGTTCTTTCCCCTCCGTTCAGTAAGGATGTTCCCCTGGTATCCTTTACCAGGAAGGTTCCCTGTTTTCTGGCCTGGGATGCAGCTCTTGATATTGAGGCGAAATGGGGTTTCGTTACTCCTCACCACACTTTGGGGTATATGTTCCGGCACCCCACCTCGGGGTCTTGCATCTCTCAACCCACTCAGGGGTCTCATTTTGATCACGCTACCTTGAGGTTGCGTCTCATGCCCCATCTTCTCTAGTCCTGCTTTGTGATATGTGGCTTACACCCCATCCTGTGGTATGGTTTCATTCACCTCACCTGGGGCTGATTCTTCCGCACCGCCTAGGGCTATGGTTTCTCTCCCTCCACCCTGAGGTCTGGTTTCAAGCACCCTGCTTTGTGATATAGTTTCTAGCAGCACAGCTTGCGTTCAGGGTTCTTTTGCCCAGCCATGGGGTATAGGTGGGTCTCTCCTCCCCAGAGCAGCAACCACCTACCTGTGGATTCCTTGTGGTGCTCCTCGCGCACAGAGCGCGAAGGTCGGCATCAGCCGCTCTGTGGCATCTTTTGTTCTCACCCTGTATTCCTGCAGCTCCAGTTCATCGGTCCCCAGTCGTCACCCAGCTCGAGTTCCGCACTTCTGTCTGTGTATTCTCGTTCTCCTCTACAGTACACTTATCAGCATTCCGTGAGCTCAGCCTCTGGCCTGCCACGCATGGCTCCTGCCCTTGACACCTCCAAAGGTGAGGGTTACGCACATGCCCAGCTCTGCATACGTCTCTTGTTCCTACCACTAGTTGGCTCTGATCACCCAGTCAGGGGCTCGGACGTCCCACGGCATGCTCAATATCAGCCGAACTTGTATATACTGAGGGTCAGAAACCACAACAACCACTCTTACAGGTACTTTCCAGTTAACAGACCTTTTAAGACCCATGTAACTAACAAATGTGTCATTGGAATTTTGGAGCTAAGAGTATAAATGCTGTCCCTTCTTAGGGACCTCCTGTCCTCCAAGTGGTGGTGGTGGGGGGGTTACTCCCGGTTGGAACCCACTTCCCTTTCCCCTATGGGGTGCTTAGCCTAGTGTGCTGACCTCCCTAGTGCCAAAGGGGTGCCACCCCCAATTGAGAGGGGACAAATCTCATGGATTCATTAAACCATTTAGCCCCACAGGGATTGCAAGTGTGTGGGGTCCACTTAAACTCTGCCCTTGCCTGCATTTGGCAGTGGAGCTTTGGCTGGTTAACTCCTAGAGTATACAAATTGGCAGTGCACCCACATCAATCTTCTGAATGTATTTGTAAAATGTGTGTTTTTACTTTTGATACTTACAAGTTGACTAGTTTTCAGGTTCTTGCCTGTGAAATTGAACAGCTGGAGCACTGGGGTTTGCTTACCTAATTAGGGAAGGATGCTTGTGTTACAGGTGACTGCCGATATTCATAAGACAGGTTGTATTACGTGGTTTAGCGAGTTTTCCTTTCCCTACTTGTTACCGTTTTTGCTATTAACTGTGTTTTTATAAAAATTAGTGTAGATTGTTGAGAGGTTAACCCTTTAAGGTGTCTAATATGCATGGGCTTTGGGTCTAATAAGCAGAGTATTTGTATTTATCTACATGGACCTCTATTGCTCAACACTCTCTGGGTGCAGTTCGTGCATTCATATCAGACCCTACATCTCGTGGGTCTGCCTTGATCTTTACACAGCACATTAAGAGTTGAAATAATATATACTTAACAGCTCATAGAAAAGGAAAAGGGCTGGGTGTCTCAGGAAACAAACCAGATATGTGGCTCTTTCTACTGATGGCTAGGGTGAAGCTGGGCTGATGACTAGTGGTTCATTAGACCCACAACCTGCAATTGATCCTTCCTTTAGCATTTCAAGCTCCAACTCCGAGGTCGAGTCTCAACAGAGGTTGGCAAGAAAAAAGCTCAACATAGAAGAACTTAATACAAGACTCAGGTTCACCAACTAGATGCTTCTAGGATTTATAAGGAAACGGAGAGAACATTTGGCAACCCTTACAACAAAGGAACTACAGCACAACCTCTGCATTCACTCCTCGCATTTTACAGAATGGTGGGGGTCTGGATGTCCAGTCAGCACAGCTAGCCTCCAGTGGGAGTTGTTCCCTTTCAGGTGAAGTGGAAGACAACTGGCTGCAGAGTTTTGGACTCATCCCTCGCTTCTTGCCTTTCAGACACACCGAAGACAAAACAGCCACTGAGGTCACTCTCGCCTAGAATCATAGGGGAAAACCTCTGAAACCGCAAGCACACAAGAAATGGCAAAAGAAGGAGCCCACAGTTTTAGAAAAATGGTGGCCCTCTGCAGTACCGAGGCTGAATTAACAGCCTGCGGGTAATGAAAAAAAAGTTATAAAGTTAAAACCACTGCCACTAGCCAGTCATGTAAAACTGGCAACTTTAACAAAATGTTATCAGTTAAGTGAGAAAGGGGATACATTGTATCCCCTCAGCACTCCACATAAGGTGGGGTGTCCCGGCTCACTATATAAAATGTAAAGGGGGATGAAAATCCTTCTTTACTACTTGGGAACTGTAGTTCACCCAACTACATCAAAGAGAAATTAACAGGGGAGGCCAAAGGAGCAACCCAGCCTAAATTCAAAAGTTGTAGGAATATAACTTCAACCATACACTATGGATACACATAAAAAAGTCACCCATAAAAAGAGTAAAAGACTAGGTGAGTGGGGAAAAGATTCTCCTTCCCCTGGGGACAAGGTAAAATAGTTATAGTCAAAGAAAAATGTTCTGGGATTGACAAAGGCCAGGAAGATGTATCATTGATATGAAAATCTTACACAACAACGTGCAGATCCAAGTCATTGCTTTGGGGGGATGGGGGTAGGGGGATAGAATAAGCCAAACCCCTAGTGGCTTGGCTTCTATTCCTGTTCCTTTTTTAACTGTTTCAAGAGAATCGTCTACTGCTTTGACAAACAGAACGTGGGCATGTTGATAAGTGTAGCTTGTGTTTCTAAACCATGTGTGATGTTTGATGAGGGTTACCTCAGCCACCACCCTTCCTTGCTTCATCTGTATCGTCAAGTGAGTGCTTGATAATAGAATGTTGCTTGCCTTCTGCTAGAGTTAATGATCTAAGAGCGCAAAGTCGCTGGCACCCCACTAAACTGCTCCTCTACCTAATCCTATTGGGCCCTATTGAAGCTAGCCATAATGGTAGTATTGTTGGCAATATGCATTTGAACACAGCAGAAGTTGCACCTTTCTTTCCAAGAGTGTATATTCTCTTGCTCTTTTTTATCTGGCGGCACTACGGAAGTGGCTGGGGGAGTGCCATCTCTTTTGTAAGTGGTAGTAACTACCAGAGAATCCAATTTCAAGAGACACTTTATGAAACAAGGGTCTGTGGATGAAGGTTTAAAGCACTTATCTATGCACGGGTTGACTGCTCAGTTCAAACAGGTGAAGAAAGTGAAGGTAGGAGACGTCTGCTGAAGGACTGTAACAAAGGGATGTATTGACCTATCTGCTGTCTTCTTAAGAAGGTCGTTGTTAGGCAAGATTGTGTGCAGTACCGTTTGGGGGACTACAGCAACCTTGACCTCCTGGCAATAGGGCCCGAACCTTTGGTATAAGTCTGTACTACACAGGTTGGTAGTGTGGATGAGCAGCCAGGCTCATCTCAAGAGGGGTCAATGTGAGCAGTAGGGTTTTTACACAGAGCTTCACAGCGACAAGTATTCAAATAAACTCTTACAATCAAGGTTTCTTGATTAAACAATTATTCATTTGTCAGTTGAATAAGTCTTCAGAAGGGAGCAATATATAAGAAACACAAATACATTTAAAAATAAACACTCTTAGTTTCTCTAAATCCGCAAGTACCCATTTGGGATTGTACACAGATGTTTCCGACACCCTGAGGTGACAAATAACTAGGACACTGTGGACATTAATAAATCACTGGCACATTTAGAGCAATACTGAGTTGGTTGTCAAAGAAAAGGGTTTAAGAATAAAACAGAGATCAAACAAATATTCTGAAGCAGGCAAGTACTTTTGAACCCTGCATGCAAAGTAAACTAACCTTTTCTTTGAGGAAAGGTTAAACACAAAGTCAGAGGTGAGAAGAGTCTTTCAGGGAGCCAGGCCAGCCAATGTTAATTGAGCAAAAGTCTAGGTGACCTGAAGCACTTCTTGCAAGTAAGCAAAAGTATTTCACAATGTTTTAGAAGTCCTCTTCAAGTTCTTCTTCGGTTCCTTCGTCCAGTGGTCGACTCTCCATCCAAGCAAAAAGCTACACCTTTTATACAGGTTTCTCCCATTCATTCGCAACCTAGCAGTCAAATCACACAGCAGTGTGGCTGTCCTCCAAGGACAGCCCTCCAGCAAATCACCCTTGGGTGAATTCCTGTAACCAAGGAGACTAAGCACAGGGAGTTTCGTGCAGCTCCCTCACTTCCTGCCCCTGCCAGACACCCTGGAGTCTGAGGCAGGCTTCATTGTGAATCCCGCCAAAGACAACACGAACAAAGGGAACAAACCTGGTTTGGCGCGCAGAGTAAATCTCAAGAAGGACCTTTCCAACAAGACATGGCAAAAAAACAAGACCGGGGTCAATTTGACAAAATGTGCACCCATGAGTCTCTTGCTGCAGCTGCGATTGCAGCCCGCGGTAAAAACACACAATGGTAGTAAAAAGTAAACCACTGCCACCAGCCATTAATTGTTACATGAGAAACTAGACAAAGGGGATACTAAGTAACCCCTCCAGCACCCTATTTTAAGATTGTGTATGCTGGGTCTAGAAAGTTACAAAATGTAAGTAAAATCAATTTCACTTCACTGTTCTTGGAAACAGTAGTTTCACCAAGAGAAGGTATTAAACCTTTGGGAAATCTAAGAGACTTCCCTGTGTCACGGCACTGAAGGTGCTTTGTGTTACAATGTAAAGATGATGCCTGTGGAGTTAGTCGGACTCCAATGTCAAAAGAGAGTGTGGGAAAAAGGTCTCACTCTCTCGAGGTTAAAAATTAAAAGTCTGAAAGTCCAGCAAAAAGAGCTTGGGCTCTGCAAGGTAGAAGGGAAGTAACACATTTCTGACAATTCTCCCTAAGAGTCATTATAGAACAGCTGGTAAGCAATAAGTGAATTTGACAACGGGTCTTGTGTCACATCTGGGGATGGTTCAGTATAATCGTCAGGGTCTGTGCCAGGTTCGTCATATAAGAAGGCATCTACATCTACTTCAATGAAAGACTATTCATAGGGGCCAGTCTGTTGTACCCTAGGAATTTTGGACGGAGGCTCCCCCTCTCCATGAGAAGAACAAGTTACTCTCTTACCTGGTAACGTTCTTTCGATGGGATGGACCGACGACGTATTCCATATCTATGACAGTAATAACCACAGCTGTGCTGCTTCGGAAAATCTTCGGAAAATCTTTCGCCGTCTGCGTCCTGCGTCGATGTCGATACGCCGCCCTCGAGGACCTCCTCCGACGGCCGACGTCTCTGGATGTTATAAGTAGGACGCACAACGCCCGTAGCCTCAGTTGTAGCTTTTTCCCCAGAACGTGTGGCACCAGCCTTCTGCCAGTCTGACCACACAAAGCCTTGTGGAAACGTAAGCTGCAATCGCATAAGAAATTCTGTAGCGGGGAAGGCAGGGAGGGAGCGATATGGAATACGTCTTCGGACCATCCCATCGAAAGAACGTTAACAGGTAAGAGAGTAACTTGTTCTTCGAGGGGATTGGTCCTCCGACATATTCCATATCTATGACAGACTCCCAAAGTAGTACCAACGTAAGGAGGTGGGAAAAAGAATTTAGAAGATAGAAATTTAGAATGCCCAATCAAATTGCAGAGTAAAGGACCGCCTTGCCAAAGGCCAGATCCTGCCCACGGATACAATCGAGGGAGTAGTGACTTGCAAAAGTATGGACCGAAGCCCAGGTGGCTGCATCACTGATGTTACGAATAGGAACACCCCTCTGCAGTGCAGTAGAGGCAGCCATACCCCTGGTAGAATGGGCCTGCAAGCCTATCGGAGGGTCCTTACCCGCCAAGCGGTAACATTCAGAAATTGCCAGGATAATCCATCGAGACAAAGTCTGCTTAGTAACAGCTTGTCCCAAACGCCTTCCAGCGTAACCAATAAAGAGTTGATAGTCCACTCTGACCCGGGACATGCGTGAAATATAAAAGCTTAAAGCTCTCCTAGGATCCAGCCTATGGAGCCTCTCCTCTTCCTTACCAGGATGCGCAGGAAGATAAAACGCCGGAAGAATAACCTTCTGGCTTAAATGAAATTCCGACACCACCTTCGGAAGAAAGGAAGGACGTACTCTAAGGACAACCCTGTCCTTGTGAAACACAGTGAAGGGTGGTTTAACTGAAAGTGCCTGTAATTCACTCACTCTGCGAGCGGAAGCGACCGCAACTAAAATACAGTTTTAAGAGTTAACAGTCTCAAAGGGCAGGAATGCAAAGGCTCAAACGGAGCACCCATTAGAAGCTTGAGAACAAGGTTCAAATCCCAACCGGACACCTGGGAAGGTGACGGAGTGAACACATTAGTGAGCCCTTTTAGAAACTGAGAAATTAAAGGAATTTTAAAATAAGAACACTCTTCAGATGAGCGCTTAAACATGGACAGTGCCGCCAGGTAACCTTCATGGGTACCCACTTGCAGGCCCTTGTGGGCCAAAGAAAGCAAAAAAGACAGAACCACAGGAATGTCGCATGAAAAAGGATCCACATTCTTAAACCTGCACTAGTCGCAGAACTTTCTCCAACGGCAACGTGACAGGGACTTTGTTGCCGGCCGTCTGGCCGAAAGCAGCACCTCCATCACCTCTTCAGGGAGGTCCCAATCCTTATATCTCAACCTTTCAGAAGCCAAGCATGAAGGTTGAGGGATCTGACCCCTGTATGGAGAACCTGACCCCTCCCCCTCCCGTGAGAGCAGATCATTTCAGTAGGGAAGACGACGTGGAGGGCAGATGGACAAGTCGAGAAGGTCCAGGTACCACGTCCTCCTGGCCCATGCCGGAGCAATGAGGATCATCCGAGAACCGAACCTCCGCAACCTCCGCAGCACTTGCGGAATAATGGGGACTGGAGGAAACGCGTACAGCAGTGGGAATGACCACTCCACCACAAACGCGTCTCCTAAGGCTCCTCTTGGAGGAAATTCCTGAGAGCAGAACCTTTTGCACTTCCGGTTGACACTGGAGGCGAAGAGATCCACTTGAGGGGTCCCCCAAAGGGCGAAGATCTCCATGAGAATCTCCTGAGCCAACTCCCACTCGTGAGAGATCACGCTCTGCCTGCTCAGAGCGTCCGCTGTCTCGTTTTCTTCTCCGGCCAGATGAACTGCCGAGACCAAAATTTCCTGCTGGATTGCCCAGAACCAGAGCTGCATCGCCTCCCTGCACAGAGGAAGTGACCCTGCTCCCGCCCCTTTTTGTTGAGGTAGTGCATGGCCACTGTGTTGTCCGTCAGAATCGGGACATTCTTCCCTCGCACAGTCGGCAGAAAAGCCTTCAGGGCAAGCCTGACGGCCCTCAGCTCCAACAGATTGATATGGAGCCTGGACTCTGACGGAGACCAACGACCGCTGACTCAGCTCGTTGGCATGAGCTCCCCATCCCGTGAGGGATGCGTCCGTCACGATCGTCACCTCCGGCCAGGGTAGCCAAAATGGAGCCCCCTTCATCAGATTGCCTTTGACGGCCCACCACAGAAGGTCCTGGGCGACCGAGGGTGGCACCTGAATGGGGTCCGACACCCTGCCGGAGGACTGAGACCACTGGAGCTTGAGTGCCCATTGCAAAGCTCTCATCCGTAACTTGGCCTCTGGCACCAGAAGAATGTAGGATGCCATGAGGCCGAGCAATCTCAAGAAATCGAACGCAGGAGACTCTGGGCATGTTGGAACATTTGCACCATCGGCTGAATGTGATGAGCCCTCACCTGGGGAGGAAAACACTGCCCCAGGGACGTGTCGAGCACTGCTCCGATGTACTGGAGCCGCTGGGTTGGCGTCAAGTGGGACTTCAAGTTGAGGGAGTGACAGGTGACGGACAGATGATCCAGGACTTGCTTGGGAGAGCGCACCCTGATCAACCAATCTTCCAGGTAGGGGTAGACGTGAATCCCCCCTTTCCTGAGATGCGCTGCCACCACTACCATAGCTTGGTGAAGACCCTTGGGGCGGAGGTCAATCCGAACGGCAGGACCCGAAACTGAAAGGTACTTGTGCTTTGGATGGATCGGCACATGAAAATAAGCGTCCGAGACACCCCAACCAGTCCTGAAGTTGAAGGGCCTGGAGGACTTGAGAAAGAGTAACCACCTTGAACTTGTCCTTCCTGAGGAGTTTGTTCAAACCGCTCAAGTCCATGATGGGTCTCAATCCCCCATCTTTCTTTGAAATCAAAAAATAAGGGGAATACCATCCCTTGTTCCTCTCTGCTACAGGCAACAGTTCTATGGCACCTTTCTCCAGCAGGGATTGAAATTCCTGCGCAAGGAGCGGATCCAGACTTTTCAAAGAGAGGTTCCCTGGTGGATTGTCGTGAGGCCTCTGCCGGAAAGGAAGACAGCAGCCGTGTGCTATGATCTCCAGAACCCACACATCTGAAGTAATGGCACGCCATTCGACAAGATGCTGCGCCAGCCTTCCCCCAACCGGCGAACCATGGGACATGGCCTCATGACTGAGCTGAAGCTGCTGCGGTGTTGCCTGAAGACAAAGAGGCAAAAGCCAGAGCGGCCTTGGAACCTCGAGTACCTTGTTTTCCACCTCTGGCACTCCTACGGTGGCCCCTTTGACTAGCAGCTCCTTTCGCTTTACCAAAGGATGAGTAATTAATGAAAGGAACCTCCCCTCCATTGCTGTCCCCTAGGACGAAAAGGCGGAGGTTGGCGAACTGCAGCGCCCAATGACTTCACTGCAGCTTTTGAGGTCTGCAACCTCTCAAGGCTCTCGTCAGCCTTGCTGCCAACAAGATGGAAACCATCAAAGGGCATGTTGAGGAGCCGGGCTTGCACATCAGGAGCATACCCCGATTTCCGCAACCGCGCAAACCTGCGTATATTATGGTGCTCGCCGCCATGGACCAGCTGACGCAATCTGCCATGTACAAACCCAACTGAACGGCATGGCATCCTTGCCATCCTGGACCATAGCAAGAAAACCATCCCGTTTGTCCCCTTTGGGAATATGATCAGCCACTAAGGAAACAGTTCCACAGAGTGTGCGTGAAACGTGACAAGGCACGTACGGAGTTGGCAGCCTGAAGAGCCATACCCCCTTGAAGAAAATACTTTCTTCGCCCAACCATCAAACGCTTGTCGTCCCTATCAGGAGAGATGGTAGGATACGACGCCTGCTTTGCTGGGGCCGTAGCCGCCTGCACCACCAAACTCTCCGGAGTGGGGTGCGTGGTCAAGTAGCAGGAGTCACCACTGGCTGGGTGGTACTTTCACGGCAAAGACTTGCCCACTGCCGGGAGACTCTCTGGAGCAGTCCAAGCCGCCGCCGCCCTCCTCTGTAGAGCCATATGGAAAGGCAGTACCGGGTCAGTTGGTGGACCTTGGTCGAGGATATCCGCGAGGTCATCCTGAAGAAAATCTCCTGGGGGAGCAGACCACCCCAAGTACTCTGTGACCCTTGACATAAGGCGCCGGAACGAGGAGTCGGCATGGGTGCCAGGCTCAGGCCTACAAAACTCCACCTCCGGAGAGGTGTCCAGACCACTGGCATCATGCAGTGACTGACAGAGATCCTCAATCTGACTATGTCCCGAGATAATCTCATCTGGTACCATGTCTGGAAAGATGCCATCATCAGAGCCCTCATCCGCCTCCGAATCAAGATGGTGGAAAGTTGGTACAGAATGGGGAACAAAGCCATGTTTTGCCTTGGCCAGAGCCTTTCTAGGGGGTACCCCTGTCGAAACAGCCTTGAAAGGTGTCGAGTGAATCGGCGTTGATGCTGAACGCGGCGCCGACAGCATCAACGGCGTCGACACAGGCCTCGAGGGCGGAGCCCCGAGCGTGTCCTTAGACAGCCTGGGCGCCGATGGCGTCAACGACTTCCTCGGGGGCGGAGCCTCGAGAGTCCCTCAAGGACCTCAGTGCCACAGGCGTCGATGTCTTCTTCGAAGACATCCCAGGTGCACACGGTCTCTAGCGCGTCGAGGATCGGGACCTGGAACGGGCATGACTAGAATGATTCCCCTTGTCCGGGCGGGACCTTTCCCGCGAATTGCGCCGACCACCCGAGCCCGAAGACGTACGAGCGGTGTCTCTAGTACGGTCATGCCCGACCCCACTCGGAGGCGCGGACGGACCGGTGCCCTGCGATTCAAGAATCGTCAGCATTTTCTTACTGAAGGAAGCCCATTCCTCCGGAGTCGCATGCTTGGTGGGATAAACGACCCGCCGACGGGTGAAGTCCTCGGACGAGGATGGGTAAAGCGACCAATGACGGCGCTTCCAGAGTGCCTCGAATAGGCAGAGGAGTGGCAGGACCCACTCTGGGACAGAGACCTCCCCTAGACTTACGACGATGCGGAGAGTCGCCCCTCGAATTGTCCGTTGAAAGCCCAGTGGACCTCGACTTCTGGGGCTTGGACACCTTACCGACTGACAGTTTCTTCTTGCGCTCCCGCAAGGCTTTGGACATAAGCGACAAGCAGTCGACACAATCAGCCGTGTCGTGGGCATCCCTGAGGCACTAGAGGCAGGCATTGTGCGAGTCCGTCACCGACATCTTGGACCCGCAGTCCCCGCATTTCTTGAAGCCCGGACGCGGGGTGGAAGAAGAGGAAGACATCTCGAAAACTTCTTACAACCGAACAGGTTTGAAGAACCGAAAGAACAAACTCCAAAGAGTCGAAAACCAGAACTGAGGCTACGGGCGTCGTGCGTCCTACTTATAACATACAGTGACATCGGTCGTCGGAGGAGGTCCTCGAGGGCGGCGTATCAACGTTATCGACGCAGGAAGATTTTCCTAAGCAGCACAGCTGTGGTGATTACTGTCATAGATATGGAATACGTCGGAGGACCCAATCCCCCTCGAAATGTGTTTATGTCTGAAAGGGTGTTTATTTACTTTAGATATTTTTATTGCGCAGACCATGGACCAGTGGGCTTAAGGGTGCAACAAAGACAGACCTCAACACAAAGCAGGTGAGTAGCAAACGGGTCATGGGAAACTGGTACATGCAGATTCACGCAAACAGAAGCCTTTTTAGTTTCTCCTTAAAGAGATCGGTCTACTTTAGGCAACCAAGTTCCAAAGGCAGGTCATTCCATGCCTTAAGGGCTGCATTATGAAAGGCCCCCTTTGAGGCCTTCAGGGTCCTGCACCTAGGAAGCAACAGCTGCTCTTGATTACTAGATCTAAGAGCTCTCTTGCGAGTTTATACTATTAGAAGCTCCTGAAGGTAGACCAACATTTTGCCCTATCTACATTTGTGGGTGATACACAATAGGCAGAACAGGAGCCTTGACTTAACGGGGAGCCAGTGCAGCGTCAGTCTAGCCACTGAGACATGGTCTCTCCGGGCGAGTCCCAAGACCACACGCACTGCCCCATTCTTAATTACCTGCAGCCTGTTACAATCTGTTAATACCCGCAAGCAGGCTACAGCAATAGTCTATCTTGGCCCCCCACAATTGCTCTTGAAGTGGTCTTTGCATTGGTTTGGGTGATAAAAGGTTGAAGGTGGGCCAGAAGCTTAATATAAGCGGAGGTGAACACCAAGCTACCAACGTGCGCCTTCATATTAAGGTGTTGGTCAAATATGACGTCTAATGTCAACATTCTTTGGAGGAACTATTTTTGAGTCCCCAATGTGAAAGCGCTTGTAGACTGGAGCGTGTTTCTGTATCATACTCGGAGATCCGACAATCAGAATCTGTCTGATCTCTACTCCGAGCCAGATTATTTTGAACCATCCAACGCTCTACGAGGGCGTAAATCCTGTTCAATTGTGCTTCTTCTGTTTCATGTATCCCAGAAATAGGGATGACACACTGCATGCATCAGCATAGTTTGTAAACACCACCCCCTCTTGTTCCAAAAGGGCAAAGCATGGTGCCGTAAAGATATTATACAAGCAAGGCGAGATACATGATCCCTGTGGAACACCGTATTTGAGGGTTATAGGTGAAGCTGCTGCCTCCTGAAAGTAATCTCTACTGTCCCGATTACTTAGGAAAAATATCTAGTAAGCTGCTGCAGACGAAAGGTTAGCAACATCCCTCAACCTGTTCAACATGATGGAGTGGTCCACCAAGTCGAAGGCCGCCGACAAATCTAGCAGCATCAGCATGGATGCTTTTTTTTGTCCATACGTTCCAAGAGCCTAGCCTAAACCCAGATTGATGGTTGTTCAGAATGGGAAATTTGTTCAGATGGTCGGCAATTAGGATATACGCTACCCGATCCAGAACTTTAAGCAGGAAGGGGGTGCTGGTAATAGGCTTGTAGTTAAGTGGCATATCCATGGGTAACCCAGGTTTTTTAAGGATGGGGTTATCCAAGCCGTCTTTAATTCCAAGGGCACCGAGCAGTCCACAAAGAATGTATTCACAAATGTACAAATGGCTTCTCGCAGAATGGGTGAGCAGGTTTGGATAAACGGCCGAGCAGGGATCACCCTTAAACTTGGTGGCCTTTAATTGCTCCACAATAGTAGCCAAATTGAGGGATTGAAGGGCATCTGACAAGATCCCCATTCGAACCTTCTCCTGATATTATAGTTTGTCTGTTTGGTTCTTATTTTTTACGGGCAATATCTACCATGATACCATTCAGCTTGCCCTGCATGGCTTCCTGAATCGCTGAGCACCAGGCTGCATCCTTCACTAAGAGGCCAAAGTCAGTAGTGTGTAGTTTGTTACTTAAGAACCTTAAAAAGCTCTTTTATGTCTGACTGTGCATTCTGTAATCTAGTATTGAAGCAATTTATTTTTTAGCATCAGCTTTTGCTACCCTGTATACTTTGGCTGCTCCTATATAGGCTGCCAATGCTAAAGGGGTGGGGTTAAGTTTCCACCTACAAAAATGTAGAAGATTGAAGTTTTTTTAATTTCCGGGGAAAACTAGGAATTATTTTTTTTCACTTCCTTGAGCATTCTCGGTTTTAGTGGAGCCAACATATTTGAGATATTATCAATATTAGAAGAGAGTCTTCGACATCTCGTCAGAGGATTTTATATCAGGGAAGTTAACCATTAGGCTCAGCAGGGGTTCAATCCGCTTCAGTGTAGGTTTCTAGCTAGAACCCCTTGAGTCTTACCATCCTTAACTTTTCTAGGGAAATCCGCCTTTAAAAATAAAACAAATGAAGCCATCTTATCCATGGTACTTTCAAATCTATCTTTAGTCCAGGGACCACTAGAAGGGATATACTGGAAAGGAAATGCACTTTCCTCTTCTTGTGTGTGTGACAATGGGGAGGCACATTGTGTTTCTGTGGCTGTGCAGGCTGGACAGGTGATTGTAAGGGAACATTAGGCGTGGAAGTGCTTTTGCTCGGTGTAGGTTTGAAAACGTGCATCAAATGATTAGTGGACACAAAGCTTTTGAGAGGTGCTGAAGTGCCTGTTTAAGAGCTAGATTTAGCGACCGATTTGCCACCTTCTGACAGTTGTGCCTAAACTTGTGGCAAGGTTATATGTTTGTGCTTATGTGCCAGCACCCTGTGGGCCGCTACCATCTCGGTGAATGTAATATGTGCGCCCTTATTGTCAGAAGAACACTACATAGCAGTGCGGGGCGCCTGCCTTATGGAGCTGGGGGCGGGATCCTGGAAATCTCCCATCGGCTGTCGGATGTCACCCCGGTGTCACTTATGACGCTGCAACAGTCTTGTTCTGTAACAGACTTATCAACACTGGTTTGGTATTCAGACAATGAGGTCGTCCAGCGCTTTAAAAGTGTTTTCGGCCGAAAGAGCTCTCACACTTTGCACAGAGTTTCCTGGTGGTCATGAGTGAGACAAAGGTTACACACGTTGTGTGTATTCCTCCAGGGAAACTCATTTGCAAGGTGGGCAAAACTGAAATGGCATCTTCCCCATTATAAGCGCCGGAAGACCGCAAGATGTAACAGAGATTGAAGGGAAATATGAATGGCAGCATTCTCCAGTGGAAACATTTTTGAAAAGTTATCCCCCGCTCCCCTCCCGTCTCCATACTGTGTAGGCTGAAGGTAGGCATTCAACACAGTTCTTGGATCTCTAGACGGTAGGAAGTTCTCATTGAAATTTTCAGGAAGGTCTCGTCGAAATTCACTAGATACGTCAAGCGGGAGCATCAAACAAGCGATAAGGGAGTACATTTTCAGTTAAGACACGCATTACTTACCGTAATAGCATTTCTGATGATTGTATCTGCTTAGATTCACATACTGTGCATATGGTCCGACATCCAGTGGTAACAGCGGAGTATTGCATCTTGTCTTTCGGGGACTGAAAGGGGGCGTCGGCGTAGGCGTGTATGTAACACTATCCCTATCATGACGTACAGTGTACCCAAAATCCCTCACGTGCCGAGGTCCCTCTGATTGTATTTTTTCTGCTAGAGGGAGCCCAAGGCTATAGTGAGTGAGTACATAAAGAGAGAAAGTAGTAAGACGTCTATGTTTCTTACACCCCGAGCGGGGAGGAAGGGTGGGCGCATGTGGATCTAAGCAGATACGATCACCAGAAATGCTATTACGCCAAGTAATGCATGTCTTCTGATGTTTATTAATCTGCTTAGAATCACATGCTGTGCATAGACTAGCGAGCAGTACCCGGAGTTGGAGGTGGGTTGTGAGAAGGAACAGTAGAGAAAAAATGTCTTAGTACTGCTTGTCCCACCTGAGAATCAGACCTAAAATGAGTGTCTAGGCAATAGTGTTATGTAAAGGTGTGTATAGAACTCCAGGTTGCAGCTTTGCAAATGGACTCAAGGGGAACATTTGCAATATATGCCCCAGTGCCTAGAGTAGAGTGTGCTCTGGGTTTGAAGGGCAGTTCTCTTATCAAGAGAGAAACATAGTGCAATGCATTTGACAATCCACCTTGAGATAGCCGATTTAGAGACAGGATCTCCTTCTCTACCAGCTGCCACTGAAACGAAAAATGGGTAGGCTTCTTTCGGCCATGCTAGTAGGATTCTGGAAAGAAGTAGGTAGTTCAATCAACTGGTTCACATGGAACTTGGAGATTAATTTAAGCACAAATCTGGGGTGCGTGAGCAGAACTACCTTATCCCTGTGGACTGTAACAAAGGGGTCTACAACAGAAAGTGCCTGTTCTCGCTAACCCTTCTGATAGAAGTGATAGCCACTAGGAAGTCCGTTTTATAAGTCATGACTTTTAGACTTCCTTTGTGCATAGACTCGAAAGGAGCACCCATGAGCATGGTCAAAACCGCATTTAGGTCCTACCCAGGAGCTGGCTAAGAAATGGGAGGATAAATCCTCTTAACCCCTTCCATAAAGGCCTTAATCACCGGTATCTTCCACCACGACACTTTTTGTTGTAGGCTGACAGAGCAGCCAGATGAACCTTTAGGGAATTGAAGACTAACCCAGTGTCCAACAGATGGGTTAGGTACAGCACAATGTGTGTGGGTGAGCAATCGATGGGATTGACGCCCTTGGAATTGCACCCGATAACAAAACGTTTCCATTTGCTGGCATAGCAATAACGTGTATTTGGTTTTCTAGCTTCCCTGAGTATGTCCCTGCACCTCTGAGGGAGTTGTAGGTGCCCAAACTCTATGACCTTAGGAGCCATGCTGCTAAATTCAGAGTTTGTGGGCATGTGTGTAGGGTCTCCCCCTTGTCCTGAGACATGTTGTACGGGCAGGGTAGTTTCACTGGTGGGGAGAGGGACATTTCCATCAGGTGAGCGAACCAGGGTTGGCGGTCCCACATTGGGGCCACCAGTATCATGGTAACTGGTTCCTGGTGCATCTTGTGCACTATCTTGTTGAGAAGGAGAGTCGGGGGTGGGGAAGCGGGGGGGGGGGAGCGTAGACAAATTTCCCTGACCATGTTATCCAGAGACCGTTCCCCTTGGATCGATTCTGGGGGTACCTGGAGGCGTAGTCTTGGTATTGGGCGTTCTCCTGAGTTGCGGAACAGGTCGATCTCTGGGAAGCCCCATTCTGCGAAGACATCAGACAATGTTTTCATGCAGATGCCATTCGTATTCTTCGGGCAGAGGAAAATCTCTACTGAGCACGTCTGCCAGAAGATTGAGTTCCCCTGGAACATGTTGGGACAACAGAAACATCTTGTGTTTGAGAGCCTATATCCAAATGTTTTGGGACAGCTTGGATAGCCTTGGAGAGTGAGTGCCCCCCTGTTTGTTCAAGTAATACATGACTGTCGTGCTGCCTGTTAGAATCAGCACTGTCTTCCCGTCTGTTAGAATCAGCACTGTCTTCCCTTGCAGTTGCATCTGAAAGGCCTCTTGAACACTGCTAATAGCTCCAGTAAATTTATATGGTTGGACGCTACTTGAGGGGACCACACTCCGTGTGCTGTTTTCTGAAGCAGGTGAGCTCCTCACCCCGTGAGAGATGCGTCTGTAGTGAGAGTGGCTTCCACTGCAGGGGTGGTGAAGGTTTTCCCTTTCAAGAGGTTTTCTCTTGACCACCACTGCAGAGAGAGACCGGGGGCTGGCGAGACAACTACCAGATCTTCCCATTGGCCACTGGCCTGACACCACTGGCTGTTGAGCCACTCTTGCATGGGATGCATTCGAAGCCGCGCGTGGGGAACCAAGTATATACATGACGCCATCATTCCTAGCAAATGCATTGGCCTTGCGCACCGTCACCTCCGACTGGCTACATATTGAGGAATCTGAAAAAGCATGTTCTGAACCCTCTCGTTGGAGAGGAAGACGAGACAGTCTTCCGTCCGAATATGAGCTCCCAGAAATTGTTTTGTTTGACTGGGGATTGGACTGGATTTCTTATCGTTGATTGAGAAACCCAGACTGAAGAGAAGATCTACTGTTTTTTTGGGTGTTCGAAAAACATGTGTTGTACGAGTACCCTGTGATGAGCCAGTCGTCGAGGTAAGGGTAGACTGCGACCGATAGTCTGCAGGGGTGCTGCAGCCACTGCCAGGACATTGGTAAACACTTTTTGTGCCGAGGCGATGCCGAAGGGGAGTACCTTGAATTGGTAATGCCCGTCCTCTATCATGAACCTTCGATATTTCCTGTGCGCTGGCAACATTGAAATATGAAAGAATGCATCTTTCATGTCCAATGTTGCCATGTAGTCCCCCTGTTTCAGCAGTGGGATCACTTCTTGTAGTGTTTCCATGCAAAACTTCTGGGGTTTTATGAACTTGTTCGCTGGGCGCAGGTCTAGAACAGGGCGCATGGTGAGGACCTTTTTTGGTACAAGGAAGTCCACTGAATAAATACCCTCGTTTACCTGAAGAATAGGGGCGGCTTCTATGGCGTCCTTTCCCAGCAGCGCTTACACCTCTTGATTCAGGATCTCCAGATGGTCCGGTGAAAGGCGCTGTGAGCGCGGCGGTCTGAATTGTGGAGGACTGGCGAATTCCATGCAGTACCCGTGTGCGACCGTCTTTATGACCCACTGGTCTGAAGTTATCCCCTCCCATGCCGTGAAGAAAGATGTTAATCGCCCTCCCGACCAGGGTGACATGGGAGGGGACCTGGATCTGGTGGTCATTTTTGACCAGAGGCTTCGGCTCCTCTAGGATTGGGGCCTCTACCTCTGCCGCGTCGCTGACCCCTTGAAGGGTAGTATTCCCTTATCCCTTATACCAGTTATCTGAGCGGAAAAAAACAATCTGAGTGACCTTGGCGCGTGAGGGATTTTGGGTACAATACACGTCACAATAGGGATAGTGTTACAAACACGCCCATGCCGATGTCCCCTTTTGGTCCCCGAAAGACAAGATGCAATACTCTGCGGTTACCACTGGATGTCAGATCATATGCACAGCATGTGATTCTAAGCAGATTAACACACATCAGAAATATGAATACGACTTGCGACAAGTAAAACTAACGTAGAACTCTGGAATGCAACCCACAAGATGGTGAATTAAAAACCAAAAAAAAAAACAATCCAGGAAACTATGTTTGAATAACCATGGGTACAGTACAGGTCACAGTAGGGATAGCATTACAAACACCTTATCGACATCACTTTTCACTTTTGAAAAACGTCATGTAATACTCTGCTGCACCAACCACTAGATGTCGGACTACGCGATTCCTAGTAGATCCTCAAACACATGTACTCTCAAAACACAAAAAAGTGTCTGGGCAGATTAAATTATATTCATGTTCCAATAAAAAAGTATAGCTAGTAGCAGTGCCGACGCACTGAGTCTTTATTCGCATACTGGAAAGGGATTATCCCGTGACTGAACAAAATCTTAAATGACTGATGTGCCTATACTTTTTCATTGGAACATGAGTATGATTTAATCTGCCCAGACACTTTGTTTTGAAAAAAGCCCTTCAGAGGCTGAAACACGTGTAAACAACCAATAAACTTCAATTGAATGAAACCATAAGGAGAAAGGAAACTTATTTCTGGAGACAATAAGATTTTGGTGGCGCAGTTAATGTGTGGTTTCTAGACAGTTCAAGTAACCAGGGAGGGGGGGGGGGGATTGGTCCCTCCAAAAAACACTACACCAATGCGACAAGGCCCATAGGGTGGTACATTGAGGTCACCGACGTAAGAGGTTGTACCCAGAACAAACCCCCAGAAACTATTTCTCAAACACATAGTGTGTGCTTTTGGGACAGCAGCTTCACTTTTTACTTTACCTACTTAAAAGTAAAATTAGTATATTTGTGTACTCTGTGTTGCTTCATTTGTGAGCGGGGTGTGGATGACTGTCCCATTACACATCCCTCATAGCTTCTGAAGTCTACCTTACTGCTCAGTCAAGTCTTGCCTTGATAGAGTTTATCTAGACCAAAGTGTCAATTAGCCTGTTTGCTGTGGCCTCTCGGAACCCTCCCACAGGGCTTGTTCTGCAAATCCAACTTAATGGGTTGCATGACCAACACTTCTTGACCAGAAGTAATATCAATCCAAAAAGCATTCCGATCATACAAATGTTTGACTAGAGATTGACCTGCCGCCTTCAGATGGCTATCTGCATTGGCCATCTAAAGTACCATTGGTTTCCTAAGACGTAGCACATAATCCACCACATTTAAGGTAGGGATTCCCAACTTTCCTTCACCAGCGGGAAATGCCCTCTGAATGTATGGGCAAAGAGAAGCTAAAGAGGTCTGAAACCAACACTCTTGAGCTACTTCTCTATAAGCAAATAAAAGTCATATGAGAAAGATTGCCCTTCCATTTCACAAGTTTTTCTAAAGAAACTATCATGTTCTTTAAGTTTCTGTTGAATCTTGCAACTAATGCACTGGTTTGGGCATGGTAAATGGCTGAAAACATGGCAATTGTAACACTCCTTCAACCTGGCTTTTATATAGTAGGGCATTGGGTTCATCTCGTTATTGGACATCTTTTGGAAAGCCAACTAGTATAAAAAATAAAAATACCAGGAAGAACACAATTCTCAAACATATTGCTGGAGGGTATCTAGTGGCATGGTCAACATTAACCTATTTCCTGACACGATTGAGGGGGTGGGGGGTGCAAAGGAACCACCAATTTTGATCCTTACCTTATGTTTATTGATTTTATATAGCACTTTACTCCAAAGCAGAACAACAACAGTACATAAGAAAGAAGCATATTTACAAACTTGAAACAAACCAGTGGTACAGTATATATCACAATTAACTCAGGAGGTGGTCACAGCTTCCTGTGTGAGGTCATCGGGATGAGGAGGAAGGATGGAGGGAGGGGAAGGGGTTGATAGAGGATAGGGAAGGAGAATCAGGGGGGGATTGGTGAGGAAGGGCTTTCATTCAGCGTCTTATAGATTATAAATAATTATATATATAATTATATATACCTTCTCAAAAGGAACTTCCACAACACCTAGCGGGTCCAAAAAGGTGCTTGGAATTCTGCACTATTTGTGCAAAGGTCAGTGAAAAGGTCAGTAGCCTGGCCTTGTCAAGAGGAGACAGCAACCCACCCTCTACTCGGGGGTGGGCAGCCAAGTAGAAATCCGGAGGCAATCCTACCCTTACAGTAGACTGCGGCAGTTTGGAGAGCATCAAGTCTGTCGTTGAGCAGGCCCCCTTTAACTCATGCAAAACAAAAGTGGTGATTGCTGGAAGGCTTGGAATTAATCCTAACCTTTGGCATTGCTCTGGGCAACCCTCCAGACCATCTTTCTTTGCCTGCCAAGCCATTACAAAAGGGGAAAGGCCATATGCAAATCAAGCTAGACCCCACCCCTGAAAGGGGCAGTCCAGCCTGAACTACTTGGACACTTCCCTTCTGCACGAAACCACAAGCATCCCCAAACATGTTTCAGACTTGTTCGACCTCATCAGTGAGGAGTAGCTTGGGTGTCTAGGCAAAGCAGGCACGTGACCCACATCTGGGCATACCCGTCCCACTCTGGGTGACTTGCGCAACAAAAGAGCTGATGGCCGGAAGGTTTAGACGGGCTAAAAAAACGCTGGTGTGGAACGTTGCCCAGAGCAATGGCAGTGATTCAGATTAATTCAAAACCTTCCACAATCACTTTTTTGGTTTCCCCTTTATCTCATGCCATACTTAAACAGGATGGGGGGTTAGTGTTTTTCCTAGTTCTAACCCATCTAAATGGAAAACCAGCAAGACGCATCAGAGTGAGAACAGGTGTCCAGCACTGTAGGTCAGCTGCAGGAAGTGCCAACCACCAGAAACCAGCCTCAAACCAGAACAGAGAGGGAAGCGAGAGGACTGAACAGGTGAGCAAGAGCAGCTGCACTCCCATCCATACATGGCAGACAGAAATTGCAGAGAGCTGTGGAGAAACAGTGGCAAGAATACAGTGGCAAGAATACGCAGCCACCATTGAAAGATCTAGACCTCCAGGGACTTGGTTTTTTTGGGGGGTGGGGGGGGGTCAGCAATTGTACTCACCTTAAGGGCACAAGGACCCAGGTCCACGAACACAAACATTCCACATCATGGGCCACCATTACCATCCAAACCGAGGAAGTGGGCAGGGCTTAGACCGTTACTTGTAATCTTTCCTTCCTTTAACACATCCTCGGCAGAGAAGACCAGGCCAGATTGGCCAGTGACAGACAACCAAGGCTTGAAGGAGGAAGGTGAGAAAAAAAGATCACAGGATGCATGAAGAGTAGGTTATTCGGGTGAGGTCACAGGACGAATAGGAAGAACGAAAGATCAGCAGGAGGGCAGAAGGAGCAACAGAGCATAGAGGCAAGTTCTGGAGAAGGTGAGGTATTGACTAATATGTGGAAGTTGTACTGCAGTGTGAGTGTGCGAGTTACTGTAGCAAGTGCTATATAAATTAGTGTAAGGAGTGAGGAAACTAACTGGGAGCAGTGGGGCACAAGAGGAGGGGTAGCCGGCAGGAGGGAGGGGCATACCAAAGGAGGTAGGATGGTAATATCAAAAGGAGGAGGCTTGCAAGACGAGGAAGTAGTGGGGGACATCAGAGGGAAGAAGACTGCAAGGAGAAGTAGTGGGTGGAGTTGAAGGGGGATGGTAGAAGAGAGCATAGGAGAAAGAGCGAGCATGGTAAAATGATTGAATCTAACAGTGTCTGTAAGGCACAAATCCCCAATCACGAACACCAACAACTGGACAGTTAGAAAAGCCCAGAGGGAGTTTAGACGGAGAAGGCAATCTGCCTCTAGGTCATCAAATTCAGCACAAGGCAGATTTAAACACTAGGGTTCAAGCTTCTGTATCTACTAATCGGGGGTCCTGTACACCTGGGTTACGAAAGCGGTTCTAAATATGACTAGGTACAGGGACCCAATGGCACATTGAAATTTCAATAAAAAACCCAGAACCATCCTTGAGCATTGAAATGTTTCTTGTGCCATCGCAGAATTCTGTAGACACCTATACAGAGGTCAGCCAATGCCATTGAAGATTTGAAAAATAATGAGACTGACTAGTATGACCTGTCATTCTATCAGAGTCACACCGGCAGCATCAGGGTGCGACCTATGCAGAGACGAAGTAGTAAACATCCCTGCCTAAGGCCAAGCCATGGTTCAGACTGAATTGAAAATAGACACTGGTGGCAACGTATGGGAAAAGCAGCACCAAAATCAGGGTTGGCCCATACGTATTCCTTGGATGTGGGAGCAGGAGTGAACGAATGATTACTGATGAGAGGTGAAGGTAATCTTATTGAACCTCGGAAATGCTCCTTTCACTATGAAACAGTGAATCTGTTCACTCCTGCTTCCACATCTCTGCGCTGATGTCGAGGCAGGTCCTCGTATGTTCCCACCCACTCTCGGGAAGTTTCTGTCAGTGGGCACCTTTACCGTGGTTAGTCAACCTTGATCTCCCATAATCTTTCACTTCGTAAGGTTTGTGGTGCAGAGAAGGTGCATGTGGTGTGGATCTGCCAAGAAGTCTGCTGACTGAGAAGGAACAACATGCGTGTTGACCCATACAGTCCAGGGTTCACAGTTAGGTTTGGCGCGTTCAGTTTGGCCGCATGGAGGTAGCCTCACAAGCAGATGCAGAGAGAGCCTCAAGTGGCGGTTAAGCAGGTGTTTCATGAAAAATCCAGGGGCGGGGCGTGAGGGGAGCTGCAATAGCAGGGGGTGCAGGCCTTGTGTATCCTCCAGACGTGGGAGGCGGGGCTAGCCCAACTCTCGTGGGCCCAAGCGTGTTCGTTACTGGGCTCTGGGCAGGCAGAGACACTTGCCTACACTTGCGGATTTAGCTGGCATTAAGGGAGGGCCAAGCGCCCCTTTGATGTGGTGGTATTAGTGTGAGAATGTCTTGTAGTAGATATCATGCAGCCAAGAATCCGTTGGAGGGTTTATGGCCCTATCTTGGAATAGAGTCTAGATAGGAGTGTGGAACACGTCCAAGGCCCCTACCTCGATCGGCGATTTGCTAGTTACAGGGTGCTGCGTAAGCCCAATGGAGCCCAATTTCGGAACCCGCTCCGAGACCTCGCCCCAGCGAGCCACCCACGGCGGTGGGAACCAAGCAACAGAGCCTCGGAGGACGGGTCTACCCGGCCGCCCGTGGCAACCCAGAGACAGTGGGGCCACCCAGGGTCTTGTGCTGCGCTAGGATGAACCCAGGGCGGGGCGGGGCGGGAGTCGGGGGACCAGGCCCACAGCTCGAAGGGTTTACCCTCAGGCGTGTTAGACAGGAATCCGAGTATATCACTACATACGGGCCAGATGATCCCGGGCTGCCTCAGCCCTCTCTCGAGGCGGGAGCCGCTCCGTCCCAGTAGGCAGCACTATCTCCATCATGGATCACAGCGGAGGACCGAGCACGCGCGGGACGGCCATGCAGCGTTGTCTGCGGTTGTCATGGGGAACCCACGGACAC
Organism: Ambystoma mexicanum; assembly: GCF_040938575.1. NCBI lineage: Eukaryota > Metazoa > Chordata > Amphibia > Caudata > Ambystomatidae > Ambystoma > Ambystoma mexicanum. The sequence goes on along the minus strand of NC_090927.1, from coordinate 707,026,650 downwards.
GTAGGTGTCTTCCTCATGTGGTGCCACCGGAGGAGGGTAGATTCGCCTCAGATGGCGCCAGCCAGACGGGGACGGTGCTGTGCAGTCCGGCCGGCGTCCAACAGTGCAGCAGGTCAGGATGAGGGGATGTCCCTCGCAAAGTCCCTGCAGCACCTCACCCAGCTGAAGGCCTCTGGGTGCAGTAAATGCAATGATGGTAGGGAGGCTCTCACCAGGCATCATGTCGCTGGGGAGGGAAGGCCGAAGCCTGCAGGTCCTGCCGCCAGGACTCGCGCGGCACAGGCCAGACAGCCGTATCCCTCCGGCAGCCTCGGCACAAGTTCAATGTGACTGAGCCCCAAAGTGCCTCTCCCCAAGCACGAGGGCCCCTGCGGATGGGACACCAGATGCGTATGGTCGTCCCCACACTTCTCTCAAGTTATATCTATCAGCAACCTAGTATGTCGCCATATTCTTACAGGAGGTCCCAGCCGTAGCGCAGAGCATGATAGCTAGACAGCCATCTTAGTTGGCTGCTCACCAGCGCCCCCATCTAAACCTAAATCTAAGATGGGAGCAAGCTACGACCATCAAATAATACTTATGGAGTCCAAGTGGAGTCTTGTAAAATTAAAAAGGGCCTATACTAAAATAAAATTAACAAAAATTCCAATCCTTACCACTAATTTACAAATAGTGTGGGGTGAAGTTCATGAAAAAGAAAGAAGTGTTAAACTGATAAGTCAGGATGATTGGGCCGCTGGCCTCCCTTACCCACGTTTTCAGCACGGGGCAAGGCGGTTCACTCGAGCAAAGCGCACACTCTGTCTTCGGGGGCAGGAGGAAGCAGTTCTATTTTCACAGTTCAGGAGCTTTTATGTCCAAGTCTCTTTGCTCCTTGCAAGTCTCAACTCGGAGGGCCTGGTGTATACAAAAACACACAAACATTTTCCTTTCTACCAGTATTCAATTTGGGCGCTCGCTCTGGATCCCCCTCTTCCAGGCTCAGATCCCTTTCAACTATGTTCAGATAATTTCTTCTCGGGTAATTCACGGTTCACCTCGGATCCCCCTCAGCCTGGCTCAGATCCCTTTCTCTTGCTCAATTAGTCTCCCTCAGCTGAGCTTGGACCAATTTCGATGTACTTTAAACTATCCAAGACTTATCAAATGTGCACAGGATTTAGCAAGACCCGTTGCATGACCACTTCGATATCAATATTCCTTTTTCTCAGATTTGGGGTTTAATGACGGAGGTAAAAATGTTCGAGGGAGAAATGACTGAAGGTTATTTGTTCAAAATAAACTTTGGTCTTCTCACCCCTGAACATTTCACACTTGAAAAAAAAACCCCGCCCACACCCCCATCTCCCACACCCCCTACTTACATTTCATTCTGACGCTCTTTGTCCCTGCAACGCCTGTTCCCTTTCACTTTCGTGATCTGCGGGTCAGCTGCAGGGGACACCCCTGCAGCCCTTTTTATGTTCTACTTACCAAAGGTCGAACTTTTGGTAGGTAGAACATTTGGTGGTACATATTTTCGAACTTATAGATGGATAGGACATTTGGATGCAATCTTTTTGGCCTAAACCTTTTTCTCACACTCTGCTTCAGTTTGATACCCAACAGGGAACTTCGACTGGGAGCCTACGTGGTGCCGGACTCTCTGTATGTTATCTTGGGTTGCCTCCCAAAGTTCAATCACAAAGTTCAATTACTTCTTTGGTTCCAATTATACTTGCGTCGCTCCTAGCAAATGCCTCAAACTGTTCTCTTTGTACAATGTTGCCGCTTGCAACCTTGGTTCAAAACATAAGCTGGTTTGCTATCAGTCTCTCTGACTCACTGGCTGTGCTTCGCATTCCAACGCTGCTTTGTTGTAGGAGCCAAGGACAGTACCACGGCAGCAATCGCTCCTCCACACCTTGGTTATAGATGTGGGAGAGCCCCGGGTACCTCCGACACACTGTGCAGGTTTGATCAGCGTTCGTTCCTGGTCTTCGGGTTTCTTACTTTCCAAGACTCATGAAAGTAACAGTCTTTAGCGGTTACAAGTACTTCCCTCCTTGCAACTCTCACTGGTCTCACAGTCTTTCTCCTTGTATTAAACTGCCATCTTGGAACTGAGGTTTCCTTGCGGGCTTTGCTTCGTGCTCCACCTTTTATCTGTGTGGGGAAGTGTGATGGAAGTCAGGTGTGTGTGCAATCATCCGTAATTGCGTGACCTTGCCTGTCCATGGTGTTGGGACCCATCAGGTATACAGCTCTGGTGTTAGTCCGTTGGAGCTCATGGTGAACTGTCTGTGAGAAAGTTTGTGTCAGACAAGGGAGTGCGGTGGGATGGTTGAATTCCTAGGTATCCTGGGGAAAGGGTGTTACTGGGAAGGGGATACCGCATCTTAACCTCCATTGTCCCACTTCGATTTCCCGAGGACCCCTCATTGAGGTGATCCTACCGCACTAATCCACCCCCAGGAACTGCATCCAAAAGCGCTGGCAGTGTCCTGGACACCTGGATGACAGGTCACCAGGGACTTTCAGCAACTTTTTGGTTCACTCTGCGGTTTTGGTGCCTTTTCTGCAGCACCAACAAAAGGACACAGATCACCCGGTCAATCTTATTCGCTTCCTTGCAGACCCACACTCTGTTAAGGGGGTCTGGGTGAGTTAGATTGGATCTCTGGGCGAGATCGATCGGATCTCTGGAGTGTCCTTACGGGTTCAGCAAAGATTTGGACGGATTCAGCATTTCCAAAACTATGCACTCGTAATGGGCAACAGGTCTTCTGGTGTGGGAATTCCGCAGCTCTCGAAACTCCTAGGGCCTCGGGAGATGACTCATTTCAAAGTTAGTCTTGGGTCTGGTTGTTCCCACCAGCCAATGGGAAGAGAGGAGGGGGAAGGAGGGGGGTTGGGGGGGGGGGGGGGGGAGTCCTCTTCGTAGCTCATCTGTCGCACAGAAAACTGGGCCAGGACAGCAGTGGTCGCTTCACTGTGTTGCAAAGGGTCTGCAGGTGTTTCTGGTCAGGCTTCTTCAGTTACTTCAGCTTCCAGTGGTCGACTTAATATTCACTGCAGAAGACTCACCTTTTATACAGTTCCAGCACACACTCCTTTGTAATCTCTCTCACCATTTTACAGAAATGGGGTGTTTGGCTGTCCAACCAGGACAACCAGCCCCCTATTTGGAGTTGATCCTATTCAGGCACTCTGGGAGACAAAGGACAGAGGTGGAAAACTCCACTCCCACTTCTTGCCTGCCCAGACACTCTGGAGCCTAGGCAGGGACACCCAAGGGTCCTCCCCCTCCCAGAAGGGCTGACAAAGAACAACCGCACTAATAATGGCGAAAAAAGAAGGGAGGCCCCAAGTTGGCACTTGGGTGCCCCCATTGTGCACTATGGAGCCTATAGAAACAGCCTGCCGTATACAAATTACATAATAGTTGTTGAAACACGTTCACTGCCACCAGCCATAACTAGGGGATTGTCTATGTTAAAGAGTCACAGGAGCAGAGAGAAGAGGGGATATTAGGTATCCCTTTGGCACTCTACATAAGGTGGTGTGTGCCGAGGGGATATTAGGTATCCCTTTGGCACTCTACATAAGGTGGTGTGTGCCAATCTCTCAGACTATAAGGTTTGGGAGAGATACTAAAGAACTGAAGTTACTTGAGGATAGGAAAGAATCTCAAAGGAAGACCCAAAGGATCCCCAACAACAAAGCTTATAAGGAGCTGTGTGCTAGAGTAGTAAAATACAGATGCCTTTAAGAGCTATGGAGTAGACAAACTCCATAGTACAGGTAGAACACAAAGAATAGAGTTGCAAGAGAGAGCCCATGAGAATAAACGAGTGGAAAAAGGCTCCACTCTTTCAGGATTTAAAGAAAAAGGTCCAGAAGTCAAGCAAAAATTGCTGGGGGTCTCACTAGAAGAGGGGAAGCAGCATAAACATGATAAATCTCCTTAACAAATGCCAGTGGGGGCAACCAGGATTAGGCTGCCACCCACGAAGGGCAGGAACCTACGGAGAGTAAGTTGGAGCAGAGTGGTGGGCGAGAACGTATAAAACCTGCAGCCGTGCCAACAGATATGTGTCTCCCAGTGACCCCTGACATGCCCATGAAGCAAACTGGGGGCACTTGGCATTATGGGGGGGTGTGAACAAATCCAGTTCCACGAACCCCCAACGCTGGAACAGGGGCAACAAGGAGTTGTTGTGCAACTCCCACTTGTAGGTGTGGAATCCCAAGCGACCAAACTGATCCGCTTCTGCATTGCTGTCCCCCGGGAGGTGGACTGCAAAAGTCCAAATCCCCTCCGTCAGGTCCCATTCCCAGATCGATACCACCTCCATGTAGAGGAGGGAGGGTGGGGAGGCGGGAAGGGACGGGTGCCACCCTGCTTCAGGTAAAACATTGTGTTAGAATTGTCCATCCTGACCAGAACAGACCTGTCCCTGATGAGGGGCAAAAACACCTTGAACACCAGGCCCACTGCCCTGAACTCGAGCAGATTGATATGCAGGCTGGACCATGCGCCATGAATTGCATAGCCCTCCATAGTAGGCGAGCGTGCAGTACAGTTAGTACGCAGGAGGCCATCAATCCCAGAACGTGCTGGTAGTAGCATGCCGAGAGGGTCAAGTTGGCCAAAAAGTGTCCCACCGCCTTGAGGCAGGACATAAGTCTCTTTGGCGTGGGGAACACCCATTGAACGGTTGTGTTCCAACGGACCCCTAGAAGGACCAGTTTCTGATACAGGCATAACTGATTTCCTCAGGTTGAGGGAAAACCCCAGCTGATAAATTATAAGTTACTCACCGTAGTGACTAACGTAGTCTTAGTCCATAGTCCACTTTCCTCCATACTGCATGGGTGTCCCTCGCGAGGGACAGGAGACGGAACCTTTTTCACCAGAAAAATCATCTTCCCCTCTAAATTTAGAGGCATGCGGAGGCGCGACCCTGGGAGCATGCGCGACCCTGGGAGCATGCGCGACCCTGGGAGCATGCGCGACCCTGGGAGCATGCGCGACCCTGGGAGCATGCGCGACCCTGGGAGCATGCGCGACCCTGGGAGCATGCGCGACCCTGGGAGCATGCGCGACCCTGGGAGCATGCGCGACCCTGGGAGCATGCGCGACCCTGGGAGCATGCGCTGCCTGACTCCGCCCTCCGGCGCCACACCTCAGTCCCCCAAAGAGGCGTCGACAATCGATATACCATTGCCTAATGACACCCCAGAATATTAGAGGGGGGGGGGAGAGATGGTGGGACGTATGGAGGAAAGGGGACTATGCACCAAGTGCAAGTTAGAAACTACGGTGAGTAACCTATAATTACTCTTACGTCCCGTCCCCTTTCCTCCATGCTGCATAGGTGATTACAACTGAATGTAGCCCCAGGGTGGAGATGAGACCCTCCTTAAGCAAACAGGTTCCAGAGAACCGCCTGTCCGAAAGCTGCATTCGACCTGGAGCCGGCATCCAAACAGTAATGCTTGCAGAAAGTCGATGGGGTGGCCCATGTGGCCGCCCTGCTTATGACCTGCCAGGGGACATGGCGCTGAAAGGCGAAGGCCATTGCCTTGGCTCTGACCGCGTGGACATGCATATTCGCCGGAAGGGGTATATATGCTGGCCCTCGTACACTTCCTTGATGGCAGAGACCATCCAGCGGGAAAGGGAGGCTTCAGAGGTCTGATAGTCTGGCGCCTCCAAAAGCGATGAATAGGGCATTTGACTTCCAGAAGCCCTTGGTCCTGTTCCAGGTATAATTTCAGGGCCCGCCTGACAGCTTGGCAGTGCAGAACTCTGAGGCTTGTCCTTTGGGTCCGCAAAGAATGTAGGAAGGCCGATCTCCACGTTTAAGTGAAAGGCTGATGGCACCTTGGGTAGAAATGCCAGATGGGTCCGCAGGACCACCTTATCCTTGCGAAAGGTAGTGTATGGCTCTGAGGCAGCTAGGGCCTGGATTTCGCGGACCCTGCGCGCCGATGTGAGGCCGACTAGCAGTGCTGTCTTGATGGTGACCAGCCTGATGTCCGCGGACGCCATAGGCTCAAATGGCTTGTGCGCGAAGGTGCCCAAGACTAGGTTTAAATACCACACGGGGTGTGGCTTCCTGATGGGCGGGTAGAGTCTAGCGAGTCCAGCCAAATGTCTGACGATTGGGTTGGAGGAGGAGACCTGCCTCCTCCAAATTCCTGTAGTCCCCAATGGCTCAGGGGTATGTGCGGCAGGTGTCCACCTGCATGCCGCAGTTGGCGAGGTGCGCTGAGAAGGACAGCATGTCGTCCAATGAACAAGCCAGCGGGTCAATATCCCTGGAGTGGGCCCAGTGGCAGAATCTTATCCATTTACTTTTTTACTGGGCTCTGGTAGCCTTGTTCCTAGCACCCTGTATGAATTCGAGATTGGCTTGTGATAGGTTGAGGTGGCTGAGCGTCACTTGTTCAGGAACCACGCTGTGAGGGCCAGCTTCTGAGGGCAGGGGTGTACGACCTTGCACCCCTGCTGTTGTCAGATGATGTGCTGGGCCCGTCGGGAGGTGGATCGGAGGGACCCCGAGAGGCTGAGCAGCTCCGAGAACCATGGTCTGGATGGCCACCACAGAGATATCAGAATGACGTTGAGCTGGTGAGACTCCTTGAGCTTACAAAGCATTCTGTGAATCAGTGGAATGGGCGGGAAGGTGTATGCCGACATGCCGTTCCACCTGATCCATAAGGCGTCGCCCAGGGAGCCTAGGCCCTTCCCCTGCCAGGAGGCGAACTCTGAGCACTTCTTGTTGTGTCTGATGGCAAAGAGATCCACCTGGGGGAGCCCCCACCTGTGGAAGATCTCCTGTGCAACGAGGTTGTTCAGCTGCGTCTCATAGTTGTCCGCTCCCAACCTGCTGAGCCCGTCCGCTTCCATGTTGGATTCCCCCGGAAGGTGGACTGCTGCGAGGAAAATCTCGTTCTCCAAGGCCCATTCCCACATGTTGATGGCCAGTCTGCACAGGGAAGGGGACCTGGTCCACGCTGGCTTGTTGATGTAGTACATACTGGTTGAGTTGTCTGTCTGAATGAGGACAAAACTTCCCTTGAGACGTGGGAGGAAGGCTCTGAGCGCTAACCAGATGGCATTCAGTTCCAGCCAATTGATGTGGTATTCTTGTTCCCGACGGGTCGACGTGCTGTGGACCTAGAGGTCCTCCAGGGTGGCTCCCCGGCCCTCTAGGAAGTCCGTGGTAATCGTCACCTGTGGGACGGGAGGCCGGAAGGGCTTGCCCGTCTGCAGGTTGCAGTCCCTGGACCACCATGTGAGGTCCGGGTGTAGAGACAGGAATCTTGATAATTTCGGCCTGCGAGCCCCTCTCCTGGTTCCACAACGCTGCAAAGTGGAGTTGAATCCTCCTCATCAGGAGTCTTGTGTGGGGTACGGCCAACAGTAATGCTGCAAAAAGGCCCAGTAGATGCTGGTACCACCAAGCCGAGGTAGCACCTCGGCTGAAGAAGTGGGACGTGGCCCTCCTGATGGCTGTGATCTTGCCCTCCGAGGGGAAGACCCTCTCGGAGCGCGTGGCCCAGATGAGGCCAGGAAGGTCAACGACTGCATGGGTTGCAGCTGTGATTTCTTGAGATTGAGCGAAAAGCCCAGGTTGTGTAGCGTGTTCATCAGTGCATGGGAGGAGTGGTAAACTGCTTCTTGAGATGTAGCCCTGACTAGCCAGTCGTCTAGGTAGGAGTATATATGGAGGCCTTGAGCCCAGAGGGCTGCCACCGCATTCATGAGTCTGGTAAAGACCATGGGGCCGAGTTGAGGCCAAAAGGGAGGCCCTTGTACTGAAAATGGCAGCCCATGATCCTGAACAGGAGGAAAGAACGATGGGGTTGTCAGATCGGGACGTGCAGATAGGAGTCCTTCAGATCCAGGGAGCATATCCAGTCTCCCCTGAATAATGTCTCCACAATAAAAGCTGGCGTCGCCATCTTGAATCTCTGGAGAGGTAAGGAGAGGTTGAGGGTGGAAAGGTCCAGTACAACTCTCAGGCCAGCCTGTTTCTTTTTCTGAATGGTGAAGCTCCTGGAGTATAAGCCCGATCCTTGCTGGGAGGCTGGAACTTCCTCCACGGCTTGGCTCAGGACGAGCGACCGAATCTCCGCCAAAACAGTTGCTGTCCCAAGTTGCGGAAGGAGGAGGGAGGAGAGGAGGGAATAGGTAGACGTTACCCCAGGGATACTATTGACAGGATCCAGGGGTCCGCAAAGTTCAGTCGCCAAAAGTGTGAGTGAAGAGCAAGCCTGCCCCCCACTGGCAACACGTGGACCCAAGTGGGTCTCTCATGACATTTTACCCTCAGAGGCAGAGGAGGGGGACAGGAAAAAGCCCTTGTCCCCACCACCTTTTGAAGCCGCTGAAGCCTCCAGATGAGCGACCGTTATCCGAGCGTTGCTGAGACTGGGAGTACGTTTTGGCTGTGGTCTTTGTCAGAATGGATAAAGACTTAGCCGTCTGAGAGCTATTCTTCTTGTCCAGCTCCTCGTCTGTGCTGGAGTGAAAGAGGTCACTGCCCTCTAAGGACAGGTCTAGAATACGTTCCTGGACATCCGGGTTGAACTTGGTTGCCCGGAGCCAGGCCATCCTTCTCATGTTCGTGGCAATACGGATGGCACGTCCAGGAGGCATCAATGTGTGCCAGCGTGGACTCCATGATATCCTGAGCCACGAGCTTGGCCTAGGCTTGCCCAGCCTTGAAACATGATTGGCTGTGGGTGGGGAGCTCCGGGAGGAAGTCGTCAATTTCCTGCCATAATCTCTGGTTAGCGGCTGTCAGCATGGTGTCTGCATTGGCCTGTCGCAGGTGCAAGGAAGTGTTGGAATCCAGCTTCTTACTGTATGCCTCCAAGGTTTTCTCAGACTTGCCTAACGGGGACGTCGAAGAAGAGGACGACGACTGAGGCTTGGAGTACAGTAATGCCGCAGCGAACCCCAAGGAGTGTGGCTGAGGGTGGGAGGAGAGCAAGAGTGTATCCCCCTCCATATGTCTGTACTTGGCGTCCAGGCGGCGGTTGACTGGCTGGACAGAGTGGGGTTTGAGCCAACCCTTCTTGGCGAGGGAGACTACATCGGTTTGCAGTGGAATTCCCGTTCTGGCAGAAGGCCTCCTCGTGCGGACTTCATCGAGGACGCCCTCTGCCGGCTGTTTTACCTGGAGCTGAGGGAGGCCCAGGTATTCCACCAGGCCTCGAGATACGTTTGCGGGAGGCCCTGGCTGATGATGGCGTGTCAGGATCCTCATCAGAATCATGAGTGTCTGGGGGATCCTGCGGAGGAGGATGAGAATGAGTATCCGGAGCCAGAGGCTGGGGCACAGGGACTGCCACCGGAGGCTGAGGAAGAGGATGAGGCTGGTATAAAACCGCCTGCGGAGTAGGCTGAGGAGCCGGAAGAGGCGGCTGCGCCAGGGCCAAAGGCATCGGCGTCTGTGGTGCCGCTAGCATAGCGGAAAAGACTTACCTGACTGCGTCCTTAATGATAGATCCCACATCTGGAGACTTCATGAGGCCGAGGAACCTCTCAAAGATCCAGTCCTCGCTGGCCCAAGAGGAGGAGGAGGGGACTGACAGGGTAGCTAGAGGCAGCTGAGGCCGATGCCAACCCTGTACATACAGCCGCAAGGGAAAACCTTGCGCATAAGAAGGGTAGGCCGTAGGCCACTTACCTGGTTGATGCCAGTCCACCCTCGATACTCGTTCCTCGCCGAAGTCCTGCAGAGGCGTCGAACGGGTGTGCTTTTCTGACATGTCAGCCATTTTGTTGAACTGCCTACCACGTGGCTGCAATGTGTTGCTCGGCTCGTTGGTGCGAGCCTCTGCCAAGTCTCATGTGAGCGGCGTGCGACTTGCCCTGCTCCTCGGAACCCTATCCACCTCGACCCGGGGGTCATTCGAGCTGCATTCAGGCGCCCCCTCGGACGTGCTGCAGGTAACAGGGCGTAGCCCCTCGGCCATGATGCCGGTACAAGGGCAGAACCCCTGGGGCGCAAGCCCGGCAATAGGCCTTAGCGGCCCCTCAACCTTGGCTTCAGGAGGATCCGAGGACCCCTCAACTGAAGGCCGGTAGCTGTAACAGCATCGGTGCGTGTGTTGGTATAAGTACCGGACCGGTCCCTCCCGCGTAGCAGAGTCCCTGGGAAGGCGTCTCCCTTGCTAGGTGCGGATGAAAATATAGGCCCTACCTCATGTCTGGATCAGTGTTACATGAAACTCTTGAGATCCTCAGAAGGAGACCGTTGGAAGAGCTCCCTCCGCCTGGCTAGTGTGTTCTTCAGCAGTGTCGAGGACAGCGAGCCGCACGGCAAACAGGCTTGACAACCGTGGTCTGGGCCAAGGGAACGTAGGCAGAGGAAGTGGGGGTTTGAACTTGGGAGGGGCATGTTGCAGGATGTGCACCTGCTGAACCCTTTCGAAGTCGACATGCGCTGGGGAGGAGCTGTGGCGTCTGAGGACCGAGTACCTATTGGAAAAAGACAAAAGAAATAGAAGAAGAATCCGTGCGTGGAATTACATGGCCGAAGCCAAACTCAGGAACGCTGGTAAATTCGGCCCGTTCCCGTCGACATGGAAAAGGGGACTGAGGTGTGGCGCCGGAGGGCGGAGTCAGGGCAGAGCATGCTCCCAGGGCCAAGCCTCTAAATTAAAGGCATGGTGAGCTCAGAAATATTATTGGCCAAAAAGATGCCCAATAATAAAAAAATATCTAAAAAATATTTTTTTTTAAAGTCCCCATGTAAAGTATTGAGCAAATGAAGATGAAGCTCAAACTTTAAAATGGGAAGCACTAGGAGGCATCCATTTTGTGAAATGGATGCCACCTGTGCTTGCCTTTGCGGCACTAATTAAGCAAAAGCAAGGCAGCTGTAGTAAACAAAAGCTACCACTGGGTGGCTTTTGCTTCATTGGTGCCAGAAGACAGACCAGAGACTGCAGGCAGGAAAGCTGCAGCTGCATCTCGATAAGTACTAATTTTTTTTTTTTTAAATAAGCACTAGCTGCAGTTTTTTTTGTAAGTTTTCCGGGCTGGAGGAGCCCGGGAAACTAAGAAATAAAACTGTAGCTTTTAAAACGTATCTATTTTTGCATTATGTTTATGATATTAATATCCACTGTCCATCCAAAGATTTAACTATGGTGATATTCGTTCTGAGTCACCAAACAATTATTTTGACATTTTGCTATTTTTTCATCTTGATACACGCCTTGATAACGACCAGTTCGGTCGAAACACGTGTCGGCTGCTTATGAGCAACAACTTGACTGTTTATGAACAATAAACTGCACTCAAGCACATGACTGTGTTCTACAATTTGGACTTCTTGAACCACTCCTTTTCTCTTTTTTTTGGGACTGCGCATTGGGCTTACCTTCATTCCTCAGTTTATTGATAAATATAACGTATTTAAAAACGCTGCAGGTTTCATTCTAAGTTTTTCGTGCTCCTACAAGCCGGAGGAGCCTGAGAAACTTAGAAAGAAAAACTGCAGCATTTTTGAAACAGAACCGCGTTGTGTTTCTGCCTGCCGTGGCTATCACTTTGGGTCTCCGGGGCTCCCCCAGGGGAGCCCGCGAGCCCCAAAGTGAAAGCTGCTGCAGGCAGAATCAATGCGGTGTTTAGAAATGCTGCAGTGTTTCTGCCTGCAGCAGCTTTCACTTTGGGGCTCTCGGGCTCCCCCAACCCTGAGGGAGTCCAGGAGACTCCAAGCGAAAGATGCCGCAGTGAGAAATAGAAAGTTTTTGTATTTGTAAATGCTGCAGTATTTACAAATCCAAAAACGTTATTCTGAATGCAGCAGCTTTCGCTTAGAGTCTCCTGGACTCCCTCAGGGTTGGGGGAGCCCAAGAGACTCCACGCAAAAGCTGGTGCTGTCAGAATAACACTGTTGTATTTATGATTTCCGTGGTTTTCCAACCACAGCAATCAAAAATACAACAACGTTCTGTTTTTAATTGACGCGCCTCGGCTTTTTGCATTCATTTTACATTTTCTGTGCTTCCCTGGTCTTGGGGAGCACAGAAAACATAAAATGAAAGTGAAGGCAGTCTCCTCAGCTCTGCAGTAAGCAAAAGCTCCCAGTAGGGGGCTTTTGCTGCTGGTTTAGTGCCGCAAAGGCAGAGCTGAGGAGGCTGCCTGAAATCACAAAATGGATGCTCCCATGTAAACACTGAGCCTCGTTTGCTCAAAGTGTTTACATAGGAACTTCCATTCAAAATATGTCTAAACTATGTTTTAGACAATTGCCAATCATTTTAGCAATTAATATTTGAGCGCACCATTCCTTTAAGAGGGGAAGAAGATTTTTCTGGTGCAAAAGGTTCCGTCTCCCGTCCCTCGCGAAGGACACCCATGCAGTATGGAGGAAAGGGGACGTGACGCAAGAGTAAGGGTATCCGCCAGTCTCTGGCAGGAGTGCACCACCACTTTGGGTGAGCCGGCTGACCAGCCAGTCATCCAAGTAAGCATATAGATCATGGCCCTCCAAGCCAAGAAGGCCTGCCACTGAGTTCATCAGCTTTGTGAAGACCTGAGGGGCAGAGTTCAGGCCGAAGGGGCAGCACCTTGTACTGAAAGTGGTAGGACGAACGTGAATCGCCAAAACATCTGGTGCGGTTGATATATGGGCACATGCAGGTATGGATAATTGAGGTGAAGGGAACACATCCAGGCCCCAGCACACAGACTTGGGCTATGTGCTCAGGAGTAATCATCTTGAAGTGTTCCAGCGGTAAAGACAGATTTAAAAAGGACAGGTCCAGAACTACCCTCAGGCCAGCCTTGCTGTTCATGGTTACCGCAAAACTGAAGCCCCGGTCGACAAGAGGAACCGGTTCTATTGCCTGCATCTCCAAGAAAGAGGACCTCCCGTAAAAGAGCCAGGAACACGATCTGACTAAGAGGAGAGGATAATCGAGGAAGAGTGAAGCCCTTGGAGGCTACGGATAGGATATACAAGTGGCTGAAAAGACGCTTCAAGGTGTCCGGGAACATAGTTAAATGGAAGTACACAAGCAAGCTGTGTCCCCTGACGTGGATGTCACTTTTGGCATCAGAGGCAGGGGCACAGGAGGGGAAGCGGAGGAACCCGTGCACCGTCCTCTGCCGTTTCCTTCTGCTGTCGCTGGGCTACCTGTCAGGCCTCTGCGTACAGCTGAAACCCTTGAAGACGGAGAAATTTCAGAGTTTGAACTCGGTCCTACCCTGGGATTGAGGGAAAGATTTCTGACCTGGTTTTGTCAGGGTGGCCAAGGACTTTGCGGTGGGTGGGAGGCAAGGACGACTGGCTCCCCATCCGTCAGCCTGAACATGCTGTCCAACTTCTTGATTATCTGGGCATCGGCCCTGGGCTTCTCCCAGACCTTCCACACCACCTGCAGCACATCCCTCTGAAGGGGAATGCCTGACCAGACTGTGGTGCGCTTCCCCAAGACCTGAGCACACCAGACTCCAGAGGTGCTTCTTCAGAAAGAGGGACCCGCCCCCCCCCCCGACCCCAAGGACTCCACCAGGCCCGGAAAGCAGTCAGGAAAGGCCTTAACGGATGCCAAGGGCTCGTCCTGGGTGCCATTGTCTTCACCCCCTTATTTCACAGGCTGAGGGGAATCCGGATCCTGGGACACAGGTGCCACATGAGTCCCCTCCCCCCCACTCCCTCAGTCCAACTCAAATTCTGCAAAGGTGATACCCATAAGTGCTGATACTGTTCTTAACTGACGTCACTGTGTGCTGGATATGTACAGCATAGAAAAAGTTACTCACCTGCCTCATTCTTCCTGGAATAATTTGCTTCCATTTCTAATTGGATGTTAGAAGAATCTCCCGCACTTTCGGTTGACACTGGTGGCGAAGAGATCCACTTGCAGGGTTCCCCAAAGGGCGAAGATCTCCTGAAGGACTTCCTGAGCCAACTCCCACTCGTGGGAGACCGTGCTCTGCCTGCTCAGAGCATCCGACGCCGCATTTTCGTCTCCGGCCAGATGAACTGCCGAGATCTAAATGTCCTGCTGGATGGCCCAGAACCAGAGCTACATTGCCTCTCTGCACAATGGAAATGACCCCAACACCCCCCACCCTCCTTTTTGTTGAGGTAATGCATGGCCACTGTGTTGTTCGTCATGATCAGGACACTTCCCCCATACAGAGGGCAGAAACTCCTTCAGGGCCAGCCTGATGGCCCTCAGCTCTAGCAAATTGATGTGGAGTCTGGACTACGGAGACCAAAGAATGCTGGTGGTCAAGTCGTTGGCATGAGCGCCCCATCCTGTGAGGGAAGCATCCGTCACTACTGTCACCTCCAGCCACAGTTGCCAAAACTGTTCCCCCCGCACCAGGTTCCCTTCGTTGGTCCACCAGAGAAGATCCTGGGAGACCGAGAATGGAATCTGAACAGGATCCGACATCTTGACTGAGAACTGCAACCACTGCATCTTGAGAGCCCAAAGCAGGGATCTCATCCGCAGCCTGGCCTCAGGCACCAGAAAAATGCAGGATGACATGAGGCCGAGCAACCTTAAGAATTCGAAAGCTGGGAGACTCTGGGCATATTGAAACTTGTCCACCATCTGCACAATGTGATGAGCCTTTACCTTGGGAGGCAAACACTTCCCCAAGGACATGTCCAACACAGCCCGATGTACTGGAGCTGTTGGGAAGGGGTCAGCTGCGACTTCTTGAAATTCAGGGAGAAGCCCAGCCTGTGAAGGGTGCGGCAGGTGAGACAGAGATGATCCAAAGCCAGCTCAGGAGAGCACGCCCGGATCAGCCAGTTGTCCAGGTAGGGGTAGACGCGAATCCCCCCTCGCCTGAGGAAGGTTGCCATCACCACCATTAGCTTGGTGAAGACCCTCGGGCGGATGGTCAATCCGAACGGCAGGACCCGAAACAAAGTGCAAGTCACCAGCCGCAAACCTCAGGTACTTCCTGTGCGCAGGATGTAGCGGCACATGGAAGTAAGCATCCTTGAGGTCCAGGGACACCAACCAATCCTGAAGTTGAAGGGCCTGGAGGACTTGAGAACTTGTCCTTCCTGATAACTTTTTTCAACTAACGCAAGTCCAGGATGGGTCTCAATCCCCAGTCTTTCTTTGGAATCAAAAAATATGGGGAATGCCATCCCTTGTTCCTCTCCGCTACAGGAACCGGTATATCGCCTTTCTCTAGCAGGGTCAAGATTTCCTGCACACGGAGCGGATCTGAAAGCTTCAAAGAGATTCCCCAGTGGATTGTCGTGAGGCTGCTGCATCCAGGGGGAAGGCAGTAGCCGTGGTCTACGGTATCCAGAACCCACGAATCTGAAGTAATGGGTCACCATTCTTCGAGATGCTGAGACAGTCTGCCCCCAACCGGCGAACCATGGGACATGGCCTCATGACTGTTTAGAAGTGGCTGCGGCAGCACCTGATTGCAAAGAAGCAGCTGCCTGAGCAGCTTTGGCACCTCTATTTTGCCGACCACCACTGGTACTTTTACACTGACCCCTTTGACTGGCAACTCCTATCGTTCTACCAAAGGAAGAGTAGTAACGAAAAGCACCTCCACTCCACTGCTGTCCCCTAGGACGAAAAGGCTGAGGTTGATGCACAGCTGCGCTCAAAGATTTTGTCGCAGTCTGCAACCTCTCAAGGCTCTCGTCAGCCTTGCTGCCAAACAAATGCGCCCCATTTAAGGAAATGTTCAAAAGAAGGGCTTGCACATCCGGAGCAAAACCCGACTTCCACAACCACACAAATCGGCGTATAACGGTGCTCGCAGCCATGGACCGGCTAACGCTGTCGGCCGTGTCCAAACCCGACTGAAGGGATTCACATATGGCATCCTTGCCATCTTGCACGAGAACAAGGAACCCATCCCTTTCTTCCCCTTCGGGAATATGCCCAGCCGCAACAGAAACAATTCCACAGAGTGTGTAAAAATCTTGCCATGGCTCAAGTGGAGTTGGCAGATTTCAGTGCCATACTCCCTGCAGAAAACACCTTGCATGCTCAACAGTCAAAGCGTTTGTCATCCCTATCAGGAGGGATGGTAGGGTACGCCGCCTGCTTCGGGGTGGCCAAAGCAGCCTGAACCACCAAACTCTCAGGAGAGGCGTGAGATGAAAGGTAGCTGGGGTCGCTACCGGAAGGGCCGTATTTTTTGGTTAATGATTTGATAACTGCCGGAAGAGATTCTGGGACTGCCAAGCAGCTGCCACCCTTTACTCCTTTTCTGTAATGTCAGATGAAAGGTTAACACCGGGTCAGAGGACGGACCTTGATCCAAAATGTCCGTCAGATCATCTTGTACAAAAGCTTCAGGAGGACTGGACCAGCACAGATACTATGTGACCCGAGCCATGAGCCTCCTGAGGACGACTCAGCATGAGACCCAGGCTCAGGCCTGCCAAATTCTAACTCCGGAGAAGTATCCAAACCACTGGCATCATGAAGAGATTGCCTCAACTCTTTCAATTGTCTGTCGCCAGAAAAGACCGGAGCCACATCAGGCTCAACATGGTCAACATCGATATCTGACCTCTCCTCCTCCTCATAGATGTCATCCAGAGGGAAGTAAAAGTCCTGCCTTGGGACAGAAGAGGGTCTGGAGTCCACCACAGGCCCCACTGACATTAAAGTAGCCTTCCTTGGAGGATAACCAGTAGCAGGGATCTCCATCGTTAAATTTCAAGCAAAAAGGCCCAAAGGCATCGAGGGCTTTGGCGTCGACAACGCTGCCAAGGGCTGGTGCGAAGGCAAAACTTCGACGCCGACTTTGAGCCCTTACCAGGTTTCTGCAGTCTCGCTGGAGAAGAGGACCGAGACCTGGAAGCACGTCTCTTGCGATTATCCTGAGCCTTGTCCGAACGTGACCTCGAAAGTTCCTGATGAGTCGCGTCTAGGACCCGAGCCAGAAGGCATGCGAGCCACAAATCGAGACCGTTCCTTGCCAGCTTCATCAGAAGGTGCGGACTGAATTGTGCCCTGCGATTGAAAAATGGCCAACATGTGCTCCCTGAAGACAGCCCATTCCTCCAGAGTCGAGCAACTGGTTGGACAAGCCACTTTCCTCGCTGCACCATCCTCTGAGGACGGGGAAGCAGAATGGTGACGGCACTTCCTAGAATGCAGAGACGAAGACGAATGGCAGGAACCACTCCGGGACCAAGATCCCCGGGACTCCTCCCGACGCTGAGAGTCGCCCCTCGATTCGTCGGTGGACACCCCCCTGGATGTAGATTTACAGGATATACTGGGTTTAGAAGCCCTACCTACCTGAAGCTTTCCTTTACGCTCCCGCAAGCCCTTAGCAGTCAGCGACTGGCATTTGGAACAGTCGTCGGTGTTGTGAATCTCGCCCAAGCACCACAAACAAATGCGATGCGGGTCAGTAATCGAAATTTTCGACTTGCAGCCCAGGCAAGTCTTGAAGACAGACCGCGGAGTCGGAGGGGTCGAAGAAGAAGACAAATTTACAAGGAATACATGAGGCGTGCCGAGTCTCCGAAGCAAACACGGGTGCAGAAAAAACGGAACTGAGGCTACGGGCACTGTGCGTCCTCGTCCTATTTATAACATTCGGTGACATCGCCCTCGACGGTGGCCTTCGAGGGACATCAACCTGATGCTGTAGACGCAGGGCGCCCTCTGCCGAAAAAGTTTCCGAAGTACACAGTTGTGGACATTACATGTCAAAGATGTGGAATACGTTGGAGGACACAATCCATTTGAATTACAGAATCAACACTGAGGCAAAAAAACACCTTTTTGTTTGTGTAAAGCAATGAAAAGAGGTTTCTTTCCCCATTAACATAGCATGTTAAAAAAAGACAAGCAAAGAAACAGAATGTCACAAAAGCACATCGTAAAACGGCAAGATTAGTAGTCTCAAACTGTAAAAACTTGCAAGTCACATTTTTTAATATGGTTTGGAAAAGACCACTGTACATAAACATAAGAAATGAAAGAGTAAATGGAGAAATAAGCAGACGGAAGTCTGTGGAAACTACAGAGAAGATCCATGGGTCCGCGAACCTTGCCCGCCAGGAATGGATGTGAAGGGCAAACCTGCCCCCACGGGAGACTTGTGGCGCTAGATGACATCGTCCCAGCTTTTTACCCTCAGGGGCTGGTGCCTGCTAGGGGGACTGGAAAACACCCCCTTTTGAGTGGATTTGTGCTGCTTGCACCTTTGCTGGCTAGGAGACCAGTCATGCTGTCTAGCGCTTCGCCTCTGAAAGCCCCTGAAGGTACGGGTTCTGTCCGACTTTGGCTAAAGGCCTTGGGTGCCGATTTTGTCAGGATTGACAAGGACATCTGTTTGTGAGCTATTTTTCGGAATTTCCTCAACCATGGTCATTCAAACAAGTCCCCCCCCACCCCCGGACCGCAGTCCAATTGCAGGTTGAAAATGCGCTCCTGCACATCGGGCTTAAACTTGGTCGCCTTACGCCAAGCAATCCTCCTCATATCTGTGGCGGTACAAATAATAGCTCTACCTGCTGTGTCGATTTGAGCCACTGTAGACTCCATGATATCTTGGGCCACAATATTAGCCTCGGCCAACCCAGTGCTGAAGCGCGCCTGACTAGGCGCCAAAAGCTCCGGGAGTAAATCCGCAATCTCCCGTTACAGTTTTGATTCACTGTTGCCAACATCAAGTCAGCATTGACCTGGCGCAGATGGAGCAATGCATTAGAATACATCTTTTTGCCGTAGGACTCCTGCAGCTTTTCCTCCTTCCCTAGGAGTGCTGAGGTGGTGCAGATGAAGACTACAGTATGGAATAAAGTGAGGCTGCAGTGATTACGGATGAATGCGGTTGATGGTGTACCGACAGAATGAGTGAGTCCCCTTCCGCCTGCCTATACTTGGCATCCAGGCGTTTACTGGTAGGCTGTGTGGAGTGCGGCTTCACCCATCCCTTCTTGGCCAGTGATTCTACATCCTTTTGCAGAGGGATGCCAGTTTTTGTGGCAGGGCGGATAGTCAGCACCTTGGCATGCCCCCCCCCACCCCCATCAGGTTGTTCAACTTGTGGCTGTGGTATACTAAGTTATTCTGCCAAACCCGCCAGCCTCTCGTGGAAAAGCTAAGAAGGGAGTATGCTGATCCTCTTCCTCGTCACCTGCTGTGTCCTGCAGGTCAGGAGCTGTCGAAGGCATGCTGGGGGCAGGCAGCTGTGGCGTGCTGACTGGCAGTGTCGGGGCTGCTGAAGAATCTGCACCGGAGGAAGCACCACCATGACTTAGAGTGCGGGAACCAGGAGCTGAACTGGAGCCGGGGTCTGGCCCATGGTCGGAGCCTGAGGTGGTACCGGAGGAAGCATGTCTTTGATGACCTCCATGAGGATGGAACCCATCTGCGGCGATTTCATGAGGTTAAGGAACTTTTCAAAGAACCAATACTCGCATGCAGGAGAAGGGCTTTGGGTCGTAGGAGCCAGGCCCTTTGGCTGCTGAGGTCTTAGCGGTCCTTGTAGCACCAAGCTGGGGGCTGCATACCGCAAGTGTGATGTGATTGGGTATGACGTGGACCAGGCAGAGTGCGTGGAGAGCCGACATGGGGAAGGAACATTCGCAGTGCGGACACCTGCTGAAACCCGCTGTTGTCAACATGCAGCGGGAAGGAGCGTGGCACCAGGAGGTCAGAGTATTAATTCTGAACAATTGCTATGAGAGAAAAAAGAAGAGACAACGTCTTCCGGGGAAGAGTGCATGGAACTACAAGGCCAGAGGCCTAACCTAGGAGTGCTGGTGAAAGCAGTCCGTTCCCGTCGAGGCAAAAATAAAACTGGGGACTGGCGCTGGTGGGTGGAGTCAGAGGAGCACATGCTCCCAGGGCCACACCCCTTGCGCACACCTAAATTTAAAGGTGAAGACAATTTTTCTAGTGAAAAAGGTTCAGTTTCCCAGCCCTACCAAGGGATGCGCATACAGTATGGAAGAAAGCGGACAGGACCTAGGAGTACAACGGATAAGAATAGCACAAGATGGTGGTACCCGAGCTGTTGTTTTCGAATGTGTTAAAGTGAGAAAAACTCAGGTAAGTTGCATTAGAAATGTATTTAAGAACAATCGATGTATGCTATGAAATACATGCCAGATCCATTAGGCCAATAACATTTCTGACCGAACTACACCTTTAACTAGAAGTTCAAATAATAAAGTATATACAGTTCAGTATATTTGCGGGTTTCTATTTCTTGGGTTAACTACTGAGACCCACTGTACTTATCCACCAGCTTTCGGCCTTCCCTTGAGTGAAGCCAAGCCTGGTCCGCCATTACTTACTAACGAGAGGCATATGGAATAATAGTGGAGAGGCAAACGTTTCACACAAAAGTCTGAACTTAACCCCTCTTTGGTTTGGTGGTATGTGCAATTAGACACAAGAGCTTCTAAAGTAATAGAATATAAACACAAGCAAGTACAAAAATACTCCAATTTATATTTAGCAACACAAATGCATTATGTAAGAGATGTTAAAAGTTAAGAAAAACAGATCTACATATATAAAAAAAAACACAAATTGTATACCACACATGAACTCACATGGGTTAAGCAATAATACTGTAACAAAAACCTAAATTGAAGAAAAAAAAAACTTCCACAATCTCACATAAGCCTTATGGCATAATGACACCAACACTTAAAGCTGTAAGCTTGACAAATCCAAGCACTATCCTAGGAACACACTGGAAAAAGTTCAGCAACACCGTTCCGATTACTTGTAGATAGTTGTAATATTACTCACGGTTCTCCCATAGGAGAGAAGGGGGCTTGATGCCACGGTAGTCCTAGGTTGATTGCAATACTTTCATAATGTACAGTCTTAATGCAGTTTTTGTAAAAACTCTAATTTGAGGGTTGTACAACCACTAACCCGCACTCCACCAAAAAGTAAGCCAAACCTTGCTTTAAGGTACGCAGTGTGGTGGAGCAATCAGGATTCAGTCTCAAGAATAGATAGCAGGCTGAGACTAAGCTTAAATTACTCCACACAGTTTCACAGAAAAACGCACCACACCAGTATACTGAAAAGAAAATACATTTATTATGTTTTAGATATAAAACTATTGGTACAAATAAATACTTGCACATAACTGTATAAAAAACACAATCTATAATAAAAATAATAACATTCAATGAGGATTCTCCTGACCCATACACTTTAATGTGGGTCCACCATCTACAACTAGTCCTACAACAAACAGTATAAAGTAGAGAAAAAAAGGGAGCCAGACATTCTAACATATTGTTTAAAAAAAGCCCCAATTCTTGCACAACTCGCAGTACATTGTTCTACTGGACACAATCTACTGCTATTTTTTATTTTAAGTCCACCATTAGCAAGCAGTACAAAACATATAAAACCAAGGGGTGGGAAGAAAAGGGAACCAGGCACGAACATTGGCAAAATAGTCAACCAGGCCCTTAAGGCAAAAGCAACAAATCCACAGTAATTCTGGTCTTCTACAAAACAGTATTTTGTAAAATCCAAATGCACACATCACAGTCAAGGACAGGGCTAGAGAGTGGAACACAATTCATAAACGCAGCCAAAAGCCTGCAAAGAAATGTAGACAATTATCAGTGCAATTTCCTCCAGAGAAAAATAGAGTTATAAAAAGGACAGCGGAAATAAGTATTCACAGTGACAGGGGTGAAGAGCATAATTTAAAAAAATATATCACAAATCACTGTTAAGTGCTAAGAATTCAGTTCTTGGCCTCCAACTAGCGGAACCCTAGATGAGTACAGGAAAAAGGGTCAAGCTAGTACCCCCATAAGCCGCAATATGGAGAAAAGGAAGGCATGTCAGTTCTACCCCAAAGGTGCAGAATCGGCAGCAAATAATCCCAGAGAGGACTAGAGGAGACTCCAAAGAATCAAGAGGTTTGTTCAAGAACCAGAAGTCCTAGAATAGGATGGAGTAAAACAAAAGACTCACCAGTGTTAATCAATGGGGAATGCGGTAAAGACATGCTTCTGTAAAGTCTTTACCCCAGACCAGAGGGACCCTTGAGGGAGAGTTTCAAGAACAAATCTATCACCACAGGACCCAGTGATGGGTACATAAGGTATTCACTCTCGAAATGTGCTTCAAGGGAGGCCGAACAACCCAGTAAGCATTGAGATTCTTTTCTAGGTCTGGTTTAAAGGATCTGGCAACCAAGGACTTGAAAGCTGGGTGAACCATGACCAGCACAATGGAAAAAAGAAACCATCTTCCAACCATAGAGCCTGTTAAGATGGGTTCTCAGAATCAGCCCTGTGGACATATTCTGAGAGGCCACCCTTTACTGATGAACATGGACAAACACTAATGTCTACCCAAACTATCTGGGCACAGTGACTGAACAGCAAGGCTTAGTATTGGGTTGTGTGAGAGTCGTGAAAGGTTCATTTAAGCACACATGGAGCACTCGTAATAATTTATCTTAGGCAGAATGAATAAAGACATTATTTAGGCGTTAGACAACTATTAGCAATGAAAATCCACTGTTAACACTAAAATATTCGTTATTATATATATTCACTTTGATGTGCACTGATAAGAAAGATGAACAAGTTACTTTCGTACCTTGTAACGTTCTTTCGATGGGATGGTCCGACGACGTATTCCATATCTATGACAGGTAATGTCCACAGCTGTGCTGCTTCGGAAAATCTTTGGGCGTCTGCGTCCTGCGTCGATGACGTCGATGCCCCATCCCCGAGGACCTCCTCCGACGGCCAACGTCAATCGATGTGATAAGTAGGACGCACGACGCCCATAGCCTCAGTTATAGTTTTTTCCCACCAGTTTTCTGCCAGTCAGACACACAAGGCCTTGCGGAACGCAAGCTGCAATCGCAAAAGAAATTCTGCAGCGGGGAATTTGTATTCTAAATTCTTTCCCACCTCCTTGCTTGGTAATGCTTTGGGAGTCTGTCATAGATATGGAATACGTCATCGGACCATCCCATCGAAAGAACGTTACCAGGTAAGAAAGTAACTTGTTCATCGAGGGAATTGGGTCCTCCGACGTATTCCATATCTATGACAGACTCCCAAAGCAGTACCAAGCAAGGAGGCGGGAAAGAATTTAGAATACAAATTTAGCATGCCCAATCAAATTGCGGAATAGAGAACTGCCTTGCCAAAGGCCAGATCTTGCCCTCTGATGGAATCGAGCGAATAGTGACGTACAAAGGTATGTACTGAAGCCCAGGTGACTGCATCACAGATGTGACGAATAGGAACTCCCCTCTGCAGGGCAGTAGACGCAGCCACTCCTCTGGTAGTATGGGCCCGCAAGCCAGCCGGAGGGTCCTTACCCGCCAAGCGGTAACACTCGGAGATAGCTAAAATAATCCAACGAGACTAAGTCTGTTTCGTCACAGCTTGTCCCAAACGCTTTCCAGCATAACCAATGAAAAGTTGATCGTCCAACTCTGACCCGGGACATGCGCGAGATATAAAAGCTCAACACTCTCCTAGGATCAAGCCTATGGAGCCTCTCCTCTTCCTTACCAGGATGTGGAGGAGGATAGAACGCCGGAAGAACAACCTTCTGGCTCAAATGAAATTCCGAAACCACCTTCGGAAGAAAAGAAGGACGAACTCTAAGGACAACCTTGTCCTTGTGAAACACAATTAAGGGTGGCTTAACTGAAAGTGCCTGTAACTCACTCACTCTGCGAGCGGAAGTAACCGCAACTAAAAACAGTTTTCACAGAGTTAACAGCCTCAAAGGGCAAGAATGTAAAGGCTCAAACGGAGCACCCATAAGAAACTTAAGAACAAGGTTCAAATCCCAACCCGGCACCAAAAAAGGTGACGGAGGGAACACATTAGTGAGCCCTTTCAAAAACTGCAAAATTAAAGGAATCTTAAAATAGGAACACTCTTCAGAAGAGCGCTTAAATATGGACAGCGCCGCCAGGTAACCTTTAATGATCCCCACTTGCAAGCCACTGTGCAAGTAAAAAAGCCAAAACCATGGGAATGTCGCATTCAAAAGGATCCACATTCTGAACTCTGCACCAGTCGCAGAACTTTCTCCAACGGCAACGGTACAGAGACTTTGTTGCCGGCCGCCTGGCCGATAGCAACACCTCCATCACGTCTGCAGGGAGGTCCCAATCCTTATACCTCAACCTTTCAGAAGCCAAGCGTGAAGATTGAGAGATCCGACCTCTGGATGGAGAACCTGACCCCCCTCCCGTGAGAGCAGATCGTCTCGGTAGGGAAGACGACGTGGAGGGCAGATGGACAAGTCTAGACGGCCCGGGTACCACGTCCTCCGGGCCCACGCCGGAGCAATGAGGATCATCCGGGAACCTAACCTCTGTAACCTCTGCAACACTTGCGGGATGACGGGGACTGGAGGAAACGCGTACAGCAGTGGGAAAGACCACTCCACCACGAATGCGTCTCCTAAGGCTCCTTTTGGAGGAAATTCCCGCAAGCAAAACCTTTTGCACTTTCGGTTGACACTGGAGGCAAAGAGATCCACTTGAGGGGTCCCCCAAAGGGTGAAGATCTCCAGTAGAATCTCCTGAGCCAGCTCCCACTCGTGAGAGATCCTGCTCTGCCTGCTCAGAGCGTCCGCCGTCTCGTCGTCTCCGGCCAGATGAACTGCCGAGATCGAAACTTCCTGCTGGATGGACCAGAACTCTAGCTGCATCGCCTCTGCACAGCGGAAGTGACTCTGCCCCCCGGTTTTTGTTGAGGTAGTGCATGGCCACCGTGTTGTCCGTCAGAATCAGGACACTCTTCCCGCGCACAGTCGGCAGAAAAGCCTTCAGGGCAAGCCTGACGGCCCTCAGCTCTAACAGATTTATATGGAGTCTGGACTCCGACGGAGACCAACGAACGCCGACTGTTAGCTCATTGGCATGAGCTCCCCATCCCGTGAGGGATGCGTCCGTCACAATCGTCACCTCCGGCAAGGGCAGACAAATGGGGCACCCTTCATCAGATTGCCCTTGACGGCCCACCACAGGTGGTCCCGGGCTACTGAGGGCAGCACCCGAACAGGGTCCGACAGCCTGCCGGAGGACTGAGACCACTGGAGCTTGAGTGCCCACTGCAAAGATCTCATCCGCAGACGAGCCTCTGGCACCAGAAGAATGCAGGATACCATGAGGCTGAGCAGTCTAAAGAACTCGGACGCCGGGAGAGTCTGGGCAAACTGAAACTTGTGCACCATCTGCTGAATGTGAAGAGCCCTCACATGAGGAGAAAAACACTGCCCCAGGGACGTGTCGAGCACTGCTCCGATGTACTGGAGCCGCTGCGTTGGTGTCAAATGGGACTTCTTTAAATTGAGGGAGAAGCCCAGCCTGTGAAGGGAGTGGCAGGTGACGGACAGATGATCCAGGACTTGCTCGGGAGAGCTCCCCCTGATCAACCAATCGTCCAGGTAGGGGTAGACGTGAATCCCCCCCTTTCCTGAGATGCGCTGCCACCACCGCTATGAGCTTGGTGAAAACCCTCGGGGCGGAGGTCAATCCGAACGGCAGGACCCGAAACTGAAAGTGCAAGTCGCCAACCGCGAACCTCAGGTACTTCTTGTGCTTGGGATGGATCGGCACATGGAAGTAAGCATCCTTGAGGTCGAGAGACACCAACCAGTCCTGAAGTTGAAGGGCCTGGAGGACTTGAGAAAGAGTCACCATCTTGAACTTGTCCTTCCTGAGGAGTTTGTTCAAACCGTGCAGGTCCATGATGGGTCTCAATCCCCCGTCTTTCTTTGGAATAAAAAAATAAGGGGAATACCATCCCTTGTTCCTCTCCGCTACAGGCACCAGTTCTATGGCGCCTTTCTCCAGCAGGGCTTGAATTTCCTGCGCAAGGAGCGGATCTGGACTCTTCAAAGAGGTTCCCTGGTGGATTGTCGTGAGGCCTCTGCCGAAAAGGAAGACAGTAGCCGTGGGTTATGATCTGCAGAACCCACACATCCAAAGTAATGGCTTGCCACTCTACAAGATGCTGCGCCAGCCTTCCCCCAACCGGCGAACCATGGGACCTGGCCTCATGACTGAGTGGTAGCGGCTGCGGCGTTGCCTGAGGGCCAAGAGGCAACTGCCCGAGCGGCCTTGGCTCCTCGAGTACCTTTGTTTCCACCTCTGGCACTCTTACGATGGCCCCTTTGACTGCTAGCTCCTCTCGCTTTACTGAAGGACGAGTAATAGCGAAAGGAACCTCCCCTCCATTGCTGTCCCCTAGGACGAAAAGGCGGAGGTTGGCGAAGTGCAGCGCCCAACGACTTCGCTGCAGCTTTGGAGGTCTGCAACCTCTCAAGGCTTTCGTCCACCTTGCTGCCAAAAAGGTGTTCACCGTCAAAGGGCATGTTGAGGAGCCGGGACTGCACATCAGGAGCGAACCCAGACTTCCTCAACCACGCAAACCTGCGCATTACGGTGCTATCCGCCAAGTCCAAACCCGACTGAACGGCCTTACACATGGCATCCTTGCCATCCTGAACCATAGCAAGGAAACCATCCCGTTCGTCCCCTTCGGGAATATGATCAGCCGCTAATGCAACACAGTTCCACAGTGTGTGTGAAACGAGACAAGGCACATATGGAGTTGGCCGCCTTAAGCGCCATACCCCCCGAAGAAAACACTTTCTTCGCCCAGCCGTCAAAACATTTGTCGTCCCTATCCGGAGGGAAAGTAGGATACGACGACTGCTTTGCCGGGGCCGTAGCCGCCTGCACCACCAAACTCTCCGGGGTGGGGTGCCTAGACAAGTAGTAGGGGTCGCTACTGGCTGGACGTTTTTTTTGAGACAAAGACTTGCCCACTGCCGGGAGACTCTCCGGAGCAGTCGAAGCCGCCGCCGCCACCCTTCTCTGCAAAGCCATATGAAAAGGCAAAACCGGGTCAGTCGGTGGACCGAGATCAAGGATGTCCGTGAGATCTTCCTGAACGAACTCCTCTGGGGGAGCTGACCAACCCAAGTACTCGGTAACCCGAGACATAAGGCGCCGATATGACGAATCGGCATGAGTGCCAGGCTCCGGCCGACAAAACTCCACCTCCGGAGAGGTGTCCAGTCCACTGGCATCATGCAGTGACTGCCTCATGTCATCAAACTGACTATGGCCCGAGATAAGGTCATCCGGAATCGTAACCGGAACCAGGCCCCCATCAGAGCCTTCATCACCCTCTGAAATGTACTCCAGGCGGAGAGAGGAAGACCTCTGCGGACCAAAGCAGTGCCGGACCTTAGCCATAGCCTTTTTAGGGGCAAACCCCGAGCCACGGGGCCCCTCTGACACCACCGCCTCGAAAGGCGTTGAGGGCGCCGAGCGAGTCGGCGTCAGCTGCAACGCCTCCAGCATCTGCAGCGTCGACACAGTCCTCGAAGCTGGAGCTCCGAGCGTGTCTCGACAACCTGGGCGCCGACGGCGTCGACGACCCCCTCGAAGACGGAACCTCGAGAGAAATCATCGGCGACCTCGGCGCCACAGGCGTCAACGTCTTCTTAGAAGACGGCACAGGATCACCTGGTCTCAAGCGCGTCGAGGACCTGGACCTGGAACGGGCATGGCCAGAACGGCTACCCTTATCCAAGCGGGACCTCTCCCGCGAGCTGTGCCGACCACCTGAGCCCGAAGGCGTACGGGCGGCGTCTCTCGACCGGTGCCGACCGACCCCACTCGGAGGCGCAGACGGACTGGTGCCCTGCGATTCCAGAATCGCTAGCATCTGCTTCCCGAAGGAAGCCCATTCCTCCAGTGTCGCTTGCATGGAGGGAT
Organism: Ambystoma mexicanum; assembly: GCF_040938575.1. Taxonomy (NCBI): domain Eukaryota; kingdom Metazoa; phylum Chordata; class Amphibia; order Caudata; family Ambystomatidae; genus Ambystoma; species Ambystoma mexicanum. The sequence continues at coordinate 706,998,899 of NC_090927.1, read as the reverse complement.
AAGCGACCCGCCGACGGGCGGAGTCCTCGGAAGAGGACGGGGAAGGCGACCTATGCTGGTGCTTCCTGGAATGCCTAGAAGAGGCGGAGGAGTGGCGAGACCGACTCCTGGAAGGAGACCCACCGGACGTCCGACGACGACGTGGAGAGTCACCCCTCGAGTCATCAGTTGAAAGCCCCGCAGACCGCGACTTCCGGGGCTTAGACACCCGACCTACCGACAGTTTCTTCTTCCGTTCTCGCAAGGCCTTCGCAGTGAGCGACTGTCATTCGACACAGTCGTCCGTATCGTGGGCCTCCCCGAGGCACCAGAGGCAGGCGTTGTGCGAGTCCGTGATCGACATCTTGGACCCACAATCCCTGCAGTTCTTGAAGCCCGGACGCGGGGTCGAAGATAAGACATCGCCACGAACAGGTCTTCACACCAACCGAACAGGTTCAACGAACCGAGAAAGAAAACAGCAACTCCAACGAGTCGAGGCGTACCGAGATTCACGAAGCGAACACGTTCGCGGAAAAAACGGAACTGAGGCTATGGGTGTCGTGCGTCCTACTTATCACATCGGGTGACGTCGGCCGAGGTCCTCGGGGACGGCGCATCGACGTCATCGACGCAGGACGCAGACGCCAAAGATTTTCCGAAGCAGCACAGCTGTGGACATTACCTGTCATAGATATGGAATACTTCGGAGGACCCAATCCCCTCGAAAAGGAACATTCAAAACAGTACAGATAAGGTACTAACCATAATAAGTCCTTCATTAGCTAGATGTTAGACAAGGTTTGTATGCAGTACTCTTAGGGTGCACTACAACAACTCTGACTACAGGTAATAGAGAACCCAACCTTTGGTATAAGCTTGTACTACACAGTTTGGTACCGCGTTGAGCAGCCAGGCTTATTTCAAGAGGGGTCAATGTGACATATAGGGGAGTTACACAGAGATTCACAGTGACAAGTATTCAAATAAACACACAAGATTTCTTGAATAAACAATTATTAATTTATCAGTCAGAGTAAGCCTTCTTCAGAAGGGAGAAACATAAATTAACACAAACTTCAAAACACACACTCTTAATATTCTAAAATCAGTGACGACCCTTTTCGGATGGACCACAGACACAACCTACACGCACAGGTGACTTCAATAGCTAGGGTCCTGGGGACATTAATATCTTACTGTTTTTATTTAGAATACTGTTAGAAGTTGGTAAAGGGAAAACGTTATTAGAACAAACAAGAGACCACAAATATTCTTAAGCAGTCAAAAACTTTTGGATCCCCCTAAGCAGAGTCAGTCTGTATAACAGGCTAGGCCAAAGTCAATGGGCAGAAATCTTATATAGGATGAAGCACCTCTGGTAGGTAAGTAGAAAAGTCTTTGCACAATGTTTTAGAAGTCTTTGAAGAAAAGAAGAATTAAATGTAGGGCCACAAGCTGATTAGACTTGTGAGTAGTAGAAGATACAAGCAACTCTACAATGAGAGGTAAGTTCTCTCAGACTTAACAGCACCTTTGTATTGAAGGAAAAAGTGCAGCAGATGACTCCTGTTCCTGGGCCTCAGTCGTGGGGACAAGAGGGAGGACTTCTGGGGACTCCTGCACTGCAATGGGACGGTCACAGCTCGAAACGGCAATCTTTCCATCAAGTGGCACTTCGGTGTTTCAGCTCCTCACAACTACCGCAAATAGCAACACCGCGGTTCCTGGCTGTCGAGACTGACCTTCCTTGCTTCTGGGGTCCCACACTCTGTTGAGGGGGCTCAGGCTCAGTCAGTCCTGCTTCCTGGGAGTCTGGAAGATCTTCCTGAGCTCTTGGCCAACTTAAAAGCAGCACACACAATCTGGTGTTCCTCTCCCTGGCTATTTGGTTTCCAGCAGCAACTCTGTGGAAAAGCAACCAGCTCTGAGAGAATGTCCAGGTGGCTTACTTTGAAGTTGATTGGTCCCACCAACTCAAGGGGAGGAGTCATCCTTGCAGGGGCTTCTCTGTCGATACGAATTTGGAGTTTCAGCACAGCAGCAGGGCTTCACCGGGCAAATCAACGGTCCAGGAGTTGCAGCAGGCGTCCTCTTCAAGTTCTTCTTCGGTTCCTTCGTCCAGTGGTCAACTCTGCCTTCCAAGCCAAAAGCCTCTCCTTTTATTCAGTTATCGCCCATTCATTCCAGCCTAGCTGTCAGTCACCCAGCAGGGTGGCTGTCCTTGCCGATCAGCCAGACAATCACTACAGAGTGCATTTGGGTCTCCTAGGAGACTAAGCACAGGGAGTGTCGGGCACCTCCCTCAGTTCCTGCCCACCCCAGACACCCTGGAGCCAGAGGCGGGCTTCTCTCGTGAATCCTGCCAAAAGGCAAAGCGAACAATGCGACCAAACCGGGTTTGGCGCACAGAGTAAATCTCAAGAAGGACCTTTCCACAAAGAAATGGTGAAAAAAAGATGACCTGGGCCATTTTGACATAAATGGCAACCTTGGGTGCTTTACTACAGCTGCGAACGCAGCCCGCGCTACATGCACACCACGGTAGTTAAAACGAAACCGCTGCCACCAACCATTCAGTGAGAAAAGGGTAACATAAAAATGTTACACAAGAAGCTAGACAAAGGGGATAGATACTAGGTAACCCCTTCAGCACCCTATTGTAAGATAATGTGTGCTGGGTCTGGAAAGTTACAAATATAACCAAAGTCAATTTCACTTTACTGCTCTGGCAAACAGTTTATCCCAGAGAAGGTATTTAAACCTATGCGAAATCTGAAAGACTTCCCTGTGCCACTGCACTGAAGGTGCTGTGACACAATGTAAAAGATGTTGCCTATGGAGTCTGACAGACTCCAAAACCAAAAGAAACACAACGTTCAGAAATCACATTAAAATACATTAGAGTGTGGGGAAAAAGGGTCGCAATCTATTCAGATTAAAAAAAAAAAAAATCAAGTCCTCAAAATCCAACAAAGTTGCTGGGAGTCTCTAAGGTGGGGGTAATTAGCACATTTCCAAGCATTCTCCCTAACACTTGAAAAGCAGAAGCCCTTATAGATACAGATCCCCAAAAAACATTCTTCAGGAAGGGTGAGGCATCTTTTATGAAGTTGAACAAGTTTTGGATTGAGCTGAGCCAGCAAATAGTTGTCACAAAAGTTAGTGAGATTAAGGGGAAAGGCTTTAACAGATCCTTCCCCAATCCAACCACCTTAGGGGCGACCCTGGCGATGATACCAGGCCAGACCAGCACTGTTCAACGCTAGGCTAAACAGATATAGGGCTAAGAATATATCGCCATGAAACCTATGGTGTCCTGGGGGCCAAAACAGGTACATGTACTCAGCCACTGTACTCCGATTCATTGGGGTCCACTGTAGCTCAGGAAATCGCTTGGCCTTCTGGATTTGTGCGTTAGTTCCACTGCAAGAAGTCCAGGGGCCTCGGGTGGAGAAATAACTTCAGCAGTCAGGGTTTTAGGTCCAGCTAGTTTGCGGTCCAGGCTCTGCTGGACAGGTTCTTGACACTGGACAGCTGGACACTCGGGACACACCAACTACTGGACCACCCCACCATTAGTCCTGCAAGGCCCCTCTTTGTGACAGAGAGCTGCAACTTCAGGGACAGGCTTATTGTTCCATATACTGAATATCTGCACTCAAGTCAACTCGGGACGAAAATGTTGGCCCGTAGTAGCCAAGAAGGAAATCTGGCTAGCCCAAATGATGGTTCAGGACTGTTCCAAGTACTTACAGTGGCTGGATCTTCGAGCACAGGTCGAGACTGGTTGGTCGCACAAGTACAGGGGTCAAAGCACCGATGAAGGTCTTCAGGAAATTTACAGAGACACATGGCTTTGCTGGGCAACTGAAAAAAGGACTGCTGGCAATCTACGAATGCCAAGTTCTGGATTTCAGCAGGGTGCTTTCCTTCGTAGGGGCGATTAGCTCACAAATGGCTGCAAAAGTTGCGATTTTATCCAGGATCTGGGCCGAAGATGCCGCAAGCCAACCAATGGCAAAGATCTGGACCATTAAAGCTGACCAGGCCGTCCAATACTTTACAGTCTCTGGCTACTGAATCTGCCCAGCAACTGACACCTGGCATGGAAATCCACTGTGTCCAGACAGACCCAGGCCCCAAAACCAAGACAAACAGACGGGGAAAGCTCCAGCTTTTACAGGCAAAGGATTTACCATGTATGGAAAATCAGCTACTCTAGGGCATGAAGTATGTCAAACTACAAGATGGCCAAAGGCCAAAGCACAGCCATTTTAGACTAAAAATGGTACTCTAGGTTGGCATTAAGCAGTAAAATGCTAGGTGTGCACACTGCCACGAGCCTATGCTGGACGCATCTTGCAAGTAACAACTAAGTTACACAAAACAAAGTTACAGGGACACAAAGTGCCACAGCTGCACTTCACGTGTGGGGAGGTGAACAGGAAAAATAAACAAACAACCTTACCACGGAGAGCAGAGTTCTCCTGAACCAATGGCCATAGGGGAGCGTCAGCACTCTCCAAAACTGATGCGCTTAACATTTAAGTGCATTAAAAAGGATTCACTTATCTTCAAAATTAACCAACGTTTCAAAACAATAGCAAAAGGTTGGGTGTCCCATTAATGTCTTTGGAGGGATAGCAGCAAAAGAAAATCTTGCCTAAAATCACAATTCTAAATACAAACGTGCATATCTTGTCGACACATATACAGTATTTCTTACACCATATACAACAAAATAGAATACGTTTAATTGTATAAAACTCCTTCAGCAGCAAAAAAAAGGTTATCAGAGCAAAGCAACATGCTATTCAAAACCGTACTAAAAGCAAATAAAATGGAGCACATACACTTACCCGTTATTCTAATCTTGATATTATCCAAGCCGAACTGTGGAAGATATTAGTGCATTAGTATATATACTCTATTGCTGTGTCAGTGTAAAACATTTGCATTCAGCTATAAGTACATACTTATCTTGGACAGAATTTAAAAAGATGGCTTCTCATTAATTTCTGCTACTATATTGGCAAACGGTATAGTCACTGAGTAGCAATATACATCTTGAAGACACAACCATACACATGCATTCAGTATTGCTAAGGCAGAACAGGATATGGAAAAAGTTACTAACCTGTAACTATTATTCTCCAGCATGGGTCTGGCATGGATTCACATGCTCGTTAATATTCCCCATAAGGCTGGGACTCTTCGGTAAAAGAAAAAAACTTTTCACTTACAAACTCCATTTCTCCTTTAAACCAATCACTGTCCTCTGGGTCATACTGCCCCCATCCAATGACAGTCCTCTCCCCAGGCCCCTCCTCAGGCGGCCATCTTTAGATTTGGTAAGCACGTCAATTGGCAGTATGACCATGATGAGCCACAGAGAGGTTGGAGGGAGGGTTTGCATGTGAATCCATGCCAGACCCATGCAGGAGAGCAATAGTTACAGGTAAGTAACTTGTTCCTTCTCCAGCAGGTTGTCTGACATAGATTCACATGCTCATGAATAACGAATATGTAGCAGTACAACATTACACAACCACTGGAGGTGGCAAGACTCAACAGATGCAATGAACTCTCAACTCCGGAAGAGACTCACCTCAAGTGAACAGGTTGCGTAGCACTGCTTGGCCGACTCTGGACTCCTCCCTGGAAAGCCTGTTGACGCAGTAGACCTTTGTGAAGGTGTGCGTGGACCTCCACATAGCAGCCCTGCAGATGACCAGCAGGGGCACACCAGACAGGAACGCTGTTATTGCAGCGATCGATCTGGCGGAGTGGCCTCTCGGACCGACGGGCAGCGGTCAGGTCCCCAACCGATGACAGTGCATGATGCAGCCGGAGAGCGACCTTGAGATGGAAACCTTGGACAAGGCCTTCCCATGGTTCACAGGACCAAAGTTCACAGTTGTGCAGTCTTCCGAAAACACTTTGTGCTTGTCACATAGAACTTCAGGGCATGAAGAACGTCCAGTGAGTGCAAGGTCCTTTCAGCCGATGACTAACGCTTTGGGTGGAATTCTGGGGGGACCTTTGGCATGAAAGAGGGGGTGCGTCTGCAGCACCACCCTCGATTCATATAAAGTCAGATATGGCTGCTTGCAGGATAGGGCCTGGATCTCATCCACTCTCCTGGCAGAGGCGATGGCCACAAGGAAAGCCGTTTTTCCATGAGCGGAATGAGAGGGGCCTGATGAATAGGCTCAAAGGCCCCCCCCACCCCCCTCCACCCATGTGCCTTGTCAGCACCATGTTGAGTTCCCATGCCGGGGCAGGCACTTTCACCGGCGGGAAACATCGAAACAGTCCTTTGTTGAACTCCTTGATGACTCGATCATATCCTCCAAACTATAGGGCTGCAGGAACCAAGCCCTCCGGTTCAGCGATCCTCGGTCATGGTGAAGGATTGTGCCTCCTTCTCTAGTGAGAAGATCCAGAACCACCACCAGCTTGACAGTGGGTGATGCTGACAGGCTGAGATAGTCGGGGGTACCAAATCTGCCTTGCCGGGGCGATGAGTATCATCCTGCATTTGCACCGAGTGCATTGATGACTCGTAGCAGGAGAGGCAACTGAGGAAACGCGTACAGAAAAAGGCATTCCCATGGGAAGGAGAATGCGTCCCCCAGGCTCCTCGGCTGGTGGAATCTGCAGACAAATTTATGGCATTTGGAGTTCACCGCTGTTGCCAACAGATCTATCTGGGGCCTGCCGCACTTGACGAATTTTGGTCTTTTTTTTGCAGATGTTCCCACTCGTGGCAGGAGCGCAATTACCTGCTGAGGGAGTCTGCAATGGTGTTCTTGACAAACAAGGAACATCCCCTGTCTAACAGCCCAGTGCCACAAGTCCTGCGCCTCTTTGGAGAGCACTGGGGATCAAGTGCCCCCCTGGATCCTGATGCAGAATATTTCAGTGGTGTTGTCCGCGAAGATCCTCACCACCTTGCCCTTCAGACACGGAAGGAATGACTTGAGGGCCCAGAACACTGCCCGCAGCTCCAGGATATTTATATGGAGATCCTTCTCCTCCGGCAGCCACAGTCCTCTGGTGTGCAGACGTCCAGTGTGGGCTCCCCAGCCTTCCAGGCAAGTGTCCATGGTGACTGTCTCCTAGTGTTGGGGGGGGGGGGGGGGGGGGGGGAGTTTGAAACACTGTGCCTTGGGTGATGTTGGAGTAAACGCCCTACCGGCCTATCGCCCGACGGAACTCCACATCGAGCAGGATCTTCTCTGCAAAGCTTCCGGACACCTGTGTCCAGCGAGTGTCCAGGAACTCCTGAAGAGGTCGCATCCGTAACCTGCAGAGCTGGATGAGGTAGATGCAAGACAACATCATGCCAAGCAGCAACTTGATGGCCCGTACTGTGACGGTCTTCAATGATGACAACAGGCTTACTTTTCCCCTGAATGGCCACTACACACTCCTCCGAGGGCAACGCCAGGCAGGAGACCGTGTCGAGTCGGGCTCCTAGGAACAGCACGCTCTGCAACCTTGTCAAGCAGGACTTCGGATAATTGATGGAGAATCCCAGATAGGTCAGCAGCTGGACGGTCATCTGTGTGTCCAACGTCTAATGCTTGCGAGGGTGCCCGGATGAGTCAATCGTCGACGTAAGGGTACTCGAGTATCCCCCCCGTAGACACAGATGGGCCGCCACTGGTGCCAGGCATTTCGTAAATACCCTGGGGGCAGACTTCAACCCGAAAGCAAAGGCCTTGAACTGGTATTGCCATCTCTGCACTACGAAGCATAGAAACTTTTGGTGTTTTTTTGTGAATGGGGACGTGAAAGTAGGAGTCCTCCAGGTCCATCGACTTCAAGACGTGTCCTTTTTCCAATTGGCCGAGTATGTGCTGCAACGTGACCATCCTGAACCTCTGGGACTTCAGTTACTTGTTCAGACATCGCAGGTCTACAATGGACCTCCAGCCGTCGGAATTTTTGACTAAAAAGTATCTGCAATAGACTCGGGAGCCACAGAGTCATCGGGGAACTAGCTCTTTCACCCCTTTACGCAGCATGTTCCACACCTCCTTCAAGAGCAGAGGGATGTGCTGCTCCTAACGAGCCACCGCAGGGATCCGTGGACACCTGCACTGAAACTCCAGGGTATGTCGTTGCGCGAGAGCATCCAGCACTTATCTGTTGGTGGGGATCATTTCCCACTCGCTGACTAATCCTGTCAGCTGGCGTCCCATAGAGGGGCATGGGTGGGGCCCGACGCCCTGGCTGGTTCCGGCCTGCTTCGGCACCAGCGTCCTGCCTTGCGGGCGACAGTGGCGCGCTGACCTCTTCCACCGTAGGCCTGGGAATGGCCTCTGTAGGCTTCCTGAGCAGTGGACCTGGAAGGCTGACGGTACGAGGAAAAGCCTTTTGACGACCAGCTTGCCTTCACTCTGGAGGAGCAAAAGGAAAAGCGTTGCTGCTGCAGCGTACCCTGGGAACGGGGCGTCTCTGTATCCGCCTTGATGGCCAGTAGGGACCCATCAATGACTTTCCCAAAAAGGTTATCTCAGTCGAAAGGTAATAACCTCGCCTGGACCTCCTGGTGGAAATTTGTGGCCTTCAACCAGCCTTGACGAAGGCAGCCACTGTTTGCAATGTCCAAAGCCACCGTGATGGCATGATCCAATGCTACCTCTCCCTCCTGGAAGAGTGTGATCGCCTCCATCATCTTGTCATCAGGCACAAACTACAGAATCAAACCCAGTTTTTACCACAGCTCCCTGTTGTACCAGGCTAGGATTGCAAGGGAGTTGGCCTCCTTGATGGTGGACGTTGCAGTGTAAATGACCTTCCTTCCCATGATGTCCATCTTCTCCTCGTGTCCAGAGGGACTGAAAACGACGAGGAAGGGTTTAGATGACCATTTCCTCGCGGACCCCGAAACCACTGAATCTGGCGATGGTTGCGAGCTTAGGCACTTTGGTGTGGATTCTGGCACCCAGTACTTCTCCAGCCTACTCTGTTTGGCCGTAGTTGTGCAAGGTTTCTTCAAGAGGGCCAGGCCCCCCTTCCCACATGTCATCTAGAAGGGGCACCGCCATGATGGTCTTTCTCTTTGCCTCGCACCTCTGGTACAGGAAACCCTCCTCCTTGGTTTCCTCAAGCACAAGCTGGAAAAGCTCGGAGGCTCTGGTGATCATGGAATGGAACTAACCCACCTCGTCTGGTTGGGATGCCCTCGGCTGCGGAGACCCGCCGCAACGACATTGTCGTCCTCATCCGTCACACCATAGTGTCCGGATCCACTGGAGAGGGCGCCAGATGCGGGGGCTAAAATGAGGGCATCTGCTGACGCTTACTCTTTGCTAGAGGTTCATTGGGCGTCTGGGGGGCTGGAGGAACTGGGCCCTGCAGCATCCTCTTCTGGATCGCCAAAACCAAAGTGTGTAGGGTCGACAGGATATCCAGAGATACATCCCTCGGCTGAGCTGGCGTGATCTGAAAACTACGCTCATGCAGCCGTCTCATCCTCCTCCAGGTGGACCGTGGAAGGACTCCAGGTCCTCGTAGTCTGTAGACGAAACATCCATTGCCTTGGACACAGCCTGGGGCTGGGCTGGGCTGGGGCCTCCTTCCCCCACCTTTTTCCACCCTGAGGGGTCAGAGCCGGGCTCCAAGACAGAATCCTCTTTTCCAGCCTGCCAGTAGACTTTGCCAAAGTCACTGTGGCGGTCCCTCGCCTCTGAGGCAGGGACACCTTCTGGGATGTGGGGGCTATCCTCACTGGGACAGCCCCTTTTGCCTTCGTGAGAGCAGCCACCACCAGCTCTATCGTCAACAATGACTTCTCCAGAGCCGACTGGGCTTTCTTGGGCAGTTCGGGTGTCTTCTCCTCCGTCCCTGGCTTCTGTGGTTTCTCCCGCACCTTAGCCGGGGTGGACTATTTTCTCTTTGAGGAGGAGCTTGATTGCTGGCTGGCAACTGAGGCGGATGGAGAGGTCCATCGCGCAATGTCCATCGAGGGATCTGCTTGTGTGGCAACCCCAGTGGACCCGGACCTGCGGTCCTTGGCCTTGTCTTGGGGCCCCACGGATGAGGCACCCTCAAAGGACTTAAAAGCCTGGTGCGCGGACCAGCCGGTCCTGGGTGAGGCATGACCCTGCTCAGAGGAGAGGCCTTGGTGTCAAGCCACGGCGCCAATCTACTGTGTCTATCCTTCGTCTTCCTGGAGAAGCCAAAGTAGCTCTCGCCCTCTCCTTCCTTGTGGTCCAGCTGAAACAGTAGAGGCCTTACAAGTGTTTGTCCTCCACAAACCTGTTTCTTAGCCTGTACTTGGTGCAGGGCTTGAAGAGGGATATTGCTTCCTTCCCCTCTGTCATGGTCAGAGGGCGCGAAGTAGGCCCGATGGACTTCTGGAAACTTTGACAATCTTCACCCTTGAGGGGCACTGAAATTCACCGAAAACAGATCCCTGCTGTCAGATGGAGAGAAGAGCACACAGGCTCTTTCGAAACAAAAATTGCACCTTTTTCCACGAAAAAAAAACAAAAACTTAGAAGTAGCTCGTAGAGCAAACTCAAGCACTTCCAACACTGAAACATGCGGTACAAATCTGAAGATGGCTGCCAGAGGGGCTTAGGGAGAGGACTATAATTGGATGGGGTAGTAGGACCCGGAGGACAGTGATTGATCTAAAGGAGAAATACAGTTTGTAAGTGAAATTGAAATTCTTTCTTTTACCAAGGATTCCCGGCCTGACAGGGAATATTCATGAGCATGTCAATCCATGCCAGACCCCATGCTGGAGAATGTGGCAAATCTCCACCAAGACCATTTGTGCTTTGTTTGTGAAAATGCAGCAAGACAGTGCTGAACTGTATTTATACATTACAGAGTCCACTATAACTAATCAGTTGGGCCATCTTGGATGTTTCTTCACTTGGAGCTAGTGCATCCAAATCACAATTGCAAGTGCTACTATTGGGCTCTTATAACTTTTTCTAAACCATTAGCCAAATTGCAGTCTATAAGTGAATAGACTAAAGGTGTTACTTCTGACTAAAAGCACCAAAGTCCATCGGTTCAGAAAGTTTAATTGAAGTACGTGTGGTATGATTAGTGGATATATGTAAATCGAGCAAAGGCATGGAGCACAAAGATGCACAGTGAATACAATGCCCATTATTTGCATCATTACAAAAACAACGATCTGGTGTTACGCCAGAGCATACACATGCTTTTGTAGCAGTCTGCTCCAACATCTCATAGATCCTGCTAGTAGGATAATGTTCACCAAGTTATGCCCGTTAGGGTGAACGTCATAGATGGTAACTTACAGTGAGTTTCCAGTCATTTTTGCTCCCAACGTTCACAATTTACCAACCGCTATCCCAGTAAGACCCTCTCCAGAACCCCACTGGTGATAGAACTGGACAAATGTGCCCTCAGAGCCCCAAGATCGCGTGATCTGGTTGCCCCAAATATACAAGACCTAAAACATAGCCCTTGCTGGCATGCCTCTGCAGCCATTTTGAAATCCGTGAACCAAGGATTCTCCCATACAGGTCCCTACAAAAATGGTGAATAGCTTTAGATGTCCAGTCAAACTCCACAACGAGGCAGGTAATAAAGGAATTGTGTGCGTGTGTGTAATACGTGGGGCAAGGCTTCCCTGAGAATAAGGCTGGCAGCTTAGGGGACCCATGACAAGATCTGGCCAAATATAAGAATGGGTAATTGGGATTTACTGCAGAATCCAGATCCTGAGTTGAGTGTGTGTCAGTTAATCTCTTGGAGGTTTCAATGTTCTGTTACTATGCTTTTGGGATGCGTCAAATTATTACTGTACTATTTTTAAAGTGCTGTGAAAACCACCCCAGATTGGACAGCAGCTTCTGTTAGGACAGTTTGTTTGAAGTCCAACTAAGGGCTTAGCAAAACCATTCAACTGAGACAGTATAAAACTCCACTCTAAGTTTAAGGCTGTACCACCAGAGTATACAGTATCATAGACAAAGCAGCCAGGCTGATCTTAGGAGGGAGAGAGGGCTCTACAAAAGTACACTGAGCCAGTAGTACACCAAGGATTCAATAGAACAATAGAAACACTGACAACCAGAAGTATTTTTTTTAAAAAAAAGGAGTATGAATACAGGTAGGCCAAGTTAAGTCTTGGAGTAAGTACTGGTTATAGAGTCCAACACATTTATAACAAACCACAATGCTTGAAGGTACACAGACCGCAGTATAAAACCTCCTTCAGAATACCAAACTGTAATTCTAGGTAAATCAGACCTTTTCATACACATTTGGTACAGGCCACACCTATTCATGTGGAGTCAAACCAATTGTTATTTTTTGATTACTTTCAGTAATACACGGATAGTAGACCCTGTCAGTTATGCAGTGACACTCAAAGAAATAAATCAACCGACCTTGTTACCAGGATACTTTTCTGAATAGTTGAACACAGATTCAAGGAACAGTTTAAACCTGTAACTACTTTGCGGATAACAGTTATTCTGGGTAGGACCTTTTTGGTGTAATATACAATTACAGTTACTTTTCTGATCACTGAAACACGGTTTGAGCTAAGCAATAACTAACTTATCTTAGGATGGCACACATCTAACTCTAGCAAAGTAAAACCTATATAACTTTTAAAGAAGCTACCAGCTAACTTAAAGGTAAGTATAACCCAAGGCAGACTTATTCTAGACAGGTTAACAGCAAATCAGGGGAAGCAAGACCCAATGGGGCACTCGTACATGGATATCCTAACAGGACTAGTAAAGTGAAACCAACAGCATTACTTTTAGGGAAGAGGCACAACCAATAATTTGTGCCTCTGTTTACCACAGGTGAGCAAATTAACCTTATATATACTTTTCAGAATGGCACAACAAACATTCAAGGTAGGTAAGAACTTTTCTAACTGTTCACTTTCAAAGTTACAGTTACCAATCAACTCTTTAACAAGTACTTGTAAACAATTTTTATACTTTTCTAGACAGAATCCTTTACTTATCCAGTCCTTCCGTATTCTATTGCATTAGTTATCTTAGGGGCAGAAGAGGGACCGTAGTGGTCTAGTTGCAAGCTGCAGGCAGGGTGAGATGGGCTTCTGTTGCAGTCAAAAGTCAGAGATCCTGTGGAGGACTGTTCAAACAAGTAAGTAATTCACTTTAAAGTTAGTTAGCGTCCGGGGACCTCTGAGATGACACCCTAGGAGGATTCCCACAGTGGGTCTGGGTGAACTGGATGAGAGGACTACCAATCACAGAAACACCCCAAAGATTTACAGAAATCACAAAGGCTTAAGGTAAATAAATACCCCAGCCAACACAGTAACTCTGCATAGAAGAGGTTGCAACAGGGAAGACTTCAGGATTTGCAGCAAAAAACATGGTAGCTGAATTCCTGGTCATGAAGACAGGACACTGGAAGGGCTTTTGCAGCAGGGATCAACGGGGGAAGGCTCTAGGCAAGAATTTCTACGCAGCTGGATGCAGCTGTGGTTTTGGCGCCCTTTTCACTGGGCCAGAAGAAGACTCAAGATTGCTGATCGGATTCTCGTCATTTGTAAGGTACAGGACTCTCGTGAGGGGACATTTCGGACTCTATTCCCATCTCTGGAGGTCCAGGAGGATGCCATCAATGTTTCAGCTTGTTTCGGAAGACCATGCACCACACGATGGCTCGCGATCCCAGGGTATTGGGGCATTGCAGCCCTGTTACGTTGCAGCACGACGTGGTATGACTCTCCATAGTGTGTGATTGGAGTTACTGTTTCCTATAACTTTGGCAGGTTGTAATGTGCTATGGCAGTATACATTTTAAATGCAGTGCACCAGTAAGTGCACGAAAGTGTGCTGTTGGCTGGGATTGACTTAGATTTGATTCCTGGATTTCGCTCAGAAGCGTCTTTATTCAAGGACACAGCCGGCGAGATACGCGGAGGAAGTCTTTTGCGGCAACACCTGGACTCTGCCTGACTTCCCAGTAAATATCTTTGAACAGTTTGTTTGGACATGTTATCTCCCCCTGTGTCGCTCGAGACTTGAATTCATTTGGATACGCCCACCCCCTTTGTACAAGTACTTTGACACACTCCTACTTGGATACGCCCACCCCTTGCTAATCGACCCAATCCTTGCCAGTATTAGACACACCCTGTGTGTACACCCATGATTTTAACTGTAGCTTTTTTTAATCTTTTTTAAACTTTTAGATCCATGGATTGGCCCGACTTAACTGGCCCCTCCCCTCTACTTCCCCTGAGCTGGAATATAATCCCAGCCAGCGCACCAGTAAGTGCACAAAAGTGTGCTGTTGGCTGTTCGCGGTGCGAGGCGCGAGTCACATTGCGCGAGATCCATGCAGAAGTTCAATTAAGTGAATTAGATATTCAGACATGTGAGGAAACCAACTATGTTTGTTCTTATATTTATAACGCTGCACAGAATCTAATTGAAAGAGTGTCCACTAGTGAAACTAACAAAGGTGAGTGGAATTATTACTGTAATTTAGCATTCATCCTGCTATTAAATAATTTTCGACTGAGAATGAATTTAAGATCTAATAATAGCATTGACTGAAGTAAAAAAAAATAACCAAAATGATTCAGCGCCCTAACCGTGCCTGTAAAAGAAAGATCATAGGTAAGCAGGGACTCTTACCTGAAGCCAAGTTAGCCAAAATGACGTCTTTATTTGATAAAATTGAGTCTATAAAGTCGGCGAACACTAACCTGGCAGAAAGTGTAAGATCTGAGATAAGCGCTGAATTAGTGGACGATCTCTCTAATAGACTACCTTGTATTGGCGCTAAGTTACTTTCTGAGTTGTTAGAAACTCAAAACAACAAAGAGGAGTTGAGTCCACATAAGAGAATAAATACCACAGACTAATGTAATATATGTACCGATATGGACATATGGAGTAGCACTGCAGTTAATCGACCCGACATGCCCCATCCTATAGATCTAAAAAACTGGCAAGTCCCAGACCCCATGATCCACGAGACCGTAAAAAAAGACATTTTTTACGATACTGCAATTAAGGTGGACTGTAGTCGCAATACTAGTCAATGGTGTAAATTAGATGAAGTAAAAGACAGAATTATTGTTGACCCCATTTCAGGCTTAACATATACTGTCACTTCTCCTAAGGAGACAAACAAAGACATCTGTCCCCAACACTAGAAAGAATTCTAGTACGATCACCATAAATAGCAGACAATCTGATGAGAATGAGAGCTTCACTCTAATGAAAAATGAGGAATTGTGGGAAGCTCTAGAGCGAGTGTTAAATGAGATTGCTGAAAGATGTGATATGATTGAAGAAAAGTTAGATAGTCACACCGCATACTGCATGCTAGCTCCTCTAAAGAAGTTACGACATTCAGAGAAGCCTGCACTAATACTGAATCGTATTTAACGCCAATTGCACAAGGTGGTCTTGAATTCGATGCAAACACAGCTAAGGCAACACACGACCAGCATGCGGGGTACTGGATAGACTCTAATGCTACAGTCTGCTGGTATAAGAAAAAGTTGAGACAGGGAAAAAAATTAATGAAAAACAAAATTGAAAAACTCAGCAGCCACCTCCATATGGTGTGTGTGTGAGAGAGTAATCACTAACGGATGCATTGTAAATGATGAAGCAATGCCTAATAATGTAGAAAAATGTGCTTCTATATGCTCGAGAGAGGTCATTATGGAAGCTATGAGATATAAACCGATTCATATTACCACAGAACCTAACTTCTCTGGTAAGCACATAGTCACTATCCATGCTCCAGTAGATATGATTGGAAAGGAGAATTACAAAAAGCATAAGGGTCCAAGTAAAGTATACAAGACTCCAAAACCGATCAAGCTAGTTGCACCGACACTGGATGAATGGGTAGTCCCAGTAAAGCAAAAAGAAAAGAGGGGAGAAAAGACGAATAAGAATAAAGAAATCTCTACTAAGGTACTAAAAGCCATTAGAACTCTCTTCTTAGAAGAAAAATTGGTACCTGTTCTAAGTCCAGTCTCATCCCCTGAGGCTGTATCCTCCCAGGAAGGTAATGCTGTAGAGAAACAAGCTGAAAAAGTTGTCCATTTCGAGGAAAATAGTAATGATAAAGGGCATGAGCCTACTTATAAGAGAGACCCATTACATTTTTTTAAAGCACTACAGTTTCAGGCAATTGATAAATCTGGACCCATAGTGTTATTAAATAGACATCGAATAGTTGAACTCTGTTCATTGGTAATGCCGTTGAGGAAGGGAAAATCTAGCGATTTTAAGATCGTCGACCAATTAGTAACCCCAAAACTAATCACGACAAATGTGTGGTGTCTTGAAGCTACTACTCATGAATTTATACTTC
Organism: Ambystoma mexicanum; assembly: GCF_040938575.1. Classification (NCBI taxonomy): domain Eukaryota; kingdom Metazoa; phylum Chordata; class Amphibia; order Caudata; family Ambystomatidae; genus Ambystoma; species Ambystoma mexicanum. Next base: position 706,982,579 of record NC_090927.1, on the reverse strand, counting down.
GTTACCATGCGTACTTTATTAAATTAGGATTACCCTGCACAGAAACCTCTAAGCGTAGAGTGAAATACCAGAGAGTACATGTTGAAGTAAAATGAAGTGAGAACCTAAGACCTGTAAACTTGAATGTGACTCATATTGATATTAATTCACCCACACCCAAACTACCTAAATGTACTAAAGATATAGTGAATCAAACTCATGCTAGTAAGGTTAGCCAACCGAATACAATCGGTAACACTAAAGCTCATGGTATGTCTAACAGCGATCCAGACACCTTTGGCTACTGGCAATGGCTCCCAATAGAGTTCAAATCTAGACTTGAACAATGTTCCTGATGACACTGGCATGATGATCTCATGGAACACCAGAGGGAATCTGAACTATGAGAAAAAAGCTGGACTCCTGAATAATTTAGACATTCAGTCTGGTCACATTGCAAGAGACATGGTTATGTGACATGTGAAATAGACGGGTGGTGTTCCTTTCTAAGTCTGGTATCCAAAGGCCGCCCAAAAGGTGGACTTTTAACAGCTATCAAACACCCATGGACCGGTGTCGAATCCAACTGGTCCAATCATATGATCCTGGGAGTGACTGTTAAAAGTAATAGTATCCGTCTCCCCAATTTTCTACTTATAAATATTTACAACCCTCCGAATGGAATTAAGAATAAAGAGAACGCCGAGATGTTAACAAAAATCTTGTCAGAATATAATACCGTGCTCCCTATCATCATCGCAGGAGATTTTAATGACAAGATATTTTTACCAGTGGTCCCCATGCATGATAAAACCTCTAGACCCATTGCAATGGAACTTTACAATAGGTGCGGCGATACCTGGTGTAAGCTGATCATTAGCTAACAGCTTACCATGCTAAATGGTCACACTAAAGGTGATGACAACCGTGAGACAACAAGCGTAGGCTGGGGTAGTCTATCCACAATCGACTACATCTTTGTTAATGAAAAAGCATTTAGTTTTATTATCGATATGGCAATAGGTAGCCGTGAAGAAAGTTACCACTTTCCACTTATTGTGATGCTGGAATACCCTAAAGAGGAGGCAGAATATCAAATGGCTGGGAATATAAAAATTAATAATGCTGCTAACCGGATCTCTTGGAATCCCACTAAACTAGAAAAAGTTAATGGTGTAGCCGTTAAAGAGCTGCTAGAATGGTGGGAGATGATAGGCGATGGGCAAACTGCTACCGACAATGAACTTATTGTCACATATGAAGTAGCCATAAGTAAGATCAAAGTAGCCGCCTCCAAAAAACGAGTATTCCAGCAACGGTGAGAAATGGAATCTTACTCACGGCAAACACAATTCCTATGATCTGGCAAAAAAATAAAGCAAAAAATGCCTTGAGCAAAGCTATTAAGCAAATTGCTGAAACCAAGTGTATTGATGCTACCATACAGATAAAATGGCTAAAAAAAACACAAGAAGTGGATGCATTACCATAAAAAAATAAGGCATGTGAAATATGGTTAAAGATTGCGGACAAGCAAGAAGTAATAACCAGCAAGGGATGTGGAGAGTAATTAATGATGCAAAAAAAATAACCTCCCCATTAACAGCGTGGGAGAAAATGAGTGGATCATGCACGTAATACATACTTTGGGCTCTGAAGTGATCACAAAAGACGTCCATTGCCAAGACGAGCAATCTGGGTAGGCAATTTCTCTGAATCTTCTTTGGTCAACATGATAGTAAAATTGCATACTTCTAGAGCCACTTGCCCTGATGGGACATGTAATGCACTCTTAAGTTTAGCACCAGAAGTATGGGCAAAAGCTTTATACCTGCTGTTTAGATGGATCGGTATGAATGGGGCGATTCCTAAAACATGGCACGAAAGTGTTATTCTGCCGATATACAAAAAGGGACAATGGAAAGACCCTTGTAATTACCGCATGTTAGCGATGCTGGACTTCCCGGCAAAATGATTTGCAAAAGTTTTACTCGATGACCTAGATATATGGATAGAGTTGAATAAGATCTTGCCGATCTATCAAGCTGGGTTTCGAGCAAAATCTTCCACCACTCACAATCTAATTAATCTAGTATCAGCAGTTGGGTATTCGTGGTATGTTTGCAAGCTACCAGTATATGTAGTGTTCATAGATTTTTCTGCAACATTTGATACTGTGATAAGAGATAAACTTTGGAACAAACAAACTGTGGGGGATTCCAGAAGGGCTTCTGTTTATGATACAGTTACTCTATTCTGATAGCTCAGTTAGGGTACGCCTAGATGGTGAAGGACGGCTCTCCCAATCAATTCCCACAACTTGTGGAGTAAAACAAGGCTGCAGACTAGCAGCAACATTGTTTAATATTTACCTAGCCGATTGTATGAACGAGGCAGACAAAAATATAGTTAACCCAGTGAAGATGGGCACAATAGAGCTACCATGGCTAGGCTATGCCGATGATCTGGTCCTACTAGACTATACACCGGCAGGACTCCAAAGAAGATTAAACTGTTTGCTGCATTTTTCTGAAAACAATGGGTTAAAGATTAACATTGCAAAAACAAAGGTAATGGCCTTTCTGGGCACCACGAAAAACAAACTTGGTCCAACAACTTTAAGTGGATGTTGAACTCAGAAAGACTTGAAAAAGTTGAATGTTATCGCTACTTAGGAGTCATAATTGACTCTAAGCTGCTATGGAAACCCCATTGGGAGGCTACTAAACTTCTATGCTTAAATAACACTGGTGCAATTAGTAAATTTATAGGAAAGCAAGGAGGTATCTCTGTAAATACAGTTTTATTATTATACGCAAGTAAGATAATATCCTGCTTATTATATGGTGCTGAGATTTGGGGAGGTAAATATGCTAATGAAGAACAAGTTACTTTCTTACCTGGTAACGTTCTTTCGATGGGATGGTCCGACGACGTATTCCATATCTATGACAGCTAATGTCCATAGCTGTGCTGCTTCGGAAAATCTTTGGCGTCTGCGTCTTGCATCCATGACGTCGATGCGCCGTCCCCGAGGACCTCCTCCGACGGCCGACGTCACCTGATGTGATAAGTAGGACGCACGACGCCCATAGCCTCAGTTATAGTTTTTTCCCAGAACGTGTGCCACCAGTTCTCTGCCAGTCAGACACACAAGGCCTTGCGGAACACAAGCTGCAATCGCAAAAGAAATTCTGCAGCGGGGAAGGCAGGGAGGGAGCGATATGGAATATGTCGTCGGACCATCCCATTGAAAGAACATTACCAGGTAAGAAAGTAACTTGTTCTTCGAGGGGATTGGGTCCTCCGACGTATTCCATATCTATGTCACTCCCAAAGCAGTACCAAGCAAGGAGGTGGGAAAGAATTTAGAATACAAATTTAGCATGCCCAATCAAATTGCGGAACAGAGAACTGCCATGCCAAAGGCCAGATCTTGCCCTCTGATGGAATCGCGGGAATAGTGACATACAAAAGTATGTACTGAAGCCCAGGTGGCTGCATCACAGATGTGACGAATAGGAACTCCCCTCTGCAGGGCAGTAGACGCAGCCACTCCTCTGGTAGAATGGGCCCGCAAGCCAGCCGGAGGGTCCTTACCCGCCAAGCGGTAACACTCTGAGATAGCTAAAATAATCCAACGAGACAAAGTCTGTTTCGTCACAGCTTGTCCCAAACGCTTTCCAGCGTAACCAATGAAAAGTTGATCGTCCACTCTGACCCGGGACATGCACGAGATATAAAAGCTCAACGCTCTCCTAGGATCAAACCTATGGAGCCTCTCCTCTTCCTTACCAGGATGTGGCGGAGGATAGAATGCCGGAAGAACAACCTTCTGGCTCAAATGAAAGTCCGAAACCACCTTTGGAAGAAAAGAAGGACGAACTCTAAGGACAACCCTGTCCTTCTGAAACACAGTGAAGGGTGGCTTAACTGAAAGTGCCTGTAACTCACTCACTCTGCGAGCGGAAGTAACCACAACCAAAAACACAGTTTTCAGAGTCAACAGCCTCAAAGGGCAAGAATGCAAAGTCTCAAACAAAGCACCCACAAGAAACTTAAGAACAAGGTTCAGATCCCAACCGGGCACCAGAAAAGGTGACGGAGGGAACACATTAGTGAGCTCTTTCAGAAACTGCGAAATTAAAGGAATTTTAAAATAGGAACACTCTTCAGACGAGCGCTTAAATATGGACAGCGCTGCCAGATGAACTTTAATGGTCCCCACTTGCAAGCCCCTGTGGGCCAAAGAAAACAAAAAAAGACAGAACCATGGGAATGTCACATTCAAAAGGATCCACATTCTGAACTCTGTACCAGTCGCAGAACTTTCTCCAATGGCAACAGTACAGAGACTTAGTTGCCGGCGGCCGATAGCAACACCTCCATCACGTCTTCAGGGAGGTTCCAATCCTTATACCTCAACCTTTCAGAAGCCAAGCGTGAAGATTGAGGGATCCGACCTCTGGATGGAGAACCTGACCCCCCTCCCGTGAGAGCAGATCGTCTCGGTAGGGAAGACGACATGGAGGGCAGATGGACAAGTCTAGAAGGTCTGGGTACCACATCCTCCGGGCCCACGCCGGAGCAATGAGGATCATCCAGAAACCGAACCTCTGTAACCTCCGCAGCACTTGCGGGATGACGGGGACTGGAGGAAACGTGTACAGCAGTGGGAATGACCACTCCACCACGAACGTGTCTCCTAAGGCTCCTTTTGGAGGAAATTCCCGCGAGCAAAACCTTTCGCACTTCCGGTTGACACTGGAGGCGAAGAGATCCACTTGAGGGGTCCCCCAAGGGGCGAAGATCTCCAGGAGAATCTCCTGAGCCAGCTCCCACTCGTGAGAGATCGCGCTCTGCCTGCTCTGAGCGTCCGCAGTCTCGTTGTCGTCTCCGGCCAGATGAACCGGCGAGAACTCTAGCTGTATCTTTTTGTTGAGGTAGTGCATGGCCACTGTGTTGTCCATTAGAATCGGGACACTCTTTCTGCGCAAAGTCGGCAGAAAAGCCTTCAGGGCTAGCCTGACGGCCCTCAACTCCAACAGATTGATATGGAGTCTGGACTGCGACGGAGACCAACGACCGCTGACTGTCAACTCGTTGGCATGAGCTCCCCATCCCGTGAGGGATGTGTCCGTCACGATCGTCACCTCTGGCCGGGGCAGCCAAAATGGGGCCCCCCTTCATCAGATTGCCCTTGACGGCCCACAACAGAAGGTCCTGGGCTACCGAGGCCAGCACCTGAACAGGGTCCGACAGCCTGCTGGAGGACTGAGACCACTGGAGCTTGAGTGCCCACTGCAAAGATATCATCCGCAGACGAGCCTCTGGCACCAGAAGAATGCAGGATGCCATGAGGCCGAGCAGTCTCAAGAATTCGGACGCTGGGAGATTCTGGGCAAGCTGAAACTTGTGTACCATCTGCTGAATGTGAAGAGCCCTCACCTGAGGAGGAAAACACTGCCCTAGGGACGTGTCAAGCACTTCTCCGATGTACTGGAGCCGCTGTGCTGGCGTCAAATGGGACTTCTTTAAATTGAGGGAGAAGCCCAGCCTGTGAAGGGAGTGGCAGGTGACGGACAGATGATCCAGGACTTGCTCGGGAGAGCTCCCCCTGATCAACCAATCGTCCAGGTAGGGGTAGACGTGAATCCCCCCTTTCCTGCGATGTGCTGCCACCACCACCATGAGCTTGGTGAAAACCCTCGGGGCAGAGGTCAATCCGAACGGCAGGACCCGAAACTGAAAGTGCGAGTCGCCAACCGCGAACCTCAGGTACTTCTTGTGCTTTGGATGGATCGGCACATGGAAGTAAGCATCCTTGAGGTCGAGAGACACCAACCAGTCCTGAAGTTGAAGGGCCTGGAGGACTTGAGAAAGTCACCATCTTGAACTTGTCCTTCTGAGGAGCTTGTTCAAACCGCGCAAGTCCATGATGGGTCTCAATCCCCCGTCTTTCTTCGAAATCAAAAAATAAGGGGAATACCATCCCTTGTTCCTCTCCGCAACAGGCACCAGTTCTATGGCGCCTTTCTCCAGCAGGGCTTGAATTTCCTGCGCAAGGAGCGGATCCGGACTCTGCAAAGAGAGGTTCCCTGGTGGATTGTCGTGAGGCCTCTGCCAAAAAGGAAGACCGTAGCCGTGGGTTATGATCTCCAGAACCCACACATCCAAAGTAATGGCTTGCCACTCTACAAGATGCTGCGCCAGCCTTCCCCCAACCGGCGAACCATGGGACCTGGCCTCATGACTGAGTGGTAGCGGCTGCGGCTTTGCCCGAGGGCAAAGAGGCAACTGCCCGAGCGGCCTTGGCACCTCGAGTACCTTTGTTTCCACCTCTGGCACTCTTACGATGGCCTCTGACTGCTAGCTCCTCTCGCTTTACTGAAGGACGAGTAATAGCGAAAGGAACCTCCCCCTCCATTGCTGTCCCCTAGGACGAAAAGGCGGAGGTTGGCGAACTGCAGCGCCCAACGACTTTGCTGCAGCTTTGGAGGTCTGCAACCTCTCAAGGCTCTCGTCAGCCTTGCTGCCAAAGAGGTTTTCACCGTCAAAAGGCATGTTGAGGAGCCGGGACTGCACATCAGCAGCGAACCCAGATTTCCGCAACCACGCAAACCTGCGCATTACGGTGCTCGCCGCCATTGACCGGCTGACACAATCCCCCAAGTCCAAACCCGACTGAACGGCCTCAAACATAGCATCCTTGCCATCCTGAACCATAGCAAGGAAACCGTCCCCTTCGGGAATATTATCAGCCGCTAATGCAACACAGTTCCACAGAGTGTGTGTGAAACAAGACAAGGCACATATGGTGTTGGCCGCCTGAAGCGCCATACGCCCGAAGAAAACACTTTCTTCGCCCAGCCGTCAAATCGTTTGTCTTCCCTATCCAGAGGGATGGTAGGATACGACGCCTGCTTTGCCGGGGCCGTAGCCGCCTGCACCACCAAACTCTTCGGGGTAGGGTGCCTAGACAAGTAGCAGGGGTCGCTACTGGCTGGACGGTATTTCCGCGACAAAGACTTGCCCACTGCCGGGAGACTCTCCGGAGCAGTCCAAGCCGCCACCCTTCTCTGAAGAGCCATATGAAAAGGCAAAACCGGGTCAGTGGGTGGACCGAGATCAAGGATGTCCATGAGATCATCCTGAACGAACTCCCCTGGGGGAGCTGACCAACCTAAGTACTTGGTAACCGACATAAAAGGCGTTGAGGGCGCCGAAAGAGTCGGCGTGGACAGACAAGGCATCGAGCGAATCAGCGTCAACGTCAGCTGCAGCGCCGCCAGCATTGGCAGCGTCAACACAGTCCTCGAAGCCAGAGCTCTGAGCGTGTCTCTCGATGACCTCGGCGCCACAGGCGTCAACGTCTTCTTCAAAGACGGCACAGGATCACACGGTCTCCAGCGCGTCGAGGACCGGGACCTGGCTGGGGCATGGCGAGAACGGCTACCCTTGTCCGAGCGGGACCTTTCCCGCGAGCCGTGCCAACCACTCGAGCCCAAAGGCGTACGAGCGGTGTCTCTTGACCGGTGCCGACCGACCCCACTCGGAGGCGCGGATCGACCGGTGCCCTGCGATTCCAGAATCGCTAGCATCCGCTTCCCGAAGGAAGCCCATTCCTCCGGTGTCGCTTGCATGAAGGGAGAAGCAACCCGCCAACGGGCGGAGTCCTCGGAAGAGGATGGGGAAGGCGACCTATGCCGGCGCTTCCTGGAATGCCTCGAAGAGGCGGAGGAGTGGCGAGACCGACTCCGGGAAGGAGACCCACCGGACTTCCGACGATGACCCGGAGAGTCGCCCCTCGAGTCATCCGTCGAAAGCCCCGCAGACCTCGACTTCCGGGGGTTAGACACCCCTAGGCCTTTGCAGTGAGTGATTGGCAGTCGACACAGTCGTCCGTATCGTGGGCCTCCCCGAGGCACGTGTTGTGCGAGTCTCTGACCGACATCTTGGACCCACAGTCCCCGCAGTTCTTGAAGCCCAGACGTGGGGTTGAAGACGAGAAAGACATCGCCACGAACAGTTCTTCACAACAAACCGAACAGGTTCAACGAACTGAGAATAGAAAGCAGCAAACTCCAACGAGTCGAGGTGTACTGAGATTCACGAAGCAAACACGTTCGCAGAAAAAACAGAACTGAGGCTACGGGCGTTGTGCGTCCTACTTATCATATCGGGTGACGTCGGCGGAGGTCCTCGGGGACGGCGCATCGACGTCATGACGCAGACGCCAAAGATTTTCCGAAGCAGCACAGCAGTGGACATTACCTGTCATAGATATGGAACACGTCGGAGGACCCAATCCCCTCGAAATGTGTATATTAGAAGCAAACATTTTAAAATCATTGTTTAGGTTACCTAGCGCATCATGTGAATACATTTTATTAGAATGTAACTTTAGATTCGCGAATACAAATCAGCAATGTTATATGCAAAATTAAGTATGTTATCTACCAGTACTTTTGTGGTTGAACTGATGAAAATATTCATCAAGGAGGGTCACAAAAAACAGTTTTCATCTTTAAGTAGATTACATGCTGTATATGAGAAATGGGTGACAGTTAATACGAAGAGTTGGCTACTCCAAAAGCAAACTAAGATTAAAAAACTATTCCAAGGAGCAATATATAGCTATGCAAAGGAGCGTGACTTGATTACCCTGTCCACTAAATCCACAAGTGGTTTATTTTTAGAACACTGGTCGTTAACATCTGTGAAACCCAAATACCAAAATGCCTTTCCTACCGCAGCAACTGTAAGACAGTACTTTTTGTTCAAGTTTAACCGTTGTGATACGATGAAAATCCTTAGAGCTAAATTGAGACTCGAGAGACATACAAGGCTCTGCAGATTATGTGGAATGTGAGAAATTGAAAATGCCAAACACTTAATATGTTACTGTTAAGAGTCTTGCTCTTATCCGCGAAAAATTCCTTTTACGCTACAAAAACTCCAGTATAACTGAGAATGTTGAAATCATTTGGAAAAAACTGTTGGAAGGAAATGATATCAACTTAATATATCACATGATGTAATTTTATTAACTAGTTTTAACAATTTTAAAGGATCTATCAGAGGGTATTTTTGTATGAAAACCTTTTAACAATTCGGATTGTGTGAATCTGTGTTTTAAACTGTATGTGTAAAGCCATGTTTTGGCTATGAGCATATTATAAATAAATGCAGTGGCTGCCTTTTAATTCTTTTTATTTCTTGGATGAACTATTGTTACCAAGAGGTAAAGTGGGATTCACTTCCCCTTTATATTATTGATTTCAGTGAGCCAGAACACCCCATCGTATGTGGAGTGCTGGGGAATACAATGCATCCCCTTTCTTACTTACCTGGTAACATTTTAATTGCAGGTTTACTTGAACAGCTGGTGGCAATGGTTTTACCTGTATGACTTTTAGTCTTTATTACTCGCAGACCCGTCAATTCAGCCTCGGCAATGCACACAAGGGGCACCTAGAATGGTGGGCGGCTTTTTTGTCATTTCTCATTTGTTTGAGTTCTTCTGCCATTCTAGGCAGGAACGACCTTGGTTGAAGTTTTGACTTTGATGGGATCCTGTGTCTAGGCTTCAGAGTGTCTGAGAAGGCAGGAAGCAGGGGGGAGGATTCCAAACCTCTGCAGCCCTTTGTCTTTCACCTTGCATGAAAGAAACCAGTTCCTAATGGGCGGCCTGCTATAATTATTGGACAGCCAGTCTACCACTTTGTCTAAGCTGCGGCGAGAGTTTGTAGAAGTTGTGCTGCAGTTCCCGCTCAATGCTCGGATCCTGGAAGCTGCAGGCAAGTTGACCACTGGAACCAAATCCCAAGAGGAAGATGGAAGATACAACGGCTGTAATGATTTCCAGCAACCGGAGAGCTTGCTGTATAGTCAAGAGCCTGATGTAACCCTTCCTTACAAGCTACCTGGGGATCCCGAAAACAAAGACTCCTACCCAGAGGCTCGTGGGATCCACTAGTCTGAAAAAGACCTGCATTTTGAGTGACATTCTGCGACCATGCTAAGCTGCAAACCGCCAATAACCTGGGACCTCGAGATAGCATGCAGTGCATGGTCTTCCAAAGTCTGATTCTGTCTTAAACTTTGGTGGACTCCTAGACCACCAGAGACATGTTTCGAATCCCTGACGTCCCCTCACCAGACTACGGGACCGAAAGAGTGAAGAGAATCTGACCAGCGATATTAGTTCTTCATCTGGTTCCTGTAAAAGGGCATCAAATCCACAGAGCTGCAATAAAGCATGAAGAGCCCTTTGCTGGAAGCATCCTTTGACGACTGCAGCTGCACTTTCCCATCCAGTGTCCAGTTCTTTTGTCTCCAGACCAAGAATCCAGGGACCGGTCCTGTGCTGCTGCATCCTGAAGGCATTTACCCAGAAGCTCTTCTTTTCTCCTAAGGTACTGTGTGGATTTGGGTAATACTTTAAGTCTGGTGTGCATCCTGTGTGGGTGATTTGTGGGATACCACTTGTCCAGGCCTAAGGCTGGAACACACAGAGTGAGTCTTCTATGAAGTCCGTAAACACTTAAACTAATACTTACTTGTTTAAGAATCTCTCCTATGGAACTCCAACTTTCCTGAAACTATCCTCACCTGCCTACTGCCTGAGACAACTCATTCTATAGACTAGGGAAGGACTTTATAAAATAAGGATTCTGTTTTGAAACGTATAACAAGCATAAAAGTACTGACTTGTTAAAGAAATGAGTGTGGCAATTGTATATCTGTAATAGACTAAGTTACAAAGTGTCCTTAAGTTTATACTTACCTTCCGCCACTATAAAAAGTATACAATTTATTTTACTCACTTTGAATGGTGTCCCCCCCACCCCCACACACCCTTCTGAAAAGTAATACGTATTGGTACTGTTTTATTATTCTTAACTGAAGGAGTTTAAAAGCTTACCAATAGGGTTTTAGCTACCTTGAAATACATTAGCCTCATTACAAGTGTGGCAGTCCAGAATTAAGGGATGCAATGGCAACGTAATGGCACACATTCCAGACCGCCACACTACCAAGTCTGCGGGCGGGAGCCGGTGAGCCCGTCAGGTCTCAACTGCCGGGCGCAACTGCCTCCGCCCGCAGAGTTTTCACAGAAGCACCGGCACCGTTAGCAACGATGCCGGTGCTACCGTCCCCCCATTCCCATGAAGTTCTATGGGGCTCCATGGAAATGGGGATTAACATTTTCTGGCGCCTGACCTCCCGATAACCCAGGACTTTTAAGGTCCCGGTGGCACCAGGATATCAGGTGCCAGTTAAGTATTTTGAGTCCAGCGGCAACCTGCCAGAAGCACCAGCAGGGTTACCGCCGGACTCATAATGAGGCCCATTGTGTGTTTCTTATAGAGTAGCATTGGGTTTTCCTTTACCTGATCTGCTTTAAATAGCTAGATGCTCCTCTAAATGTATACAAATCATTTTACTGTAACAATTGTGACTAGTTAAACCGTGGAACTGTAATAATTGTGAACGTGAGCCATTACTATTTAAGTAGTCACTTGAAAAGTAATTAGTATTGGTACCAAGAGGGTTTACCTACCTTGAACAACAGATTGTCATTCTTAAAGAGTACCATTGGGTGGTTCTGCGTTCCTTAATCGGCTTTATACAGAACTAAAACAGTCTTCGAGTTGCTTGTAGCCCCCAAGGTTCTGTACTAGCTCTGAACCGTTTTCTACAAAATGAATATCTGTTACAAGGTATATGCTTGTTGGTTTATTAAAACGACTGACAAGGTCTATTACCTCTGAATTACTGCTGGTATTCTAAAAGTATATATAACTTGATTTTACTCCCCAAGAATAGCGGACTGCCATTCTGAATGTGTTGCAGGTTTGACTCACCTTGACTGCTTATTGTAATCGAAGTAGGGTTATACTTTGGGTTGTAACCCATAAGCATTGAGTTGGTTTTTATAATTGTGTTTATATGGGATACATTCCTCACCGTAATCGTATTTCTGATGCTTGTATCTGCTTAGATTCACATACTGTGCATAGGCCGACATCTAGTGGAAGCTGCGGAGTATTACAGTTTGTTTTTCGAAACTCGAAAAGGGACGTCGAACAGGGCGTGCCAGTAACACTATCCCTAGTGCAACGTCCGCTACCCATGATCCCTCACGCGTGTAGGACCCTCAGATTGTATTTTTCCTGGCATGAGGTAGCATGAGGAGTAGCGCGAGTACAGAGTATCCAAGCAGATATGATAGATAAGAGAGATAAGACTACAAGCATCCATGCACCTTCTCTCAGAGGGGAGGAAGGGCGGGCGCATGTGAATCCAAGCAGATACAAGCATCAGAAATACGATTACGGTGAGTAATGTTTCCCTGCTGAGGTTTGTGAAATCTGCTTAGATCATATGCTGTGCATATATTAGCGAGCAGTGTTAGAAGAAGGAGGTGGGATGTGAGCAGGGTCATGAGCTAACAAATGTCTAAATGGATATTTGCAATGAAAGCCTGAGTGGCTGCAGTACCTCCTGTGGAGTGAGCCCTTGGCGTAAAAGGCAGTGTTTTATCTGAAAGGGAATAGCACAGTTGGATACATCAGACTATCCACCTAGAGATGGCATTTTTAGAGATGCGATCTCCTTCTCTGCCTGGCACTATGGATACGAACAGTTGATCTGTCTTTCTTAGCAGTCTGGTCTTGTCTACGTAGTAGAGGACTGCTCTCCTCACATCTAGTGTGTAGAGTTTTACCTCAGCAGAGTTTTTGGGTTCCTGGAAGAAAGCCGGTAGCTCAATAGACTGGTTAACATGGAATTTGGAAATGCACTTCGATAAGAACCTAGGGTGAGTGCGTAAAACCATTTTGTCCTTATGTATAGTAAAGAAAGGATCCTGCACTGACAGAGCTTGGATTTCACTGACCCTTCTTATGGAAGTGATGGCTACTAAGAAGGCAGTTTTATAAGTCAGGTGTTTGAGACTAGACTTGTGCATGGGCTCCAAGGGTGGTCCCATGAGCTTAACGAGTACCACAATAAAGTCCAAACCTGGCGGTGGGTCAGAGATTGGAGGGTGGAGTCTCTTTACCCCTTCCATGAATGGTTTGACGCTTGGTACCTTCCACATTGACGCCTTGTTATGGGAAGTGGCGTAAGCTGACAAAGCTGCCAGGTGTACCCTCTAGCGAGTTAAACACTAACCCTGCATCCAGTAAGTGGACTATATAAGTTAGAACATTAGAAGGAGTACAATCAACGGGGCTGATTTGTTTATTCTGGCACCAAATTACGAATCGTTGCCATTCATTATAGTAACAGCGCCTCGTGTTCGGTTTTCTTGACTCTTTCAAGATATCCATACATCTCTGCGGTAAATTGAGATGTCCAAACTTTATGACTTCAGGAGCCATGCTGCCAAGTTCATCGAGTGGGGCTGAGGATGCATTGTTAGCCCCTTGTGCAGGGAAAGTAGGTTGTACCTGCACGTTAGTTTGGTGGGGTCACACACCGCCAGTCTGCGCAGGTGTGGATACCATGGTTGTCTTGCCCACATAGGAGCAACCAGGATCAGCGTCATCGGTTCCCTGTGGATCTTGTGCACCACTTTCCTCATCAGAGGGGGTGTTGGAAAAGCGTAGGCAAATATCCCTGACCAATTCATCCATAGGGCGTTCCCCTTGGAGCCTGGCTGGGGGAACCTGGATACGAAGTTTGGGCATAGCCTGTTTTCGCTTGTGGCGAATAGGTCTATAGTGGGGAAACCCGACTGATGGAAGAGGTCTCCTACGACCTCTTTGTGTAGTCGCCACTCGTGTTCCTCTGGGAGGGGATCTCTACTCGGAGCGTCTGCTAGCGAGTTTAGTTCCTTCGGAACACGTTGGGTAAAGCATATTTCCAAATTTTTTGGGCAATCTTGGAGAGACTTTGAGAACGAGTGCTCCCCTGTTTAAGTAAAACATTGCAGTCGTGCTGTCTGTTAGGATCTGCACTGACTGGTTGGATAGGAGGGGTTTCAATGCCCGAAGCGCTCTGAAGACTGCCAGAAGTTCCAGCAGATAGATGTGGTTCTGAGCCCCCGTGTCAGACCAGAGACCCTGAGCTGTGTAGTGAAGGTAGTGAGCTCCCCACCCTGCCAGGGAGGTGTCTGTTGTGACAACGGCCTGTATCTTTGGATCGTAGAAGGGTTTCCCCTTCGTAAGATTCTCTCTTGTCCACCAGCGAAGACTCTGTACTAGTGTTGGCGAAACTACCACTACATCGTCCCACTGACCACTTGCCTGAGACCACTGTTTCACCAACCATTCCTACATGGGTCTCATGCACAGACGTGCGTGGGGAACCAAGTAGATGCAAGATGCCATTATACCTAGCAAACGCATAGCATTGCGCACCCTTATTTGGCGATCGGCCTGATATTGAGGAATTTGCAGCAACAAATTTCAAATTCTTTCCTCTGATGGAAAGGCCAACCCCTCTTGGATATTTAGGACAGCTCCTAGGAACTGTTTTGAGGTGCTTGGCACCAGGCTTGACTTTCTCGTTGATTGAGAAGCCCAACTGGAAGAGGAGGTTGATTGTTCTTTGGATGTTTAGACTGCAAATTAGGGGGGACTCCCCTGTAATGAGCCAGTCGTCCAGGTAAGGGTACACTGGGATTGTCTCCCTGCGTAGGTACGCCGCCACCACCGCCAGTACCTTGGTGAATACCCTTGGAGCCAAGGCTATCCCGAAGGGCAGCACCTTGAATTGGTAGTGCTGGTTGTCTATCTTGAAACGCAAGAATCTTCTGTGTGGGGAACATTGAAATTTGAAAATAGGCATCTTTCATGTCCAATGTTGCCATGTAATCCCCCTTTTTAGTAGAGGGATTACCTCTTGTAGTGTAGTCATGCAGAATTTTTGTGGCTTGACAAATTTGTTTGCAGGGCACAAATCTAATACTGGGCGCATTGTCAGATCTTTTTTTGGCACAAGGAAGTAGATTGAATAAATACCCCGTTTACCTGGTTGACCGGGATTACTTCTATGACTTCGCTGTTCTGCTAGCAAAGGATCTCCTCGATGAGGATCTTCTGATGTTCCAGCGAGTGTACTCTTTGTCGTGGAGGATGGTCGTTGGGGCGCCCTAGCAACTCTATGCAGTATCCTCCTGACACTGTGGACAGCACCCATCTGTCCGAAGTGATCCCCTCCCATGTGTGGGTGAAGGTGGAAATGCACCCCCCTACTGGGGATGCATGGGAGGGGACTGGAAGCGGAATGTCCCTGCTTGTTGGGTGGCGTACCACCTCTGCCGGGGCTGCCTCTACACCAGGTGCGACCCCTACACTGCCCTCTGGGGTAGCCCTGTGAGGATTGGGATTGGTTGTTACCCCATGAAGTTCCCTGGTTTTGGTAATAATTGGAACACCTTTGGGAATTTTGGCCCCGAAACTGGCAAAAATTGTTGTTACCCCTCTGTCCAGAGGGTTTTTGGTGAGTTGGCCAAGTGATTTCAGGGTCTCGTACCCATCCTTTGCTGTTTTTAAAGCTTCCTCAACTGCCTTGCGAATAGTAAATTCGCCTCCACAGGCATATCTATTAGGGTTGCCTGGGTTTCAGGTTTGAAACCTGACTGTCTAAGCCAAGCATGATGCTTGATAAGTGCCCTCAGTGATTGACCTCCCAGCATTATCCGCTGCATCAAAGTTAGTCTTTAACATGCAGCCTGACACAGATCTGCCTTCTGTTACCACACGAGTCAACTGGCTCTTTAAGGGCTCGGGTGCGGAGGAAACCAAAGCAGACACTTCCTCCCACTGATGGCAATTGTAGCTTGCCAAAAGGGTGCCACTGTTGGCAATTCTTGCCTGATAGGCCGCATTGGAAGCAACTTTTCTTCCCAGGTCATATAGACAGTTGCTCTTTATCAGGAGGTGCTTCCGAGGAAGCAAGCAGAGTGCCTGCCCTCTTCCTGGTGGTTGTTACAACCAGGGAATCAGGTTTGAATTGACCCCTAATGTACACGGGATAGGAGGGTGCGGCACGGAACAATTTCTCGACGAGCGGATTAACCGTTCGATTGAGATTTGGGGTTTGCAGCGAGGGATCAATTCTGCGCTGGATTTTAGCAATGGGATAGCCCGAGTAATGGCTTTCTTATCCCCTAGGATTTCTTCAGCGTAATCCCTGTCTTCCTGAACACCCTGTGTGCCAATACTAAAGTGGGCATCCGCCTTAGCCAGCAACTCATTAAGGAGGGGTTGGTTGTCTACAGGCGAGTCATGCACCGTGGGGTCTTTGACTCCCCGTTTGCTAATGTTGTAAGCTTCAGCTTCATCATCCTCCTCCTAGTCTTCGTCATCCCCATAATAAGGGTCACCCGCATGGTCCTCAACATATTGAGACTGTTTCGTCGCAATATGAATCAGTGGCGTAAGGCTCCACCACGAAGGGATCTGTGACCAAGCCCTGGAAAGGGGCGTCTGAGCAGAGTCTTTTAGTAGGGGGTTGAGAGGACCCAGGTGTTATCTTGGAACCCAAAAGGGCAGAGGTAGGAGGGGTGCTAGGGTAACTACGAAAGTAGTTGGAGTCCTTTTCATAAAAATTAGATATGAATGTTAACCTTTTCATGACCCTGTCAATGTCTGCTGAGCTCCACTCTTTAGAGCTAGGAATAATGACTGGTTCTGGTTCCTCATCAGTGCCCATATCCCCAGGAGTGGGAGGAATGAGTCTTGTTTTGGGGGTAGGTTCCAAAACTTTGGACTTCCCCGTTACCTTTGGGGCCTTATGCTTCTCCCTATGGACATGAAGATGTCTTTCTGTTGTTTATCCCCTCCCCCATAGCTAGAGGAGTGTTTCCCAGAGTTTTTAGGGGCCTCCGAGGGGTCCGAAGAAGGACGTTGAATCTCGGGCGTACCGTAAGATGCATCGCGTCTAGCCTCTTGAGGGTGCCGGGCGGTATCGTCATCCGACGATCGTGCCTCAGGGACTGTTTATCGGGCGACACCTTTCTCAACCGGAGATGGTTGGACCTTGCCATGAGGCGAACGCCCAGGACACAAAGATTCGTTAGACCACTCTCGTGGTGTCGTCCGGTGCCGATCGCTCGACATGCATGTTGTCACGGCCGGAGCTGATGTGCTTAGTGGTGGTAGAATGTGTAGCGTTTTTTGCCACCGGGTGTTGTCCCCACAACGTAGCCGCCGGTCAGTCCATCGGGGGCCTGCGTGCGGGTGTCCGAAGTCACCCCTTTGCCCTCGCCGTCCGATTCAGCGGCATTGCTGCCCTCGCTGAATGTCCCCTCCACGTCCATGGCCTCTAGTTGCCTGGCGTAGTGGGCCCAGCGCTTAGTCGAGCGGTCCTTAAGGGTCTTCGGTTTGAAGAGCTTGCAAGCTCAACAGGTAGCCTCAGGGTGGTCTCGCTGGAGACAGATTACACATAAGGTTCTTGTCCACCCAGGAAAACCTCCTATCACATTTAGGGCAGAACTTGAATGGAGTACTCTCCTTACGGTACGATATGGCAGCGGGGTGAATATGTATATGAAAAAAGGGGGGGGAACAGAGAACCTATATGACCACCCTCCACTCTCCCTACTGTATAGGGCCAAGGCCAGAGGCCTTCCAAGGCCTGGAGTCCGCCGTGGCAGTCCTCGACGGTTGATTACTCTGATCTTAACCGGCATCGGTCTTCAGCGTCGGTGGAAGGGAGTGCGGGGGGGGAGAATATTAACGTTAAAGTACAAAACTGCTTAGCGCCGAAAGAACTCTGCAACATGCATCTGACTAATATGGTGGAAAAAACAATCGGGGGGTCCTACACGCGTGAGGGATCATGGGTACCGGGGACATCACACTAGGGATAGTATTACTGGCACGCCCTGTTCGATGTCCCTTTTTGAGTTTCAAAAAGCAAACTGTAATACTCCGCAGCTTCCACTAGATGTCGGCCTATGCACAGCATGTGATCTAAGCAGATTTCACAAACATCAGAAAAGATGTTTTAGTACTTCCGCAAGATTTATTTTGGCCTACTTGTAATTAAATAGACCCTTTATTTTTACAATACATAGTTTGTTTCTCTTTGGACCATATGTATGCTAACATTTCTTTGTACCAAGTCACAGCCGTCTCTCTCTCCTAAAATAAGCGTGGCTGCGCAGTTTACTCTACGAAATGTTCACAGGTGGCGCAGCAATATACGAAGAGGGCGGTTTTTGTACTGCCTCAGATATAGTTTTATGAAGCCCTCAGTTGGACTTTAGACAAACTGTCTTTACAGGGGCCCAGTGTTGGGATAAGTGTTTCTGCACCACTTACCAGAGGACTGTGGAAAATCCTCCAAGTGAATACATGGTGTCCACCAAAGGTAATCCAAGCTCTCTATTGGGTGGATAGCAGTGCGGCCATGTTTCATTAAGTCGAGGGTAGAAGGCTGGTAGGTAGATACAGTTAGACTTAGAGCCCCTAGTCTGCAGGGTAGACTATCTGCAGCAACCTAGCAAGCTAGGTGATGCCCGACGCCCATTATGTGAAAAGAAGACTTAACATCCTAAACGTAAATGATTGTGCTTGATCATAAGTGATGCAGCCTGTTTGGAATCGGTTTCCAGTGAAAAGAACAAATCCTTTTTCTCTTATATTTTTATTCACAATTTGAGAAAAGTATATAACATGTAGCTGAGCAGTCATTTCATTGGAGAATATAGTCAACATGTGTTTCAACTCATCAGTCTTTATTAAGACGCTCTCACTATTAAAGGCAGTTACTTTAAATTTCAAATGATTAGCCCAGGAGCCCATTAGGTGAGAATATCCTCAGAAGGGCGTAGTAGTCTTGTGTATTTCATTGAATTTAGTTCTATGAATTAGAATATTTTTTCTTCAAAGAAAACAATCTGAGAAGCACACGCTACACCCCTTGTTAGGTTAGCATAGTGCTTTTGAAAGAAAAAACAGTAATTAATTTTACAAATATAACTGAGCGGCAGGAAAAAGTATCTAATACATAGAACTAAATTCAATGAAATACACACGACAATTATGCTCAATGGTCCAGATCGGCTGTGGAGCCAGCCAACGCCAAGTGAACACTCCAACGGCAGGGATAATAGTAGGTACTGACTCAGGATGGCACATCATTGAGCTGTGGCAGAGTAGCAGCAGAACACCACTTACCTAGGGTCAGCTAGCAAAAGTGCTTGGGTAAGGTGGATTTTACAGGGAGGCAGCCATAAAGAGCCAGGCAAATGCCTCATCAGTGAACAATCAATGCAGCCAGGTAAGTAGACTGTGTGAAAGGTCCTCTATGCTCAATGAGTGTAGGGATCTTCAGGAGAAGGGCTTCTACACCATCAGTCTTCATTTGTTCAAGTAATTGAGTGAGAAAGAGGTAGGGTATACCCCTTTCTACACAGGAGATGGCAAGGCTACGCCACCAATCACAGCCTAGAGCAGTTCAGAAAGGGTTTGGTGACCTGCTAATCAGGCTGGCTCCAACATTCAACCAACATTGGCCACCTACACATTTTGTAGTATGGAGATGTCTTGGGGCTATAACCAAGTCTAAACCAGCTTAAAGCACAATCCAAGGGATGCAGGGTTTGGCTCAGGTTAAATCAACATCAGCACACTGGCTATTTTAGGTCTGCCTCGTGGTGCCCAGAGATATGGGAATGGCCAAAGTAAAATGGCTGGGGGCAGGACATCGAAAAAGGCATTTGTGCTCCAATGGCCACCAAATAGGGGCACTGGGCAACCCATGTGGAAAAAAGGTCATTGTAAAGTCAAAATAAACTGCTGCCACCAGCCTTCTCCGCATCATAATTTCAGGGTGACCCTCACCCCGGGGAACAAAAAGGGTGCTTTAAAAAGCAACTTTGTCCTGGTAGCCATATGGAATACTTCACATTAGTAAAAATGTTGCAGTGTCACAAGGGTGTCAGTAGAAGTCCCTCTGCACAAATGTCAAGTTGAAAACATAGGGATGCCAGCAAAAGGTTTAGGGGAACCACAAAGTGGGTCAGGAGAACCCCCCCCCCCCCAAGGACGGTATTCTGCACTAACAGCCGACTTAGTTGTTGCAACTGCTGTACCTTTCGTCCAAAGCCTGGACCTTCAAGCAGAACCCTGGAGCTTATTCTCTGGTAACAGTGATCTCCAGTGGCTCATCGTGAAACTATTAGTCCAAACTGGTAACCTCTGAACCAGGCTAGGAGATATATATATCGACAGAGAAGCCCCTGCAAGGACCACTTCTCCCCTTGAGTTGGGGGGACCAATCAACTCCAAAGTAAGCCACCTGAACATTCTCTCTGAGCTGGTTCAATTTCCACAGAGTTGCTGCTGGAAACCAAAACACCAGGGAGAGGAAAACCAGATTGTGTGTGTTGCTTTTAAGCTGGCCAAAAGCTCCAGGAAGATCCCCTGGACTCCCAGGAAGCAGGACTGAGCCCCCTCAACAGAGTGCGGGACCCCAGAAGCAAGGAAAGACCATCTCGACGGCCAGGAACCGCAGTGTTGCTATTTGCGGTAGATGCAAGGAGCTGAAACACTGAACAGCCACTTGTTTTAAGATTACCGGTTGTGACCGGTGACGATCCATTGCAATGCAGCAGTCCCCAGAAGTCCTCCCTCTTTTCCCCACGACTGAGGCCCAGGAATAGTGAGATCTGCAGAGCTGCTCAGGAACAGAAGTCATCTGCTGCATGTTTTCTTCAATACAAAGGTACTGTAAAAGTCTGAGAGAACTAACGTCTTGCCGTAGAGTTGCTTGAATCTTCTACTACTCAAAAGTCTAAAAGCTTTTGGCCCTACATTGATTCTTTTTCTTCAAAGACTTCTCAAACATTGTGCAAAGACTTTTCTTACATACCTGCAAAGAAGTGCTTCAGCGCATAGACTTCAACTGAATGACTCTTATTGGGGGATCTGAAAGTATTTGCCTGCTTAAGAATATTTGTGGTCTCTTGTATGTTCCAATAACCTTTTCCTTTGACATCACTGCAATATTCTAAATGCAACAGTGATATATTAATGTCCCCAGCAACATACCTATTGAAGTCACCTGAGGGTGTATGTTGTGTCTGTGGGCCATCCCGAAAGGGTGCTTACTGATTTAGAAATATTAAGTGTGCATTTTGTGAAATATTTTTGAGTGTTACTGTTATATTGCTCCCTTCTGAAGAAGGCTTACTTTAACTGACTGATGAATACATAATTGTTTATTCAAGCAACCTTGAGTGCAAGAGTTTATTTGAATACTTGTTATTGTGAATCTCTGTATAACTCCCCTACAGCTCACGTTGACACCTCTTGAGATAAGCTTGCCTGCTCAATCATGCTACCAACCTGTGTATTACAGACTTCTACCAAAGTTTGGGTTCCTATTGCCAGGTGGTCAAGGTTGTTGTAGTGCACCCAAAGGGTACTGCATACAATCTTGCCTAACACAGACTTTAGACTCTTCTGCGGAATCTCTGTCAACACAGTAGAACCTGGTGAATGCATGCACCATTCTCCAGGAGGCTGCACAGCAGATGCAGGCAGCAGGATTCCAGAGAGAAACGCAGTAGTTGCAGCCACTGCTATGGTTGAGTGCTCCAGAGGCCTGCCAGCTTGTTGGTGGCAGAATGAAATGCAGGCAGTAATACACCTAGAAATGGAGGACTTTGAGAGAGCCTTCCCAACCCCAGACAGTCCAAATGCAACAAACAGTTGATCCAAAGTATGGAACGATTTAGTGTGTGTCACATAGTATTGAGGGTGCACACCACATCGAGCTTGTGCAGGGTTCGCTCTGCTGGAGACAGTGTGGCAAAGAATACTGGTAAAACCAACCACTGATTGAGGTGGAAACAGGATGGTACCTTTGGCATAGAGGTCGAGTTAGCACGCAGAATGGGCTTGTCCTTTTGAATCGCAGGGTGGTTTTGAAGAAAAAGCCTGGATCTCAACCACTTGTCTGGCAGAGGTTATGGCCACCAAGAACGCGGATTTCCATGAAAGATGTTTGATGGATGCCAGGTGCATGAGCTTGAAAAGCGGCCTTGTAAGCTTTGCGAGAAGCACATTTAGCTGCCACACTGGTGCTCGGTGACGAACAGGTGGAAAAGACCATAAACAGCCCACGTAAGAACTCCATCAGTTGGCGAGACCATAGGGCCAATACCCCTGTGGAGTACCTGAAGATCACCCCTGGGTGCACTTTAATTGAGAAATGTGCCAAGCCAGATTCAGCCAGGGACAACGGATAAGGCAACAGCTCCTCGGGCCGGATGGTGTGAGGATGCAGATGGGCCCTGCACCATACCTGGAAATGCTTCCACTTGCTCTTATAGCACTTTAAGGTGGACAGATCTCTTACCCTGGCCAGGACCACCTGGCAAGCTTGTGGAGGGATGGATCGGCAAACTCTGAACACAGGAGGCAAGCCATCAGAAGAATGATAGGGGCGGGGTCGTGGTGCAGAACTGCCCCCTGGTTCCTGTACAGGAGCGATTGGAGCGGGCGCACCTTGATCGGAGTACGAAAACTGTTGCAACCACTAATATCAGTTTGCAACGATAGTCTGAAAGTGTGCATGACTCGAGGCACCAGAGCAATTGGGGGAATGCATATATAAACTTCCATCCCTTGGAAACGCAAAGGCATCTCCCAAGCTCTCTGGGTGGGGAAAGCGGATGGCAAAGATCTTGCAGTGCCAGTTGTCATAGGTGGCAAAAACATCGTTCTCCGGAGTGCCCCATGTCGGAAGGTGAAGCTGGTCGTCGTACAATTCTCCCACTCATGACATGAGCATAACTCCCTGCGAAGGGAGTCCGCCACAGGGTTCTGAATCCTCAGCAGGTGGAGGGGAATAAGAAACATGTAGTGCGGCAGAGCCCGATGCCACAGGGCTTGGACCTCCTTGGAAAGCCGTGTGGACCTCGTTCCTCCTTGCTTGCGGATGTAAAACATAGATGGTGTGTTGTCAGTGTAAACCTGAACCACTTTCCCTGTCAGGAGGGGGAGGAAGGTTTTAAGGTCCCAAAATATCAGCCATAGATCCTGCAGTTTGATGTGCTGGGTCTTCTCCTCCAACCAATGGCCTCTAGTATGTTGGTCTTGACAGTGGGTGCCCCAGCCCGCCCAGTGAAGCATCTGTTGTGACTGTGGCCTGATGGTCTGGTAACCTGAAGGGGGCACCCTGCAGTAGATGCTCCCTCACCAAGCACCAGCAAAGGCTCCTTCTGAAAACTGGAGTCTGAGCAATGCAGTCCTCCCAGGGCCCTGAGGCTTGGATCCAGCAGGCATCCAGGAATTCCCACACTGGCCTAATATGTAACCAGCAGTTGGTGACCAATGGGATGCATGAAGACAACATCCCCAGCAGTGACTAGTAGTTGTGAATAGTCGTCTGGGCACCGCTGAGAGAGCGCACCTTTTGCATAAGGGCTGATATCCTCTCGTCGGAGGGTCTGGCGGTGCAGGACTTGGTGCCTAGCCTGTTGGGACAGAACAAGGCACGACTTTGGGCACGTGATGGAGGACCTCAGTTGCTGCAGACACTGGATGGTGGTAGCGGTGTTGGTTTCTGCCAGAGGAAGGGGCTCTTGCCAACCAATCGTCTAGATACGGTTAGACGTGAACGCCGCTCCACTGCAGATGAGCCACCACTGGGGCAAGGCATTTGGTGAATACCCACAGAGCAGACCAAGCCAAAGGAAAGGGCCTGGCACTGATAATGCACTCCTGCCACTATGAAGGGTAGGTAGCGCCGGTGTGAGAGGCGAATAGGGATGTGAAAGTATGTGTCGTCGAGGGACGCTAGGAAATCTCCTTGTTGCAGCTGGGAAAACATCTCTTGTAGCGTGACAAAGCTGCACGTTTGTGGCTAAAGAAACTTGTTGAGCACCCTTAGGTCCAATATGGCTCTCCAACCCCCTGACTTGTGCAGTGATTTCTTTCCTTACCAGGAAGTAGCAGGAGTATACTCCCGTGCCCAGCTCGTCCTTGGGAATCTTCTCCATTGTGCCCTTTTGCAGCACTGCTAGAATTTCCTGAGTTAAGAGGCATCATAACTTCTCCAATTTGTGCACAGGAGGAAGGTCCGGTGAAAAGTCTGAACTCCAGCAAGTGGCCCTGCTGGAGGAGGAATAACACCCATTTGTCAGAAGTGATGTGTGACCACTCTTAGAAAAATATTGATATGACATGCATTACTTACCATAATAGCATTTATGATGATTGTATCTGCTTAGATTCACATGCTGTGCATATGGTCGGGCATCCAGTGGTAACCGCAGAGTATTGCATCTTGCCTTTCGGGGACCGAAATGGGACGTCAGCATAGGAGTGTCTGTAACACTATCCCTATCGTGATGTGTAGTGTACCCAAAATCCCTCACGCGCCGAGGTCCCTCCGATTGTATTTTTTTCACTAGAGGGAGCCCAAGGCTATAGTGAGTGAGTACATAAAGAGAGAAAGTAGTAAGACGTCTATGTTCCTTCCACCCCGAGTGGAGAGGAAGGGTGGGCGCATGTGAATCTAAGCAGATACAATCATCAGAAATGCTATTACGGTAAGTAATGCATGTCTTCTGATGCTTGTTAATCTGCTTAGAATCACATGCTGTGCATAGACTAGCGAGCAATACCCGGACCTTGAGTTGGGTTGTGAGAAGGAACCGTAGAGAAAAGATATTTTAGTACTGCTCGTCTCACCTGAGAATCAGACCTAGAATAAGTGTCTAGGCAATAGTGTTTTGTAAAGGTGTGTACAGAACTCCAGGATGCCGCTTTGCAAAAGGACTCAAGGGGAACATTTGCAATGAATGCTATGGATGCCCCAGTACCAGGAGGAGAGTGTTCTGGGTTTGAAGGGAAGTTCTCTCTTAGCAAGAGAGAAACAGTGTGATACATTTGACAATCCACCTTGAGATAGCAGATTTAGAGACAGGATCCCCTTCTCTACCAGCTGCCACTGAAACGAAAATTTGGTTAGTTTTCCGCAGTGGTTTAGTTCTTTCCAGGTAAAACATGACTGCCCTGCGCACATCTAGTTAGTAGGGTTCTGGAAAAAAGTAGGTAGTTCAATCAACTGGTTCACATGGAACTATGAGATGAATTTAGGCGCAAATCTGGGGTGCGTGCGCAGAACTACCTTATCCCTGTGGACTAACAAAGGGGTCTAAAACAGAAAGTGGCTGTAGTTCGCCAACCCTTCTGATAGAAGTGATAACCAGTAAGAAGGCCGTTTTATAAGTCAGGTCTTTTAGACTTGCTTTATGAATACACTCAAAGGGAGCTCCCATGAGCCTGGTTAAAACCACATTTAGATCCCATCCAGGGGCCGGGTGAGAAATGGGAGGATAAATCCTCTTAACCCCTTCCATGAAGGCTTTAATCACTGGTATTTTCCACCACAACACTTTTTGTTGTGATGTGGTGTGGTGTGGTGTAGGCTGACAGAGCAGCCAGATGAACCTTTAGGGAATTGAAGACTAACCCAATGTCCAACAGATGGGTTAGGTACAGCACAATGTGTGTGGGTGAGCAATCGATGGGATTGACGCCCTTGGAATTGCACCCGATAACAAAACGTTTCCATTTGCTGGCATAGCAATAACGTGTATTTGGTTTCCTAGCTTCCCTGAGTATGTCCATGCACCTCTGACGGAGTTGTAGGTGCCCAAACTCTATGACCTTAGGAGCCATGCTGCTAAAATCAGAGTTTGTGGGCATGTGTGTAGGGTCTCCCCCCTGTGCTGAGACATGTTGTACGGGCAGGGTAGTTTCACTGGTGGGGAGAGGGACATTTCCATCAGGTGAGCGAACCAGGGTTGGCGGGCCCACATTGGGGCCACCAGTATCATGGTAACTGTTTCCTGGTGCATCTTGTGCACTATCTTGTTGAGGAGGAGAGTCAGGGGGGAAAAAGGGTAGACAAATTTCCCTGACCATGTTATCCAGAGACCGTTCCCGTTGGATCGGTTCTGGGGGTACCTGGAGGCGTAGTCTTGGCATTGGGCGTTCTCCTGAGTTGCAAACAGATCGATCTCTGGGAAGCCCCATTCTGCGAAGACGTTGGACACAATGTCTTCGTGTAGCCGCCATTCCTATTCTTCGGGCAGAGGAAAATCTCTGCTGAGCACATCTGCCAGAAGAGGGGTGGTGAAGGTCTTCCCCTTCAAGAGATTTTCTCTTGACCACCACTGCATAGAGAGAACGAGGGCTGGCGAGACAAGGAACATAACTGTTCCCAGCATGGGTCTGGCATGGATTCACATGCTCATGAATATTCCCCGTCAGGCTGGGAATCCTCGCTAAAGAAAAAAACAGTATCTGTTTCGTTTCTGATCTGTCTTTCTTAACCAATCACTGGTCTCTGGGGTGTACTGCCCCCAGCCAATGACTGCCCTCTCCCTAAGCCCCGAACCTGGCAGCCATCCTCAGATTTGGTAGCACGTAAAGCGGCAGTATGACCACGTGAAGAGCCGCAGAGGGGTAGGAGGGAGGGTTCACATGTGAATCCATGCCAGACCCATGCTGGAGAACAACATTTACGTTACATGTAAGTAACTTGTTCCTTCTCCAGCATAGGATCTGGCATGGATTCACATGCTCATGAATATAAGAATACATAGCAGTACACACATGCACAACCACGGGAGGTGGCAAGGCTCAACATTAAGCATTACATAAAACTCAACATTAAGCATCTCTTACCGCCTCACCAGGCTTACCTTAAGCTAACAGGTTGCGCAGCACTGCCTGGCCAACTCTGGACTCCTCCCTGGAATCCCGGTCGACGCAGTAGAATCTCGTGAAGGTGTGCGTCGACCTCCACGTAGAAGCCCTGCAGATGTCCAGCAGGGGCACACCAGACAAGAAAACCGTGTAGCAGCGATCGCTCTGGTCGAATGGGCTCTCGGACAGCCGGGCAACGGTCGGTTTGCCAACCGATGACAGTGCATGATGCAGACAGAGAGCCATCTGGAAATGGAAGCCTTTGAGAGAGCCTTCCCTTGGTTCACAGGTCCAAACTTCACAAACAGCTGTGATGTCCTCCGAAACTCTTTGTTCGGTCCACGTAGAACTTCAGCACTCTAGCTACATCCAGCGAGTGCAAAGTCCTCTCGGCCAGCGACGAAGGCGACGGGGGAAAAAGACTAGTAACACCAAAGGCTCGTTGAGATGGAAGTCCGACGGCACCATGGGAATGAAGGAGGGGTGCGTCCTCAGCACCACCCTCATCTCGTGGAAAGTAAAGTATGGAGGCTCGCAGGAAAGGGCCCGAATCTCTCCCACGCGTCGTGCAGAGGTGATGGCCACAAAGAACGCTGTCTTCCACGACAGGAACTTCAATGGAGCTGAATGCAAGGGCTTGAATGGCGGGCCCATGGAGCCTGGTCAGCACCACGTTGAGCTCCCACGCCGGGGCTGGAGCCTTCACCGGCGGGAACGAACGGAACAGTCCTTTCATAAACTCCTTCACCAGGCGATGAGACCACAGGGACGACCGTCCTGCAGTTCTGGTGTATCGGGAAATCGCTGCCAGATGTATCTTGATGGAAGCGTGAGCTAGTCCAGCTTTGGCCAGCGACAGTAAGTACGGTAGCACTTGAGGGGCTGTAATCCGTAGAGGGTTAATCTTCTGGGCACCGTACCAGACAGAGAACCTCTTCCACCTGTGTCCGTAGCACTTGAGAGTTGAGGACGCCCTGGCCTTTGCAAGAACCTCTCTGCAGTCAGCCGGGATATCGTACCCTCCAAACTCTAGTGCTGCAGGAGCCAGGCTTGCAAGTTCAGCGACACCGGGTCGTGATGAAGAATGCCGCCTCCTCTTGAGAGAAGATCTGCGTCCATGGTCAGTTTGACTGGCGGGGACACCGACAAGTCCAGAAGGTCGGGGAACCATATCTGTCTCGGCCACCTCGGTGCGACAAGAGGAACATCCTGCACCGGGACCTCTTGAGTTGGTTGAGGAGCCTGAGCAGCAACGGAGGGAACGTATAAAGAAATAGGCCGTCCCAGGGGAACGAGAAAGCATCGCCCATGCTTCTTGGCTGGGGGAACCTGCTGGCGAACCTCTGGCAATTGGAGTTCGTCGCCGTCGCAAACAGGTCGATTTGGGGTTTGCCCCATCGCCGGAAGAGATGATCCACTTGATCCTGGCATAGTTCCCACTCGCAGCACAAGCGCAGCTCCCTGCTGAGTGAGTCGGCAATGGTGTTTATCCCTGCTAGATGAAAAAGCACCAGAAACGTCCCTTGGGCAACGGCCCAGTGCCACAGATCCTGGGCTTCCTTGGACAGGGCTGGGGATCTGGATCCTCCCTGCTTCCGGATGTAGAACATTGTGGTGGTGTTGTCGGTAAAGATCCTCACCATCTTGCCCTTGAGGGACGGAAGGAATGACTTGAGGGCCCAGAACACTGCTTGAAGTTCCAGTATGTTTATTTGGAGCGGCCTCTCCTCCGGGAGCCACAGGCCTCTCGCGTGAAGATCTCCGGTGTGCGCTCCCCACCCGTCCAGGGAGGCATCCGTCGTCACCGTCACCTGGTATGCTGGAGTCTGAAAGTCTGTGCCTGCGGCGAGATGCGCGCAGGTGCCCCACCATCGAATTGCATGGCGGAATGCTTCGTTAAGCGAGATCTTGTCCGCGAAGCTGTCCGTCGCTTGCATCCAACGGGCGTCGAGGAACTCCTGCAGAGGACGCATCCGAAGCCTGCACAGGCGCACCAGATACATGCAAGAGGACATCATCCCGAGAAGGGACTTGATGGACCTCACTCTGGCCACGTCCGTGGCCAGCAGATGCTGTACCTTGCCCATGATGGCCTGCGTTCTTTCCTCCGACGGCGAGGCCAACTGCGCTACTGTATTGAGCTTGGCTCCCAGAAACAGCGCGACCTGCGACAGAACCAGGTGGGATTTGGGGAAGTTGATGAAGAATCCCAGGTCCGTGAGCAGCCGGACGGTTTTTGCTGTGTGGTCTACGGCGAGTTCCCTTGTCCCTGCTCGGATGAGCTAGTCGTAGATCCCCTGCAGGCGCAGCCGTGCCACCACTGGTGCGAGGCACTTGGTGAACACCCTGGGTTCCGACTTCAATCCGAATGGGAGGGCCTTGAACTGGTAGTGCCGCCCTTGGACTACGAACCTGAGAAACATTTGGTCTCCTTTTAGGATGGGGATGTGAAAGTACGCATCCTCCAAATCCAATGACAATAGGAAGTCGCCTTCCTCCAGCTGGCCCAGCACGTGCTGGAGGGTGACCATCCGGAACTTCTGTGCCTTGATGTATTTGTTTAGCCGACGCAAGTCCAGGATGGGACGCCAACCTCCTGTCTTCTTTCTGACGAGGAAGTATCTTGAGTATACTCCGGAGCGGTTTATAGACATAATTTCTAAATCAAAAATTTTGAAAGTCAAAAAAAGTCGAAAAAAAAATGTCAAAAAAAAAAGAATGTCGAATTTATTTTTTATGACTTTTTTTCCGAAATGGGGTTTTCCCCTCCCAACCCCACCCTTTTTTTTTACCTATTTTTTTTATATAAACTAGAGCCAAAAAAAAAATATCGAAAATAATAATAATTAGCCATTTTTATTTTCTACATTTTTGATTCGACTGACATTCGAAATTTTTTATTCGATATTATGACTGGACACCCTCCGGAGCCTCTTTCGGACGAGCTCGATGGCTCCTTTCTTGAGCATCGCCCTTACCTCTAAGTAGTTGAGGGACGTGGTTTTCCTTCCTGGCCATGCGAGGAATTCAGGGGCACTTCTTTAGAAATTCGAGAGTGTACCTGTGGGCCAGGGCATCCAGCACCCAACGGTCGGTGGAGATGGACTTCCACATGCTGACGAACTTTGTCAGCTGGCCTCCCACTGAGGTGCTTCGGTGGGGGCCCGACGTGACGGCCGGTTCAGTCTTGTTTGGAAGCAGCCTTGCCGCCCTAGCCTCCCAGGCGACGACAGCGAGATCCACTGGACTTGCGACGAGGAGTGGGCTGCCACTCGGTAGGTCGAGGAGCCGCCGCCGAATCCTTTGGAGGCACCTTGCTTGCCTCCGGAGTTCTGAAAGGGCGGCCACCGTTGCTGCAGAATTCCCAAGGCCCGAGCCGTCTCCGTGTCGGTCTTGATGGCCTGCAGGGACTTATCCACAGTCTTTCCAAACAGATTGTTCCCGTCGAAGGGCATGTCCAAACCTTGGCTTGCACGTCGTGGCGGAAATCCGTCGTCTTGAGCCATCCCCGCCATCGAAGGCAAATGCTGTTGCCCAACTGGCGGAAACCGGTGTCGGCAATGTCCGTGGCCACCGTTATGGCGTGGTCCGATGCCACCTCATCCTCCTGTAGGATCGCCAGGGCCTCTGCCCTCTTGTCGTCCGGGAGGAAGTCCAACAGGGGGGCGATCTTGTATCACCATTCCCTGTCGTAACGGGCCACAATCGCTAGGGCGTTGGCTGCCTTAATCGTCATCGCTTCCGACGAGATGACTTGTCCCACAGCGTCCAGCTTCTGTCCCTCGCCGTCCGGTGGGGACGTTGAGGATGAAGACGATGCCCCCTGCTTTCTTCTCGGCTGCCGCTGAGACAACCGAATCCGGGGTCGGCTACGCCCTAAGGCACAACGGGGCCGCGTATGGGACCCAGTACTTCTTCTCGTACCGGTCCCTCTTGGCAGGTGTCGTGGACGGGTTCTTGAGGAGAGCAAGTTCCTCGTCCCAGATGTCATCCAGCAACGGCACCGCAAGGACCGTCTTCCTTTTGGCCTCGCGCCGTTGGTAGAGGAAGCCTTCCTTCCTTCTCCTCAGGGCAGAGTTTAAAAAGCTTGGATGCCCTGGCAATCATGACGTGGAAGGAGCCAATCTCGTCGGGTGGGGACGCCCGAGGAATCTGAGACGGGAGGCCAGTCCCCGTCATCACCACCACCACCACCACCACCACCACCACCATCATCATCATCATCATCATCATCAGTCCCCGTCGTGGCCGTGTCTGTTCCATGTCGTCCCTCGGGATC
The DNA here is from genome assembly GCF_040938575.1 of Ambystoma mexicanum. Taxonomy (NCBI): domain Eukaryota; kingdom Metazoa; phylum Chordata; class Amphibia; order Caudata; family Ambystomatidae; genus Ambystoma; species Ambystoma mexicanum. The sequence goes on along the minus strand of NC_090927.1, from coordinate 706,951,628 downwards.
GGGGAAGGCGACAAAGGCTGAGAAGGCTGTGTGGTCTGAAAGGGCACTGGATGAATTCTCCTCCTCTTGTTCGGAGGGCTTCCCGACGGACCCAGTACAGCTGGGTCATCCGTCAGGGGTAGGAGCAGTCTCGTCCTTATCTCCATGCATAAGGCTTGGATTGCTGTCAAAATGGCCACCGAGTTGTCCTGAGGCTCGGGTTGCGACGGTTGTTCCTCCACGGGAACCTTGTCGTCATTGCCACCCTCGCTCTCGTCGTTCCCCTCCTCGGGATTCCTCCCGTGGGGCTGGGCTTCTTCCAAATTCTAGGTCAGTTCTTCCTCGGAGGTTGTGTCCGTGTCGGCCACCAGCCCTCCCCCCCTTTTTCCACCAGGGTCTTCACAAGGGTCTTCTCGATGGGCCTAAAAGAGGATTGCCTCCGCGGAGGCAGGGAAACTCTGGGCCCCGAGGTCGCCTCCACTGGGGATAGTCTCTGCAGGCTTCGCCAGGGCGGCAGCGACTCCCTCGATAGAGGCCTTAGCCGGGTGAATCAAGGCCTTCACCACCTTGGGCACGCTTGAGGCCTTCACCTTAAGGGGAGGGTCACCGCCTCGCTCCCCCTCGGCCGGTTCCTCCGAGATCGACCGGGACCTTTCCAGAACCTTAGCCGGGTTCTCGGATTTTCTCTTCCCCGAGCCAGAGCGTTGTCTCGCGGTTGATGGCGTTGGTGAAGGTGCGCCCTGCCTGCCAGCCAAGGAGCAGGACCGTTCGGCGCTCCCTGTGCCCGCGGACTCGCTGTGCTTGGCCTTCTGTTGGGCCCCCGTCACTGGTGCGCCCTCCCAGGACTTAGAAGACCGCTCAGACGACTTCTCACTTGCTGGGCTCTTGCCTTCCAGCCAGTTGGAGAGACCGGTCCGGCGAACCCTCATCGTCCGATCCGACATGTTAAAGCAAAACGCACAGTTGTTCTCCACGTGTGTTTTGTCCTCTCGGAGGCAGTAAAGGCATTTTGAATGATCGTCCTCCTTGAACACATTTTGTAGGTTGCATCCAGGGCAGATCCTGAACAGTTTGCCGGGAGTCGAGCTTCCCTTCTCCTCGGCCATGTTCTTCTCGTCCACGAGGTAGGCCTCCAACTTCTGGAATCCTCCAAGAAGCGTAACTCGACGAAAACTTCACCGTTGAGGGGCGTAGATAAATCCGAAACGGGTCCCCGTTGATCGAAGTAGAAACGGTGGAGCTTGAGGCTCGATTAAACCGAAAAATGAGATAAATCTCTTTAAAAAAGCGCAAAATGCAGTAAAAGCTCGAGAGCTATAGCACGAGGACTCCAACACTTGAGCGTGCAGTAAATATCTGAGGATGGCTGCCAGGGGCGGGGCTTAGGGAGAGGGCAGTCATTGGCTGGGGGCAGTATGACCCAGAGACCAGTGATTGGTTACTATTAAAAAAGACAGATCAGAAACGAAACTGATACTGATACTGATTTTTTCTTTACCGAGGATTCCCAGCCTGACGACGGAGAATATTCATGAGCATGTGAATCCATGCCAGACCCCATGCTGGAGAACTACCAGATCTTCCCATTGTCCGCTGCCCTAAAACCAGTGGCTGTTCAGCCACTCTTGCATGGGACGCATGCGCAGCCGCGCGTGGGGATCCAAGTATATGCATGACACCATCATTCCTAGCAAGCGCATGGCCTTGCACACCGTCACCTCCCGACTGGCTACATATTGAGGGATCTGAAAAAGCATGTTCTGAACCCTCTCGGAGGGGAAGACTAGACCGTCCTTTGTCCAAATTAGAGCTCCCAGAAATTGTTTAATTTGACTGTGGACTTGACTGGATTTCTTTTCGCTGACTGAGAAACCCAGACTGAAGAGGAGATCTACTGTTTTTTGGGTTTTCGAAAAACATGCGTCGAATGAGTCCCCCGTGATGAGCCATTCGTCGAGGTAAGGGTAAACTGGGACCGACAGTCTGCGCAGGTGTGCTGCAGCCACTGCCAGGACTTTGGTAAACACCCTTGGCGTCGAGGCGATGCCGAAGAGGAGTACCTTGAATTGGTAATGCCTGTTCTCGATGATGAACCTTAGATATTTCCTGTGCGCTGGCAACATTGAAATATGAAAGTATGCATCTTTCATGTCCAATGTTGCCATGTAGTCCCCCTGTTTCAGCAATGGGATCACCTCTTGTGTTACCATAAGAAACTTCTGGGGTTTTATAAACTTGTTCGCTGGGCGCAGGTCTAGAACAGGGCGCATGGTGAGATCCTTTTTGGGTACAAGGAAGTACACTGAATAGATACCCTTGTTTACCTGAAGAATAGGGACGGCTTCTATGGCGCCTTTCCCAGCAGTGCTTACACTTCTTGATTCAGGATCTGCAGATGGACCGGTGAAAGGCGCCGTGAGCGCGGCGGTCTGAATTGTGGAGCTAGGGCGAAATCCACGCAGTACCCATGGGCGACCGTCTTTATGACCCCACTGGTCTGAAGTTATCCCCTGCCATGCCATGCCATGAGGAAAGATGTTAATCGCCCCCCACCCCCCGACCGAGCTGTGGCTCCTCTGGGATTGGGGCCTCTACCTCTGCCGCGTTTCTGACCCCTTGAAGGGTAGTATGCGGGGCTTCCTCAAGTTTGTCCTGTGTAGTTTTGACCCGCACAGGCTTGCCCTCGAAAGGCCCGTCGAGTGTTATTACCCCTCTGGGGGGGAAGGTTTCTGTGTGATCTGCTGCAGAGACTTCAGAGTCACATGCTCCTTCTTGGCTGTTTCACAGGCCTCATCCACCGATTTCCCGGAGAGGTTAGATTCCTCAATGGGCTTACTGATGAGGGAGGCTTGTGTTTCTGGTTTAAAACCGGAGGTACGCAGCCAAGCAAGTCTTTTAAGTAGGGTCCCTTGGGCCAGAGACCTGCCTGCTGTTTCCGCAGTGTCCAGGGTGTTTTTGATCACATGCTGGTTAACTTGTCTTCCCTCCACTACAATGGAGAGAAGGCTTGATTTGGCGGGTTCAGGAACTTCCTGGAGCAAGTTCCATTGAGCGTCAGCATAGCTTGCCAATAGTGTGGTATTATTAGCAATCCGCGTAGTGTAAGCGGCCGCCGAAGTGACACGTTTGCCTAGAGCATACAGTTGCTTGGATTCCTTGTCCGGGTGTGATTCCACCGTGGCAAGGGGTACCCCTACCCTTTTCCAAGTGGAAGTCACTACCAATGAATCTGAGACGGCGTGCCCTCTAATGTATAGAGGGTCAGAAGGGGAAGGGCGAAATAATTTTTTCGACTCTTGAGTTCACTGCCCGAGTTTGAGCTGGTGATACCAATGAGGGGGCTACCCTTCTCTTAATAGAATTAAGGTGGGGGTGGCTTGGCTAGATGAAGGCTTCTCCTTAAGGATATACTCTACAAAATCCTGCTCAGGCACAGCCTCTTGAGTGGAAATTTTAAAGTATTCAACTGCTTTTTTTTTTACATGGATTTGAATGCCATTTGGTCATCTACAGGTGAGGCCTGGCAAGCCGGAGTGGACAGAGGAGAATCCAGGCACAAAACATCAGTGTCCTGATCTTGCTGTGTCCATGGGTCCTGCTGGGTTTCTTCCCAGTTGTCTGTAGTATTCTATTGTTCTTCCTCATAACTTTATAGAAATGAAGCTTCTTCCTCTTCATTATAAATGTCCATATGTGTATCCATATGGATAATGTCTTCCTGCTGAACGAAGGCAGAAGACTGATCTTCTTGAATTTGAGAAGGAAATTGGAGGTTAAGGTCTACCAGAGACCTTTTTGGGGGAGGATGATCAGAAAAACTGACAATCTTCTCCAGCCAATCCATACACCCTTCGAACTTCTCTGTAGTCCATTTAGTGGACCCAAGCGGGCCTACGGGTGGAAGAACGTCGTTTTCCGCCCTATGGCGTCGAAAAGAGTCTCTTAGGGTGTCCGAAAGAGGCTCTTCACTATCTTCGAAGGCATTGTAAGAATCGGGATCCCAATCCGCATCTGAAACTTTCCGCGGCTTGTCCCATAACTTTAGGCAGAACCGGGGTAAGACCCACCGCCGCCGTAATTAATTCGATGCTGCTTTCGATAGACGCCAAATCGGCGTGAGACAGTAGTTCCGATGGTCTATTGGTAGGTGTACAACCTTCCGTGGCGCTAGAGGACCTAGCGGTTGGTTTTCCGGGTAGAGGCCGAGCTATAGTTTTCGGGCCTACCGCGGCCTTCGGCACCGTCGCAGCATTGGATTTCTGCGTTTCAAGGTGAGAAGTATTTGGAGTAGCGCCCTTACTTGATTTTGATTGCCCAGTCGCAAGACGCGGATGCGGGGAAGGTTTTGGATCTGAACGATCCGAGGAAACCGGCGAAGTTTTCAGCAGCCCTGTTGGCACTTTCACCTTTTTCGATGAAGATGTCGAAAACTGTGTAGGGGTGGTCTGCTTAGTGTGATGCGTTTGTACGCCCCTGTCGCCGGGTGTTGTCCCTGTAGCGAGACCAGAGTCAGGCCTTAAAGGGTCAGAGATGGGCGTGGCGGACCTAGAAGTGTCCGCCTCGAGGTCTAGAACATCTGCAACGGTTGTGTGGTCATCCGAGGTACCCCTGTCACTCCGAGGGTGTGGCGGTGGGGGGAGGGGGGGCAAGGGAGTTCCACCCGCGACATACTGCAGGCGAACCACCGCTTTACACGGCGCTCCTTAAGGGTCTTAGGCCGAAGGAGTTTGCAGGCCACACCGCTTCTCGTTGTGCTCTAGGGGGAGACAGGCATTACACGTCCTGTGTTCGTCCTTCCAAGGATATCTGATCCTACACTTAGGGCAGAATCTAAAAGGAGTCCTTTCCACAGCTAAAGGGAAGGATGACCAGACCAAAAGGAAAAAGAGGGGAAAGAGGAAAGACATACCGACAATATGGCCACTCCGACCCCACTCTCCCTACTGTATAGGTCCGCCAGAGGGCCCGACCACGTGCAAAATCCAGCTGCTGGATTTTAGGCACCGAAATCCACAGCCGTAGACTAATCCCCCATAGACGAATCCCCCGTAGTCTTCATCAAAGATGTTTTTGTGACCGAAGTGACTTAACGGGGAATAACCGACAAGTCGGTAAAGATAAACAATGTCTCTTGTAAGAGCTCCGCTATAGGGCGACCAGTTATCTGGGTGGAAAAAAACAATCTGAGGACCTCGGTGCGTGAGGGATTTTGGGTACACTACACGTCACGATAGGGATAGTGTTACAGACATGCCTATGCCGACGTCCCCTTTCGGTCCCCGAAAGACAAGATGCAATACTCGGCTGTTACTACTGGATGTCGGGCCATATGCACAGCATGCGATTCTAAGCAGATTAACAAGCATCAGAATTTTTCTTTACTGAGGATTCCCAGCCTGACGACTGGGAATATTCATGAGCATGTGAATCCATGCCAGACCCCATTCTGGAGAACTGGGCATAATACCCTGTATGCACTTGAAAGTGATCCCTAGAAGTCGGTAGAGCACGCAGGCCTCCCCCGGGAGCCAATGCAGTCCTCTTCTAGCATCCGACACATGGTCTTAGCGAGAAAGCCCCATCACAACTCTCAGCACCATTTTGAATGACCTGTAATCTATTCCCCTCCGTTTTACTAAGGCCAGCCAATAGTCTACAGCAATAATCTATTTTCGCTCCAATGATAGCTCTAGCAATTGTCTCAGCGTTTGCCTGAATGATGAAAGGCCTAAGGTGGGCTAGCCCAGGAGATAGGACTCCCCACATGAGCTTTCATTGTGAGCTGTTGGTCAAAGATAACACCCAAGGTTCCGACCTTCTTCAAGGGGGTTATCTTGACCTCACACAGAGTTGGAAGCTCTCATAGGTCAGACCTAGCTTGGATAGGGTGGGTTGCGAACCGACAATCTAGAGCTCCATTTTACCCCTGTTCAATGCTAAGTTATTCCCAACCATCCCGTTCTCAATGGAGGTGTAAACTCAGTTTAATTCTGCCTCATTCCTCGTATGAGTACCAACCACGGGGACGACGCATGCCATGTCGTCCGGGTAGTTGGTAAACATGATCCCCCGCCTGATCCAAAGCAGCAAAAGAAGGGCATCATAAATATATTATAAAGGCAGGGAGAAATGCAGGCACCCTGCAGAACAGCAAATTCGATGGGGACCGGAGAAGCCTCTGCTTCCCCAGAGTAGATTCTACTTTCTCGGTTATTCAAGCAGGCGGCAATCCAGCGTACTGCTGCTGGAGAGAAGTTGGCCACTGCCTCCAACCTGGCGACCAGTATGGAATGGTCAACCAGGTTGAAAGCAGCCAATAGATCCGGGAGCATCAACATAGAAGTGAGGCCCCTATCCATATGCTCCAGCAGCCTGGATTTAAGATCTGGTAGCTCTGTTTCGGTTCTGTAACAGACTCCGAAGCCTGATTGGCACAGGAAAGTTATTCAGATGTTGGGCAATCTGCCCATATGCAACCCTGTCTAAGATTTTCATTAAAAATGGTGTGTTGAGAGTTGGTTTCTGAGCGAGAGACGTGGGAAGGTGCCCCCCTCGGATGAGAGAAAACCCGGAGAAAATCGGAGGCGCCATCGTGGTGAAATCAACACCGGCGATCTGAGGCCTTCGGCGCGGCGTGTGTCCTGCGGAACTTCCAGTCCAGGCCCGCGTATACGCGAGAAGAGCCGCCCTCTGTGATTAACCCCGCGCTTTTCTTGGAGCTACTGTTCAGTGCGGCTGGGAGCCCCCTCTTGGGGCTCGCTGACACCCCCGCCGCGGCACGGTAAGCGGATCCTTCGTCCCCCCCTGCATCGCGGGGCGGCTATCCACTGCTGATCTTTGCCGGCCTGCCCTCGGCTCATCCTCCCCCCTACCTACCGCTCCGGTGCTGCGGAAACAAAACTCGAGAGGCCCTGGTGGCACAGTGTCCGTACCAAGAGCTGGCCCTTCACGCTGTCCCGCGACCGCGGGTGCTAACGCTACATCGATAGGAGACCGTCAGGACATTTTTCACCCCGCTTTCGGGTGCTGCCCTTCATGGACCCTAAAACCAAGTTGGCGAAATACACGTTTTCACCAATTGCCAGATCCCCAGGGCCCACCTCGACTCCTACAATGTCGACAGCAGGATCCGAGGCTGCCGCGACCAAGGCGGATGTAGCTGATTTGCTTGCCGAACTGAGGGGTATGCGAGCAGACATTGGTAACAGGATAGATAAGATCACCCAGAGGATGGACAAAATGGACGACAGGCTCGAGCAGGTGGAGCACAACCAAACATCTCTGAACGTACTGGAGGCACAGATGGACCACCGCATCGCCGACATATCGAACAGAGAAAACGAATTGCGCCTTAAGGTCGACGACCTCGAAAATAGGGAGCGTCGTAACAATATTCGAGTCTTTGGCCTTCCTGAGAAAGAAGGTGAAACCGAATTAGACCTGAAGCAATCGTTACACACCATCCTGAAGCTCCTCTACAACGATGACTCAATTGACGCACCTAAAATTGACCGAATCCATAGGGCTGGAGGTAGACCGGGGGCCCCCGAGATCGGTCCTGGCTCGATTCCACAACTACGCGGACAGAGCACGAATCTTGGAAAAGGCCAGAACCGCCCCACATTTGTCCTTGGAGAACTCCGCCATTTCTCTTTACCAGGACTTGTCATCTCTCACTCTAGCAATGAGGAAAAAGTGCTCTCCGATCACGAAAATATTGAAAGACAAGGGCGTCAAGTACCGATGGGGGTACCCATTCTCCCTCACCTTCGAATGGGAAGGCTCGACATTGAGACTTGTCACGGAGAAGGACATTGCTGATTGTGCTTCGGACCTGATAGGCTCGCCGGAGGGTGCCCCCTCTCACGAGGATCAAGGAACATCTGGTGGTGAGTGGAAAATCAAGGCCTCACGGCGGAGGAGGATCCCAGGTTCCAGGAAATTCAGAAAGATGAACACCTCCCAAGACATGGAACACTGACAAGGTGCCTGAGGCGCTTTGGCATGCCCTTGGGTACAAAGTAAGCTGGGCAAATTACTCTGCTGAGGGGGGGTCACGAACTCATGCATAAGAATCAACCTCCTGCTATGAGACTTCCATAGATGTGTAATGTCACTTTTTTCCAAGTGTGAGGTATCTTTAGCTCTGTGTGTCTCAGACGCTCGGTATGTGATATGGCGTAATACTCACTGTGCCAGCTCCTGGGGGATGGTTGATGACTCTGTTATTGGATTAATGTTATTGTTAGATGCACACAAAAGTTGGGGGCTCACTGATATATGTGACTTTATTATGGTAGGACCGCCTGTTCTGCGGTCTCCACTGGTGGTCCGAGTTCGGCTGGGTGATGTTAACCTGGGCGAATCGGGCGCCAAATGTGTTGGGGAGGGGGTGGTGGGTGGGGGAGGGGGAGGTTGAGGAACACACACTTTGCAACAATCGTGATCCAAAGGATATACAGACGCACCTTGGCCACACTGAGGTCTATGGTAGGCACTGGACGATTTGGTCGTCGGCCTCCGTGGGATTTTTTGGGATCTACTCTTATAATGACGACTCATGCATAACGATGGCCGACAGGACATGTCCCGTGGCACAGATGGAATGGCCGCCCACGATCACTAATTACACCTACGATGGCACTCGCACCCCGTAGGGACACACTACGCATTTGCACACTCAACGTCAAAGGCTTGAACTCTCCCACAAAACGATCAATGGTGGCCAGGGAATTCAGAAGATCGAACATAGACATCTTGTTCCTTCAAGAAACAAGATATCGGAGGGGTGAGGAGAGAGCCATCCCATCACGGGAGATTGGCCTCGCCTACTGGAGCTCGGGTATATTAAAAAAGGCAGGGGTGGGAATTCTGGTTCGCAAATCCCTCCGAATGACAATTCTTGACACATGGACGGACACTGAGGGTAGGGCGATCACGGTTGTGGGTAATATAGGGGGCATAACAATCACTCTGGCCACGCTCTACGCACCCAATCAAGGGCAGAATCGTTTTCTTCACAAAATCTCGGAAAAGGTCTTTAACATGGCTAAGGGTCACACGGTCCTGGGCGGGGACTTTAACACATGGATGGACAGCTCTATTGACAGGCAGACTAGGGCCGACGCATTAGACCCGCCCAACACTCGAACTGAGGCTGAAATCAAGTCTACCCTTCATCTTTATGGCCTTGTAGATAGCTGGCGACATCTACACCCGTCGGACAGAGGTTTCACCTTTCACTCCCTCCCCCACGACACACTTACACGCATTGACTACATCTTTCTCTCCAACGATCTTCTACGTGTACTGCAGGCTGCCACTATATACCCCTCCGCATGGTCAGACCATGACATGGTCGCAATTGATATATTCTGGGATGAGCTGTCACCCCGCAATACCAAATGGAGGTGTAACGAATCCCTTTGGGCTGACCCGGTCTTTAAGGAGACCTTTGAAAACGAGATCGAGCAATTCTTTCCCACTAACGACACAGGGGAAGTAGGGAAGGTAGCTGTGTGGGAAGCAGCTAAGGCGACCTGGAGGGGAATCCTTATAAGGGAAGGGGCCCGAAGGAAAAGGGAACGTGCCCTGATAGAAAGGGGCATTAGGGAGAAACTTGCTGTGGCTCAGAACTTGGCGCAGACCACCCCGTCTGACAGACCAAGGTATTTAACTGAAGCTAAACAACTCAGAGAAGAATTGAGGATTCTTATCGCTGGTAAAACAGCCCAGACCTTACAGTGCCTGAAGCAAAAATATTACGAGAAGGGGGACAAAGCAGATGCTCTGTTAGCAGCTCGCCTCCGTGCGCAGAGAGCGGAGAGATGGGTCGATCGAATTGAGAGGACTGACGGCACCCTAATAGACACGACGGTCACGTCTCCGAAGGACATACAGGAGGCATTTGCCTACTTCTACGAAGATCTATATATGTGTGACCCCCCTCCCCCTGTAGGAAGCGTAGACGAATATCTTGAGGGAACGCGTCTTCCCACCCTCACAGGTGCAGAGGCCGAATCCCTAGATACTCCGGTCACTGAGGAAGAAGTGGAGAGCGCCATTAAGAGGCTAAAAATAGGGAGGGCCCCAGGGGATGATGGATTTACACCGGGTTTCTATAAAGCATTCTCTACCCTCCTTGCCCCCTTCCTAGCATCCTTGTTCAACCATATTTTCAATACGGGTCAGGCCCCCCCATCCTTCTCTCAAGCCCTCCTGGCTGTAATCCCTAAGGAAGGTCGAGACCCCAAATACTGTAGTTCTTATCGACCCATCTCGCTTCTCAATATTGACGCTAAGGTGTATGCTAGAGTCATTGCGGCTCGACTCGAAACATATCTTCCTAGATTGGTACACTCTGACCAAGTTGGCTTTGTTCTTGGTAGGCAAGGGGCAGACACCATGCGGAAAACACTCCACTTACTACACGAGGCACAGGGAATGAAGGGGGACCCATCTCTCTTATCGTTGGATGCTGAGAAGGCTTTTGATAGAGTGTCTTGGGACTTTTTAGAAAGAGTGTTGGTATCATATGGGTTGGGACCGAAACTCTGCCGCGCCATTAAAGCTTTGTACACCTCCCCCACGACATCGGTGGCGGTGAATGGAGGATATTCACGCTGGTTTCCCCTTGAAAGAGGTACGAGACAGGGTTGCCCATTGTCAGCAATATTGTTTGTGATGTCCCTTGAACCATTGGCGCAGAAACTAAGAAGTGACGGTAGAGTTAAGGGCATCACGGTGGGAGACAGGGAGTACAAACTAGGGCTATACGCGGATGATATTTTGCTTCACCTGACCGACCCCTTAGACTCGATCCCAGCTGCGCTTGATATAATTGAGGAATACGGCGCACTGGCTGGCCTAAAGATTAACACAAGGAAGTCAGTCCTCCTCCCGATTGACAAGAGTAGGGATTCCGAAATCGCACGCTTTGCCCCGCTAGGAGTCCAAGTCAGCCTTACTACTCTTCGCTACTTGGGCATTAATGTTACCCGCGACCTTGACTCCTTATATGAAGCTAACTTCCCACCACTGTCACAGGCTTTACAGAAAGATAGCCAACGGTGGTCCAAGCTCACAATCTCCTGGATGGGCCGTTTAAATGCCATAAAGATGGTCTTTCTCCCTAAGATATTATACTTGTTCCAGATGCTCCCCATTAGGATGCCCCCGGAATTCTTCATCGATGTGCGAAAAATGTTTTTGTCCTTCCTGTGGCAGGGCCAGAGACCTAGAATTCCAAGACCCTTACTCCAGCTCCGCAAAGACAACGCGGGAGTGGGCCTCCCGGACATGGAAACGTATTACAGGGCGGCGCAACTTAGAATTCTTGTCCCACACTTTAGACAACGTTCGGAACCCCAGTGGATAGCGCTGGATAATTATCACCTTCGTCCCTTTATTGTGCCCGAATGGTTATGGGTCCCCAGACCCCAGTTGCGTGAAAAAGTCAGATCCCACCCCATCTTGGGTACGTTGTGGGCAATTTGGAAACCAGGCAGGAAAATGATGGGAGTCACGACGTGGCCAGCTCCCCTGGGTCACCTTTGGTCACCAGGGATCCGAGACGCAATCCCAGAACCAGGAAGCTACGAAACGTGGTACCAAGCGGGGCTGGAAAGAGCGGGCCAATTATGGCGCGACGGGACCTTTGTAACCGTACAGGAGCTCCAAGAGGCGCTTGGCATAGGCGCGCTTTCAGTCTTCCTGTATCTGAGGCTCAAAGGGGTAATGACAAGGTCAATCTGGAAGGACCAGCTGCAGAGGGATCTTACCCCATTTGAAATGATTCTTGATCGATGTACGGGCTCCAGTGGTCTGATAAGCGCTATGTATTCGGCCCTGATTGAGACTGATATCTCCCCCTCACTGGTGCTTAAGGGCAGATGGGAAGCAGACATGGGCAGACAAATCTCTGAAAAGCTGTGGCTAAATATCTGCAGACGCACTGCGAAATCCTCAATATCCTGCCAGTACAAACTGCATGCTATAAAACTTTTGTATAGATGGCAGTACGATCCGATCAGGCTTGCCAAAATGTATCAGGGGGTTAGCCCATATTGCTGGAGGGGTTGTGGGAAGCGGGCAGGTTACTGGCACATGTGGTGGGGGTGTACCATGGTCCAGACCTACTGGTCAGAAGTTCTTAGCTGGATCAGGGATCTGGACGATGAAGAAAGGGTGCAGCAACCAATGTTTATCTTGTTTGGTCTGATCGAAACAGGGGACAAAGTTGTAAAAGCACCTAGGATGGTACAAGGTCTGCTGATGGCTGCACGAGCCTGCCTCACTATGGTGTGGAAGAGGGCCAAGCTCCCTACTAAAACTGAATGGCTTGCGGTTGCCCAGACTCTCTATAGGATGGACTACCTAACCGCCGCTATACGCGGAGATCTTACTGTTGTCGAAGGTGCCTGGTCCGAGTTCAGAGCCAAACACGCCTTGTGAAGATAATGTGTGCAGTATATTGTTGCGATTCGTGCCAATAACGATAACAAACGAAGATTTTTGTTGTGGCGGACCCTTGGATCATGCTATGTGTCCTAGTCGGATATCATATTAATATTAGAAACCTTCTGGTGTTGTCTCATTGTTTAACGGTGTTTCTCAATCACGTACTTGGAGATAATAAAGAGAGGGGGGGAGGGGGGGCGAAACTGGGTTTTGTTGATCTCATCCATTATAATGTTTAATGTTCAGGAACTACTCCACATGATATGTGAAGATGGTACTTGCCTTGTATAAGATTTTGGATGTAAGTGACTGTTGAACTTGTACAAAATCAATAAATCTTGAATTTAAAAAAAAAAAAAATGGTGTGTTAGTTATGGGCCTGTAGATAAGTGCCACCTTCGAGGGTAGGCCGGGTGTTTTAAGAATAGGAGTAACCCAGGCTTGTTTAAGATCCGCAGGCACATAACCTTCTATAGATTAGGCATTTACAAACTTGGATATGGCGGTCAATAGAGCAGGAGGACAAGTTTTAATTATTAAGGCTGAGCATGGGTTACCTTTACAACTGGTGACCTTTAATTGGTACTCAATAACTGACAGCTCATCCTCCGAGATGGTGGAAAAATTTAATTGAGGTATGGAAAGAATTCTTTTGAATGATTCAATCCCCACATTAGTAGTGTCTGCAGGAAGATCTTCTTTCCTACGCACTTTGCCTGATCTAATGCACTTCAGTTTATCCGACAAGGCATCCTGGATATCCTGACACCAGGCAGCATCCTTAACTAATTGGCCCATATTGGGGAAACTTGTAGTTTCCTGTTCTTTAAGTATGTTGTAAAGTCCCTTAACCTCTGACTGGGCATTCGAAATCCTGCAGTTAAGGGAATTTTTCTTTGCTTCCACGATTGCCAATTAGTAAGCTTTGGCTGCACTTTTGTAGTCCGCCAGCCTGTTTGGCGAGGGACTCGTTTTCCAGGTATAGAAACATTTTAAAGTAGAAGATTTTAATTTTTTCAATTCTGGCGAGAACCAAGGTTTATTATTTCTAGCCCCCTCGCTGACTTTTCTACATTTAAGAGGAGCCAACAAATTGGTAATAGCCTCCAGATTAAATGGGCGCGTTTTGGACATTCAAGAGGTGGAGTCATGTGATGTAAAGTTGAAAGGAGGACTCAACAAGGGTTCAACTCTTTTTCGCGTAGTTTGTTTGAAATTTCTACCAGGAAAGCCCCGAGTCCTTTTTCCCTTCCGTTTCTTGGGGAAAGTCTGCCTGAATAGTAAAATGCAGGCAGGCATTGTCTGACTAAGGGCAGGGTAATACATGAAAGTCCTTGGTCATGACATTGATGGAAGAAATCCAATCAAGAGTGTGACCAGGATTATGGGTGGGAGAAATAATCAGCTGGCCAAAACCTAGGTTAGCCAAGGCAGTCTCAAGTTCCGCAGCCACCTGATCCTCCTTATGACTCAACTAGTAATTAAAATCCTTTAACAGTAAAAATTTAGAATTGGGTTTAAGGATGGACAGCAAGTAGTTAAGATAGTTCTAACGTGACGTCTTCTGTCATGGAGGGAGGTCTATAAATGAGAATAAAATTTGTTGTAGATTCCGCATTGAGTCGTATTTTAACATGAAGAGACTCAATGGCATTCATAATAAACGCTCTTGTTTCTCAAATAGGGAGGATTTAAAGATTAGCGCAACCCCCAGCCCCCGCCTTCCTTTTTATCTTGTCTTAGCATAGTATAACCTTAAGGGATAGCCATATTAAGAGTAGGGCCAGCTGCCCGATGTCCCCAGGTTTCTGTTTTCGTGCAGATGGAACAAGTTACTTACCTGTAACTGCTGTTCTCCAGCATGGGTCTGGCATGGATTCACATGCTCATGAATATTCCCCGTCGTCAGGCTGGGAATCCTCGGTAAAGAAAAAACCAGTATCAGTTTCGTTTCTGATCTGTCTTTCGTAGTAGTAACCAATCACTGGTCTCTGCGTCATACTGACCACAGCCAATGACTGCCCTCTACCTAAGCACCGCCTCTGGCAGCCATCTTCAGATTTGGAAGCACGTGAAGTGGCAGTATGACCAAGTGAAGAGCCGCAGAGGGGTAGGCGGGAGGGTTCGCATGTGAATCCATGCCAGACCCATGCTGGAGAACAACAGTTACAGGTAAGTAACTTGTTCCTTCTCCAGCATGGGGTCTGGCATGGATTCACATGCTCATGAATAAAGAATACATAGCAGTACACACATGCACAACCACGGGAGGTGGCAAAGGCTCAACATTAAGCATCACCTCAAACTCAACATTAAGCATCTTACCTCCTCACCAGGCTCACCTTCGGCGAACAGGTTGCGCAGCACTGCTTGGCCGACCCTGGACTCCTCCCTGGAATCCCGATCGACGCAGTAGAATTTCGTGAAGGTGTGCGTCGACCTCCACGTAGCAGCCCTACATATGTCCAGCAGGGGCACACCAGAAAGGAATGCCGTGGTAGCTGCGATCCCTCTGGTGGAATGGGCTCTCGGACGGCCAGGCAGCGGTCGGTTTGCCAACCGATGGCAGTACATGATACAGCTGGAGAGCCATCTGGAAATGGAAGCCTTCGAGAGAGCCTTCCCCTGATTGACAGGTCCAAAGTTCACAAAGAGTTGTGACGTCTTCCGAAAACACTTCGTGCGGTCCACGTAGAACTTCAGCGCTCTAGCCACATCCAGCAAGTGCAAAGTCCTTTCAGCCGGCGACGAAGGCGACGGGAAGAACACAGGCAACACCAAGGGTTCGTTGAGGTGGAAGTCCGACGGCACCTTGGGCACGAAGGAGGGGTGCGTCCTGAGCACTACCCTTGTGTCGTGAAAAGTCAAGTACGGGGGCTTGCAGGAAAGGGCCTGGATCTCTCCCACCCGTCGTGCGGAGGTGATGGCCACAAGAAACGCTGTTTTCCACGACAAGAACTTCAACGGAGCCGAGTGCAGAGGCTCAAACGGAGGATCCATGAGCTTGGTCAGCACCACGTTGAGCTCCCACACCGGGGCCTTCACCGGCGGGAACGATCTGAACAGTCCCTTCATGAATTCTTTCACCAGACGATGAGACCACAAACACAACCGTCCCGTGGTTCTGGTGTATCGGGAGATCGCAGCAAGATGAATCTTGATGGAAGCGTGCACCAGTCCAGCCTTGGCCAGCGTCAGCAGGTACGGCAGTACTTGGGGAGCCGTAATCCGTAGAGGGTTAATCTTCTGTGAGTGGCACCAGACAGAGAACCTCTTCCATTTGTGTCCGTAGCATTTAAGAGTTGAGGACGCCCTGGCCTTTGCAAGAACCTCTCTGCAGTCGGCCGGTATGTCGTATCCTCCAAACTCTAACGCTGCAGGAGCCAGGCCTGCAAGTTCAGCGACTTCGGGTCGTGATGGAGGATGGCGCCTCCTTCCCTGGAGAGAAGATCCGCGTCCATTGGCAGTTTGATTGACGGGGACGCTGACAAGTCCAGAAGGTCCGGGAACCATATCTGCCTCGGCCACGCAGGTGCGACGAGGATCATCCTGCACCGTGACCTCTTGAGCTGGTTGATGAGCCGGATCAGCAGCGGCAATGGAGGGAACGCATATAGGAACAGGCACTCCCAGGGGAACGAGAAAGCATCGCCCATGCTCCTCGGCTGGGGAAACCTGCTGGCGAACCTCCGGCACTTGGAGTTCGTCGCCGTCGCGAACAGGTCGATCTGGGGTGTGCCCCACCGTCGGAAGAGGCGGTCCACTAGATCCTGTCGTAGTTCCCACTCGTGGCACGAGCGCAGCTCTCTGCTGAGGGAGTCGGCGATGGTGTTTTTTATTCCTGCCAGATGAAACGGCACCAGAAACATCCCTTGGGCGACGGCCCAATGCCACAGATCCTGTGCCTCCTTGGACAGGGCTGGGGATCTGGTACCGCCCTGCTTCCTGATGTAGAACATGGTGGTGGTGTTGTCGGTGAAGATCCTCACCACCTTGCCCTTGAGGGACGGAAGAAAGGACCTGAGGGCCCAAAACACTGCACGGAGTTCCAGGACGTTGATATGGAGGGGCCTCTCCGCCGGCAGCCAAAGACCCCTCGCGTGCAGGTTTTCGGTGTGCGCTCCCCATCCCTCCAGGGAGGCATCCGTGGTCACTGTCTTCTGGTGGCCCGGGGTCTGGAAGTCCATGCCCGCCGTCAGATGCGCGCGGGTGCCCCGCCACCGAATCGCTCGTCGGAAACTCTCGTCGAGTGTGATCCTCTCCTCGAAGCTGCCCGTCTGGATCCAACGCGCGTCCAGGAACTCCTGCAACGGGCGCATCCAGAGCCTGCACAGGCGGATGAGATAAATGCAAGAAGACATCATTCCGAGGAGGGACTTGATGGACCTCACCCTGGCCGCGTCCGCAACCAGCATCCGCTGCACCTTGCCCAAGATGGCCCTCGTCCTTTCCTCCGACGGAGAGGCCAGAAGCGACACTGTCGAGCTTCGCTCCCAGAAACAGTGCGTCTTTCGCGGGCACCAAGTGGGACTTGGCGTAGTTTATGGAGAATCCCAGGTCCGCGAGTAGTTGGACGGTCCTTGCCGTGTGCTCCACGGCGAGCTCCTTCGTCTTTGCTCGGATGAGCCAGTCGTCCAGGTAGGGGTAGACGTGGATCCCCTCTAGGCGCAGCCGCGCCGCCACCGGTGCGAGGCACTTGGTGAACACCCTGGGTGCCGACCTCAATCCGAAGGGAAGGGCTCTGAACTGGTAGTGACGCCCTTGGACCACGAATCTGAGAAACTTTCGGTGTCCCTTTAGGATGGGGATATGGAAGTAAGCATCCTCCAAATCCAACAACGACTGAAAATCGCCCTCCTCCTGTTGACCCAGGACGTGTTGGAGGGTGACCATCCGGAACTTCTGTGCCTTGATGAATTTGTTCAGTCGTCGTAGGTCCAGGATGGGACGCCATCCTCCCGTCTTCTTCACGAGGAAGTATCTTGAGTAAACTCCGGAGCCCCGAAGCCTCTTTGGGACGAGCTCGATGGCGCCCTTCCTGAGCATCGCCCTTACCTCCAAGAGAAGTGGAGGGACGTGATGTTCCTTCCTGGCCACAGGGTGGACGCGCGGGCACCTCTTTAGAAACTCGAGCGCTTGACCCTGAGCCAGGGCGTCCAGCACCCAACGGTCGGTGGAGATGGACTCCCACACGCTGACCAAGCTCGCCAGCCGGCCTCCCACCGGGGTGCTTCGGTGGGGGCCCGACCCCACGGCCGGTTCAGTCCTCCCTCGATGAGGCTTTGCCGCCTTGTCCTCCTTGGCGACGACGGCGGGGTCCGCCCGACTTGCCCCGTCCCCTGTAGGCTTCCTGTGACGACGAACGGGCCGTTTGACGATAGGTGGAAAATCCGCCGCTGGAACCTTTGGAGGCACCCTGTTTGCCTCCGCCGCTCCGAAAGGGCGGCCGTCGTTGCTGGAGAACACAAAGAGCTCGGGCCGTCTCCGCCTTGATGGCTTGTAGGGAATCGTCCACTGTTTTCTCAAACAGGTTGCTCCCGTCGAACGGCATGTCCAAGACTCTGGTCTGCACGTCCTGACGGAAGTCAGTAGCCTTGAGCCATCCACGTCGCCTAAGGCACACGCCGTTGCCCAACTGGCGAAATCCAGTGTCAGCGATGTCCATCGCTATCATAATGGCGTGGTCCGACGCCACTTCTCCTTCCTTCAAGATCGCTAGGGCCTCCGCCCTCTTGTCGTCTGTTAGGAAGTCCAGCAGGGGGGCGAGTTTGTACCACAACTCCCTGTCGTAGTGGGCTACGATAGCCAAGGCGTTGGCAGCCTTAATCGTCGTCGCTGCCGATGAGATGACTCTGCGTCCCATCGTGTCCAATTTCTTTCCCTCGCCGTCCGGCGGGGAGGTTGACGTAGAAGCCGCACCCCCCCCTGCTTTCTTCCTGGCCACCGCGGAGATGACCGAGTCCGGGGTCGGCTGTGCCCGAAGGCACAAGGGTCCGCGTCCGGGACCCGGTACTTCTTCTCGTACCGATCCCTTCTAGCCGGCGTTGTGGATGGGTTCTTGAGGAGGGAGAGACCCTCATCCCAGATATCGTCCAGTAGAGGTACAGCGAGGACCGTCTTCCTCTTGGTCTCGCACCGTTGATAAAGGAAACCTTCCTCCTTCTCTTCCGGGCAGAGCTGGAAAGCTCGGATGCCCTGGCGATCATGGCGTGAAACGATCCAATCTCATCGGGCGGGGAAGCCCGGGTGGGAGGTGACGACAGGGAGATCCTCGTCGTAAACCTCGTCATCTGTACCCGTCGCGGCCGTGTCAGTCCCTGTATCATCCCCACGTGTCGTGGACGGGGAGGAGAGCTGAGCAGGGCGCGATGGTTGAAAAGGAGGTGGAGGATGAATCCTCCTCCTCTTAAGAGGAGGGCTCCCAGAAGGGCCTGGCTCTGGGTCCCCCGTCTCGAGCGGTTCCTCCGTTGGTGGTAACGGCAGTCTCGTCCTTATCTCCGAGCATAAGGACTGTATAGCCAACAAAATGGCTGCCGAGTTGTCTTGCGGCACTGGTTGAGGGGGTTCCGACAGGCGATCAGGAGCCCCGTCGGCACCCTCGACGTTCTCGTCATCTCCCACGTCGGGGTCCCTCCCGACAGGATGGTCTTCTTCCACGCCAGCGCCGTGGCCTAAGACTTCGATCAGCTCCTCCTCAGAGGTTGAGGCCGACTCCACGACGACCTCCTGCCCCCCCCCTTTTCTTCTCTGTCGGAGGTTTTACGGGGGTCCTGTCGATGGGCATGAAAGAGGACTCCCTCTGCGGTGGCAGGGAGATTCTGGGCCCCGAGGTCGCCACCACTGGTGTAGCCTCCACAGGCTGAGCCAGGGCCGCCGCGACTGTCTCGATAGAGGCCTTGGCCGGATGGATCAAGGCTCTCACCACCTTAGGTGCGCTCACCGCCTTCTGCTTGGGGGGAGGGTCACCACCTCGCTCCCCCTCCGATGGGGCCTTCGAGCACGACCGGGGTCTCTCCAGGAGCCTCGCCAGGTGCTCGGCCTTCCTCTTACCCGAGCCAGAGCGTTGGCTCGTGGTTGATGGCACCGGGGAGGATGCGCCCTGCCCGTCGCCCGTAGAGCCTGACCGTTCGGCCCTCCCGGTGCCAGCGGACTCGCGGTGCTTGGCCTTCTGTTGGACCCCCGTCGCCAGGGCGCCCTCAAAGGTCTTAGAAGACCGCTC
The DNA here is from genome assembly GCF_040938575.1 of Ambystoma mexicanum. Lineage (NCBI taxonomy): Eukaryota > Metazoa > Chordata > Amphibia > Caudata > Ambystomatidae > Ambystoma > Ambystoma mexicanum. The sequence goes on along the minus strand of NC_090927.1, from coordinate 706,931,971 downwards.
GGACTTCTTCTTCTTCTCGCCTGACGGGCTCTTTCCTTCCAGCCAGTTGGCGAGACGCTGATGCCGGTCCTTCATGGTCCGCTCCGACATATTGCCGCAAAACTCACAATCCTTCTCCACATGCGTCTTGTCTTCATGCAGGCAGTAAAGGCAAAGGGAGTGTTCGTCCTCCTTAAAGACATTCTGAAGCTGGCATCCAGGGCAGACCCTGAACAGCTTTCCGGGCGTCGAGCTTCCCTTCTCCTGGGCCATGCTCGCGAAGGGCCTGAGAAACTTCTGGAGTCCTCCAAAAGCGTGGCTCGACAAAATCTTCACCCTTGAGGGGCATAGAAGAATCCGACACGGGTCCCTGTTGATCGGATAAAGAAACGGTGGAGCTTGAGGCTCTTTTGACCGAAAAAGATAACATTTTCCTAAGAAAAAGCGCAAAAAAAGCACTAACGCTCGAGAGCAATAGCACGAGGATCCCAACACTTGAACATGCGGTAAAAATCTGAAGATGGATGCCAGAGGCGGGGCTTAGGGAGATGGCAGTCATTGGCTGTGGTCAGTATGACGCAGAGATCAGTGATTGGTTACTACTGCGAAAGACAGATCAGAAACGAAACTGATACTGATTTTTCTTTACCGAGGATTCCCAGCCTGACGGGGAATATTCATGAGCATGTGAATCCATGCCAGACCCCATGCTGGAGAATTACAATTTCTTAGACAGTGCAGATACTTTGAGTTCACCAGAAGAGTCAATTCAATATGATAGGCCAACGTCAATGGGCTAGAGTCTTGGATAGGTAAAAACGGTTCAGGCAAGTAAACGGTAAAGTTTCTGTAGAAGTTATTAGAAGTAGTTTGTAAGCAGAAGAATTATACGTTGGGTCACAAGCTGATTAGGCCTGCTAGCTGCGAAAGTCTCAAGCACTTTCAGTGCGAGGTAAGTATTCAGTCTCGTTTCACAATACCTTTCAAATGAAAAAAAAGATGCAGCTGAAGACTTCTGTTCCAATCTCGCTGTTCCTGAGCCTCAGTCTTGGGCACAAGAAGGAGGATGTCGGGGGACTCCTGCACTGCACAGCGACTGGTCAAAAAAGCTGGTAATTGGCAAATCTTCAATTCCGGTAGCTGTAGTAAAGCACACAAACTGGTGTCCCCCTCCCTGGTTATTCTGTTTCCTGCAGCACTCTGAGGAAAATGCAACCAGCTCCGAGAAAGGTATCCAGGTGGCTTTCGGGTCGAGTTGATTGGTCCCACCAACTCAAAGGGAGAAGTCGTCCTTGCAGGGCTTCTCCGTCGAGATGAACTTAGCGATTCGGACCTGCAGCAGGGCTTCACCAGGCAAATCAACGGTCCAGGAGTTGGAGCAGCCATCCTCTTCAAGCTTGTCTTTGGTTCTTTCGTTCCAGTGGTTGACTATGCCTTCCAAGCCAAGAGACTTGCCTTTTATCCAGTTTGCTGCCACTCACCCAGCAGGGTGGTTGTCCTTGCCGGACAGTCAGCCAGCCAATCACGCCAGAGTGCATTTGGGTCTCCTAGGAGACTAAGCACAGGGAGTTTCACTTCCTGCCCACCTCAGACACTTGGGCGCCAGAGGCGGTCTTCAGTCCTGAAGCCGCCAAAGGCGAATGAACAAAGGAACCAAACCTGGTTTGGCTCGCAGAGCAAAAATCTAGAAGGACCTTTCCACAAAGAAACGGTGAAAAACGACGAACAGGACCTGTTTTTACAGAGGGGGCTCAGACGCCATCTTGAAAAACATGGCTCCCCGATTTAATGCTACCGGTGTTCGCGGTCAGGAAAAATCAAGGTAGTTAGTTGTAAAACCACTGCCACCCGCCATTTCAAGAGGAAAGGGTAGCATTTGACTACTACATGAGTATCTAGACACGGGCAATACTAAGTAACCCCTCCAGCAATCTATTATAAGATATGGTGTGCTGGGTCTAGGAATTTTAAAAGACTAGTAAAGTAAATTTTACTTTACTTACTCTGGGAAAACAATAGTTTATCCCAGAAAAGGTATTTAAACCTTGGGGAAGCCTGAAAACGTTGCCCTGTGCCACTGCACGGAGGGTGCTGTGTGACACACATGAAAAGATGATGCCTATGGAGTTGTCTATAACTCCATAACCAAAGAAAACACGAGAGTAAAACACATTTCAAAAAACATGAGTGGAGAAAAAGGGTCACACTCTCCAGGTAAAAAAAAAAAATCGAATCAAAGTGATTTGCCCGCAAAGTGAAAATACCGCAGGTGAAACGTTTGCATGAGAAAGGTGCGAACTACCAAAGGTTTGCACCTTTCTCATGCGAACACATTCATATTCACCCTCCCCCACCCACACCCACACCATAAACAAACCCTACTTACCTTCATCTTCAAGCTGGCTTTCTGCAGCGCCAGTTCCCTTTCACTTCCATGATCGGGAACCAGCGCCTCAAGGTCCTTTTTCCTTTTTTTTTTTTTTTGGTTTAACGGAAGGCTGCGGGGGTGTCCCCTGCGGCCCCCGTTCACTATACCATGAAGTGTAGTGAGCGGGTCGATGCAGAGGACACCCCTGCAGCCCCCGTTTTTTTTTTTTTTTTTACAATGCTACCACCAAAGGTTCGAACTTTTGGTGTTCGAACCTTCGGTGGTAGCATTTTTAGAACTTTTGGTCATTGCGACCATTTGTTTTCGGTAAAATCGTCCTATACCAAAAAATCAAGTCCTCACAATCCAGAAAAGTTGCTGGGTGTCTCTAAGGTTAAGGGAATTAGCACATTTTTTAGAATTCTCCCTAACAACTTGGATAGCCATCTCGGAGCAGCTTGAATTTCCACAGAGTTGCTGCTGGAAGCCGTATAGCCAGGGATAGGAATACCAGCTTGTGTGTGTTGCTATTAAGCTGGCCTAGAGCTTTTGGAAGATCCTCCGGACTCCCACCCAAGGAGCAGCACTGACCAAGCCTAAGCCCCCAGAGTGCGGGACCCCAGAAGCAAAGAATGTCCATCTCGACAGCCAGGAACCACGGTGTTGCTATTTGCGGTAGACACGAGGAGCTTAAACACTGAACAGCTACTGAAAGTGAAGTTTGCCGGTTGCGAGTTTTGACCGTCCCAGTGCATTGCAGGAGTCCCGACGTCCTCTCTCTTGTCCCCACAACTGAGGGGCAGGAACAGTGAGACCTGCAGAGCTGCTCAAGTACATAAACCATCTGCTGTACCTTTTCTTCATCTTTAAAGGTGCTGTAAAAACGTCTGAGAGAACTTACCTCTTACTGCAGAGTGCTTACCACTTCTACAACTCACAAGTATGATCAGCTTGTGGCCCTACTTTTGATTCTTCTTATCATCAAAGACTCCTAAGAACTTGTGCAAAGACTTTTCCATTTACTTACCAGAAGTGCTTCATCCAATACAAGACTTTTGCCCATTGACTTTGGCTTAGCCTAATGAACTGAATGACTCTTCTAGGAAAATCTAAAAGTACTTACGAGCTTAGGAATATTTGTGGTCTCTTGTTCTAATAATCTTTGCCTTTTACCAACGTTTAAGAGTGTTCTGAATGCCAACAGTAAGATATTAATGTCCCCAGCACCCTTGTGACTGAAGTCACCTGTGGGTGTAGGTTGTGTCTGTGGGCCATCCCAAAAGGGTCTTTACTGATTCAGAAACTAAGAGTGTGCAGTATTGAAGTGTATTTGTGTTTTACTATTCTATTGCTCCCTTCGGAAGAAGGCTTTATAACTGAGTGATAAATTAATAATTGTTTATGCAAGAAACCTTGAGTGTAAGTTTATTTGTATACCTGTAACTGTGAATCATTGTGTAACTCGACTACAGCTCACTTTTCCCCTCTTGAGATAAGCCTTGCTGTTCAACACGCTACCAAAACTGTGTAGTACAAGCTTACACCAAACGTTGGGATGCCTATACCTGTAGTCAGAATTGTGTGTAATGGTCCCAGAGGGTAATGCATACAAAGTCTGCCTAACACTAACAAAGAAAAGATGAAGACTTCCGCAGAGTAGACCACCTCAGGACACCTCCAAGGAGTGAAGAATACTGACTGCAACAGGAGTCACCATGGACAGGTGGCAATAGGGGATCTTCCAGGGACGAACAAAGAAGCAGGCCCAGCACAGCTTCTGGTGATGCACCGACAAGTGTCTTCTTGAGATAAAGACAGAGGAGCAGGGCTTCACCGGGACATCACTCGAGTTGTTGCTCGTCAGCTGCAGGAGTCGTTCTCTGGTCGTCAGCGGACATACTTCTTCATAGGTGTCTTGACTAACGATTATCTGTCGAAAGGCTACAAGAGTCCTACTTTTATCCAAGGTTCGGACTGAAAGCTTGTCCAAGTCCACCAATGCACCATTCAAACTGAAAGTGGCTATGCAATCAAGGATAGCCACTGACCACATCTTCCCAGAAACACAGACACCAGGATATGTACTGGACCAGACAGTCCCCAGCCTCCCCATCCAGGATCACACTCAAACTGAATTGTTGCCCAAGAAAGAAGCCGCTTTTGCCGGGAATCTCCAAAAATCTAAATGCAACACATTGCTAATATTCACAAATAATATATTATAATAATAATGAGTATTGTTTTACTTTCCTGTCTAAGTAGAATTATTGTGTGCTTCATTGTGTGGGCTCATTGTGGATCCCTGACCCCAGTCACTTCTCCAGAGACTAAGCCTTCAACACTCGACGCTTACCTTGATTGGGTTTGGCTAACCTTTCAGAGTTCCCCTGTTCACTATAACTAGGTTGCCATCCTGAAATCTGTCCACCAGGCCAGATTTTAGAAATCCAGCAGCAAAGAGGCAAAGCTCCCGGAGGGAACCTCTTCATGCAATAGAGCAGCTACATCATGAAAGATTGTCTTGGGCCACAAGTAGACTGCTTGCAACTTGGGACAGCAACTGATGCACTGCAGAACTCTCCTGTGATTCTGGGCAGCCCACAAGATTGTCCCAGGGCACTTACAATGGCTTCTGGCAGCAGGCTTCTTTCACAGGGGTCAGAATTGTTTGGTCTTGGGTCATTGTAAGAGTCAGGGCTTCACTGGGACTTGGCTGTGGGCAAAGATGGTCTTCAACAGCACTCTTTGCCATAATGCTCCATTTCGTCAGGGTCTTGCCTACAGGCAATGATCTCGGTAACCGCTGTCAGACTTCTCCTTTCATTCCAAATAAGGACCTGACCCTGCCCTAGCCCACAAATGGTAACAATCTGCAGCATTCAAACTGGTAAGGACTGTCCAATCATGGATAGCTTCTCATCCTTCATCTACTCATTAGCAGGTATCCCCTGGATGGAATGGAACATGACATCCCCATATCTGCCCAGAATGCGCACAACTGCAATTTGCCCGGGAACTCCAGCTGGACCCTGCAATGCATGACACATAGGGAAGGAGCCTTCACAGGCAGGAAAGATCGAAAGAGTCCTTTGAGGAACTCCTTGATGAGACGGTGGGACCAAATAGAATATCGTTCTGGAGATCGGATGTACCGGGTCTACGGCCGCCAGATGCACCTTGATAGAGGTGTGCGCCAGCCCCGCCTGGGCCAAGGACAACAAGTAGGGCAGAATCTGTGGGCCGTGACCTTCAGAGGGTTGATCTGCGACCAGCACCATGTAGCAAAATGCTTTCACTTGTGCCCGTAGCACTTAATAGTCGATGACGCTATGCCCTTGGCAAGGCCCTCCCTGCAGTCTGCCGGCAACTCTTATCCTCCGAACTTTAGGACTGCAGGAGCCAAGTCCTCAGGTTCAGCGATCCTGGGTCGGGATAAAGAATTGCGTTTCCTTCTCTGGTGAGCAGAACCGCGAACACTGGCAGCTTGACCTGAGGCGACGCTGACAGGCTGAGACGGTTCGGGTACCAAATCTGCCTCGGCCACACTGGGGCGACTAGTATCATCCTGCATCAGCACTTTTTGCGTTGATTGATGACTCGTGGCGGCGGAGGGAACCTCTATGGGAACAGGTCTTCCCACAGGAAGGAGTATGCGTGCCCCATGCTCCTCGGCAGTTGGAACCTGCTGGCAAATTTCTGGCATTTAGAGTTTGCCGCCATATCAAACAGATCGATTTGGGGACTGTCCCACTTGAGGAAGATGCAGTCCACCTCGTGGTAGGAGCGCAACTTCCTGCTGAGGGAGTCGGGAATGGTGTTCTTGCCCCCGAGCCAAGTGAAAGGGGTTGAGGAATAGCTCTTGGTTGACAACCAAGTACCACAAGTCCTGCACCCATCTGGAGAGCGCTGGGGATAGGATGCCCCCTCTGCTTCCTGATGTACAACATCATGGTGGTGTTGTCTGTGAAGATATTCACCACTTTGGCCTTCAGGGATGGAAGGAGTGACTTGAGGGCCCAGAACACTGCCCGCAGCGCCACAATATTGATGTGGAGATCCTTCTCCAGCAGCCACAGGCCTCTGGTGTGCAGATTTCCGGTGTGGGCTTCCCAGCACTCCAGTGAAGCATCCATGGTGACCGCCTTCTAGTATGGGGGGGGTCCTCAAACCCTGTGCCCCAGTCGACAGAGTGGATGCCCCACCACCTTATCACCCGACGGAACTCATTGTCGAGAGGGATCTTGTCTGCAAAGCTTCCGGACACTTGTATACAGCAAGCGTCTATAACTCTGCAAGATGTTGCATCCATAACCTGCAGAGCCGGATAAGGTAGATGCACGGCGACATCATGCCGAGCAGCGACTTGATGGTCTGCACTGTGGCTGTTTTCAAGAAAACAACCGCTGCACCTTCCCCAGAATGGCCGCCACCCTCTCCCCGAGGGCAACGCCAGGCAGGAGATCGTTGAGCCTGCCTCACAGGAACAGTGCGTTCTGCGATGGAATCTAGCAGGACTTTGGATAATTCATGGAGAACCCCAGATCCGGGAGCAGCTGTACGGTCCATTCTGTGTGTTCAACAGCTACTTCCCTCGACTTGGCCCGGATGAGCCAGTCGTCACGGAACCAGTACAAGTGTATCCCCTGTAGACGTAGATGGGCCGCCACTGGTGCCATGTACTTTGTAAACACCCTGGGAACAGACTTCAGGCTGAAAAGGAGGGCCTTAAATTGGTAGTGTCTTCCTTGCACCACGAAGCGTAGGAACTTCCGATGCTTCCTGTGGATGGGGACGTGGAAGTAAGCGTCCTCCAGATGCAGCGACGTCAAGCAGTCTCCTTCCTCCAGATGGCCAAGCACGTGCTGCAACCGGACCATTTTGGGACTTCAGGTACTTGAGACGCCGCAGGTGTAGAATGGGCGTCCAGCCCCCGATAGTCTTTTTGACCAAGAAGTATCTGAGTACATGGAGTAAACTCCAGAGCTGCAGAGTCATCTTCCAACTAGCAGCATCACCCCTTTTCTTAGCATGGCCCGTACCTGCTGAGGGATGTGCTGCTCCTGCCGGGTCAATGGCGGCATCCACAGACACTTTTACTGAAACTCCAGGGGATGTCTGTGGGTGAGAGCATCCAGCACCCATTTGTCAGATATCATCTTCCACTCGCTGATGAATCCCGTCAGCCGGCTTTCTACCGAGGTGCGTGGGTGGGGGCCCGATGTCCTGGCTGGTTCAGTCCTGCTTCGGCATCTGCGTTCCGCCTTGGGGGCGACAACGGCACTGGCCACTTCCACCGTAAACCTTGGAACGGCCTCTATAGGCCTCCTGGCTCGTGAAACTGGAGAGCTGACGGTACAATGAGGAACCTGAATTGAAATCCTTTGTCGATCTGTTTGACTTTCCGCCAGGGCCTGAGCTGTCTCTGTATCAGTCTTGATAGCTTGGAAAGCACCATCGACGGTCTTCCCGAGGAGTGTATATCCCTGAAGGGCATTTCTATTACCCTCGTTTTGACCTTCTGGCGGAAATTGGTGGCCTTTAGCCAGCCTCGACGACAGAGACAGACACGTTACCCATCTGTCAGAAATGTGTGTCGGCGATGTCCAGGGCCACTGTGATGGCATGGTCCGATGCCACTTCCCCTTCCTAGAGGAGGGAGATCGCCTCCAGCAGTTTGTCATCAGGTAGGAACTCCAGAGTCGGGCCAGCTTTTACCACAGCTCCCAGGATCGCCAGTTTGTTGGCCGCTTTGACAGTCAATGCTGCGGAGTAGAAGACCCTTCTCGCCATGGCATCCAACTTCCTTCTGCTGACTGTCCGGAGGGACTAATGAGGAGGGATTAGATGGCCTCTTCTTCGCAGCCACCGACACAGAGTCCGGTGACGGTTGGGACTGTAGGCACTTGGGTGTATACTCCTGCACCCTGTACTTTTTCTCCAGCCTATTCCGCTTGGCCGTGGCCGGGTTTTCAACAGGGCCAGACCTTACTCCCAAACGTTGCCCAGGAGAGGAACCGCCATGATGGTTTTCCTTTTGGCCTCGCGCCTCTGGCAAAGGAAACCTTCCTTGTTGGTCTCCTCTGGCATTCGCTGAAGAGCTCGGACAGTCTGGCGACCATGGCATGAAACAACCCCACCTCATCCAGTGGGCACGCCATCGGCTGAGGCGATCCGCCCGCCGTGACGATGTCGTCACTGTGGCCGTCCCGGGTGTCTGGGTACCTCAAGGTGGAAGGCACGTGGCGAGGGTTTGGAGGTTGATGCAGCAGCGTTGGGTAGTGCTTCTTCTTTTACTGGAAGCTGATCCGGGCCCACCGGGGTCTGAGCGGGGGCTGAGGTCGGCGGGATCCTTTTCTGAATTTCCGACACCAACGTGTGCAAGGTTAAAAGGATGTCCAGCGAGGAGCTGAAGCAGTAAGCCTTGTAGGCACTACGTCATCATTTCCGCTGTCCCTGTTGGCATTCCTGCCGTCATCGCTCCCTAACGTACTCATGGATCGTGTGTATAGATGCCTGTTTTTCCTCGTCCGAATAAAATACATCCGTTACTTAGAGTATGGCCTTCCCTGAGGCCACCTCGCTGCACCCTTTTTTTTGCATCCTGAGGGGTCACATTCGGGCTTAGTGATGGCATCCTCTCTTACGGTGTCCTGTCCACCACCCCAGCCGAGGATTCCCACCTCAGGGACAGGGAGACTGTGGGCTCAGTCGGGGCTACCTTCACAGGGTCAGGCCTTTTGGCCTTCGAGATAGCAGCCATCATGATCTCAGTCGTTGATACCGCCTATTTATTTAATATTAAATCCCCGGTTGGGTCTTTTTGCCAGAACTCTTTTCTAAAATGGCATTCGTGTCCGTCTCTAACTCCAACCAAGGTCGGGCCCTTTGTTCCACTTTTTGGTGGGCTTCTCCACAGAAGCCCTCCAACTGGTGCCACTCTGTCTGGGTTCCACAGGATGTGTGGGTGGGGGAATTGGCACCCTGGACTGCGTTGCCTTAGCAACCCAAGTCGCACTATGTTCTGATTGGGCCAGTGGTGAGCCGCCCCGCTCACCACTTAGCATGTTTGAGTGACAGCTAGGCTGTTCAATGGGGTTTTTTCTGCATAAAAGCAGGGCTTTTGGGACTGGAACTTCAGAAGTCGCCACAGGACCTAAGAAATCCGAAGAGGGGAGAAGCTGAGCCATCTGCAACAACGACACCACCGGTGGAGCCCTGCTGCAAAGACCTCACCACTTTCCTGACGACAAGAGAAGATCTTCTGCTGAAAGAGTCTTCTTCCTCTGAGCTGGTGGGATCAACCAGTTCGCCATTTCGCCTTCCAGGACGTCTCTTGGTCGAATCGCCCGTGCCAAGCACCCCGGCAGCCGGATAGTCAAGCTTCACCACTGTGACCGCAAATACCAGGAACGCACCTTTTAACCGACGAACTCCGCGGCTGGTTTCCTCCCTGGGCAGTGCAACGACTCCAAGTTTCCTCCTCGACAAGATCCTCTCTTCCCCTGGTCGTAACCAAGAACTGCACCCGCTGCCAGGAACAACTGCCACCGCTGTAGCTTCCTCAACTTTAAAGGTACTGTGTTCCGCCTGGCCTCCCTTTCTTCCGTTTGCTCAAGGTGACCCTTAAATCCTTGGCTTTCCAACTGGTTTGGCCCCCAGACCTTCTAACTTTACTTTGAACCACCCCAACCTCTTTTGAACATTTCTACAAAGACTTGAATGCATTTCTCAACTGTGTGATCTTGGGCACATTTCACCTTGCTCCATTTAAAGTGGGCCTGGCCTATGAACTTTGGCTCTACAGTAGACTCTGCCTTCACTAACTTGTTTTGGCTCTTAAAAGTGTTGGGAACTGTTATTTTTATGGCCTGCCTTTTTCACTCCCTTTTATTTAATTATTGGCGTGCCATCTAAGTTACACGCTCACCTCTGTTTTGACAAAAAGTGGTGTTTTGACTCGTCTAGTAAGTGCTAAGAGAGGTGTGTATACTTTTCTGACTGTTTTGAACTTGCTTTAATTAATAGTGCTAGTGTATTTTCTAAAGTGTGTTGTAAATAATAATATACTTTTGATACAAAGCTCTGGTCAGTGTTTGCTTGCTCTATTGTGTTTTAGCCCTACTGTGCATCCTCTATATACTGCCTAACTCTTCTTGAGAGAAGTCTGACTGCTCAGCCACAGCTACCAGGTAAATCTGGGTGGTAGAGACTGCTATCAATTGGGTTTAAGGCTTACTCCTGTAGTCTTAATCTTTTTGCAGTGTTCCCCAAGGGAGCTGCACAGGATTCTGCCTAACAGGACCGATGGCTGGAGATGGAGGCAGATGGTGAGGTAGATTGTGCCCTGCCTATCCCGAGACCCGGTTGTGCAGTGACCCCGACGTAGCAGACTTGCGTTGCTCGGCCTTGTCTTGGGCTCCCACGGATGGGGCGCCCTCAAAGGACTTAGAAACCCGCACCTCGGACCGGCCGGTCCAGGGTGAGGCATGCCCATGCTTGGGGCACAGGGCAGAGGTCTTGGCACTGAGCCACACCGCCAGTCTACTGTGACGATCCTTCATGATTCTCTTGGTGAACCCGAGGCACATCTCGCAATCTCCTTCTCTGTGGTCCGGATGGAGACAGTAGAGGCACTGAAGGTGTTTGTCCTCGACAAACACATTCTGCAGTCCGCAGATGGAGCAGAGCTTGAAAAGGGAGCATCCCTCTTCTCCTCCGACATGGTCTGGAGTGCGGAGTAGGCCCAATGGCCTTCTGGAAACTTCAATGAAATTCAACGATTCCTGACCCTAAGAGGTGTGAAAATTCACCGACAAACAGATCCCCGCTTGTCGGCAGATGGAGAGAGAGCACACGGACTCTGATAGGACTTTTTCCTCAAAATAGCGCGAGAAACATAGAATATCTCACAGAGCAAAACTCGAGGACTCCCAACACTTTAACGTGCAGTAAAAATCTGAAGGTGGCTGTCAGAGGCGGGGCTTAGGGAGATGGCAGTCATTGGCTGGGGGCAGTATGACCCAGAGTGCAGTGATTGGTTTAGAGGAGAAATACAGTAAGAGAAAGAGAAACTGTTCTTTTACCGAGGACTCCCGGCCTGGCGACGTGGAATATTCATGAGCATGTGAATCCATGCCAGACCCCAAGCTGGAGAAAGAGCATGGGAAGGCTCGAAAACAGAATGTAAACTTCCTCATTTTTTCGATGGACTATGTTTCAGAGAAGGAATTTGAATCTTGGAGCACTCCCTCTGCATGTAATTCTACAGAAAGCTTCTACAATTTGCTTGGCAACTGTTTTCTTATAGACTTGGCAAGTCCCCATTTAATTACTTACAATTACAGGATCCATCACGGTCGTTGACAAGGTTCCTATCTGTATTGTTTGGCAGTTTAAGATGACGCTGTCACAAGCAGGTTTAGGTGAAGCTTCCTGTGGTGTCATTTTACGACGTTTTACTGGGATATTTGCTACAGTGTTTCCAAACTGCAAGAGAAAAATGCAATGATTATGTTCAAAAATAACATTCTGTGATTATAAGTACAATTAAATAGTCGCTCCAGGAAATTGCCTGTTGCCTTAACACAAACTTAACATTTTTGAAAAGGAGGGTTGTAGTATTTTCAAAACAAACACATACTTTGCACACTTTGCCTAACCTGTATATTTTAGGTTAATTACTTGCTTTACTTAAACAAAAACATGCTAATCTGTTTGGTCAATCAGGAGAAAAGACTTGGTGTTTGTCTGATTAGCCACTTGTGTTATGTCACTTCCTCCAACGTTCTGAAACATGGAGTGCAAATAGAAGTTTTGAGTTAGAACAAGTTAAATTACATATTGAATAACTAAATTCTGGTAATAATCCTTCCACTCATGGGACGCTCGTGAAACAGTTAAGAGACACATTTGTTTGAAACAGAAAAATAATATGAAGAAGCAAAATGGAAGCTCAATGCATACATGGGTCCTCCCACCACTAGGCCTGCACTATTCTTCCACACCCATTGGGTCACTTCTCAATCCATCAATGCCATAAACTTAATTTATAAAAGAATGGAGGAGGCGGATGTTAAGATGTATTTCTAGAATCTGTCCTAGTGGACATATTTTAGGAGGACACCCTATTTATAGTGAACAGGGACTCAGAGGTCAAACCCAATCAAGGTAGCAATGAAGAGCAGTCAAGGCCTAGTCTCAAAAGAGAATGAGTGGAGTCATGGCCCCTCAATGAGTCTGCACAACATAGCACACAATTTCAATTTAGACAGGATGTATAAAAATACAGTTATTATAGGCCTTCTTGGTGTGATGTATATTATCCCCTGCTTCCAAAGCCTCCTTCCTCCCCGGGGGGAAGGTTCATGAACCCCACCCCCCCCCCACAATCTTCCCAGAAGCAGGAGCTGTGGTAGGTGAAAGCATGTACCTGTCACTGTGCAACAGTAAAGAGAGCAGTAACAACACTTTCAATAGGTGGCTGCTCTCAATTTCCAACACTGGAGAGGTTTACCAATTTCACATTTTATTTTTATTGATGGTCTACAGCTCATACCATTCAGTAACCCTTGGGATGTATTAAAAGACAAGTACCCAATATAACATCAATACACAGTAGTTCAATTAGATGCTGCACACTTAATATTCATATTCAAATGCATCTGATAACACTCAGTACTGAAAATTCAATTAATGTGTCTTACACAATCTTAAAAAATAAATCTTTTAATTATGAGAAATATGTACTGAAGAAACATTGCTATCATAGTCAATGTGCACAACACACTACAAATGCAAAAAATCATTAATGAAAAAGCTGAAATCATTGTCATCACCTTTACCTCCGATATAATCACACACAAGGGATTCGGTTTGCCCACAGTGACTGGTAGCAGACTCAGGCAATCATAACCATCAAGCCTAGAAAGGGAGAAAAGTGCTGCTACCACAGGGTTCTACCCATACTGGTTATGTTCAGTAAAAATCTAATTGTGGACCCTTAGTATTACTAGTGGAATAAATCCAGAAACAGAGAGCCCGACACTCTGTCCAAAAAGAAACAGAGGGGCTGCACAGTAAGTTCAAATAATTGTATTGAAAGAAATATCAATTTTCACAGATGACAGAACATGCTTAAACAGAAAAGTGCTGGCACCAGAAAAGGGTGAGTTCGCTTCTAAATTAGGTCAGTTCTCAAAAGTAACAAGCAGTAATTATACACACCCCATGAGGAGGTAGAAAATGGCTCTAAATTGAATCTGGTGTGTGAACCTGGAGAGAAGTGACAAGAGAGCTACTGTGGTCAAATATACATACTACACAGACATGTAGTTGAATGAATCCAAGAGACCTGCAGGTCGATTCATGGGGGCACAGGGCAGAATCAATGTGCGCCGAAAAAACGGCGCAAGCGTGCGAAAACGTGCGATTCGCAGTGAAACAGCGAAAATCGCAGTGCAAGTGCGATTATCGCACAGAAAACATCACACATCAATTCATGGAAGTCCGTGCACGCGCAAAATGTGGTATGTGCGCTGAAAAAGTGCGCGGCGCATAGGTCATCGAACGCCGTGCGATAAGGCCACAGCGAATTCGCACATAGCGCGGCGCACATAACAAAAGTAGGCGTAACACGGGTCGTCACACGCAGAATGGGGAACAACTCATGAAAATGTGGGCGTCACGGAGGACGTACAGGAGGCAAGTGCGCAGAATGCCCACACGCTCGCCTGCAACACGTATTCATGGAATCGAATAGGGAAAAACAACGCACGGCCAAAGACGCGCACAGGCCCATACATGTCCGCCACACGAAAAGCAGGCGGTAGCATCCCTGCGCAGGAAAAAAATGTGCGCCAGAGAAGGCCCACACGCGATCAGGCCTGGGGGAGCGTGTGCGTGTATCTCAGAGGTGCGCGAGAAGTTTCTCACACGCGATTGGCCTGGGCGCGTGTATTTCAGGGGTGCGCGAGAAGTTCCACACGCGATTGGCCTGGGCACGTGTATTTCAGAGGTGCGCGAGAAGTTTCACACGCGATTGGCCTGGGCGCGTGTATTTCAGCGGTGCGCGAGAAGTTTCACACACGATTGGCCTGGGCGCGTGTATTTCAGGGGCTCGCGGGTGGTTTTACAGCAGGGTACCACTCACCGTCTGCCTTGCGTGTAGAAGAACGCGTAGCCAACACCCACCCGCTGTGAAGTAATAGCGTGTGAACCCCAACGCCTGCAAAACACATGCACCGCACCCCATGAAAAGCAAGGCCCTTGCGCGATACGTCACAGACACGCATACGCGCTAAGGGCCTTTGGTCCAATGGAATCGCGTATGCGTGCTGACGCGCTAAGGGCCTTTCCTCGATTCACACGCTGACGTGCAGAATTTTCACGTGCCAAATCACTCCGTACGCTCCTGCCCAAAAGGCCGAATTACTGCCCCCCAGAGCCCCGAGCAGCCTCCCATGAGCCATCTGCTGCTGCCTGCCTGCCTGCATGCCTGCTGCCACCGTGCCCTGCCATTTGGTGCCTGCACATCTGCCATCTGCAGGGGTCCAGTTGCTGTGTCCAACCCTGCTGGAACAGAACACTACCGACTGGGATACCATCGCTCCACAGCCCAGCCCCAGGACCCAGTTGCCCACCCACGCCTGCCTCGGGGGTCGCCATGTCGGGTCAAACACCATCCGAGACCACTGGCGACCCCCAGCCAGAGGGGCAGAGGGCCACCAGCTTCAGTCAGAAGGAAGTTGGTGTCCTGGTGGAGCTTGTCCTGGGGCATTATGATGCCCTCTTCGGATCACCACGCGCCGACAATGAAGGACGGGACAGGATCTGGGACGACTTTGTGGTTGCCATCAACGCGGAGGGGGTGGCAACCCGCAACATCAAGCAAGTCAAGAAGCGCTGGGAGGACTTCAGGTAGGTCCAGGACACTCATAAAGGCCCGGCGCCTCGTGGAGGGGGGCCGGGGCAGCATGAGTACCATCCAGCTGAGGGTCCTGGAACGCGTACGCCCAGCGCTCCATGCCCAGATCCTTGAGAGGGAGACCCGTCTGGAGTTGAGCGTTAAGTGGCCAAGCATTGCTGTGTGAGACAGGGCATGTTGCAGCGTGCTGGTTGTCTGATACTTGCCTGTATGTGTGACATAGGCCATGTACGCGTGTGTGTGTGCAGGGACATCATGGTCATGCATGTGAGACCAGTAATGTGTGAAGCACACGGTTGGTGTATGTGTTTAAATGTAACATGGGGAGCCCTATGCGGAATGGACACATGAGCATGCAAGTCTCTGTTCCTGGACGTGGGTGTGGGTGAGGGATGGGTGCTGATGCCATGTACGTGTATGGTGTCCATGTCTGTGTTTCTGACCTGCGTGTCTGACTTGTGGATGCCATGGATGCATGACACATGTCTGTGACAATGTTCAGATTCACTGATGCAGCCTAGTTATCCTTGCATCCACTGTGTCTGGGGTGTACGAGTCCAGATGGATGAAAGTACGTTGAAGTGTGTGCATGTGTTAGGCATGACCCATGATGCATGTGAGTCCAAAAACATTGTATGCTTCAAGAGTCCCTTGGACATGTATGCAAATGTCCATAGCATGCGCCATGCCTGTTACTGCATGTGTTTTGCCTGCACTGACCCATGTGTTGTGGAGGGACATGATGGAAGTGATCTTTGACAGTGCCACTCATCTGCTATTGCTTCCTGCCTAGGGGACCATTGTACAGTACCCTGATGCTTGTGTTTTAGGTCTCCCTCTACACAGCGCAAAGTGAAGAAGAGGGCGGAGACGGCGCTGTGGAGCTAAGAGGCGGGGATGCCCCCACGGCTGCAGCGGAAGGGGTGGGCGAGCCCCCACAGGGGCTTGTAACGGCGGAAGACGGCGTGGAGCCATCCAGGTTGGTGGTTTCCACAGAGGAGGAGGAGGCCGCTACTGAGCCGCAGATGGGGCCTGGTGGGGGCATCCCTGCTGGTGCAAGAGGTGCAGTCCAGGGGCAGGGGCAGGAGGCCGCACAGGTCGCCGTGGAGGTGCCTGTGCATGTCACTGTCCCCGACACTGTGACTGCACCACCATGCACCAGCAGGGATGCCCCATCCCAGGCCCGTCCGCAGGTAGGGGGGGATGTCCATGTCATCCGAATCCCCTCCACCTGCAGACGAGGGGACCCCTGGCCGTATGGAGAAGGTCCTGATTGGTGTCGCGTTGCGCACGGCTGTCATTCGTGATGAGGTGCGTGCTTCCCGGGGGGAGCACGCACGTCATCACAAAGCGCACCGTGCCAACGTGGCCCAGTTGGGAGCGGTCATGGTCGGGGGTCTCGTACATGTGTCGGGCACTCTGGCGACCCTCTCCTCCTCTGTGGAGGCTATGCGCCAGTCGTACTCCATGCCGTCTTCCGGCCCAGATGCCACCAGGGCCCCTTGTGGACCTGCCCCGACCAATGCAGCCACCTCGGTGGGGATCCCATCCCTGCCACAGTCAGGAGTCGGAGGTCCAGCAGGGGTGGACACACCAGCAACTGGACCCCAGCAGATGGAGGATGTGACGGCATCATCGGGCAGGGCACGTGCACGACTGCGTCGGTGGTTTCCATCAGCCTGGATGCCGTCGTGCTGGCACAGGCAGTTGCGTCAGAGGCAGCGTCAGGCTCGACGTGGGAGGCATCATGGCTCGGGGCCATCAACATCAGGGGTGCAGGCATCGGCCGGAGGGCAGGAAAACCCTGGAATGGGAGTGGCTTCCGTGTGGGAGCGGTTGGGCCAGCAGATAGGTGCGGAGCGGCAGCAGGTAGAGGAGGAACGGCTCACAATGGTCAGGGCGGAGAACTCCATGCGGAGGGCGCTGAGGCGGGCTGAGTGCCTCGAGGGTCTTCGCAGGGAGTTGGAGCTGGACACTGCATTATCCCTGCGGGACCTCTGGGCCAGGGATCATGCCTGCATCCAAGCCATTGAACAGGAGTTTGATGATGCCCTGGCCCATGACAACAACGTGTGAGCCGTCGGACTAGCCCGCTGCCCTTGTAAATAGTTATGTAGTTAGTGTTAGGTTTCCTTTGCTTTTTTATTTATTTTGGACCTTTTGGACAATGGGTCACATTTTTGTATATAGTTTTATTTTATTAGGTAGTATTTTTATGTAGGTTTCATTTCTTCAGTTGGGATCATGGACCCTGGTTTATTTATCTGTATATAGTTGACTGTTGGATTTTTTTTTTTTTGATTTACCCATGGAGCAATGGTTTTCGGTTTTGTTTTTACATTGGATTTACTTTCTTGAACTGTGACTTTGGACACCTTTCCTTTGGATTATAATTTGTCGTTTTTCATTATTTTACGGACATGCTGCTTTTGGTTTTTGATTCCCATTGTCATTTGTTTATTTTTAATTCCATTTATGCTGTTTTTAATAAATTTTTTTCATCAAACTTCAATGTGTAGTATCATCTCATTGGTATCATGCATATCATGATATGGGTTTTGAGATTCACTGACACCCATTGGGTGTATGTGAGGGCCATGTGTTCATTTCCAAACTTGCTATTGGGGTTCTATCATGTCATTGCCATTTCTAAGTGGGTGGATGCAATACTCGAGTGGGTGTTTTGCATTTGGAGGCTGACCATAAGGGCCAGGGATCTAGATTGTGATGACATGTTGGCTCGGGGACATGAGTGGGGGCCTGCTGGCAGGTGCCCCGCAATGCTGGGGGGTGGGGGTGAAGGGGTACATGAGTGGGGGCCTGCTGGCAGGTGCCCCGCAATGCTGGGGGTGAAGGGGGACATGAGTGGGACATGAGTGGGGGCCTGCTGGCAGGTGCCCCGCAATGCTGGGGGTGGGGGTGCAAGGGGACATGAGTTGGTGATCAGTAGTGCAAGGAGACATGTGCCTTTGGTGGGGGGCATGCCCATGTTGGGTGGGCTGCCTGCGGGACATGACCAGGGATGCAGGGTAGTCCCCTGTGGTGTGGGCTGCCTGCAGGGGCCGTGGAGGGTGTACAGGGGACACCTGGGAGGACCCACACTGCCAAATCACATGTAGGACTCCCCGGCACCCCTAAATACACGTACCCTGCTGAAATTGCGTGTGAAAATTCTCACGCACCTCTGAAATACAGCTGAGCACCAACTTTGTGGGAAATTTCAAAAACTCAAACATGCAAAATCTGTGAAACAAAACACTTTTACACAACATTGACATTTTTGTGTAAGTGGCAGAGATCATGATGAAGGCAAGACACTAACAGTTAATCAGGCATTGATTATGAATGGAACCTTTCTAGTTGGGGCAAGGGAGGTGGTATTGTGTGAGACATTGAATAACTGTAGGGGAAGACCCTAGAAAGGCGTGGGACTGGGGCTATGGGGAGCAGACTTGTAGGAATGCATAAAAAAAACATTTTAAGGACGGGAGACAACCTTTCTCACCAGAAAAAACCACCTTCTCCTTTAAATTTAGAGGCGCGCGGCCATGGGAGCATGTGCTCACCTGACTCCGCTCAGCGGTGCCACTCTGTCCCCATTAACGTGTCGATAATATTTAACATTGCCTAATGACACCAGAATTAGGGGGGAGGGTGGTGGGACGTATGGAGGAAAGGGGACCAAGGACTAAGAGTATGTTAGTAACTTCGGTGAGTAAGTATTCATTGCTCTTACGTCCCGTCCCCTTTCCTCCATACTGCATGGGCGAGGACAACTGAATGCAGCCCCAGGGTGGCGAGGAGACCCTCCTTAAGAAAAACAGATTTGTTAGAACCACCTGTCCAAAAGCCGCGTCTGACTCAGAGCTGGCGTCCAAACAGTATTGCTTACAGAAAACCCAAGGGCTGGCCCAGGTGGCCGCCCAGCTGATGACCTGCCACGGCGCTTGCCGCTGGACTGCTATGGCTGTGGCCTTGGCTCGGACAGCGTGGTCGTGCATGTTAGCTGGAAGTGGTTTGTGCTGCTCCTCATAGGCCTCCTTGATGGCCAAAACCATCCACCTTGCTATAGAAGCCTTGGATTCCTGAGAACCCGGCCTTGACCCCCCAAAGGTAACGGAGCGTCTGACCTGCGGAAACGCTTGGTCCTGTCCAGATAGAATTTCAGAGCCCCTCTGACATCCTGACAGTGCAAGACCCTCTGAGCATCATCTTTAGGGTCGGCAAATAATATAGGTAAGACCATCTCCTCATTTGGATGGAAAGCAGAGGCTACCTTAGGTAGGAACATGGGGAGTGGTCTGAGGACCACCTTATCCTTAAGAAAAGTAGTATAGGGTTCTGAAGCCACCAATGCCTGGACCTCCCAACTCTGCGAGCAGAGGTGAGGCCCACCAACAGAGCTGTTTTAATGGTGGCCAGTCTGATGTTGACGGATGCCAATGGCTCGAAAGGTTTGGGCGCCAAGACACCCAAAACTACATTGAGGTTCCACACAGGGTGTGGTTTTTTGATGGGCAGGAAGAGCCTGGCGAGGCCAGCCAAATGTCACTTGACCACCAGGTTGGATGAGAAGATCTCCTCCGGATTTCTGTCAAATCAGTGCAGCATCTATCCACCTGCACGCCTGAGTGGGCAAGGTGTGCAGAGAAAAGCATCATCCAACGTGCTCATAAGGGGGTCGATCTCCTTAGAGTCCGCCCAGTAACAGAACCTAGACCATTTACTCTTGTACTGGCTCCTAGTAGCCTTGCTCCTAGCACCCTGAATGATTTCTAGGTTAGTCTGTGATAGACCCAGGTTTTTCAGCATGACCTTCTCAGGAACCAAGCTGCAAGGGATAACTTCTGTGGAGCAGGGTGGATTACCCTGCCCCCCTGCTGCACAACGAGAGGAGCTGGGCCCAATGACAGGTGAATCCAAGGCCTGTCCGAGAGGCCAAGCAGCTCCGAGAGCCACGCTCTTGCCGGCCAACACAGAGCTATCAGAATGATGCTGAGGTGACATGATTCCTTTATCTTATAGATCACCCTGTGGACCAGGGGCGTGGGAGGGAAGGCATACACTGCCATGTCATTCCACTTAATCTGGAATGCGTCGCCCAGGGAGCCGGGGCCCTGCCACGGCCAGGACACGAACTGCTGGCACTTCTTGTTGTCCCAGCAGGAAAGGAGATCCACCCGAGGATGACCCCATCTGCTGAAGATCTCCAGCAGCACCTGATCGTTCAATTGCCACTCGTAATTGTCCGCTCCAAGTCTGCTGAGCCTGTCCGCTTCCAGGTTGGACTCCCCTGGAAGGTGGATGGCCGTCAGGTAGATATTGTTCTCCAGGGCCCATTCCCACATGATGATCGCTACGCTGCACAGTGGAGGGGGTCCTGGTACCCCCCCTGCTTGTTGACAGAACATGCTGGTGGAGTTGTCCGTCTGGATGAGGACAACCTTGCCCCCAATGAGCAGAAGGAAAGCTTTGAGAGCTAGCCAGATGGCTTTCAGCTCCAGCCAGTTGATATGAGACTCCTGCATGGTCCAAACTCCATGGACCCTGTGGTTGTCCAAAGTGCCCCCCCCCAGCCTTCCAGGGAGGAATTCGTAGTGATGGTATGTCAAGCTGCTGGTCCTGAGAATAATCCGGTAGAAGAACTGAAAGTGTCGCTATAGAGTTCTTCCTACCAATGTACCCCTTTGTATTGATAATCAAAGCTACAAGGGGATCTATTAGCCGAAAGATGGAGATCACTGCATCCGTAGTTTGGCAAGTTCAGACACCGTTGTTAACCTTGGGTTGGAAACTCCAATACTGATGACTGCCTAAATGAAAAGACCCGAGTTCAAACAAGGTAGTCCCCAAGAACTATACAAGACCATGAATATCAGAACCAAACAAGAACATTGAACAGCAAGAAGCAAGAAGAAACGAGGAGATGGAATCTAGTACACTTACCACTGGGGTCTATGGTGAGAATACTATCGAGGAACTCGTACACCATCCACCCTAACCCTAACACCTCGCCGACAAGGGGACGCCTATGCTGAAATAGTCTCTAGTCCAAGGTACTATCCCAACGAAACGAGGACGCCTAACGCCTTATGCGCCAATGTTCACAGTCTAGTCCAGGCGCCAAGAATGGGATGGTGTAGGTTCACTCTAGGCAGTAGTGGAGGCAAACAAACATGGCCGGCCCCCAGTTGACGGCGTGTGGCAGATGCAGATGATGTCCAAAGAGGTAGGTCGTTGGACGTTCCGGGTCGGCAGCGAGTGAGCAATACAGAATGTCCAAAAAGAGGAGTCAGGTCGTTGAACAATCCGAGGTCAAGCAGCATGCGGGCAATGCAGGTATAATCCGGAAAGAGGAGGCAGGTCGTTGGACGGTCCGGATTCAGCAGCGTGTAATCAACAAGAGGTAAGACGTATCCACAATGCAGGTCAGAGGACATTCTGGAGTCGTGGGTCACGAGGAGAGCAAACCAGGCAAAAGAGGGCAAAAGGGGGTCAA
Source organism: Ambystoma mexicanum (assembly GCF_040938575.1). NCBI lineage: Eukaryota > Metazoa > Chordata > Amphibia > Caudata > Ambystomatidae > Ambystoma > Ambystoma mexicanum. The sequence goes on along the minus strand of NC_090927.1, from coordinate 706,910,203 downwards.
GAGCAAGGAACAAACTAGCCTTGAATCAGAATCGGAAGCAACGAGTGTGGCAACCCAGATGTGATTATAGCGGGTGAGCGCGGCCTCGTTTCCGCTTGACTCCTACCCTGCAGAACGCAATAGCGTTACACTTGTGAAGGGGGGCGCCACAATCGCCATGGCAACGAAGCTAATATGTGTCCTGAAATGGGTGTGGATGTAACGGGAATCCAAACGTGACGTGAGTTTTGCAAGGGTTCTGCCAGAGATACTACCGGGTGACATAGAAGGCAATGAGTGTTTCTGGCCGATCCTGGCATGGTGACCTGCGGGGCCGGCTGCCGGAAGGGCTTAACCGCCCGCAGGTTGCAGTCTCTGGACCACCATGAGGTCCGGGTGGAGAGGAGGAATGCTAACAAGCTCTGCTTGGGAGCCCCGCGCCTGACTCCAGGAGGCTGCAAAGTGCAGCTGTGATTTCCTCATCGAGTCTCGTGTATGGTACGGCCAGTAGGACCACTGCCATGATGCCTAATAAGTGTTGGTACCACCAAGCCAAGGTCACTTCTCAGGTGAGGAAGTGAGTAGTGGCCCTCTTGATGGCTGTGACCTTGTCCTCCGAGGGGAAAACTCTCGGAGCTGGTGTCCGATATGAGGCCCAGAAAGGCCAGGCTCTGCGTAGGCTGCAGCTGAGACTTCAAGGTCGACTGAAGACCCCAGCTCGTAGAGTGTGATCATAAGGGCAGAGGAAGTGTGATGCACCGCCTCTGGAGATCAGTCGAGGTACTGGTAGACGTGGTGAACCTGGGCCCCGAGGAGGGCTGCCATCGCATTCATGAGGCTGGTAAATACCCTGGGGGCTGAATTGAGGCCAAAAAGTAACACCCTGTATTGGAAATGGCAGCACATGATCCTGAATCGAAGAAAGGAGCGACGCGGCTGCCAAATCGGGACGTGTAGATAAGCATTCTTCAGATCCAGTCTCCCCTGCACAATGTCTCCTCAATCAGTGCTGGCGTAACCATCTTGAATTTTTGAAGAGGGAGGGAGAGGTTAAGGGTGGAAAGGTCCAACAACTCAGGCCAGCCTGGTTCACACTTTGTAGAAGCCAAATCCTCGCTGGTAGGCTGGGCCTTCTTCCACTGCCTGGCTCTCAACAAGCGACCGAATTACCGCCAGAGTTGTTGTTCCAATCTGTGGGAGTGGAGGAGAGGAGGGAGGAGAGGAAGGGATCTGTAAGCGGTACCCACGTGGCTACTACAGAGAGGATCCAGGGGTCTGAACATCTGATGCCAAGACTGTGCGTGTTGGGCAAGCCTGCCCCCCACCGGAGACACGTGGACCAGAAGGGACATGTCATGCCTTCTTTCCCTCTGCGGCTGCTGAGGAGGAGGAGGAGGAGGGGGGGGACTGAAAAAAGCCCCTGCTCCCCCACTTTTGTTTTTTGTGCCGGTGCTGACTCGTTGAACGGTCAGGATGCCTGGACATCCATTCATGGAAGCCGGGGAATCCCCCGAACGCCCGCCTCTTGTCGGAGCGTTGATGTGATTGGGTGTACGCCTTGGCAGTTTGCAAACCGTTTCTTTTTATCTAGCTCCTCATCGGTGGTGGAGTGAAAGAGGTCACCACCCTCAAATGGAATAGGTGTGTGTGTATGCCTGGGTTAAATTTAGTAGCCCGAAGAAAGGCAGTCCTTCTCATGTCCGTGGCCATGCATATGGCCCGGCTAGAGGTGTCAATGTGGGCCATGGCGGACTCCATGATGTCTTGTGCCACCATTTTGGCCTCTGCCAGTCCTGCCTTAAAACGTGACTGGCTCTATACCAGAAGCTCAGGAAGGAAATCAGCTATTTCCTGCAAAAGCCTCCGGTTAATGGCTGCAAGCATGGCATCCGCGTTGGATTGACGAAGATGCAGCAAAGTGTTGGAATAAAGCTTCTTTCCGTACACCTCCAAGATCTCCTCTTCTTTGCCTAGCAGTGTCGAGGACGAGGTGGCCGAGGACGACCGAGGCTTTCAGTAGAGTGACGCTGCAGCAATCACCGAACAGTGCAGTTGAGGGTGTGCCGAAAGTAAGAGTGGATCCCCCTCCATTTGCCTATACTTGGCGTCCGGGCAACGATTGACAGGCTGGGCCGAGTGGTGTTTGAGCCGCTCCTTCTTGGCCAAGGTGACAACGTTCTTCTGCATCGGGATCCCTGTTCTAGCCGCGGGACGTAGAGTGAGGACCTCGGCAAGTACCCCCACCATATATTGTTCGACTTCGAGTTGAGGAAGGATCAGTGCTCTGCCAGACCTACGAGCCGTTCGTGGAAGGCCTTGGCAGACGATGGTGTGTCTGGGTCTTCTTCCTCGTCTGTGTCCACCATGACGTCCGGCTGGTCCAGAGCGGGTGGAGGAGTGCTGGGCGCTGAGGTATGGATACCAGAGCCGGAGGCTGCAGCAGAGGCTGGTACAGAACGCCTGAACTGTGGGAGGCAGGGGAGCTGGAATCGAAGGAGCCGATGCGGGCAGCAGGGGCTGCACCAGGACCTGCTGCGCTGGAGCCATAGGAGAAATGACTACAGGCACAGGGGCCGGAGGGAGCATGTGCCTGATCACATCCTTAAGGATGGCCCTCATCCCAGGAGATCCCATGAGAGTGAAGAACTTTTGAAAGAACCTGTCCTCGCAGGCCGGTAGAGTGGCAGGTGATGTTGACGGGGTAGCTGCCGGCTGGTGGGGCCGGTGCATACTCTGTCTAGCTGGTTGCAGGGTAAATCTGCTCTGCGATTCTGATGGATAAACTGCAGGCCACATACCTGGTTGACACCAGTCCCACCTTGTAACTCGTTCGCCCACCTGCTCCGTTCCTTGGGGCGTTATCGGACGAGCAGCCATCTTGTAGAGATGCATCCCACGTACCAAAGTAGTGGTGTTTGGCTCACTGATCAGAGCCTCCTCCAGGACTCTTGGCGGTGGAGCATGAAACCTACACTGCACCTCAGGCCGAGGTCTGGTAGCCGTGTCGCCCTCAGCAGTATCACCGGCAGTGTTGCATGCAGGCACCCCCTTGGACATTTTGCCAGTAGAAGGGCGTAGCCCCTCGGGTGTACACCCGGCAAAAGAAACTTGCAGCCCCTTAGCACTGTGTCCGGAGGATCTACAGACCCCTCGGCCTGGCGGCCGGTAGCTGAACTAGCCGCTCAGGAGTTTCCTTTGCGTGGTGCACCTTGCAAAAAGCGGCCCAACCTTCGGCTGTGACTTATGAATGTCTGACAAAATCCTTCAAGTCCACTGGAGGGGACTTCTCAACTCCCTCTACCTAGCTAGTGTGTTCTTCAGAGCTTGCAATGAAAATGCGTCGCACGCAGTACAACCCTCCCAGCAGTGGTCAGGACAAGGTAGCGGAGGCAAAGAGCGTGGGGATCGGATGTAGGGAAGAGCCCCTCACAAGCTGGACACCTGCTGTATCCAGCTGAAGTTGACATGTGACGTGAATGAGCATGGTGCCAGAGGACAGAGTACCTGATTGATAAAAGACAGACAGACGGAGACAGAGAGAGAGAGAGACAGACGGAAAGACAGCATCCAGGGAAAAGCACGTGGTTACATGGTCGAAGCCAAACCCAGGAGCGCTGGTGAAATCAGCCCATTCCCCTGATGCGGAAAAGGGGACTGGGGAGTGGCACCGGTGGGTGGAGTCAGGGGAGCGCATGCTCCCTGGTCTGTGCCCCTGTACGCCTCTAAATTTATAGGGGAAGAATGTTTTTTCTGGTGAAAAAGGTTCCATCTTCTGTCCCGAGCAAGGGTCGCCATGCAGTAAGGAGGAAAGGTGATGGGACGCAAGAGTACAGGTGTATGCATATTAGTGTGATAAACTTGAGGGTATACTCACGCCTACTCCTCCTGGATCCTCTTAGGTGGCCAGGAAATGCAATTCCATTTGGATCATGACCCTGGGGGTGGAGAAGCGAGGGAGGATCACCTGGATAGAGGGTCCTTGGGGGTTGGGAGTAGGGGTGACCGCAGGCCAGGCATGGTATACCCCCTTTCTCTAATGAAGACCAACCCAACCCTTCCAACACCTCATTTCACCAATCTAGTACTGGGACAATGTTAGGCAGAAACCTGTGCAGTTCACTTAGGGACCACTGCAAAAAGTTTAAGACTACAGGTGTTAGCAGTAAACCCAATTGGTAGCAGTCTGCACCACCCAGATTTACCTGGTAGCTGTGGCTGAGCAGTTAGACTTCTCTCAAGAAGAGTTAGGCAATATATAGAGTATACACATTAGGTACAAAAATACAGTAGCACAAGCAAACACTGACCAGAGCTTTGGTATAAAAGTATATCATTATTTATTTAAGAACACACTTGTAAAAATACACTGGCACTAATATGTCAAGCAAGTTCAAACAATCATTAGGAATATATACACCTCCCTGATTAATTATTCGACAAGTCTTAGGAAAAGAACACCACTTATCAACACAGGGGTGAGCGCTTAACCAAGATGGCACTCCAATAATTATTTAAAAAGGGAGAGGAAAGGCAGAAATAGGAAAACACACAATAGCAACACTTAAGAAACCAAGCAAGTCAAGAAAGGCAGGGTCTACTGTACAGCAAAAAGTTCATAGGCCAGGCCCACTCTTGGAGAGAGCAAGGCGGAATGTGCCCAAGATCACACAGTTGAAGTACACTTTAAAAGTCTTTGCAGATAGTTCATAAAGGAGTTAGACCAGTTCAGAAAAGTTAGTTAACAGGTCTGAGGTCACCCCAGGATAGAGAGTCATGGATTTACGGGACACCTTGAACAGTCTGTTGCAAGGGAGACCAGACGGGACACAGTACCTGAAATGGTGAGAAAGATCCAGCGGGGGCAGTTGTTCCTGGCAGCGGGTGCAAGTCGGTGCTTCGACCAGGGAAAGAAGATCTCGACGTGGAGGAAAGCTGGAGGTCTTTGCACTGCCAGGGAAGAAACCAGCCACAGTTTCCCGGTTAAAAGGTACTACCCTTTTATTCGCGGTAGTGGTGAAGCGTGGCTATCTGGCCGCCGGGGTGCTTGGCACGGGCGATTCGACCATGCGACGATCCAGGAAGGCAAAAAGATGGCGAACTGGTTAACCCCACCAGTTCAAAGGAAGAAGATCTTCTCTGTCGTTGGGAAGTGGTGAGTTCGGTTCAGCAGGGCTCCACCAGTGGTGTCGTCGTTGCAGGTCGGCTCAGCTTCTCCCTCTTCGGATTCTTTAGGTCCTATGGCGATTTCTGAAGTTCCAGTCCCCAAAGCCCTGCTTTTATGCCGAAAACCCCCATTCATCAGTCCTAGCTGTCACTCAAACTTGCCAAGTGGTGAGCCGGGCGGCTCACCACTGGGCCAATCACACAAGAGTGCGACTTGAGTTGCCGAGGCAACTCAGTCCAGAGTGCCTATTCTCCCCACCCCCCCCCACACATCCTGTAGATCCAGACAGAGTGGCACCACTTTTGGAGGCTTCTGTGTAGAAGCCCGCCAAAAGTGGAACAAAGGGCTCGACTTGGGTTGGAATTAAAGGGCGAACACAAACGCCATTTTAAAACCGAGTCCTGGCAAAAAGACCCAACCGGGGAATACATATTAAATAAATAACCAACGGCATCTTTAACATTGCACCAAAAAAAGTGGTGCGTTTAAAATGAATGGGCAAATCCCATAGGTGGAATATTTCGCGTGATAACCACTGCCACCAGCCAGAAACTAGACAAGGGGGGACTGGACAGTGCCCCCTGAAAAACAGACCCAGGGGTAATCGAATTACCCCTAACAGTACTTCCACAATATGATGGTTTGTACTGGTTCTGTTCACAATTTAAGACTAGTAAAGTCAATGGTGACTTTACATGCCCTGGGAGACAGTAGTCAGTCCCAGGGTATGGACTCTATGTTTGGGGGCCACTATGACACCCCTGTTTTACTGCACTGTTGGTGCTGTGTAACACGCTTACCAAAAACACATGAAGCCCTATGGAGTAAAAGACCCCATAGCCCATAAAACACATTACAAAGTCAAAGGACATTCTCAAATCATGCCTAAGAGTGGGAGAAAAAGTCTCACTCTTAGCAGGAGAAAAAATTAAACCCCAAAAACTCCAGCAAAGCTGCTGGGGGACTCACTAGGTTTGGGAAATTAGCTTATACACAGAATTCTCCCTAACAGACGAAGATGCCTGTAGAGTGCTTTAAAGGTCAGGCATGTCCTTTTAATTATGGTCAGGCAAGCCAATTGAAAATCCACGAGACCAGCAGGGGGACCCATGTCCTGAAGAGATAGCCGTGGTGGGACCTGAGAGGAAGCCAGGACGCCGGCCGATGTCCCAGATGACCTGTGAAGCCTAGGGCAAGCAGGGATGGGAAGCAACCACAGACGTGAGAGTCTCTGTATTGGCGAACAAGCAGCTGGAACTGTGAGCGAGGAAGGAAGAAGAGACGCAGTCCGCGTCGAAGAAGCAGAGCCACCGACGTGAGGAAGATCGCACCCGGAATGCAAGCAGAGCTCGCAGAGGACAGCTTGCCTACCTGAGGCAGAAAAGGAGAAACAGAGCCACCGGAGAGGAACACTGAAGACAGGTAAGTGTCAGAGAAAGTCCCTCAGCAGTGGGGCGCTCCTAGCGGGCTACGCATAGGAAATCAAGTGCTGTATATATGTTTATCGAATACCGGACTGATTGAAAACCTTGAAACTGAGCTAAAGGAAGCATACTGCATTCGGAACTGAATACAACTATATGGGCAAAGCTAATAACGAATGAAAACCGAAAGTGAAAGTGCCAATTTGCAAGCAATTTACTGAAAGGGCGCAAGTGTGAAAGAATGCAACAGAATGGTGGGCCATGAAAAGGACCTCCACGAAGTGAACTTTATGAATGGATGAATACAGTACGGCATGGCCAAATACTGGCAAGAAGTGTGTAGCACGTTATGGCAAAGTCGAGAGGCTACCCAGGAGAAACCAGGAAAGTGTGAAACTGCACACAGACCAAGACACTGATAAAGAGAAACTAAGTGCATGTGAATTTGTAGAGAACAACCTGTTTGGGCTGGAGAGCCTAGGGTTCCTGGTTGCGCGTCTTGTGATGGATGGACCATGTGGTCAAACAACTGCGCATAGACCAGGGAGCCCTAAATAATGAAAGTTAAAGACATTGTGAAATAAACCAATAAGGAGCACTGAGTGAACTGGGAAAGCGAGCCGGGAGGAGGGTCAAGTGGACCTAGATTTGTGAAGAACTTTGAAAGATTGAGACCAGTGCAAGTCGCTACATTGAGGTCTTGGGGAAGAGAACACTGAGAACTGATGAACTGCAAAAACGTTCTTGAGGACATAGCCTCAAGACCCCTTTTTGTGTAAACTGTGTTGCATTGAACTTGGGGAAGTGTCCAGAGGATTGTGTGGAACTTTATTACCCTGAAGTTGTGAAAGGTTATCTTGGGACTTTTTGTGGAACTTTCTTGGAGGAAGCTTAGAACTTTGTGTTGATCACCATTTCATTTATTATTGACATCCCCACATATTGTTGTAACTTAAGTTGCGAGGACAAGTATAGGTTTTGGACACAGATATTTTAAGTTGAACTCTTTGACTCGACTTTCCTTAGTTTCGTTCAGGTAGGGAAATACCACATTAGCATAGGTTAATTTTTAGGCCTTCTACCATCCTGACATTTGATTTAATACCCATTTTCTTTTGAACTTTGAATCGGTTGTCTGTGTCTTGCTTCATGATTGCTTCACATTAGACATTGACTTTCGTTACAATCTCTAATGTTTATGATGATGTTCAACAAACATAAAAAAATGTATATATAAGATGGTTATTTAGACGTCATGGGGCAAATGTATTTGTTTCTGCCGATGAAGTGGGTGAACTAGTAACCAATTGAACTGGGTTGCTTTCCACAGTGAAACTGCCAAGTACGCCAATCTCTGGAAGGTCTACAAAGAAATGTTTTAGTGGCCAATGATTAAGGGAGAGGGCGACAGAATTCAATAAACTCAGCTCTCCAATACAATTTAAAAAATGGCATATGGACAGGCAAGAGGCAACGCATATTAAGTGAAGGAATGTACTTCCTACCGCAATACATAGGTTGTAGGTAATTATGTATTGCAAACTATTTCAAGGAGTCACTTTTGTAGCGATTCTAAGTAATAGTGAAACAAGCCACACAATTTCAGGTCATTTTGTTATTTCAATAAAGTGTTTACCCCAACATCATGGGTGTTTGCAGTCCAACCAAAGAACAGGCAGCTTGAAAGTGGAATGTTTACGACAATATCTAATGGGGGCATGGCCTGGGGAGAGGATGGGTTTAAGAGCCTCTGAAGTGCCAGACTTGATGCAGAAATACCACAGCCCTGCTGTAGCCAGATACCCATGCGATGAAGGACCCGTGAGGGGAACCGAGGGGCATATGCTATCGCACAGAGTTCCTTTCATCACTGCGGGGACACTGGTTTCAGTGCCTGAATGTTAAGGCTGAGACACAAGATGGTGTCTGCGGCTCACACGGCTCTGCCGGCGAACAGAGCGCGGAGCACCAGTGAAATGCTCAGGGGTGGTGGCCCGGAAACCCCAGGATTTTCTGCATTGCTCCCCCTCCGGAGCCGGGTCGCATCACGGGATCCGATTCCATTACCATGTCGCGTTGGGGATGATTATCCTGTCCCCGGAGCCTGATGTGCTGGACTCGAAGCTGCTAATAAAAAGCCAGGCATCCCATGGTACCCAGGCACCACTGGGACCCTGCACTGCGGTCCACCAGGGGAGTGTGTTGTAGCAGCATGTGCATTATTTCCTGATGTGCTACGAACTGGTGTTACCCCTCTAGCGGCAGTGTCTCCAATCCCAGATTTACCATTGCAGTAATCATCCCTCGCTTCTGGAGCCTTCTTTCATGTTTTACTAGGCAACTAAATTGCAGAGCCTGTGTTCTGCCAAGGCATCGCATCACTGGGGATTACCGATAGTGGGGTCTTGTTTCCTCCCCCCATCTGTTTAAGCTAAATGTTAGGGAGAATTCTAAACAATGTGCCAATTCCTCCCACCTTAGAGCCCTCCAACTCTTTTGATAAACTTTGGGACTTTGAGCTTTTCAATTCAATGTGTTTGTTTCTTTTGGTTATGGAGTCTGAAACTCCACAGGCATCTTTTACAATTGTGTCACACAACACCTTCAGTGCAGTAGCACATGGAAGCCTTTTAGATTTCACAAGGTTTAAAAGCCTTCTCTGGGGTAAACTACTGTTTCCCAGAGCAGTAAAGTGAAATTGACTTTACTTGGCATTGTACTTGCTAGGCCCAGCACACCCTATTTTACAATATAGTGCTGGAGGCGTTACTTGGCATCCTGTTAAGTGACTTCAATTCAGCATTCCAACTAAGTCAATGCCTAATCTGGGATGCCCAAGGGAAGCCCTTATTTATATATTTTTATGACAAGTTCATAGATCTGGATGGCAAACCCTTGTATAACGCCCCTCTTTGAATCCCCCTGACCTCACTGAGCCAAGAAGAAGTAGGTTTGTTTTGCAAATTAAAAGATTTATTTGAAAAATTAAACAATATATATCACACTTTTATAAATAAATTATTTGATAGCACACTTATGAATATGACAGTGATCAACAATGGATAATATTACACTAGCACACTTTTTTTTAATCATTTAGGATTTGGTACAGAAAGGATAAGGTAGCTGGGAATCCTTTATGGTTTCAAGGAAATGCAATGATGGAAAAGAATGCAGCACAGGGCTAAACTGATATGGTTTCAACAAGAGATAATATAATCACTTTTCCCCTTGTGGCAATTCACTCCCACCCTATGCAATATAAAGAGATGGAAGGAGAGCACACAATTTTCAGGAATATAATCAAATGCAATACAAATTCCAGTTCCCCCCCTCTGCGAAATCTTAGAGCAACCGGTATGCTTTTAAAACATGGAGAAATAGTTTTAAATGTGATTTGCAATGAAGTGAAAAATATGCTAAAAATGATTTTAATTCCCTATAGGAGATTCAGGGTGGGTGACAGCTACTTTGAATTAGTTCAGGTCAACACTAGCAATGATTCATGAGGGATTATCAGGTTGAAAACGAATTTCAGCAATGAAAGCAAAAGACAGCTATTTTTGACAGGTGAAAAAGTTGAGTCAAATCGCAATTCGCTGCACTTTTTCCGAGTGCGTCGATCGCGATTACGAAGAACTAAGGAGTAGAAATTCAGTTTTGGGCTTGTTGGAAGACTTAGATTCTTAGCTTTAAAATGAAAGTTAAATCTCGCTCCTAGGTTCAAAAGATACAGACGATTTAGTGCAGGTAGATTCTCCGAAATAAAGTAAGATTGGATAGACGATTTCTATGATGCAGTTCTAAATAGGTGGAAATGGTTTGAACTAGATTATTTTAAACTAAGAGGTTGGTTTTGCACAGCTCTGGCTGGATACTCACTCCTAATTTTGGAAGGAATGGGCCTCGTCACAGATCTGGTCAACAGGTTTAGCTGCAGTTCTCTCGGCTCTGCTGGTCTGGATCTCTGGTTCTAGCAAAAGTTCTGGCACTGCACAGCGGTCTGGTCTCTGGTTTGCAGTTCTGGATACAGCACTGCTCTCTGGGTCTGGTTCTGGCAAACGTTCTTGGCTAGAATCAAACAGCACAGCCCGGCTGTTTTATTCTGATGTGCCCCTTGGAAGTCTGGGGTAAATCAGTTTTCTAAAATTGTAAGGCCAGCTGAGAATACTTTTAACTTGCCGTAGGTCTTCTGCTTCAAAGTTCTGGAGTCTGGTTTTCTAAGTTCTGGTCTCTGGATAGTGCCTGAATTTGGCTGTCGTCCGTCCAAGTGCTTCGCAAGAAAGTGGAAAGTGACTGTGTCTACCTGGGTCTCAGTAGCTCTTTTATATATTTTGAAAGTGGGTGGGAAGGCTGGCTTTCTATGCCCAACCCTCCGAGGATCCTGATAGGCTAGAGGATTCTCTGTCGCCTGACTGGGGAAACCGAGTTGTGAGTCATCCTGTCTCATCAGGCATCATTTTTATGGCATACAGAAAGAACACTTCCCTTGTCACTTTGTACACAAATCTATTATTGACTTAAATGCATATCTATGTACAATTTTTCTAATATGATATGTCCAGTTAACACATTTTCTGTAGCGCCAAACCATCCGATCCCTGTCTTTGTAAGATGTTATGTTCACTTCTGACAGAATTCTGCCCTTTTCATCCAGAACATAACCTCTAAACTTTTCCAGAATTTACACAAATGTGCGCAAGGAATATGGGCATCAGATGATGAAGTGTCAGATTTTTAACATACATACATTTGGAGTAATACCCTATTTTCCGCTACTACCCCCCAGAACATACCAGAGTCCTAACACCTCTTAAAATGTGCACAGAAAAATACAAGAACAATTATATTATTGATATAATTTTGACAATTTTGTACTATGAATTATCCATCTTTTCAAATGTATGCTCTGGGCCAGAGGGGTGTGGTTTCCCAAAGCACATGGGGAATTTCTGGTTTGTCCACTTCCTCCAAGCTCAGCTGGCTCACAGAGGCAGTGTCCCTCACATTTCCTTCCAAGAGGAAGCCATTTACGACCCCCTGATTTAGCAATTGCTTGGAGCAAAGGGAAGTTCATTGTTCTGTTTTCCTGCAGTCCCAGGTACCCCTCCCCTGATTAAATCAGAGAGGTGTAATCTCCTTTTGGTGGGGCAGCAGAAGGCAGGGCAGGCCTGTGAATGCAGTTGCTGGGCAAGTTTCAACTCCTTTCGGGGGTAGTTGCCGGGCAGAATTCAGTCCCTTTAAGCCAGTCTTCAGCCAAAGGTTACTTTTGTTCCCATTTTTCTTCATTCAAATCAAACTTACAATTTTGACACATGCAGCTAGAACGCTGATTCTAAGTTCAAAACTATGACATTTAAACAGTTGCAACCTATGGGACACTCAAAAGTAGGTCACTCATTTATTTTAAACATTTCGATTTTAGTGGCTTTAAATCCCATTTCACTTAAACTGCTGACATCCACAGCCCAGCCAGTTTTGTTATGAACATTATTTTAGGCTCTTCATCTTTCCAAATGTTGTATGCACACAAGACTTCATTCTACCAGACGTCTGCTGGTGTTCAGTAAGATTTTTGAATATCTTGCAATGTTTGAAATAGCCATTTTGAGCTTGCATTCAGAGAAACAAAGGTGATTTCAAAGCACTCTTTGAGCTAACAGGCACTGCTGTTTTTCCGTTTGCACCACGTTTCACTCATGGCGCTTCTGGCCCATCACGCACTGGTGGGTGGCGGTTCAGGCGACCATTTGGTGTGCGCAAAAACTGTGCGGTTTTTCTGGATTCCGGCGCAAATGTGGGCTTTTCCGCCATCTTGGATTTTCTAGCCCACAGCACCAAATGTTGCAGCATAATAACTTGAACATGGGTCGATACACCTAACAATCCAGTGTCTAAATGCTCTTGTAAACATTTTTATGTTACTCTTTCCTCAATTGAATGGCTGGTGGCAGTGGTTTTGTTCCGAACTGCAAGGGTTTGCATTTACTGCAGCTGTTCACAGCTCCTGTAACTCACAGCGGGAGCCATCTTTGACAAAATGGTCCCGGGTCTTGGTTTTTCGCCATGTTTTTGTGGAAAGGTCCTTATAGTGTTTCTCTGCGTGCCAAACCAGGTTTGGTCTCTTTGGTCATTTCGCCTTTGGTAGGCTTCAGGAATAAAACCCGCCTCTGGCACCAGAGTGTCTGGGATAGGCAGGGAGTGGGGGAGGTGCCCGAAACTCCCTGTTCTTAGTCTCCTAGGAGACCCAAATGCACTCTATGGTGATTGGCTGGCTGACTGTCCGACAATGACAGCCACCCTGCTGGGTGAGAGACAGCTAGGCTGGAATGAATGAGAGAGAACTGAATAAAAGGCGAGTCTTGGCTTGGAAGGCAGAGTCGACCACTGGACGAAGGAACCGAAGAGCTTGAAGAGGACGCCTGCTGCAACTCCTGGACCATTGGTTTGCCCGATGAAGCCCTGCTGCAGGGACTACTTGCCAGGTTCGCATCGACAGAGAAGCCCCTACAAGGACGACTTCTCCCTTTGAGTTGGTGGGACCAACCAACTCCAAAGTAAGCCACCTGGACACCCATCTCGGAGCTGGTTGAGTGGTGCAGGAACAGTATAGCCAGGGAGAGGGACACCAGATTGTGTGGGTTACTTTTAAGCTGGCCTAAAGGCTTTTGGAAGATCCTCCGGACTCCCAAAAAGCAGGACTGACCAAGCCTGAGCCTCCTCAGCAGAGTGTGGGACCCCAGAAGCAAGGACAGTCCACCTTGACAGCCAGGAACCACGCTTATTGCTATTTGCTGTACCACAAGGAGCTGAAACGCGAAACAGCCACTGAAAGTAAAGTTTGCCGGTTGCCAGTTTCGACAGTGCAAGAGTGCCCCCCCGCCCCCCCGTCGTCCTCCCTCTTGTCCCCACGACTGAGGCCCAGGAACGGCGAGATCTGCAGAGCCTTACAGGAACAGAAGTCATCAGCTGCATCTTTTAAGAGAAGTTACCTCTTACTGTAGAAGTGCTTGTAACTTCCACAACTCACAAGTCTAATCAGCTTGTGGCCGTACATTTGATTCTTCTTTTCATCAAAGACTCCTAAGAACTTGTGCAAAGACTTTTCGATTACTTACCTGAAGTGCTTTATCCTATCCAAGATTTTTGCCCATTGACTTTGGCTTAGCCTGTTGAATTGAATGACTCTTTTAGAGTTCACTAGAAGTATCTTTTTTTTAATTAAAATGTTTTTGGTTTATTTCCTAAACCTTTACATTTATACAACATCACTCAAACTTTGAATAAAATATTCGTTGAATTAGATTGTTGGTTAATTCCGTTAGTCCATAAGTGCAGTATTCTCTGATGTTATGTCTATCCAAAAATGGATAATAGCAGTCGCCATCTTTCTGTTTCCCATTAAAATGTCAATCCAAGGTTCTTCGATTTCCAATTCATGATGTGCTGCAGCATATCTTTTGCTAAATATGTATCTTTTTATTTAATGCTTCACACTGCATTATCACATGACTGATTGTTTCTGTTACCTCGCTGTTTTTGCGGAATCTGCAGTTGGTATTGTAGTCTTGGGATGGGTTTCTTTTTCCCAGGATTTGTCGCGTTGGTAGAAGATTCATCCTGAATCGGAGAAACATCTCTAATTTGGCGATCGGGAAACAAATTTAGATAGTGAGGAAGTTGATTCACTACTCTGGATTCCCTATCACATGTGAGGTTGAGCTTATATTTGTTCTTTTTGTTTTGGGTTTCAATCCAGTCAAGTCTCGATAATAGCTTTTTGTCGTGCTGGGGTCTTTTAATCAGCATTTCTAACGGAACTCCTTTTTCTGAGCATATATTCTCTACTGCATCTCTCCATTTTGTCAGTACTGTGTTATTTGACTCTATGGTTGATGCTCTGAAGACATCAAGTTTTGGAATTCTATCCTCAATTTCCAACTTTCTGTATGTGTCCAGGATTGTCCATATGACCATTGATTGTAGGGATTGCAAGCCACGTTCGTAGCGTATCTGAGGCATCGGGGTGGCTTGCAGGAAAGAAAGTATTTTTAGCCAAAAAATAGCCTCCAATTGCGTCCATATTTTTTGGTCCATGTTAATCATCGTTTCACTTCCATATGTTAGTATGGCAGTAACATTTTGGTTGTAGACCGCTAGCACGGGTTTGATTGAAAATTTCCTGAATTTTCTGTGAATTGTAAGGCCTCGTCTGCCCAAAGCTTTGGCTTTGGATTTTAAGTGGGGTTTCATGGTATTTCAGTCGTAGACTGGTTTATCCAAATTCCTAAGTATTTGTACGTTGATACTTGTTCCGATTTTTGTTTCTGGAGATAAAATGCTTGAACTTTTTGCTTCTTTTGTCTTTTCTGAGTTAGTGTCATGATCTTGTTTTTTTTTTTAATGCTTATCGACAACTCGTGTTCCATATATTCTTATGTTCTGTTCAAAGCAATTTGAAGCCTTTGCAGTGTTTTTGCTAGGAGTATTATATCATCAGCATATATTAAACACGGGATCGCATTATTGCTCAACTTTGGAGGATTGATGGTGGGAGTGTATATGCTTTCTTCCTAATCTGATGTGAACAAGTTGAATAAAGCAGCAGCAAGTGGGCTACCTTGTTTTAGCCCATGCCATGTGTCAATTTCATTTGAGACTATCCGATCAGAAGACACCTGAATTTTGGTGTTTGAATAAAGTTATTTTATAGGTGTTAATATGTCACTGGGACAGCCCCAATCCTAGAGTTTTTTCCAGAGTAGATGTCGATTGATTTTGTCGAACGCAAGGCAGAGGTCCACATATGCAACATAGGTTTGTGTTCTTGACTTGGTTGCTTTGCGTTTCAACAGATTATTAGTAGATTAATGCCTGTGCCGATTTTTCGAATAAATCCCGTTTGACGGATAGCTTGATGATTCGTCTGCTTCGGTCAAGCATTAGGTTTGATGAGTAAATGATTGGCAAAGATTTTTCCCAGCGGGTCCAAAAGTGCCAATGGGTGGTAATTCATGGGATCTTTAGTTGAACCCTGCTTATATATGGGGTTTATAATTGCCAATTGCCAAGAAGTAGGTATACTTTTGGTATTGTTAATTAGCTTGAAAATTGCATCACAGAATTCTGCCCAGATTTTTGGATTCTTTTTCAATATCGCATTCGATAGTCCTTCTGGACCAAGAGTCCGGAAGCGTTCAGTTTTTTAATTGAATTTTCTAGATCAATGATCTCAGACCATATTCCATCTTGTTTCTTTTAACTTTGATTTTTCGTTCTTGTATGATTCTCTTTCTTTGTATAGTTCAGCGAAATGGGTTTCCAGACAGCCTCCGGGACATAGACTATCACGCTCTCTTTTGCATGGGAATTTGGTTTTAGCAATTCCCAAAAAGGTCTTGTGTTCTGGTTTTTGATCGCAGCCATCATGGTTTCAGCATTTTCTTTTTTCGTAGCATTTTTTTGTTTTTTAACCAGTTTTTGTATTTTTGTTTTGCAGTGGGAATTTGTCATTTTGCTTTCCTGCTTAAGTTCGTTTTTTGCCATTTTCACAGCTTTTCTCAGTTCTTTATTGTAGCGATCGACTCATAAGGATTTTTATGCATTTGTTGCTGGTGCGTTTTTGGAACAATCTTCAATTTAAATTGTTTGAGTAGCCATTCATAGTTCATTTTAGTAGTTTCCTCTAGCTCAGAGGTCACAAATTTAGTGGTCAGATTTTTTAGATCATTTTGAGACTATTCATTCGGGAATTCAGGTAGATTGATGGGGTATTTATTCTTCTTGGAACAAAACCAGTTATTTCCCAAGTTCGTCTCAAAATATAATGATCGCTCAAGTTTGTAGAAATGTTTTCCGCCCAATTCAATCTTTTCGATATCTTTTTCATCGCATAAACATAGTCAATTATTGTTTTTGTCCACACTACCAGGTGTGGGCAGGGATCGTCGTTTTTCCCTGGAATGCATCTATACGGTCAAAGTTCCTATGGCTTATTTCACTTGACCATCTCAGGGTTCGGTGTTCTAAAAGATGATCTTCTAGTTTGTTTCCGGCTTCGTCAAATATGTGCAAATTAAAATCATCACATGATTTGTTCTATGCCTTCATATTTCTCTGAATTGTTATCGATTACTGATAACACTATCAATTACATATTCATCCTCTTGTTTTCTGGGGTTCCAATATATGTTGGTGATACTGAGATAATTTCCATTTGAATAGGAGTCAGTTGTATTTTGCACATGATTCAAAATGTTTTGCTTACTAAGGATTGTATTTTGGGCCCATCAATCAATGTTTGTGTATTCAATGATTTCATAAGGCAAATCTGGACTAATCAGAGTAAGGAGGCCTGCTGAGGGTCTACCTATTTTCCTTGCTATTGTCGGGTTTGTGTAAAATAACCCTCGTAGATTGGGGGCTCAATGAGCCAAGTCTCTTGCAAACAGATTATGTTGGTTGCGTTCAGGTCTGGGTGTTCGTTGTGAAATAGATGTAAATATCCGCATGCGTTCCATGAACAACAAATCGCCAATGTTTTGGTATCTGTGGTTCGGTGTTAATTAGATGTTTTGTTTTCATTTCTGCTTGAGCTAGGGGTGCAGTCAAAATCTCTCCAGAAAGGCGTTTGGTGTGATACTCTCCTATTGTATGTTCCTGTCCGCCTTTCTTTTTCTTTTGAAAGATTATTACAGGTTACATTCATTTCTTTGGGTATGATTTTGTCTCTTGTTCGGTTCGCACTGTTTTCTAGGTTGTCACAACTGTTGATCTACGAGTGCATACTAATAGATTCTTGATCGTTTGCATTGTATACATCGTCTTGGGTTTGGTCGTCACATTATTCTATATTCAGCTCAAAACCAAGTTGCTTTATCTCTTTAAGGGATTCTATTTTTCTTAGTATTCCTGCAGTGAATCTTTTGGTTCTTGGTCAGAATAGGTTGATAAGTTCATAAGAGATTTCGTGTTGACTACAGCACTTTTCTCCAACTAATCCTCAGAGTTTGTTGGTTCATTGATTGAGTTAGATGCTTTCCGGGATCTTGAATTCAATTCTTTTTTCTTAGTTGGTGCTTCATGTTTTTTATATTCGTTAGGATTCATTTTGGTATTATCTATTCTTGTTTCTTGCCGAGTTGGCTGTGTGATTATTTTTCACCTCGTTTACATTATGCATTAAATTTCTTAAAAATGCTATAGAGCCCTTCTGCTGTTTTTGCTTTGGTTCTTTATCTTTTTTGTTTTCGTTGGTGGTGGAGCATTTTGAGGCTGTTCAAAAATACTGTAATTCTGACTCACTATATTTTGCTTCGGTTTTGGAGTGGTTTCCTCTGGATTTTTTGCAATAGTAGTCGAGGTTGCTTTTGCCATTTCTCTTAGGGGAGTGTCTGATGTTAAATCAATTAATATTTCTCGTTCTGGTACGCCATTTGGTCTTAAAGGTTCTTTTTATTGCAGACTTGGCTTCTTTTTTCTGATTTGTAGTTTGTGTTTTGTTTACATCCAATTTGGGCCTCTCCTTTTGGAGGACTGTCGTTTCTATTTGAGTTTTCGTTTTATGAGGGGCTCAGGCGGCAATTAGCGCTTCAATTAGTTGAACTTTGTCTCTTCTGTCTTGGCTTGCAATATCAGCCAGGTGTTGTTGCCAAGTGTAGCTTGTTTTAGCTTCTATATTGAGACGTTCAGCGAATTTGGTTATGAACTCTTCTAATTTTATTTGTTTATCATGCAATAGTAGTAGTTTGTAATTTTCTTTTGCAGTTTCAGTGTACAGTTCTTGAAGCTTTATATACAGGGTCATTGTCTGCGACGTAACTGCCATTAGCATATTTTGCAAATCAACCATGTTGGTTGCTATAGATTTGTGAGCTTCATTTCTGCTGGTCGTACATGTGCAGTGGTTTGTCACGTTCTTTTGTGTACAGTTGTCTTCCGTCAATTCAGTAATCAAAAAACTATTTATCAGTCGAGGGGAGGTCCGATGAAGCATTTGTCTCTGTTCCCGTTCTAGGGTTGTTGATATGGTTCCTTTGCTTATTCTTTCTATTTTTTTCAGATCTAAAGATAATAGCTCCATTTTCTTAGGATTGAGCGGAAGAACACTTTTTGCAGTGAAATCCACTTTATTCAGGCTCTCGTATTGATTTTTCCATAGGAGTTGTGCATTCATTGCTTTTTCTTTGAGATATTGAACTTGGTGAACATGCTCTAGTTTTTCCCTTCTTGCATTGTAAGTCAGGAGTACCTATGGCCTTTGGCTCTTCCTTAGGTTCCATTTTTTCCAATGGATATAAATTCATTATTCCTCATGACTACGGGCAGAGTCATTGCACACTGGGTGTTAGTCTTAGTTGTTGTATTTGGATGCATCATGCCTGGTGTGATATTGTCTTTTATGGTGTGGGCTTGGGCTTCAGTCAGGGGCATCGAATCTGTAGTGTTTCCTTCAGACTTAATTGTGCATTGCTTGTATAACTGCATTTTAAAATGATTTGTATTGTAGTCTGTATCATTGTCATGGTGCACAGATTTACACTGTGTTATGATAGGCTTGTGCTTTTCATTTGACTGTGGGGTGTTGCGAGCCATAATGCGCTTATCTTCCATTATTTTGGATTGTTGTCTTGTATTTGGAAATTAAATGGGTTTTCTTTTCTTTGTTTCCTTGTGCAAGACCGTGCCTAGGTCTGGGTGATTTAATTGTTGACAATTTCCTCAGTCTGGAAACACACTGTGTGCAGCCGCAGGCACACTGTTGCAGGGTTGTAATTGGAGACGCTCGCGCTAGCACAGAAGGCTCTGTGCTCCGCCTCGTGCGTACGCCTCCGGCGCTCCCCTTGTCCCGGGCGGACTCGCAGGCGCAGCCGGCCCACTGCGCGGACACAATCGAGGGGCAGCAAGGGGAACTAAAATGCCGATTCAACAGGCTGCATCACAGCGGGGCCAACACCCCGCTCTCTCCCCCGGCCTCGCCTCAAGGCACGTCCCTCCTTTGCACTGATCTTCGTGGCCGACGCCGCCCTCAAACAGCAGCGACCCAGGTAAGTCAGATACCTGTTTGGGAGGGTGCGTGGGACGTGGAGAGCGGGAGGTAGCTGGAGTCAGCAGCGGGTGGGTCAAAGGAATTTTCCTGCAGTCCCCACCCGCCAACTGTCAGTACCAAAGCTTCCTCTTGAGATCAGTTCAAAATTAAAGGGGCTTATATGAAAAGTCAAAAACAGAAGACGACTCAAATCTTCTGAAAATAAGTAGGGGGGAGGTAGTGCAATCGGCTAAGTGGGCAGATAGTCTTTGTAGCGAGATGGATCTTGCAATGTTTCCTTACCTGGCTTTTCAGTTTCTGCGTTTACCACGGACACCGGCTGCCGCCACACTCGGCCGCCACACTGCGTAGCCCGGTGGGGTTTTTGTAATGGACACAGGCTCCTCCTCAGTAATGGAAGCAGAACGAACACTGGGTCAGCTCCGACAGACTCCACACTCTGCCTCCACACTCCTAAAAAGTAATTGTGACTTCTTGTGTTCCAATAACCGTTGCCTTTTACCAACTTTTAAAGAGTATTCTGAATGCCAACAGTAAGGTATTAATGTCCACAGAACCCTTCTTACTGAAGTCACCTGTGGGTGTAGGTTGTGTCACTGGCCCTTCCCAAAAGGGCCTTGTTTGATCCAGAAACACATTGAAGTATATTTGTAAGTATATTTGTGTGTTACCATTCTAATTGCTCCCATCCGAAGAAGGCTTTATAACGGACTGATAAATTATTAATTGTTTATGCAAGAAACCTTGAGTCTAAGAGTTTATTTGAATACCTGTAATTGTGAATCTTTGTGCAACTCCACTACAGCTCACATTTCCCCTCTTGAGATAAGCCTGGCTGCTCAACACTCTACCAAAACTGTAGTACAAGCTTATACCAAAGGTTGGGTTGCCTATACTTGTAGTCATAGTTGTTTGTAGCGTTACCAGAAGGTACTACATTCAAACTTTGCCTAACACTAAACAGCCTAAAAACCTTAGAAGCATTGATATTGCCAATAGGATCCATGCCCAGGACAAGTCGAAGAAATAAATGTCAGTGCCGTTGGTGCATTGCTCTTCAGAACAAGAGGATGATTTAGCCACATTAGCTGCAGGGTTTGACTTGTGAACCCTGCTAGGTTAGATTAAAGAGATTCATAGCCGTATGCCCAAACTTACATCTAAAATTACTGCACTTGACAAGCAAGGAGGCTGAGCAACCCCATCAGGGAGGTCGATGGCTCTATCTGCGAACATACTCTGGAGTCTTCCAAAGCATCCGAATGCCTCTTGGATCTAGCAAATAGGCGCAAAGCCCTGGATTGCGAACAGGAAGAAAGTGAAAATTGCTCAAGACCTAATAATGTCACGATTATGTGGCATACCACATTCTGGTTATGTCCAGGCTCTTTCCCGCTTCTTGGTCGAACTCCGGGATGATGCTGCGATTGAACTGGCTCAGACATCGACTCCGCAGGATGGCCAGGGAGGGATTGAGTTTACCGCCAGATTTATTTATTGGGCATTTGTCAGGCGCCTATAGAATAAAATGGCGTTTTCAGGCGCCACAAGGCAAGGGGAGTAAATAACATTGACAAAAGAGTAACAGTCAATGTCCTACTAGGCTATCTGGCATTCGGACGTGCAAATGCAGTGAAGATAAGTGCAGGACAGGAAGGGAAGGGGGCAGGGTAAGGCAATTGCGGCTGGGTGCCCGGGAGTGAAGTGCCAAGGGGTGCCCGGTGGGAGGCCACTGGCTAAGCGCAAGGGCGTAGGAATCCCGCGGATGGGATGCACATTACCTAGGAGTTGGCACGCAAAGGCAGTACTGAAGGGGGGACGATGCTGGTGTGGACTAGGCAGAAGGCCTGGTAACCTGTGCGATACCGGAGGGATAAGATTGCTTGTCTCAGTAGCAGTGGGAAGATTAGCAGGGAAAGAATAGAGGGGGGGAACGTTTACAAGTTTCCTGAACTTATGGAGGTCTAACAAGTTTGAGAGGGGCAGGGAGGCTGTTCTAGAGAGAGGTACCGGACAAAGAAAGACACCTGCCGCCCACTCACCGTTTGGAGAAAGCTTGACAAGCAGAGAGTTGGGAGTTAGGCTCTAGCAGGGAAGTATTTAGGGAAAGAAAGTTGGAAATAGCTTGGCCCCAGAAAGCATTGTGAATGATGCAGAGGGTCTTGAATTTGACCCTTTCAACCACCGAGAGCCAGTGGAGAGATTTTAGGGCTGGAATGATACAGTCCCAGGGCTTGAGTGTTAGGCAGAATCCTGTGCAGTTCCCTTAGGGAGCACTACAGAAGATTAGGACTACAGGTGAGAGCAATAAATCCCATTTGGTATCAATCTGTACCACAAAGATTTAGTTGGTAGCTGTGGCTGAGCAGTCAGACTTATCTCAAGAGTGAGATGAGCAGTATTCAGGGTTTGCACAATAGGCCTACAGTACTATGGCACAAGAAAACACCGACCAAAGCTTTGTATTAAAAAGTGTGTATATATATATATATATATATATATATATATATATATATATTATATATTTTATACACTTCTAGTAAAACACATTTATCACAGACATCAAGCAAGTTAAAATAAGTTAACGAAAAATAAACACACTCCCTAGTTAAATTGTAGACCAAGTGAACCAGAGTGAAAACTGAGCAAAACGGCACAATGAAAACCACACACAAGGGAGGCTTTCAATTTCTCACAAGGGAGGGAAAGCACAAGTTATTTAGAAATATCTTCCTACACACCCTAGCAACACTTCCCATAAGTTTGTGAACCAGTTTAAGCAAGACAGTGCATCAGTATAGGAAATGCTTAAATGAAAACTGAGCAAAATGGCCTTTCACAAGTTTTAAAAAAAGGGAAGAAAAGGGTAGTTATAAGAAGTAGGTGCACCAACACAATTCCACTTGAGAAGCAATCTAAAGAAGGCAGTTCTAACAAAAGTAGCCAGAGTCAATAGGCCTGTGCCAGAGTCAGTGGTACAGAGCAAGGGCCCACGAGCAAAATGTTCTTGTCGCTGCAGCCAGGTCTTTGGTTAACGATTTCGAAAAGGTGGAAGCAGACTTTGAAAAGACAATATTAAGAGAGAGGGGCGGCCAACCCAACAGGTAGGTAAAGGATTTAAAACATCTTTAGAGCTACCGCGAAGAAAGGGCAGCCTGGCGGAACAATGCACCTTTAAAATGAAGAAGTGGCTCCTGTGGTGGCGGTTGTTCCTGGTAGTTCCTGCAGTTCGGGGGATCCAGCAGTGGAAGAGAGGCTCTCGTCGTGGAGGAAGGTTCGAGTCACTGCACTACCCAGGGATGAAACAAGCCACGGTGCTGCCCGACGAATAAAAGGTACGCTCCTTTAAATAGCGGTCCGGTGGGACGGGAGCCTGGCTATCCAGTCTCCAAGTACAGGGTACTGGGGATTCGACCAGGGCAGGTCCAGGAAAGCGATTGGCAAACCGGTTAGCCCCACCAGCTCAAGGAAAGAAGAACAAGTTACTTTCTTACCTGGTAACGTTCCTTCGATGGGATGGTCCGACGACGTATTCCATATCTATGACAGGTAATGTCCACAGCTGTGCTGCTTTGGAAAATCTTTGGCGTCTGCGTCCCTCCGACAGCCGACGTCACCCGATGTGATAAGTAGGACGCACGACGCCCATAGCCTCCGTTCTAGTTTTTTTCCCAGAACGTGTGCCACCAGTTTTCTGCCAGTCAGACACACAAGGCCTTGCAGAACGCAAGCTGCAATCGAAAAAAGAAATTCTGCAGGGGGGAAGGCAGGGAGGGAGCGATATGGAATAAGTCGTCGGACCATCCCATCGAAAGAACGTTACCAAGTAAGAAAGTAACTTGTTCTTCGAGGGGATTGGGTCCTCCGACGTATTCCATATCTATGACAGACTCCCAAAGCAGTACCAAGCAAGAAGGTGGGAAAGAATTTAGAATACAAATTTAGCATGCCCAATCAAATTGCGGAATAGAGAACTGCCTTGCCAAAGGCCAGATCTTGCCCTCTGATGGAATCAAGGGAGCAGTGAGGTACAAAAGTATGTACTGAAACCCAGGTGGCTGCATCACAGATGTGACGAATAGGAACTCCCCTCTGCAGGGCAGTAGACGCAGCCACTCCTCTGGTAGAATGGGCCCGCAAGCCAGCCGGAGGGTCCTCACTAGCCAAGCGTGAACACTCGGAGATAGCCAAAATAATCCAACGAGACAAAGTCTGTTATGTCACAGCTTGTCCCAAACGCTTTCCAGCGTAACCAATGAAAAGTTGATCGTCCACTCTGACCCGGGACATGCGCGAAATATAAAAGCTCAACGCTCTCCGAGGATCAAGCCTATGCAGCCTCTCCTCTTCCTTACCAGGAGGTGGAGGAGGATAGAACGCCAGAAGAACAACCTTCTGGCTCAAATGAAATTCCGAAACCACCTCTGGAAAAAAAGAAGGACGAACTCTAAGGACAACCCTGTCCTTGTGAAACACAGTGAAGGGTGGCTTAACTGAAAGTGCCTATAACTCACTCTGCGAGCGGAAGTAACCACAACCAAAAACACAGTTTTCAGAGTCAACAGCCTCAAAGGGCAAGAATGTAAAGGCTCAAACAGAGCACCCATAAGAAACTTAAGAACAAGGTTCAAATCCCAACCTGGCACCAAAAAAGGTGACGGAGGGAACACATTAGTGAGCCCTTTCAAAAACTGCGAAATTAAAGGAATCTTAAAATAGGAATACTCTTCAGAAGAGCGCTTAAATATGGACAGCGCCACCAGGTAACCTTTAATGGTCCCCACTTGCAAGCCCCTGTGGGCCAAAGAAAGCAAAAAAGACAAAACCATGGGAATGTCGCATTCAAAAGGATCCACATTCTGAACTCTGCACCAGTCGCAGAACTTTCTCCAACGGCAACGGTACAGAGACTTTGTTGCCTGCCGCCTGACCAAGAGCAACACCTCCATCACGTCTTCAGGGAGGTCCTAATCCTTATACCTCAACCTTTCAGAAGCCAAGCGTGAAGATTGAGGGATCTGACCTCTGGATGGAGAACCTGACCCCTCCTCCCGCGAGAGCAGATCGTCTCGATAGGGAAGACGACGTGGAGGGCGGATGTACAAGTCTAGAAGGTCCGAGTACCACGTCCTCCGGGCCCACGCCGGAGCAATGAGGATCATCCGGGAACCGAACCTCCGTAACCTCCGCAGCACTTGTGGGATGACGGGGACTGGAGGAAACGCATACAGCAGTGGGAATGACCACTCCACCACGAACGCGTCTCCTAAGGCTCCTTTTCGAGGAAATTCCCGCGAGCAAAACCTTTCGCACTTCCGGGTGACACTGGAGGCGAAGAGATCCACTTGAGGGGTCCCCCAAAGGGCGAAGATCTCCAGGAGAATCTGCTGAGCCAGCTCCCACTCGTGAGAGATCGTGCTCTGCCTGCTCAGAGCGCCTGCCGTCTCGTCTCCGGCCAGATGAACCGCCGAGATCGAAACTTCCTGCTGGATGGCCCAGAACTGGAGCTGCATCGCCTCCCTGCACAGCGGAAGTGACCCTGCCCCCCCCTTTTTGTTGAGGTAGTGCATGCCCACCGTGTTGTCCGTCAGAATCAGGACACTCTTCCCACGCACAGTCGGCAGAAAAGCCTTCAGGGCTAGCCTGACGGCCCTCAGCACCAACAGATTGATATGGAGTCTCGACTCCGACAGAGACCAACGACCACTCAACTCGTTGGCATGAGCTCCCCATCCCTTGAGGGATGCGTCTGTCACGATCGTCACCTCCGGCCAGGGCAGCCAAAATGGGGCCCCCTTCATCAGATTGCCCTCGACAGCCCACCACAGAAGGTCCTGGGCTACCGAGGGCGGCACCTGAACAGGGTCCGACAGCCTGCCGGAGGACTGAGACCACTGGAGCTTGAGTGCCCACTGCAAAGATCTCATCCGCAGACGAGCCTCTGGCACCAGAAGAATGCAGGATGCCATGAGGCCGAGCAGTCTCAAGAACTCGGACGCTGGGAGATTCTGGGCAAACTGAAACTTGTGCATTCACAACCAACCAAACAGATTCAACAAACCGAGAATAGAAAACATCAAACTCCTACGAGTCGAGGCGTACCGAGATTCACGAAGCGAACACGTTCGCAGAAAAAATGGAACTGAGGCTATGGGCGTTGTGCGTCCTACTTATCACATCGGGTGATGTCGGCCGTCGGAGGAGGTCCTTGGGGACGGCGCATCGACGTCATCGGCGAAAGACGCAGACACCAAAGATTTTCCGAAGCAGCACAGCTGTGGACATTACCTGTCATAGATATGGAATACGCCGGAGGACCCAATCCCCTCAAATGCTTCTTTCAGATAAAGATCTTCTCTCGTCGTGTGGAGAAAAGTGGTGAGACGCTGCAGCAGGGCTTCACCGGTGGTTTATTTGTTGCAGCGGTCTTTGGCTTCTCTCCTCTTCGGCTTCTTAGTTCCAGTGGCAACGTCTTGCTCTTCGTCCTCAGGACCCTGCTTTTATGCAAAAAGATCCCCATTGATACAGCCTAGCTGTTACTCACACAGTTGAGTGGTCATCTTGGCGCGAGACCCTCCAGCCTATCAGGCTACAGTGCGACATGGGTTGCTGAGGCAACCCTGTCCAGGGGTCCTACTCCCCCTCCCAGACAATGGACCCACCCCAGACTCAGTGTTGCCGAAAGGAGGGCTTCTTGGCAGAAGCCCTCCAAAAGGACAAACAAAGGATCCCCGACCTGGGTTAGGAGTTTAGAGAAAGATGAGAAAGAAGTTACATTAAAGTTCTGGCAAATAAAACCTACCGGAGTATTGTTAATATTAAAATACACCGGCTTTATGTTAGAGGCCGTCAGAAAAAGTGGTAGCCTCGAACAATGGGAAAATCCCATAGGAAAATATTTGCGGTCGAATATTTTTGGTAGTAACCACTGCCACCAGCCAGAAACTTTGGAGAGAGGGACTGTACGGTACGCTCTCGAAAATGAACATAAGGGAAAAACTATTAACCCTTCCCAGCCATGCATAGTAAAATGGCTTGTACTGGTTTAGTTCACAAAAACGAGGGTGCTGTGTAAGACATGTGAATAAAGATGATTCCTATGGAGGGGAGAGAAACTCCATAGGCATTAAACACAAAAATAGCCTAGAAAACACATAGCAAAAAATGCCTAAGAGTGGGAAAGGAACAAGTTACTTTCCTGTAACTGTTGTTCTCCAGCATGGGTCTGGCATGGATTCACATGCTCATGAATAAAGAATACATAGCAGTACACACATGCACAACCATGGGAGGTGGCAAGGCTCAACATTAAGCATCTCTTACCTCCTCACCAGGCTCACCTTCAAGCAAACAGGTTGCGCAGCACTGCTTGGCTGACTCTGGACTCCTCCCTGGAATTCCATGTCAACTTCGTGAAGGTGTGCATCAACCTCCACGTAGCAGCCCTGAAGATGTCCAGCAGGGGCACACCGGACAGGAACGCCGTAGTTGCAGCGATCGCTCTGGTCGAATGGGCTCCCGGACGGCCAGGCAACGGTCGGTTTGCCAACCGGTGACAATGGGTGATGCAGCTGGAGAGCCACCTGGCAATGGAAGCCTTGGAGAGGGCCTTCCCATGGTTCACAGGGTCGAAGTTCACAAAAAGTTGCGACGTCTTCCGAAAACTCTGTGCGGTCCACATCCAGCAAGTGCAAAGTCCTCTCAGCTGGCGACGAAGGCGTCAGGAAGAACACAGTTAACACCAAGGGCTCTTTTAGATGAAAGTCCGAAGACACCTAGGGCATGAAGGAGGGGTGCATCCATTGCACCACCCTCGTCTCGTGGAATATCAAGTAAGGTGGTTTACAAGAGAGGGCCTGGATCTCTCCCACTTGTGCGGAGGTTATGGCCACAAGAAAAGCAGTTTTCCACAACAAAAATCTCAATGGTGCAGAATGCATAGGCTCGAACAGTGGATCCATGAGCCTAGTCAGCACCGCATTGAGATCTCACGCCGGGGGCTTCACCGGTGGGAACTAACGTAAAAGTCCTTTGATTAACTCCTTGACCAGGCGATGTGACCATAACGACGACCGTCCCGGAGTTCTGGTGTAGCGGGAGATCGCCGCCAGATGAACCCTGATTGAAAACACAGGCCAGTCCTGCCTTGGCCAACGACGACAAATATGGAAGCACCTGCGGAGCAATGACTCGTAGAGGTTCGATCTGAGCACACCACCAAACGGCGAACCTCTTCCACTTGCGCCAGTAGCATTTGAAAGTAGATGAAGCTCTGGCCTTGGCGAGCACCTCCTTACAATCGATGGGATGTCGTAGCCCCCAAACTCTAGTGCTGCAGGAGCCAGGCCTTCAGGTTCAGCGATCCTGGGTCGTGGTGCAGAATCGCACCTCTTTCCCTGGTGAGACGATCTGCGTCCACCAGAAGCTTGACTGGAGGGGACACTGACATGTCCAGAAGGTCCGGGTACCATATCTGTTTCGGCCACGCCAGTGCGACAAGGATCATCCTGCACCGGGACCGTCTGAGCGGATTGACTACTCGAAGAAGCAACGGCAACGGAGGGAACTTAGAAACAATCCGTCCCAAGGGAACGCGATTCCGTCCCCCATGATCCCCGGCTGGGGAAACCTGCTGGCAAATCTGCAGCACTTGGTGTTCGACGCTGTCGCAAATAGATCGATCTGGGGTTTGCCCCATTGTCGGAACAGAAGATCCACTTGGTCCTGCCGAAGCACCCACTCGTGGCAAGAATGCAGCTCCCTGCTGAGGGAGCCGGTAACGGTGTTCTTCACTCCTGCCAGGTGAAACGGTATAAGGAACATCCCTTGGGCAACGGCCCAGTGCCATAGGTCTTGTGCCTCTCTAGAGAGTGCTGGGGACCTGGGCCCCCCCGTGCTTCCGGATGTAGAACATTGTGGTGAAGACTTGTACCATCCTGCCCTTGAGGGATAGCAGGAAAGACTTGAGGGCCCAAAACACTGCCCGTAGTTCCAGTACGTTGATATGGAACGACTTCTCCTCCGGCAGCCACAGGCCTCTTGCGTGGAGACTTCCGGTGTGCATGCCCCATCCTTCCAGGGAGCCGTCCGTCGTGACCATCTCCTGATGAGGGGGGAGTCTCGAAGTCTGCGCCCACCGACAAATGCGCGCAGACTCCCCACCACTGTATCGCTCGACGGAAACTCTCGTTAAGTGATCCTGTCCTCGAAGCTTCCCGATACCCGAATCCAACGGGCGTCGAGGAACTCTTGCATCCGTAGCCTGCACAGCCGAATGAGGTATATGCACGACGACATCAAGCCGAGAAGGGACTTGATGGACCTCACCCTTGCGATCTTCAGGGTCAACAGCTGTTGTAGCTTGCCCAGGATAGCCGCTATCCTCTCCTCCGACAGACACCCTGCACGACATTGTGTTGAGCCGAGACCCCAGGAGCAGCGCGCATTGCAATGGCACCAAGCAGGACTTTGCATAGTTCACTGAGAACACCAGCTCAGTCAGCAGCTGGACGGTCTTTGAGGGAGATTGCCGTTGAACACACAACGATTTTGCTCGGATGAGCCAGTCGTCCAGGTAGGGGTAGACGTGGATCCCTTGCAGACACAGCCGTGCCGCCACTGGCGCCAGGCACTTAGTGAAAACCCTTGGTGCTGAATTCAATCTGAAGGGGATGGCCTTGAACTGGTAATGCTGCCCTTGGACCACAGATCGCAGAAACCTGTGGTGCCCTTTGGGAATGGGGATGTGAAAATAGGCATCATCCAAGTCCAGCGACGATAGAAAATCTCCTTCACGTGCTGAAGGGCGACTATCGGAAACTTTTGGGATTCAGGCGGCGGAGGTCTGGGATGGGCCTCCAACTGTCTGTCTTCTTCTTGACGAAAAAGTATCGGGAGTACACTCGGGAGCCCTGGAGCCTCTTTGGGACAAGCTCTATTGCACCCTTCTTCAACATTGCCCGCACCTCCAGCAGGAGTTGAGGGACGTGGTTTTCCTGCCTGGGCACTGGTGGTATGAGAGGACACTTGTTGGAATTCCAGTGTGTGTCCGTGGCCAGAGCGTCCACCACCCAACGGCCGGTGGAGATGGACTTCCACGCGCTGATGAAGTCCGCCAGTCAGCCTCCAACCAGGGTGCGCAAGTGGGGGCACAACGTCACGGCTGGTTCAGTATTGCTTTGCCGGGAAGGCGCCGGCTTGGGAGCCTCGACGAGGACAGCGACCACCTCCAGACTTGCTGCAGCCCCTGTAGGCCTCCTGGGTCGAAGAGCAGGACAGTTAACGGTAGGACGAAGAGCCTCATCGAAGCCTTTGAAGGAACCTTGGGATTTTACTGCAGATGTCCGAAAGGACAGCCGTCTCTGCTGAAGCGTGCCCAAGGCACGAGCCGTCTTGGTGTCCGCTTTGATGGCCTGAAGAGATTAGTCCATGGTCTTACCAAACAAATTGTCTCAGTCGAAGGGCATGTCCAGAACCCTCGACTGCACCTCCTGGCGGAAGTTAGTGGCCCTTAACAACCCTCGCTGACAAAGGCAAACGCTGTGATCCATTTGACGGAATCCCGTGTCGGCAATGTCCGTGGCCACTGTAATGGCATGGTCAGACGCCACCTTGCCCTCCTGCAGGATCTCTAACGCTTCTACTCTCTTGTCATCGGGGAGGAAGTCAAGGAGAGGAGTGATCTTAAACCAGAGAGCCCTTTCGTATCACGCCACGATGGCGAGGGCAGCCTTGATGGTTGTCGCCGCCAACGTGATGCCCCGTCATCCCATGGCATCCAACTTCTTCCCTTCGTTGTTTGGGGATGAGGAGGTTGCCAATATGGAAGAGCCCGAAGATTTCTTCCTCGCCGCTGCCGAGACCACCAAATCCGGGGAACGCTGGGATGTCTGACACTTGGGTGCAGAGTCCGGCACCCTGTACTTTTTCTCATATCGGTCCCTCTTTGCTGGGCCAGAGGACGGATTCTTCATTAGGGAGAGTCCCTCATCCTATATGTCGTACAAGAGTGGAATCGAAAGCACGGTCGTCCTCCTTAGCCTCGTGGCACTGGTACAGGAAAACACCTTTCTCTTCCTCAGGGACTAGTTGAAACCGCTCCGAGGCTCTGGAGATCATGGCATGGAAAGCCGATCTCGTCAGGCAGTGAGGCCCTGGGCGTCGGGGACGGAGGACTCCTAACCCGCCATTGTCCGTGCCCATCGTTGTCTCTGGGTCCATCTCATCCCAGAGGGGAGGGCGGCAAAGGGTGACAAGGCAGTGGAGGGTGCACTCTCCTTCTTGACCTGGGGTTCATTCGATGGCCCAGGTCCCGCGGGGTCTTCCGCCGGTGGAATGGACATCCTACTCCGGATTGCCGAGCACAGGGTTCCTGGAGAATGTCGACCGAAACGTCAGCTGGGGTTCAGTGGTTGCTGAGGCGGCGGGAGCGATGGTGGCAGCGGTATAGGGTCCTCCAGATACCCCGAGCCCTGCTCTTCCTAGTCGGTCTCAAGGTCTCTCTTGTTGGGGTCCCTACTGTACGACTTGGCCTCGACAAACTTTTGTTGCAACATGGACTGGCGAGTAGAAAACTCCTCCCTCAGAGGAGATGTCCGTGCCCTGTAGGACTACCGTGCCCCCCCCTTCTTTGCGACCAGGGGAGACTTTTGGGAAGATGGGCATCGCCTTCTCCGGTGTCTTCTCTATGGGCTGAACAGACTATTCCCACCTGACAGGCAGGGAAACTCTCGCCTTGGGGGTCGCACCCTGTGAAATAGCATCCACGGCCATCGCTACAGACGCCACCACTCCGATAGAAGGCTTTGCCAGGTGAACCTGGGCCTTCACGACCTAGGTGGAGCTTGAGGCCTTCCCCTTGGGGAAGGGTGGCAGGAGGTGTGGGGGACAGGATCAGTGCCCCGCTCCCCCTTGGCTTTCTCCTTGTGGTCCAAGTGGGGCTTCTCCAGAAGCTTACCCGGGTGGCCAGACTTCCGGTTCGGCGAAGAAAAGGAGCATTGGCTCGTGGTCGAAGGTGCTGGAGATGCTGTGCTTGCTCTGACCGCCGTGGAGTCCATCGCAACAACGCTCCCAGTGCCCGCGGACTCGCGTTGCTTGGCCTTATGATAGGCCCCCATCGTCAGAGTGCCTTCAAAGCTCTTAGAAGACCGCTCAGATTTCTTCTTTCTTATGGCTGGGGGGCATGCTGCCGGGACTCACCCGTAGCAGGGGCCTTGGCCTGGAGCCACTCAGTGAGGCACCTTTGCCAATCCTTCACAGTGCGGGGGCCCATCTCCTTGCAAAATGCAGTCATCCTCCACGTGCGTTCGGTCCGCATGCAGGCAGTAGAGGCATACGGAATGCCCCCCGTCCAGGTAGATGTTCCATAGGCCGCATTCTGGACAAATCCTGAACAGAGGCATCAAGTCTTCCTTCTCCTCTGCCATCTTCACATGGGGTAGGCCTTGAAGCTGCTTCTGGAATCCTCCAAGAAAAAACTCGATGAAAAATCTCCCTGGAGGGGCGCTGAAGAAACCGAAAACGGGACACCAATAACCGGAAGATGGATCGATGGAGCTTGAGGCTTGATTGTCCCGAAGGAACAAGTTACTTGCCTGAAACTGTTGTTCTCCAGCATGGGTCTGGCATGGATTCACATGCTCATGAATATTCCCTGTCAGGCCGGGAATCCTCGGTAAAGAAAAAAATCAATATAAGTTTTGTTTCTGATCTGTTTTCTTAGTAGTAACCAATCACGGATCTCTGGGTCATACTGCCCCAGCCAATGACTGCCCTAGCCAATGACTGCCCTCTCCCTAAGCACCTCCCCTGGCAGCCATCCTCAGATTTGGTAGCACGTAAAGTGGCAGTATGACCAAGTGAAGAGCCACAGAGGGGAAGGAGAGAGGGTTCGCATGTGAATCCATGCCAGACCCATGCTGGAGAACAACAGTTACAGGTAAGTAACTTGTTCCTTCTCCAGCATGGGGTCTGGCATGGATTCACATGCTCATGAATATAAGAATACATAGCAGTATACACATGCACAACCACGGGAGGTGGCAACAGGCTCAACATTAAGCAATACAACTCAACATTAAGCATCTCTTACCTCCTCACCAGGCTCACCTCAAGCAAACAGGTTGCGCAGCACTGCTTGGCCGACCCTGGACTCCTCCCTGGAGTCCCGATCGACGCAGTAGAATCTCGTGAAGGTGTGCGTTGGCCTCCACATAGCAGCCCTGCAGATGTCCAGCAGGGGCACACCAGACAGGAACGCTGTGGTCGCAGCGATCGCTCTGGTCAATGGGCTCTCGGACAGCCGGGCAGCGGTCGGCTTGCCAACCGGTGACAGTGCATTATGCAGCCGGAGAGCCATCTGGAAATGGAAGCCTTCGAGAGAGCCTTCCCTTGATTCACAGGTCCAAAGTTCACAAACAGCTGTGAGGTCTTCCGAAAGTCCTCTCAGCCGGAGACAAAGGCGACAGGAAGAAAACTGGCAACACCAAGGGCTCGTTGAGGTGGAAGTCCGACGGCACCTTGGGCATAAAGGAGGGGTGCGTCCTTAGCACCACCCTCGTATCGTGGAAAGTCAAGTATGGAGGCTTGCAAGATAGGGCCTGGACCTCTCCCACTCGTCGTGCGGAGGTGATGGCTACAAGAAATGCTGTCTTCCACAACATGAACTTCAACGGCGCCAAGTGCATAGGCTCAAATGGGGCCCCCCCATGAGCCTGGTCAGCACCGCTTTGAGATCCCACGCCAGGGCAGGAGCCTTCACCGGCGGGAACGATCCGAATAGTCCCTTCATAAATTCCTTCACCAGGCGATGAGACCACAAAGACTCCCATCCTGTAGTTCTGGTGTATCGGGAAATGGCAGCCAGATGTATTTTGATGGAGGCATGAGCCAGTCCAGCTATGGCCAGCGACAGTAAGTACGGCAATACTTGAGGGGCCGTAATCCGCAGAGGGTTGATCTTCTGTGCACGGCACCAGACAGAGAACCTCTTCAACTTATGTCCACAACATTTGAGAGTTGAGGACGCCCTGGCTTTTGCAAGAACCTCTCTGCAGTCAGCCGGGATATTGTATCCTCCAAACTCAAGTGCTGCAGGAGCCAAGCCTGCAAGTTCAGTGACACCGGGTCGTGATGGAGAATGGCGCCTCCTTCTCTGGAGAGAAGATCCGCGTCCGTCGCCAGCTTGATAGGTGGGGACGCTGACAAGTCCAGAAGGTCCGGGAACCAGATCTGTCTCAGCCACGCTGGTGCGACGAGGATCATCCTGCACCTGGACCTCTTGAGCTGGTTGATGAGACGGAGCAGCAATGGAACCGGAGGGAACGCGTACAGGAACAGGCCGTCCCAAGGGAACGAGAAAGCATCGCCCATGCTCCTCGGCTGGGCGAACCTCTGGCACTTGGAGTTCGTCGCCATCGCGAACAGGTCGATCTGGGGTTTGCCCCATCGTTGAAAGAGCCGATCCACCTGGTCCTGGCGTATTTCACACTCGTGGCACGAGCGCAGCTCCCTGCTAAGTGAGTCAGCGATGGTGTTTTTTATTCCTGCCAGGTGGAAGGGAACCAGAAACATCCCCTGGGCGACGGCCCAGTGCCACAGATCCTGGGCCTCCTTGGATAGGGCTGGGGCTCTGGTGCCTCCCTGCTTCCGGATGTAGAACATCGTGGTGGTGTTGTCGGGGAAGATCCTCACCACTTTGTCCTTGAGGGACGGAAGGAACGATTTGAGCGCCCACAACACGGCTCGTAGCTCCAGGATGTTGATGTGAAGAGACCTCTCCTCCAGGAGCCAGAGGCCTCTTGCGTGGAGATCTCCGGTGTGGGCCCCCCATCCCTCCAGGGAGGCGTCCGTCGTTACCGTCTCCTGATACGCTGGGGCCTGAAAGTCCATGCCTGCCGAGAGGTGTGCACGGGCACCCTTCCATAGAATCGCCTGACGGAACTCCTCGTCGAGCGGGATCCGGTCTTCGAAGCAGCCCGCCGCTGGAATCCAGTGGCGTTGCGGAACTCTTGTAGCGGACGCATCCGAAATCTGCAAAGGGGCACAAGGTAGATGCACGAGGACATCATCCTGAGGAGGGACTTGATGGACCTCACTCTGGCCACCTCCGTGGCTAACAGGCGCTGCACCTTGCCCAAAATGGCCTTTGTCCTTTCTTCCGACGGAGATGCCAATCGCTTCACTGTATCGAGCTTTGCTCCAAGAAACAGTGCCACCTGCGACGGGACCAGATGGGATTTGGGGTAGTTGATGGCGAATCCCAGCTCCATGAGCAGGCGGACGGTCCACGCTGTGTTTTCGGCGGCGAGTTCTCTTGACCTTGCACGGATTAGCCAGTCGTCCAGGTAGGGGTAGACCTGGATTCCTTGCAGGCACAGCCGCACAGCCACCGGTGCGAGGCACTTGGTGAACACCCTGGGCGCCGACTTTAATCCGAACAGCAGGGCTCTGAATTGGTAGTGACGCCCCTGGACTACGAATCTGAGGAACTTTGTGACCTTTTAGAATGGGCATGTGGAAGTAAGCATCCTCCAGGTCCAGTGACGATAGGAAGCCGCCCTCCTCCAGCTGTCCCCGCACGTGCTGGAGGGTGACCATCCTGAATTTCTGTGCCTCGATGTACTTGTTCATCCGACGCAGGTCCAGGATGGGGCGCCAACCCCCTGTCTTCTTTTGGACGAGGAAGTATCTTGAGTATACTCCGGAGCCCCGGAGCATCTTGGGGACGAGCTCGATGGCCCCCTTCCTGAGCATCGCCCTTACCTCCAACAGCAGTTGAGGGACGGGATTCTCCTTCCTGGCCACGGGAGGAATGAGAGGACACTTCTTTTGAAATTCCAGCCAGTCTCCACGGGCCAGGGTGTCCAGCACCCAACAGTCAGTGGAGATGGACTCCCACACTCTGACGAACTTCGTCAGCCGGCCTCCCACTGGGGTGCTTCGGTGGGGGCCCGACGCAACGGCCGATTCAGTCCTGCTTGGAAGAGGCCTTGCCGCCTTGGCCTCCTTGCAGACGGTGGCGAGACCCTCCTTGCTTGCAGCGGCCTCTGTAGTAACGGCCCACAATCGCTAAGGCATTGGCCGCCTTAATCGTCGTCGCCGCCGAGATGACTCGTCCCATGGAGTCCAACTTCTTGCCCTCGCTGTCCGGCGGGGAAGTGGAAGTTGAAGTCGCCGCACCCGCTGCTTTCTTCTTGGCCGCTGCCGAGATGAGAGTCCAGCGTGGGCTGGGCCCTGAGGCACAAGGGGGCGGCATTGGGGACCCGGTACTTCTTCTCGTACCTGTCCCTCTTGGCGGGTGTCGTCGAAGGGTTCTTGAGGACAGCAAGCCCGTCGTCCCAGATGTCGTTGAGCAACGGCACCACGAGGACCGTCTTTCTCTTGGCCTCTCGTCGTTGATAAAGAAACCCTTCCTTTTTCTGTTCCTCAGGGCAGAGCTGGAAGAGCTCGGATGCCCTGGTTATGGCGTGAAAAGAGCCAATTTCGTTGGGCGGAGAAGCCCGAGGAGGGGGGGTGGAGGGGGGTCGGGGTGATGACGGGATGTCCGTTGTGTCATCGCCGCCGTCGTCCATCCCCGTCGCTGTATCCGTCGCCGTATCCTCTCTAGGGTCCGGTGACGTGGATGAGGGGTCCACAGGCCTCGCGGGCACGAAGGGCGGAGCGGGGTGGACTCTCCTCCACTTGTTCGGAGGGATTCCCGACGGGCCTGATTCTGGATCCTCCGTCCGGGTACGTGGTAACCTCGTCCTTATCTCAGTACATAAGGATTGGATGGCCAACAAAATGGCCGCCGAGCTATCCTGGGGCTCGGGTAATGGCTGCGACGGACGGGATGGCTGCTCCACTGGGCCCTCGTCGTCGCCATCTTCGATCACATCAGCGGGAACCGTCCCCTGGGATCGAACCTTCTCGAACCTCTTGTTGACACCTATGAACCTCTCGTTGATGCCGTTCACGGTTTCCACTGGATCCTCCTCGGAGGCTGAATCCGAGTCCGTAATAGCCACCAGACCCCCCCGCCCTCCCCCTTTTCCCGCCAGGGTCTTCACGGGGGTCTTAACGATGGTCTGGAAAGAGGATTCCCTCTGTGGCGGCAGGGAAACTCTGGGCCCCGAGGCCGCCTCCACTGGTGTAGCCTCTGCCGGCTTCGCCAGGGCCGCTGCGACAACCTCGATAGAGGCCTTTGCTGGGTGGATCAAGGCCCGCACCACCTTAGGTGCGTCCCAGGCCTTCGCTTTGGGGAGTGAGGGTCATCGCCTCGCCTCCCCTTGGCTCCCTTCGAGATCGACCGGGGCCTCTCCAGAAGCTTTCCCCGGGTTCTCGGACTTCCTCTTCCCCGAACCAGAGGGCTGGCTCGTGGTTGATCGTGCCAGGGAAGTCGCGCCCTGCCTGGCAGTCGAGGAGCCTGACCTTTCGGCGCTCCCGGTGCCTGCGGACTCACGGTGCTTGGCCTTCTGTTGGGCCCCTATCGCCGGGGCGCCCTCACAGGACTTAGAAAACCGCTCAGAACCCATCTCCAGCCAGGCGGCGAGGCGGGAACGACGATCTTACTTGGTCCGTTCCGACAGGTTCTTGCAGAACGCACAGTCCTTCTCCACGTGCGTATTGTCCTCATGAAGGCAGTAGAGACATCTCGAATGCTCGTCCTCCTGGAAAACATTTTGCAATCCGCATCCTGGGCAGCTCCTCAACAGCTTGGATCCAGGTGACACGCTTCTGTTGTCCTGGGCCAGGTCCGTTGAGGTAGGCCACAGATCTTCTGGAATCCTCCAAGAAGCGTAACTCGACGAAAACTTCACCCTTGAGGGGCGTAGAAGAATTTCGAAACGGTTCCCCGTTATCGGAAGTAGAAACGGAGGAGCTTGAGGCTCAATTAACTGATAAAATGAGAAAATTCTCCTGAAAAAGCGCGAAAACGCAGTAAAAGCTCGAGAGCTAAAACACGAGGACTCCCAACACTTCAACGTGCGGTAAAAATCTGAGGATGGCTGTCAGGGAAGGGGCTTAGAGGGCAGTCATTAGCTGGGGGCAGTATGACCCAGAGATCAGTGATTGGTTACTACTAAGAAAGAGATCAGAAACGAAACAGATACTGATTTTTTTCTTTTCAGTGGATTCCCGGCCTGACGACGGGGAATATTCATGAGCATGTGAATCCATGCCAGACCCCATGCTGGAGAAAAATTGAGTAGAACTCTTAGAAAAATTGCAAAACGCAGTAAAAGCTTGAGAGCTATAGCACGAGGACTCCCAACACTTGAACGTGCGGTAAAAATCTGAAGATGGCTGCCAGAGGAAGGGCTTGGGTAGAGGGCAGTCATTGGTAGGGGGCAGTATGACCCAGAGATCAGGGATTGGTTGTTAAGAGAAAGACAGTTCAGAAGTGAAACAAACCAATTTTTTCTTTACTGACAATTTCCAGCCTGACTGGGAATATTCATGAGCATGTGAATCCATGCCAGACCCCATGCTGGAGAAGGGGCAGCCCTGTCTGGGCCCACTACACAGCGGGAACATCCTACATAATCTCCCATTTACCCTCACAAATGCTTCAGGAAGAGAATGGAGGAGTTTGACCCATGACATGAATCCCTGTCCATACCCCATCCGTCTCAATCTCCCACAGAGCGTCCCACCTCACAGAGTCAAATGCCTTCTCGAAGTCGACCGCTAAGAGGGCCAGCGGGTCCGGGATCTCAGAGGCTCGGTCTAGGGTAATTTGGACCCTACGCAAATTCATTCGAATGGCTTTGCCCGGCATAAAGCTGCACTGATCGGGGTGGACCAGGGAGTCCATCAACTTGAGCATTCAGCTAGCCAGTATTCGGGCCGGGATTTTTGCTTCCCTGTTAATTAGTGATATGGGCCTGTACGAGGCACAGCGGTCTGTGATTTCAGAGTCAAGTTGCTCAGCCTGTTGTCGAGAGAGCCAAGGGAGTGTAATCGAATCAAGGAAATTCGAGGTGTCTGTTATGGGTTCCCCAGTTTGTGTGGGGGTTGGGGGGTGATGGAGGGAGTACAACTGTTTGTAGAAATTTGCAAAGGCTTCCGCAATATCCGAGTCCTCAGTCAGCAAATCTCCCTCATCCACTCGAATAGCTCGTACGTGCCCCTTACTTAACTCCCGTCTCTCTAGCAAGGTCAAAGTCCTGCCTGCTCTGTCCCCCCTCTCGTATATCTGACTGCGGACTGACCAATCAGCCGCCCGGGCATTATCCAGGGCAGTGTTCCTCAGCGCCTCCTGGGCCGTTATTAGGGCCTCGTGGGCAGCGGGAGTCCCTTCTTCTAGCAGTTGTTCTTCCCCGCCTGACCACTTGATTCTCTGCCTCGATGACCTCTTTATTGTGTTGCTTGCAGTGGGCGGGTACCAAGGCTTCCCCTTTAAGGACAGCTTTACATGCATCCCATGTCGTGATTGGGCAGTCTACTGACCCTTAGTTGAAGTCCAAATATTCCGAGGTCTTATTGGAGAGTCCCTCAGCAATTTCAGGTATCCCTAAATATTAGATGTTTAGGCGCCAGCTAGCCTCACGTTTGTGCTGTGTGCCTTTCAGTCTTATCAGCAGGGGGGAGTGGTCCGATATCCCTCTTGCGAGGAATTCTGCAGATATGAACCTATGGGCCATATTCTTGGATGCGAAGACATAATCAACTCTGGAGAATTACTTGTGTGCGTTGGAGTAGAATGGGAACCCTGTGTCTGCGGTGTGCAATGCCCTCCACGTATCAAATGATCCCATTGCTTCCACAAAGGAATACAATTTAGTGTGAGCGTCTCCGGCCCTGCTGCCTCTATGCGAGCTATCCTGAGCGACTTCCATAACTACATTAAAGTCCCCGCCCACCGCCCACCAGTCCGCCCCTTCCACATTCATTGTTTATATCGCATTGAGGAGCTCCGCCATTAATGTGGGAGGTGCATAGGCTGCAGTAAGGCCCCAGGATTCTCCCCAAATATCCCCGAGCACCACCACGAACCTACCTACCACGTGGGTCTGCTAACACTTTCTTGGCCTGAAATGGCACACACCTATGGAGAAGAATCATTGTGCCCCTAGAGCCCCTAGTAAACCCAGCCTGATAACTGAAGAACCCACAACTGTTGCCCACTAAGTGGGTTTCTGTGATGAAGGCCACATCAGTTGACCATCGGTTAAGATATTGAAGTGCCAGCTTCCGCTTTATGCAGGACCCCAGGCCATTAATGTTCCAGGTTCAGGGGAAGCCGACCCCGCCTCCAGGCCACTCTTCGACCCCTTGCATGGCTGAGTCTCAGGTGTTCCGGTGATCTCTCCCCCCCACCCCGCTTTCCTCTTCTTTGCGTGTTGGCATGTCCACCATGTTGTGTTTAACCTCCTGGTGGATATCAGTGCGGCGAAGCCAAGCTTGACGACAGAGAACCACACCATTATTAATATGCTTGAAACCAGTCTGCCAGGTCGACCACAATGTTTATAGTGCAGTTCGATGCCTCCTCCCCCTCTAGCACTAGCAGAATAGCCTCTTTGCTCTGCTGCCAGGGCAGGTGGTTTAACAGTGGTGCCAGGTGGTACCACATCTCGCCGTCGTACTTTGCCATGATGGCCAACGAGTTAAAAGCCTTTACTGTCGTGGGTCTGACCGCTAGGACCTTCTTACCGAAAGCGTCCAGCTTATGGTTCTCATTCTCGGGAGGAGTGGCGCACTTGTGCTGGGTACGAGCCTTTCTACTAGCTACCGCAGAAACAACCGATTCCGGGATAGGCTGTGACATCCGGCCCCTCAGAGTGGATTCCAGAGCCTTGAACTTCTTTTCCAATCGGCCCTTGACGGCTGGCTCTGTAAAGTGATACCTCATCGTACAGAGCCCCTCCTGCCATACGCGATCCAATATAGAGATTGAGAAAACCGCCTTTCCCCTCTTCCCCATGTTGGCAAACAGGAAACCGTCCTTTTTCTCCTCCGGGATGAGACCAAATTTGTGACAGGCTTTAGCCACCATGGAATGGCATGGAAAGCCCCAATGTCATCTGGGGGAGATGGCTGGCCCGGACCATTTGGACCATCCTGGTCTGTGTCTGTATCCCAGGTGACAGACCTCCTGGGAGAAGAAGAAACCACGGAACAATGTCTTGCTCTGAATCATCAAGTTCCCCTTCCTCGTGATCCATTTGTGGAGAAGTAAAAAACCTAGGGGAAGGCGGAAGTGGTCTAGGCGGGGATGACCTCCTGCGACGCGGCCCTTGGCTGCAGAAGGCATCCTTCTGAGGAGGCCTGGCAGGCAGGCTTAGCAGCACCGGGACTGACAGAGCCTGAGGTACAGGAAGCCTGGCGTCCAATTGCCCTAGAAGAGCCTGCAAGGTAGTGAGCACTTGCATCGAGAGCAACGAGTGCGGGTTGACGAGTGGATACTGAGGCAGCACAGACCCCAAGCCTGGCTGAAGTGGAATGAAGGGAAGGCTGGAGGCCAAAAACAGACGGATCCAGGAAAGGTTGATCCGAACCCCCTTTTTCAGGATCCGAATCCAAAGCTGCATGCTCGTTGTATACTGGAGCCCCAAAGTCAGAGGTGATGTTGTGTTGGAGTATGTCCTCAGGCAGCACGATTGGAAACACCTCCAGAAGATTGTGCTCTGTAGCCACCTCAATAAGTGTTGAGATATTCCGGGAAGGCGTAACTTCCACCACCACCTCGGGCAAAGCAGGCCTCAGAGAAATTCTGCATTGCCGGGGCCTTAGTCTTCGCCATCATCAACGAAGCAGTAGTCATCAGCATGGTTGACGCTGGCAGAGTCGCTGATGAAGCAGTCGCTGTCAGTGTAGCCGTCAACGAGGAATGAGTCTTAGACGCTGTCTGCAACCCCGATAGCACTGTAGATAGAGAAGGCGGCCACTTGGACAACGACCTGGACCTGTGCTTTGACAACTCATGGCCCGAAGAAGACCTATGAGGAGTGCTGCTTGGCCGAAGACTTCTTCGCTGGACAAATGAGGCCTCAATTTCTCCTTCTCCGAGGACAAAGCCTTGCGGGCTGGATCTGCCGATTCTGGGCAGTGTGAGCCCCTCTACTTTGATTTTTCTGAACGTGATGCAGATGCGCCTTGAGAGGGGGTAATATGTGACCCCTCACATTTGACAAAAGCAGTGCAGCAGAAGACTTCTTGGCTTCCAAAGCAGATGAAGGCCTGGACTCACCCATGCTCTGCTTCTTAGGCAGTCGTTCCTCCGACCTAGCCCTCTGGTGAGTTGGTGACCTCTTGACCGTGGGAGTGGAGGACCTGCCCCCGTGGGAAGAGCCAATCTCCGAAGCCGGATAGGCGTTGTCCTTCAACCAGCAAATCAAGTGCCTGTTGCTGTCCTTGAGGGCTTTTTGGTAGAAACCCAGACAGAAGTCGCAGTAGTCGGACGAGTGAATGGGATACAAGCATTACAGGCACTCTGAATGCCTGTCCCAGTCGTACACATTGAGGCTGCAGGTTGTACACAGCCGAAATAAAGACTTCCTCTGCCCCGAAGATGACATAACGGGACCTGGACAAGCACTTGTTCTTGGAAGAAACAGTGAAAGCTGACGTGAAATCACTGAAGTATTCACACAAAAAAAAAGATTTTCTGGAGAGAACTTGAGGTAATCCCAACAGTTTGAAAGACTTAAAATCAGAGAGGAACCTGCAGGGGCGGTGTTATACTCTCAACGTCCTGTTGGTGTTGCCTAAAGCACCCATACTGACGTCAATATGACACTCAAGGTGTCTAAGTTTTTTCCATAGGAAAACTATACTAAAGTTACTGAGGATTCCCAGCCTCACGACGGGGAATATTCACAGCATGTGAATCCATGAAACATCCAATGCTGGAGAAAGCTGTGTGTCATCAGCATAACACTGGAAATTAGGAGAGAAGGAGATGAGGTGAGCCAGAGGGGCGAGATGGATATTGAAGAGCCACAGCGATATGATAGAGCCATGGGGGATGGCACAGGTAGAGAGTTAGGTACTGGAGGAGAAAGGGCCCAGTTGTAACTGGAAAGGGTGGTTAGTGAAGAAAGGTCAGTCAGTCCAGTGCCCTGTCTGTAATAACAAGGGCATCAGGGAGACGTTTTATGAGGATAGAGTGGTTGACCATGTCAAAGGCGGAAGAGAGATCAAGGAGAATGAACTGCAGGAGAGCGAGTCCGGATTTGCGAGCATGTCTTCACAAGTGTTCAGGAGAGCAGTTTCCATGCCTCTGGATGCCCGGAAGCCAGATTGATAGTCATGGAGGCAACCAACATGTTCAGTATGAAGGATCAGTTGGGGGAGGACCAACTTCTCCAAGAGTTTACCCGCGAAGGGGGTGGTGGAAATAGGGTGCTAGATACCTGGGCAAGAGGGGTCAGCAGATGGCTTTTTTAGGAGAAGGTGCACAAGTGAGTGCTTGAGAGAAAGAGCCAGTGGCAAAGGGGTGGTTACAGAAGTCTGCAAGAGCCAGGGTGAGAGGAGATGTTGTCTTTAATGGTTCTACAGGAGCAGGGGAGCACCTGCTTGGATGAGACCTTCATAGAGTGGACAACCTTAGAGACCTCATCAGGTGCTATAGGCAGGAGGGAGAACAGTGGGGAGGATGCAGGGGGGTTGTGCAAAGGGAGGCAGGGGCAGGTGAAGGAGTGGTGATGGGGGAGTGGAGAGATGGGGGGGCGGAGAGCGAGGACAGGATGCCCTGAGTTTTAGATGTGAAATGGGAGGCCAAAGTGTGTTAGTGGCTACAGAGATGCAGGCTTGGATGTGGGCCCTCTTCTTGGAGCGGATATAAAAACAATATTTCCTTTGGAGCAAGCGCCAGGCCAGTTTGGCAGAGAATGAGCCCCAGGTCTGCCACTTCAGTTCAGCAGCTCAGCACTTATGTTCCAGAGACGCTAGGTCAGAGTCATACCAACTGTTGCACTTGGAGGCTGGCTTCAGGCAGATCCTCATGACAGGGGCAAGGATGTCAAGGTTGTTAGTAATGGAGAAGAAGTGAAGGTTAGCGAGGACAGAGTCAGACAATTCTACTCACTAAAATAGAAAATAACAGGTGGCGGGTGTTTCACCTGACCTGTCGTGGGGCCAAGATCCAAATATACCAGGACTAGCTGTTGTCGCAGTCCAAAAGCACAGGGTCCTTTAGCCACATGTTAACCGGCTTAGAGAGGAGGGCATTCGTTACAGATGGGGATTACCTACGGCCCGATCTTTACATACAAGGGGAAACCGCGAACAATTAAATCACCTAGACATTGTTGGACCTGCGGTCGACTGACCCTCACACTTGCACAAGAGCTCTTCCTCACCTACTTCATTGAAACAAAGCAACCAAAAAGAAAGCTGGTAAATAACATGTCTGAGGGACCCTCTAGTAACAATTGAGGAAGAGTCTCCGATTTATCTGCTATGACCTGGAACTGACATTCTGGCTTGTCCCTTAATTGTCCTATGCAGTGCTCGGATCCTACTCCTTTTTGTCTGTGGCTTTAGTCGTCTCGTGGACTTGGACATTGCATCATTGGCGGGTGACTATGTTGAGACTATATATGGGATACATTACTCAGTGTAATCGTATTTCTGATGCTTAGATTCACACGCTAGGCCGACATCTAGTGGAAGCTGTAGAGTATTACAACTGTAGATTTCCAAAACTCGAAAAAGGACGTTGACAGGGCACCAGTAATACTATCCCTAGTGTGACATCCACTGTACCCATGGTCCTTCACAAAAAGAGGTCCCTCAGATTGTTTTGTTCTGACATGAGGTTTCCTTAAGTGTAGCATAAGTACAGGTGTATCCAAGCATATAGATATCAGAGAAGTTCATAACATCTATGCACCTTCTCTCAGGGGAGGAAGGGTGGGTGCATGTGAATCCAAGCAGTTACAAGCATCAGAAATACGATTAGGGTGAGTAATGTATCCCTGCTGAGGCTTGTGGAACCGCTTGTCCCACCTGTGGATCTGCTTTGAAATGGGTGTC
This sequence comes from Ambystoma mexicanum, assembly GCF_040938575.1. NCBI lineage: Eukaryota > Metazoa > Chordata > Amphibia > Caudata > Ambystomatidae > Ambystoma > Ambystoma mexicanum. Next base: position 706,865,625 of record NC_090927.1, on the reverse strand, counting down.
AATACAGTAGTGCCGAGTGAAGGTGTGTACTGAGCTCCATGTAGCTGCTTTGCAAATGCTGTCCAAGGGGATATTTGTGATAAAAGCCAGAGTAGCGCCTTTGCTCCTTGTGGAGCGAGCTCTTGTTGTAAAAGGCAGTGTTTTGTTCGATAATGAATAGCATAATTGTTACATCCGACTAGCCATCTGGAGATGGCATTCTTGGAAACACTGTCGCCTAATCTGCCTAGTGCTATGGAGACAAACAGTTGGTCTGTTTTTCTAAGCAGCCTGGTCTTGTTTACGTAGTGTAAAGGACCGCCCTCCTCACATCCAGTGTGTGGAGTTTTACCTCAGCCGAGCTAATTGGATTCTGAAAGAAAGCAGGAAGCTCAATGGATTGGTTCAAGTGGAATTCGGAAATGAATTTAGGGGAGAACCTAGGATGAGTATGTAAAACCAATGTATCTTTATGGATGATAAAGAAAGGGTCCTGCACTAACAATGCTTAACAATGCTTGCAATTTACTAACTCTTCTTATGGAAGTAATAGCCACTAATAAGGCAGGCTTGTATGTCAGTTGTTTAAGACTTAACTTATGCATAGGCTCGAATGGGGGCCCCATGAGCTTTGCAAGTACTACATTGAGATTCCATCCTGCCGGTGGGTTCGAAATTGGAGGGTGGAGTCTTTTAACTCCCTCCATGAATGCTTTAATGACTGGAATTTTCCACCATGATACTTTATTTTGAGAGGTGCTATATGCTAATAAAACTGCCAGGTGGACCTTTATGGAGTTGAATACTAACCCTGAATCGAACAAGTGGAGCATATAAATTAGAATGTGAGAAGGAGTACAGTCAATGGGGTTTATTTGTTTAGACTGGCACCAAATTACAAATCTCCCCCACATGTCAAAATAACAGTGTCTAGTGTTATTTAGTGTTTTCGTGCCTCCTTGAGGATATCCATACACTGTTGTGGTAGATTAAGGTGTCCGAACTCTGGCTTCAGGAGCCATGCTGACAAGTTCATTAAGTGTGGTTGAGGGTGCACTGTTCCCCCGTGTTGGGTTAACAGGTTGGACTGACATGAGTTTAATGGAATCGCACATCGCCAGCTTGAGCATATGTGGATACCACGGCTGTCTTGCCCACATGGGAGCAACTAGGATGAGCGTCATCTTTTCTCTGTGCATCTTGTTCACTATTCTGCTCATTAATGTAGTCGGGTCAAAGGGGGGGGGGGGTGTAGAGCGTAAGCAAATTTCCCTTACCAGTTCATCCACAGGGCATGCCTCTTGGAGTCTGGCTGGGGGAACCTGCACGCTAAGTCTGGGCATGGCTTGTTTTCTCCTGTAGCGAGAAAGTCTAGTGTGGGGTAACACCACTGAGAGAAGATATGGTCTACGACATTTGATCCTAGTTACCACTCGTGTTCCTCTGGTAGGGGATCTCTGCTTGGAGAGTCTGCTAGAGTGTTGAGTACCCCTGGAACGTGTTGGGAGGCATGGGAGGAACCCGTCACTGGCTGTCACTGTTTGGGAGGTGTTCCTCTACCTCTAGATGTGGAGGCTCTCCCCCAGCCGCGGGATCTGCACTGGCCTCTTGGGTAAACTTGGGACGCTTTACCCTGGTGGTTGTTCCATGTTGAGTTTTGATTTTGTCTGTATCCGGAGCCTCTTTGGGAATTTTGGCCACGAAAACAAAATTATTCCCGCCCCTTTGGCCAGGTTATTAGTCAGTTGCCCAAGGAATTTGAGGGTATCATATTTCTCTTTGGCTGATTTCAGAGCGTCCTTTACCTCTTTGCCGAATAGCACGGTCGGTTCCAATGGCATGTTGAGTAACGTTGCTTGGGTCTGAAGCTTGAAGCCAGACTGCCGTAGCCAAGCGTGGCGCTTGATAACGGTTCCTTCTGCAATAATACTGCCTGCATTATCTACAGCGTCCGGGTTGTTCTTGAGAATGCAGCTGGCAGTGGCTTTGCCTTCCACTGCTACTAGGGCAAGTCTAGACTTTAAAGGCTCTGGAGTAGAGTCAATGAGGGCAATAATCTCATCCCATTTATGGCGGTCATAGCTCACCAACAGTGTGGAATTGTTGGCGATCCTAGTTTGAAATGCTGCCTAAGTCGCAACTTTCCTTCCCATGGGAGTGGTGTACCTGCCCTCTTCCAGGTAGTTCTGACAACGAGCGAATCAGGCTTAAGCTGTCCCCTGATATATAAAGGGTCTGACGCACTGGACAGAAATGTTTTTCTACCTGCGGATTTACTGTCTGTGTTTGATTGGGTGTTTCCAGTGAAGGCTGGATTCTTCTCTGGATAGACTAAGATGGCGATGAACTGGGTGGCGGCTTTCTTGTCTCCCAGGATATCTCTGACAAAATCTTTGTCTTGCCGAGTCTCCTGTGTTTGAATACCAAAGTGTTCAGCTGCTTTGATTAATATGTCGTTGAATAGGGGCTGATTATCTACTGGAGAATCAGGCACTGGGGAATCCTGTTGATTTGGTGAAGACATAGTATACACCTCTGCCTCTCCCTCCTTATCATCATAGTATTGATCAGTGTGTTGGTAGTCCTCATTATCCCCTTCAGTGTCTTTATGAATGTCATAAAGGTCATCAGAAGTGCGAGACCTTTTTCCGGTGGTTGGGATGAAGAAAGTGGCTGGGAAGAGGAACACAGGGGCTACGAGCTGGAAGCCTTCGCAGTAGGAGGTGTAGTTTGAAAAAGTTCGGCAGCCTGAGAGTTTGTAAATGAAAAATATTGCAAAAAATGTCATTCTCGACATCATCCTATCTATGTCCTCTGCCGTCCAAAGGGCTGAACTGGGCATGACCCAAGGCTAAGGTATGACAGGGACTTGTGTTGATGGTGTAGGAGTGGAGAGGGCTTTATTCTGTAAGGCCTCAGCCAAAGAACCCTCTTCTTGTGGGACAGGTAAACTTTCCTTAGAAGGGGTAGACTTGTCCCAATGAGACTTGTCTTTGTCCTTATGGGACTTGTCCTTGTGATTAGAACTAAGATTTCTTGAAATGGGAAGCCTTTAACAGGCCTTCTGGGACATGTTTAACCAGGTGAGACAACCCAGTGTTTAGACTTTACAGCCGATTTCGACGAGATGGGTCGAGTTTCAGAATTGGAAAGGACCTCAGCCTTGTCTGTCGACAGAGCGTTCAGTCGATGTAGTTTTATGGGCAGTCTTTCGGTTTACTGGGCCTGTCATGGGGCGATCGGGACCTCGAGTGCCCAGAGGACAGGGACTCTACAGATCTCCCCCTAGACGCTGTATCTGGGCGTTTGGTCGGCGGCACCAACACATCGCCGCGGGGTAAGTGCTTTGTGGTGTGGGAAGCAGAAGAGCTCTTGCCGCCAGGTGTCGTCCCCGTAACAGAGCCGCCAGCCTGTCTATTAGGGTCGGGGGCTTGCACTTGGGAACTTGCCTGCTCCCCATCACCCTCGCCATCCAAAAAGACGGTGATGCTGCCGTCACTGGAAGCTCCCTCCATGTCGGCCTTGACATGCATGGCGTGATGGGCCCAGCACTTGGTTCTGCGATCTTTAAGGGTCTTCGGTTTAAAGAGCTTGCAAGTGCCCTTCGTCGTGGTTGCGGTTCAAACACAGGGTGCAAACACTGCGTTTGTCGATCCAAGGAATTTTTTTTATTACAAGTGGGGCAGAATTTGAAGGTGGGAAAGGCACCCAGGCGATAAAGGTAAGGGGAGGAAAAATGCATTGTACAATGACCGCCCCCCCCCACTCTCTACTGTACGGGCCGGTGTGCCATCCAAGGCCGAACGGGTCTGTCAAAACCGGACTTCGTCAGACGGCCCCGTCTTGTCTTTACCACTGCATCGATGAAAAGGACAGAAAGAGTAACTATATTTAAACTTATTCATAAGCAAATGGCGTCAGCTGAAATTTGAACTCTGCAAGAAGCGTCCGTCACAATGGCGGAAAAAAACAATCGGAGGGACCTCGACACGTGAAGGACCAAGGGTACAGTTGACATCACACTAGGGGTAGAATTACTGGCACGCCCCGTCGACGCCCCTTTTCGAGTTTAAAAAACAACTAATACTCTGCAGCTTCCACTAGATGTTGGCCTATGCATAGCATGTGATCCAAGCAGACTCACAAACCTCAGATTGTGATATATATATATATATATATATATATATATATATATATACACACACACATCCGTATACACACACACATATATATATATATATATACATACACACACAGACACACTTGGGTGCGGCAGTTGCCGGTATTAGCCCTGGACTATGATGGCAATAGCTCTGTTCTGTGATTTGTTTGGTTCTTTTTATTTTAGAACCTATGCAGAAGGAGCAGGGGACATTTTTGAAAGTTGAGTAAAAATCGGATGCAGAGCCGGTAGTGCTACTAAATCATCAGCTGGGGGTGGGTGCATGCATGCACTAGTTGCTGGCACACTACATTTTGATCCCTGACCATGTGGTAAACGGCTCGATTCGCTCATCAGGCTGCTTACTATGAATGCACAGGGAATAAATTCCCGCAATAAGTGCAATTCAATTCTAGAGACCGATAGACAAAAACTGCTCGCTCTCTTGCAGGAGACACTCCGTGACCTTTGGCGACTTCACGACGACGAGTGTGACGATAAACATTTCTCACAAGGACACAGCACCTTTTCTAGAATCAGCATGGATCTACTTTCATCATCCTTGGTCCTTTAAGTTCCCAAAGTGCATATTGCAACACTCATCCTATCAGACCACACCCTGGAACTTGACATATAGGTACATAGACTGTCCTTCTCATAAACCACTATGGAAACGTAGTGACCCTGTTCTTGGGGATAAGGTTTTTTCCCCAAGCCATTGCAGTCACCAAGGATATAGTCACCATTTTCAAGAGAATACGGACAGTGCTACCTCAGAACTCAGTACTATAAGATGCTATGAAGCGTGTCAACAGTGAAGAAATTATTGCACAAACTAAACATCACAGGCCACTTGGGGAAACGTGAAGTTCTTGCAGCTGAATAGTTACCTAAACAGGGTCCCAAGGCAGATATGCACAGCACCAAACAAATTTGACACCCCCCCCCCCCCCGGCTCAAACTCTTAACTAAATTGTGTAACCCCTTGCAAGTATTTGGGGGAAAAAAATTGTAAGAAATTAAAAATAATAAATCACTCCCTCCATGAAAGAGTCTACCACTGTAAATATAAAAACCAGGAAAAACCTGCGGTGGGAATGTCAGTCGTACAGGCCAATTAACTTATTAAACATTGATGCTAAATGATTTCAAAGTACTGGCCACAAGATTGGCAAAAGTATTGCCTCTGCTGGTTTACCCCGAGTGACATGACAATATCAGGTGTGCTGAACGTGATTGATACCGTCAGATGGGTTGGCCGAAAACCTGGGAGTCCCAACATTGATGCCACAAAGGCCTCCGATAGAATAAACCAGTTCTACCTATGGGAGGTACCAGGAGATAGAGCGGGTGGTTGCTGACAGGGTCCCATAAAACATCTCTATGTGCGGACTGTCATGCTGCCACTGACAGATCTTCGAACGTCTCTCAGTGCTGCTAGGACTGAAGTGGTACATTTCAAAGAGGTATCAGGAGTCTCTGAAAACTACCAAAAGTCTACTGCTTTGGGCATCCAGGTACACATCGACACAATAGTCTACCTGCTTAACATTTGTCTGTTACACTGGGAAACAGAATCTATTGACTACTAGGAGTGTGTATCATCCTCCATCCTCCCCCTCGCCCAAGCAACCTATTAAAACTAGCTTCTCTTGATTGTTGAGAGGCCTGGCTAACATCCTTCAAAGCTGGAATAAGCAAGAGATCACATGGTTGGAGTGGATTACTGCTGTTAAAATGAATCTCTTACCTAAATTCTGGTACTTCTGCAAAGCCCTTCCAATTAGGATGCTTACCTCATCTCTAATGACATTGCAATTTATGGTTCAGAACTTTATCTGGGCAGTTAAGAAACCTAGGATCTCAAGAACAGGTGTGCTGAGTGACAGATGGGGGAGCATGGAAGCGCCCAATCTCATTAGGTATGATCTGGCTATGTCTCAAGCACCCAGTCCTGGAGCAAACCTACTGCGTCCATCAAATGGGAAGGGGAGGCTTGAAGAGGACAATTCTCACTGTAAATGAGCTGCTCTGCCCTTTATAGAATACAGACTAAGCATTCCTGAACTTCTACTCTCTTGGCATCCATGTAAAACATCACTGTTTTACTGGCATGAGGCACGTGGGAGTGACGCAGGGTAGTGGTCCTTGTTCTCCCGTCTTCAGTAACCCTGAATTTTAAACAGGCTTAACTGGAAACAGTTTTTTACATTGGATTATCGGGGGAATTACGCACCTAGCCTTGTTACATCAGAACAAATCTCTGCTCTCATTTATCAACTGTAAATCTAAATTCTCCTTGAGTGAGAAATAAAGGTCATATATACTTAAATTCGGCTCTGGGTAGCTCACCCTACAGTGAGGGACAGAGCAGCACAAAATGTGGTGGATCGGGATCTTAACCCGATTGCTGGTATTGAGCAGGGTAGAATCAAGGCTCTTTATAAACGGTTGGGTACCATCTTATTACTGGCTAAACCGTATTTCTCATTGGGAAACTTACGTGGCTCATCTATACCTGGGAAGAAATGTGGGCTAGGAATCGCACTACTTCTAAATGTGTTATTAATAAAGAGTGCATGTAAAAACTAATGTAGATGGTATTTACCTCCTTTAACATTACACAAATTAAACCCTGCTGACATGGGTGTGGTATTCAAGAAGTTATTTCCATATGTGGTGGTCCTGCTCTGTGATTTGCATGTTATGGGACACTGTACTGGCCCAAGGCAGTATCTGGAGTGAAGTTGCCAGTTGAGACGGTTGTCCTGTTGGGAAGCTCAATAGAAGAGTTTTACAGTGATTCAGGATCCGAGACTCAACCAATTATCCCAAGTCTAGAGGCTGCCAGGATAACTATAGCCAGGGGACAGAAGAGTCCCGAGGCTTACACACTGGTGGATTAAAGCGTGGGACATCCCTAGTTGAAGAAAAAGCTACGGCCTGCATGAATGATCAACTGACCAAATAGCTGAACATTTGGCTCCCACTTGTTGACCAGTCAGAATTTTCCATCCCTATCCTGTAAACTGAGATCTCCGGCAGAACTATTCCCTGGTGTGAACTTCTACTCTGATAATGGCAGGTTTGTTGTATTTACCTTTTGTTGATAAGAATATGTAATTTGCTCTGATGGGGGTCTGTTACAGTATGATTGAGGCGTTTGTCATTTTACCACTGTGGACACTTTCACATGCACCGCACAATTTGTTAAATCTAGGTTTTGAAAAAAGACAATGTTTAATATGTAGCGCAATCACATGACATTTTCATAACAAATCATTCAAAAATCACAGGAGACCAACAGTGAGCTCATACTTGATCTTTCATTCTGGCTTTCCTTGGTAGCGCGACTGCGCATTCAGTCTCTGTGGAAGTTGCACCGCATAGCCTCTGCTCAACTTTGCTGTTATTTTCCTTGAAAGCGGCTTCCACTTTTCCAGAAGAGGGAGCTGGGGAGCTACATGCTGAATCAGCAGGGCGAGGCGATGTACTGTCCGCTCTATTAGCACTACTTGTGCTGTCGTCGTCATCTTCCTCCTCATCACTCGACAACACAACTAAAGAAAATATTTAACACATAAGGCGTACAACCTCCATTTGATGTTTCCTGACATAAGCTGTGTACACGCTCAAACGGCTTCATAATTATTAGTTTAATAATAGTTAGGTTAAACTTTGCACTATAGTACATCCATTTAGATTTCTAACCCAATAGTATTGTATTAAAAGCATTCACAAGTAAGTTCCTTTAATTTAAAGAAAAGGGTGTAGCCCTTAAATTACAGAAAGAAAAAATACGTTTAACATTCTGACCTGGTCACCCAATGAGCAAAAAAAAAAAATAAAAATAAAAAAAAGAACAAAAAAATCAAATAAACAAACATTAGCTTTCAACTCAGAGCACCATTTAGCAATCATAATCCATAAGACAAAGGACCACAATGTGTATCCCACAAGCAACAAGCTGCATGCCTCACCCTTAAATATTACTCACCACACGACAGGCACTAACACATTCACACTGCACACTCATTCAATTTGTATTTGTGGACATGCAACATACCGAGAGGTTTGCATTGAATGTTTGACTATCATGTGTTTTCAAAGATATTTTCTTGTTGCGTTTCCCTCCAGCTAACAAACTCATGCACACTCCATTCACATAATTTTAAGAATCAAAATTAGTTTCTAGAGTATCTTATTTATTCTGTCCTTCAAATGTTTGAAAGCAGCTTCTACATTTCGTTCTATGATAATCTTACTTTCTAAATGACCAACAGAAAACATCAGTAATAAATTTACATTTTAAAGTCTACTGTAATAACAGGAAAGGCACCTCTGTAATAGAAGCAATATGGGCTAGCAGAGGACCATGTACAAAAAAGGGATATCTAGTGGCAAAGAAATTCAAAAAAGTCCCTCGGGCCACCAAAATAAATAAAAAGCAACAGGGAAAAACATATCCAGAAAGTGCAGGGGCCCCATAAAATGACAAAGCAGAACCCCCAACAATGGAATTTCGTCCCAAGAGCCCAAAACGATAATGTAGTTCAAGAAGCCATCTTTAGTCCAATCATTTTTGACTATTCACCAACAGCTATATTTGAAATTACAATTACTGTATTATAGTACTAAGACATCTTGGGCAGTCTGGTAGTCCAGTTTCAAAATAACACAAAATGCAGGTTTTGATAACTTATTTTACTCTCTGGAAATAGAAAGCAGAAATGGAACAATGCATTAGCTTTCGAAGTCCCATAGACCATCAGATTCTGCAGGGGAATAACTGGAAAAGAAGCACGCATCCCCAAAGCAAAGGAAGGATTTCAAATTTAAACTGGTTAGAATGTTTACATGTATGATTTCTGGATGCACTGAATACTTAACATAGGAAATGGTTAATATTGTATCAAGTTTGTCTTAAAGCACCAAAATAGCATAAATCACGTGTTTTGCCAAACAGGATTCCAAATATTTGAAATATAAATATACTGTGCAAATTAATACAGATTCTTTATCTGTTAATGGAGTGCACATGAGTTTGTCATTGGGAGGGGAAAAGTGAGAAAGTATATTGAGCATCAACCATTTAGGTAAAAACGCCTGAATATGTAGTCTGTTCATAAATAGGAATTACCAGAAATATGTGGAGTGTCGGAATTAAGAGGGAGACTAAGTGGCTTCAAGATCCAACCATTTTGAAGGCATTTCAATAAGATAAATGAAGTTGCATTTTCAAATACATCAAAACACTTTTTACCTTCCCCACTGACAATTTACAGAATCAGAGCGATATTATATGTTTAACAGCGTCTCCCTTTAATGTGGTGCAGGTGCTTCTTTACATGTGTGTGCAGCTCCTTCTGAACATCTGCATGCAACTTTCAATCTATGTGTGGTGTGTGCAGCTTTCAAACTGCATGTGTCCACAGCTTTCAATTAACTTGTGTGTACAGCATTCAACATGTATGTGTGTCTAGGTACAGCGGTCAATCTATTTCTATTCATTTGCCTTCAGATCTAAAGATTTTGGGCTGGAGATGTAATATTTTCCAGTAAAAGGTACAACATTAAAGCACACTTGCCCTTTCATGCCACACATAGGGCTACCAGTGAATTTCAAGATAAGGACTTGCATGGGTTTTACACTTAACATGATTTTCAAAGAATAGAAAGATTTCTTTAAGGTACGTCTCACCAACAAAACATTTTATGACGTCTCCTCCTAACGGCAACAAATAATAAATGCTGTTGACTGGCAAGATCGACCCATATTCTTAGGACTTGAAAGAAGGGGATCTTCCCTCTGAGTCCTTTGACTGGGAAAAGGAGAAGGGAACTCCTGATGATATAAAAAGGCCCTTTTCTGTAATCTAACTTCTAACATGAATGTACCAGTACAATAAAACAAAGATCAATAAAATCTACACATAAGGGGGAAAGGTTCAAGATATATGCTGCAGTTATATGTATATTTGCAGACTATCATATTTCATATATTTTATGTTTTTGAATCTTTTTATCTACAAATTGCAAGTGATTTCAAGTTTCTATGATCTTCCACTGTACATAATTACATTTCTTAGGATTAAAAACAAGAAACTTTCTTCAGACTGACCAGAAGTGTATGCACTTACTGCAGATGTCACTTGGTACATGGAAGATCAGCTCTTTTCCATGATACTACAAAGAAAAGCTCTAAATAGGATTTTATTTAGGTTTTAAAAAAGCAAGCTGTCCTTACAAAGGCCTGGAAAACTAGTTTGAACAAGATTTTGCTTGGCATAGGATTCTCATTTGGGGTAAACAAAGTCTTGGCTTGTGATACGAGGCCTTCCGACTCAAATTTCTGAGCTTGGGAATAGTTGATCCAAACTGAAGCAAATTACATGTACCGGCACGTCCCGTTTCAAATTTAATAGAATACTTTTCACATGAGTTTAATGAAATGCGTGGCACGAAACCATGGTTAAAAACTAATAGCATGTTGTAATCCAAAAGTGCACTTTCTACAAACATTAGAAATATGGTACTGGTAACATTTTGGAATTGTTCAAGTATAGTTCTAAAGCTCTGAATAAATGTTCTGAGGCCTGCTGAGCTTTGTTCCTGGTAAGCACACGCCAAATGTCTGGGCCTTATCTTTTTGCATACAGCAAAGTTCCAACTTAAGTAGTTCTCTGCATGTCCTTAGAATAAAAAACCCAGTCTCTGGACGTAAAGTATTAAGAAAGGCATTAGAAAAGGTTAGTCATAGTTTGTGTCTTGCGTGAGCACGTAGTTATTTGTATCTCGCATTTGAACTGTTTTTATCATGGCAGGGAACAAGATATGAATCACAACAGGAAGTATAATTTCACTAACAACCCCTCGTCATGGCAAATTCATCACAGACTCAATTCATTATTCATGCAGAATAAGCATCTTTAATAGCAGCCAGCAAAACAGCATACAAACAATCTACAGGACACAAAACCAACAAACTTTATACAGTGCAGCAACCCCCCTTCCCAGGTTTGCATGGTTTTTATACTATCAACTGACACAGGTTTCCTACGAAAGGTGATTATCCATATATCTTAAGATAGCTACAGTATACAATGTTTGAAACTGTTACCACTTGAATTACATGCTTTTCATGATACGGCATATAAGCAATCAGTGAGTTTCACACACCTTGAGGAGTAACTTTGCAACAGATAGTTTCAGATACATTTCTAGAAAGCCAGTGTTTCTACTAGGACGACAGTGCTCACAGGGCTCAGCCAGTGCCTGATCCACCAAGTTTTGTTAATTCTACAGCCTGAGGTTGACTCACCAATCAAGGCTGTGCTCTAAAACATGCTTGTCTGAGCAAAATGGGAAATACATATGAAGCGAGCAGACTGAGGCGAGATGCTTCTCGCATCCTATCTGGGGTATATTTTGGTTAGGACATGTGAACAACATAGAACAATGCAGTTAGAGACAGTAAGGCACAATTTAACATGGACGCCAGCGATGGCTTGCTTCAGCAAGTGAGACACAAAAAAGTACATAAATGGGGTACAATCTTTCTCCACCCCCCTACCCCCAATCACATCCCCCTCCTATGAAATGTTCACTCCACTCATTCATGCACAACGTCTGGGGAGCAAACAGTACAGAAAGGCATATGAAGGCAGCATACTTCTTCAGTGGTGTTCAAATGCAGTATTTGTGTCCTTCTGGAAGACTTTTTACAATGTGTACGGATACAGGTGCATATCCATTTAAATACCAACATAAAACCATACAGGTTGAAGATGAGCACAAGAATCAGGAGTACGACTTGGGTGACAGGACTCATGGAATCGAGGAGCTGGGCTATCCAGGAACATACAGCACATTCTGTATTAGTTTTCTCATGGAGTCTGGTGCATATTGGCAAATCCAGTGATATTAACCTTTGGTATGTACGAACAGCATTCACTTTTTACAAGAGCGCACACGCCTCCTTTAGACGCTAGGAGAGTACAGTGCCATATGATTTTGCAATACCATAGAGTGAACAGCCACCTGCTCTCAGGAAACAAAGGTACATGGAAGGCGTGGTAGCATTCGCAGCATCGGTGAAGTGGTGTGGCAAAGTAATCTGCCATGGCCCGCTGTGGGGAGTGTGAAGAGTTGAGACCCGAGCGCCCTTTAATTTGCGACAACTGAGGACACTGAACTTGATAGCTGACAGAGTACATTCAAAACTGTTCACGCCAGTGTCTCGGTGCCGGCAAAGAAGATCTGGAGCTGACACAGTGAGCCTTTCTTTCTATTTTGCAACATTGTAATGTTGATGCAGCGAGGATTATTGCCCACGTACACCTGATTGCCATTGTAACTGAAATCTTAAAGTTGAAAGATTGAGACGAGATAACGCAAGGTAACACTACTGTCGCAAAATCTGGTGGGAAATTGCCCGATACAATGTATAATTTGCTTACTGCAAATCTCGGAAGTTCCCAAAGCCATTGAAATAGACTAGTTTGAAAACATGGGATATTTCGGAAGTGTAAATCAGATGCCTGCAGAACAAAAATGGAGGTTTAATACTATTTGGACCTGGGTTTAGGCACCGAAATGGGCCATGCACCTAAAACAGCATATAGCCCTGTACCTGGAAAAGAGCATACTAGGACCCTTATACAGTAAACTAAAGACTTCACGCTGTCTGCATCATCCATGAAACGGAAAATAACTGATTTCTTTACCAAAGGTCGCAGTCTGAGTTTGGGAGATTTACAGACAGAGGCAGCAGCATTAACCCAGTTGAATCAAATAAATCTTGGTGGAAAGTGGAAGTTTTTACAATTCAAGCATCCGCAACAAGTGAATCAGCAAGCAGATCAACTTCCAGACATTGACTTGGGAAGTGATGCAACATTATGCTCCATTTTAGTAATGGTGGTTGCCATGGACATACAAGAACACTGGAATGCAGTCCGAGACTGAAGAGCAACCCCAAGTGCTACAACAAATCCCAGAAACACAATTGGGGTCAAATAAAGGCGCAAATGATGTAACCCTGGCGGCAGTGCTCAATTTTGTCCTGAACTCACTTGTGAATGTTTTTGAACTTCTAAAGGGTGAAGTACAGGTCCACCCTAGAATTTTATTAGAAATGACTAAGGACCTGGACTGGTGTGACTCATCTATAGTAGGTCTACAATCATGACGACATGAAATACAGTGCCATTATTCCAGTCCCTTTTGGAAGAGTTTGCTAGGCTGGTGCATGTTCCATGTGAGATGGGGGAACGGAGGATAAGGAACAACGTATGGAATATTCTGTGGGACCCCTAATGGAACCCACCATATCAAAAAGGTAAAAGGGAAGGGTGATGTTATTCCACGAGCAAAGGCACCTCAGGAGCAGAAATCTAAAGATATGAAAAGACAATATCAAGAATGGTACGAAATTGAAATTCATGCACTATCTGTTCATTCCCAGATCAAATGAGAAGGAATCGGGTGATTTACCATCTCCTGAGAGAACATGATCCACCCCTGAAGGGATAAAAGTGGAGTTCCTTTCTGCAAAGAAATGTAAGAAACCCCAGTTGGTTGCGTCCACAAGTATGGAAACTATTAATAGTTATTTAGGGGCCACAGAGGTGGCCTGTCAAACTGAGTTGCCTTTCACAGAACCCACTTGTCAATACCTGACTGGGTCAAATAACAAAATTGTGATGGCTGAGCATCCAACTATTTCTAATGGACTCATGGAAGAGGCACATGCATTTGTGTAATTTCCACACCGCAACTACAAGGCCAGAACTTGGGCTCTCAAAACACCAGAGTGTGTGCACTCAGGCAGAAGACCCTACACAAGAATGTTTAAGAGGGTATCGTAGAATGAGTAATGGATGTAGAGGTTCAGATGGTGGCAAGTTGTTGGTATATAGATCCGGGGATCAGGTAGGCATGGGGAGAGTTCCAGAGTGGTCTAATTGGTTCAGGACGGAGTGCACCTTACAAGGTGAGCAGAAACTTTTTATGAATAGAAGCGCCCCCCTGTCCCTGTTGCATGAAATCCCAGCATTGAGAATTATTACTTCAAGCGACAAACATATCAAGAGTTGAGTTAATCTTGGACAATAGATTGGATATTGCAGTGACATTCCATCAATCTTGGTCCAAAATCACCTGTTCACTTATATTGACAAGCTGAGGTATAGGGGCACTGAAATGAGTGATTACGGTGGAAAAAGACCTGCCCTTATCAGGAGAGAGTCGATTTCTGGTAAGAATAACAGTTTGAATCATAGTATTAGGCTTGCAAATGATCCGCCAAATATCACACAGAGGGGAAATTGTATTTGGGCTCTGAATTACCTGTGACAAGTGATCTAGAAGCCCTAACTTAAAGCATTGCTTGCTGCAGCTCTCGAGGCTTCAAGCATTTAATCTGTCAGGAAAACGCCATTGAGAAACTAGAAGTAGAAGTGGTAATAATTCAGAAATCTTTCCAGACATAATGTCTATATTGATGGATTCACTATTTGTCAGCAAATAGCTTTAAAAATGTACTTGTAGATCCCTGGGGGGTGGATGGTGACCGGGGATGGGGGCGGGGGGTTAGGGTGTTTGCTGCTTGCCACTAAGAAGCAAGATTGGGCCCACTCATTAGTACTTTTATGTTCCCATCCTCCCTGTGTTCCGGCAGTGCGAGTTTTGCCCGCTGTGACGTGGGTTCACCATTATCAACCTGTGTGCCAATTATCAAGCAGTGCCTCAGGTGACATTGAGTGGTTGGAATCTATTTTAATGCAAAACCAGAGTGAGAGTTCCAATCACATGTTAGCTGGTGATTTTAATACCAACTGTCTCACGGATGCATCACGACCAAAAATCAATCATGAGGTGAACGGTTTGAAAAGGGAGAATTTTTTCAAGGCAATGGGATCTTGTTCCATTCATCTGGAACATGCAGGGAGACCAGGAGAGCAAGACACCTGGCACCGAGGAGACCAGATTTCGAGGATCGGCTTGGTTTACCTTTCACCAGGGTTGTTCCAATCCTGTGAGCATTTTTATGTTAAGGCAGAACAAGTGACCACTGAGGGCCCTATTCTAAACTTGGCGCAGTGAAGGTGCTAAATAGGACGATTCACTGCACCAAAAGAGGACCCCCAGGCTCCACTACTATTCTCAAGTGGGCCTGGGCGTCCTCAGAGCACGACAGTGATCTGTGAGGATTGCGCCTGTTTTTAGTTATAACGGGTGCAATCCAATCTCGGCAGCATTTTTGTAAAATAACAACATTCGTTATTTTACAAAAATGCTGCCGAGAACACAGACAAACATGTTCCTATACACCAAAGTGAGCAGCTTCAACATTGCAGGATGTTGAAGCTGCTTACTTTGGTGTACATGAAAGTGTTCATATACACCGTACGGGTGTATAGGAACACTTTCATTTACACTAAAGGGAGCAGCTGCTCACTTTAAATGAGTCTTCATATACACCATACAGGTGTATATGAACACTTTCCTAAAGTGTTCATATACACCTAATTGGTGTATATGAAGACTCATTTAAAGTGAGCAGCTGCTCCCTTTAGTGTAAATGAATACACCCATATGGTGTATATGAACACTTTCATGTACACCAAAGTAAGCAGCTTCAACGTTGCATCCTACAATGTTGAAGCTGCTTGCTTTGGTGTACATGAAAGTGCCCATATAGAACACACGGGTGTATATGAACACTTTCATTTACATCAAACAAGGCTTCATGTGGCACTCCTCCACTTTAACGGCACCAAAAGGGTACTGTATATATGCGCTAGTTTAGCGTACATATTAAACTGGCGGAGTGCCACAAGAATAGGCTTCCAAAAAGCCAGTTTACGAATGTGGCGGTTGCTAGGTTGGTTTCCAACCCAGCCCAGCAACCGCTACATGCATTCCGAAAGTGGCGCATTCCTTCCGCATTCGGAGGAATGCGCCACCTTCAGAATAGGTCTTAAGTACCGAAAAGGTTGTTAAGCCTTTTAACGTCCTTTTCGGTACTTAACACCTGGATGAGAATAGGGCCCTCAGTATTGTGGGGGAGGTCTGCATGCTCATTCCTTGCTGAAACAGTAAGTAGGTGTTATGATCTCTGCTTCCAAAAGGCCAGGACTTACCCAACTCCCTTGGAAGCAGACCCATAACCCAGGTTCCGAGTGCCAGCCAGTCCCAATGAGGACCTTTTGGACCCTGTCCTGGCGCCAGGCTCATAAATATGCCCAGTCCCAGCGCTGCAAGCGCCGGGCTCATAATGCTTGGGTGGACTTACCTGCAGCAGACCATGCTGCTTACTTACCTGCCAGTTGAACCCCTGATCCTCTTCTGTTTGGGACTACTTTTCCTGTTGGGTGGGGCAGGAGCCACTCCCTAGGTTCAGAACACTGGAACTCTTCTGGAAAGCAGGAACTCTTTTCTTACCTAGGCGTGGCTGTGGAAGGAGACACCTAAGCACTACAGGAGGCTATTTAAACCACACCCGATGGATGAATCTTGCTTTGCGTTATTCTGCATCCTCTGCAGCAGAACGCTCATCGTGTCTTCTGCATCTGATCCTTGGCCTAAAGGAAAAAGGCTTACCATCCTGAATACAGTCTTCAGCAACATCTATAAAGACAAGAAAGAACAGGTTAGCACTACGGTCTTCAGTGACAGCGCATCTCTTACCTAGTCCATCGGCTGTCATCAACGCCTCGCGCAGCATTCCTGCATCTGAAAGACAAAAGCTTACCAACTCTTCGCACGCTCCGGAGGCCTTCAGCGCTGCATCCGCATCTGTAAGACAAAAGAAGGTGCGTTTAAAGACATTGAGTAACGTTCAATACTCACGTGCCATTACTCCATCCACGCCGAACTCAGTGGGCATTCCGGCATCCTTCAGCAGCTCCGAACTGGTACCTGCAAAATAAAAGGACAGTTAGTGCGCATCGTGAAGCAAGCAACAAGCGCTTACTTACGCGCTTCCAGGCGCTTCTATTCCGCATACGGGTCCATCCTCAACTCACTTCAGCCAGTCAACCGCCATCGCCGGAACCCTGCAAAATAAGAGACAGCATTACAAAAGACTTTTAAAGACATTTGAAATATTCGGAACTCACCGTTCGTGAAGTAAACGACGGACAGCAGTCCTCTTAAGTCAAGAGGCCTGCTCTACCTATCCAGTGAAGAAACTGGTTACAGCACCCTGCCCCGAGGCAGATGGAGAGCTCGGCGTTCACTTACCTAAGGTGAGAGCGTTAACCTTTGGGGTTCTACAGGAGAGGAGAAAAGGAAAGAGATAGGGACACCCCAATAACCCCAGTTCATTAATCCCATATTTTCTATCTGCAGACATCTTACTCTTCGAGTCAGGCATACAGTGCACAGAGGTCCAGCCCAAAGAGCCAACCGGGTGGTGCACATCACATTTGAAGATACGGTAGTCGCCCAGTCAAGACCGGCGCCTCTGCGAGAATCAGGTGAGCGTTACAGTAGGCTACCATGCGTAGTAGTAAATTATAAAAACTAGATAGTATCCAGTGACAGGAATAGGTTTTTGTTTATGAATTTATTTGCCTTAGAATGGAACAGAAGTGGGGGCATGATGAAAGGGATGTTATGGGCCTATATGCTTTATTTTCCAAAGTACTGCATGACACCATTGTAAGTATTAAGAATATGGGATTCTGTGCTACGCTTAAGAGGGGCAATTATATGCCAGAAATACAAAAATGTAATCGGGAGATGCGAAGGATCATTAGGAGTCTTAAACATTTCAACTTGACTGTTTCTGGAACGCTCAACGCATATAAATGAATAAAAAGACATTTAAGAGTAAGCTAAAAGGTCTGTGTGTTCTGAGGCATCAGAAAGCAGGGGAGAGAACGTCATCAAACTTTGGGGATATCTGTTAAGAATTTTTGGCATGTTATAAATGAGAAAATCGAGAACTCCGGTGGTTCACCAAGAATGCCCCGTTGTAGACATTGGTGGCCCATTATTATCAGCTATATCGATCAAGAGGTGCATCAATTAAGATTGAAGGTGGGCTGAGACATCCAGTACTAATTAAGATACTTAGTCACTCGAGAGCACCGGGACAGTGTCCTCTGCAACAAAGTCTTAAAGCCGGACCCGCCTTTTTGGGACTCAATATTGTACGGATTGTTTAATTCCACACTGTCGCCAAAAGTTCCCCTACTCCTGGTACGCTGCCACAATTGAATTGTCCCTATGTTAAAAAAAGACAAGTACTGTCCTCTCAACTATAAGACAATAGCACTTTGGGACCGACTCAAAAATGTTGGAGTCTCTGGTCTTGGCTGAACTATCATCATGGGAGTGATGGGATGGAGTGGAAGCGGCAGGGCACTACTAGCAGACTGTCTTCCTGGAGATGGAAGAGGTAATTGCATTGAGGTCGTGGGACAATATATTGCGGGTGGGCACCCTGAATGGGAAGGGCATCAATTCTCTCACCAAATGATGCATGGAGGGACAGGAATTCAGAAAAGACGCTTTGGACGTGCTCTTTCTACAAGAGACGATACTGGAGGCAGCAGAAGAATACCCTTGAGAGGAAGGGGGATAGGAAAAACCTTTTGGGTTCTGGGGCACATAGAAAAGGTGGAGTAGGCATAATGATCCACAGGCGCCTTCACCTGTTTGAAATTGAAGATATTGTCCTGTTAAAGGGGAGGTTGCCGATAGTGCAGGGGCTACTAGAAGGGGCTTGGGTGCTCTTCGCCGCAGTGTACACCCCTAACCAAGACCAAAAATCCTTTAATGAGGAAGCGATGAACGCCATACTGGCACGGCGGCGTGGGATGGTCATAATCGGAGGGGATTTTAATTTATGGGCAGGTGCTAGCTTGGACAGGCTCATGAAAGGGGGGTTAAATTCCACTGTGGAGCAGGGGAGATGGATTGGTTTCGGAGGACCTTCGTGTATGCCGATCAGCGCATCTGAGCCAAAGGAGTTTCACATCCTTTTGTGGGGTGCACGAAACCTTCACGAGAATATCTTACCTGCTATTAGACACAGTTGTTGCAACCGCCCAGTGAGTTGGTCGGACCATGACATGGTCACCATGGAGCTGGATAAAGCAGGAATGAATAAAGGGGAATCCAGATGGGGATGTAATTACTATTTGTGGATGGATCCAGTCTTTGCCCCGGAGTTCACTACAGCAATAGAGAACTATTTTAAAATAGAACAATCCGGCGCATCCGGAAGTGCTCGAAAGTGCCATTGCTGTTGTGCTGGGCAGAGTTTGCCATTCAACTTGGACAAACTCGCGCCGGATATGATTTTGGTGCCGAATGCATATGCTGAAGAGGAATCTCCTTGCTCCATCGCAGTGGCGAAAAGCCAGTAAGGATTAAGGACTACAACAACTGCAGTGCGTGCCTAGACCCGCCCCCAACCTCCCGGCACTCCTCAAGAGCACGGTGCAAACGCATCTGCACACGCATCGGGAGGTGCTTGAAAGTGCCAGTGCTGTTGTGCTGGGCAGAGTTTGCGTTCAACTTGGACACATCCCACGCCTAATTTGATTTTGGTGCCGAATGCATATGCTGAAGAGGAATCTCCTTGCTCCATCGCAGTGGCGAAAAGCCAGTAAGGATTAAGGACTACAACAACAAGTAATTATATTGTTTGGGACTTATCACTTTTTTTCAATCTCTTAGGCTTAAGACTTATGAGATGCATTTGGTCTTATTGATTTACTGGCCGGGGCGCCCTTTATGACTGCAACTCAACATTGTATGTACTCTGTCGCATGACCATACAGTAAGTACTGCTTGGTTGGTTAACTAAAAGTTAAGCAAGAGATGTGGTTCTGAAGATTGGCCAGTGCACAAGGTGTGATCTAATATTGTGATATATCGAAAGACATCACCTATCCTAGAGTAACCATGGTGGGTGGTGTGATACTCCATAGTGGAAGATGCATTGAACCCGCCCTCGTGAACAATATAATGTGGTGTTAATTCCTGAGAGCAAACAGGATATATCCAGGACAGGATACGGCCAGCGAATCTGGACATGATGGCATGCCCTGTCCCGTCTCAGCTTTCTGTTAAGACAGCCACGGATGCAGTCAATTCGGATAACGTACCACCCGGAAACCTGGCTCAGCCAATAGGCTTGGTTTCTAATCCGCAATGTACTGTGGCTCAAGTTCATTTAGGGAATACTCAATCAGAATCCTTGTACTCTATGAAGTAGATGAACGAATTCGAAAAAACTGACATGGTAGTCAAAGGGGATACTAATTCACAACTGTGTAGATCTAGATCTCTGAATTCAATATGCGTGGTGATAGAGCGCATGACCCACGATCAAATGAGATGAATGATCAAAATGCCCAGAATGTACCATATCTGCCAACTTTAGTGGGTTCCGGAGGAGACGTACTCGTTTCCAGTCATAATAAGAATTCTTCATTTATTGGACAAAGGTCATGATGTGATACATTAAGAAATGAGGAATTTTAAAATATCCATTGCAGATATTCTTGCCAAAATCTATCGTATAGGAGGGATACATTATGGCAAGGGAACCCTCAAGGCATATTGACAAAGATTCAGGAAAGGCTGCTTTAAACTTTCACCAGCCTGCCAGAAATAGATCCACCTCACAAAAGGCAACTCAAACGACCTTCCGAGAAGCAACTGCCGCGAAGGTGACTATGTTGCAAGAACCAGCTAATGATTTCGCAACTCATACGGAACCAGTGGCCAATTTGACTGATCAGGCCGACACTGGGCATCTTTTAACAACTGTCATAAGTCTCTCACAGGAGCAGAGGGACAAGCAGAAGGACGTTGCCTCCCATAGTGCGTCATCATTTGTCACGTTGTAAAAAAAGACTCCAAATGAAAGCAGCAAAGCGCAGAGAAAATAGAGAAATAGAAAAAGATCTCTGGAACCGCAAGTAAAGAAAACCAAAAACATGCCTCTACCGGCAATTAAATCGCATATTAAACATATTTCAGCGATAAACAGCAAGGATGAAGTAATAGTTTTGACGCAACCTAGCGAGGAAAGCAGATCTCACCTCGAATTAAAAACCAAAACTAAACCAAAAGAAAGCTAAGTAAAAGAAGACAGGAATAGCGAGAAAAAGAAAAGTGGGGTGATGAAGTTAAAACCGGGATTGTTAGTCATGTCCCGAAAGAGAGTGGAACACTACAAACAACTATGACTACAGGTATAGGCACCCCAACCTTGGTATAAGCCTTTACTACACAGTTTTGGTAACGTGTTGAGCAGCCTGGCTTACCTTACTAGGAGAAATGTGAGCTGTAGTGGAGTTACACAAAGATTCACAGTTACATGTATTGAAATAAACTCTTACACTCAAGGTTTCTTGCACAACCAATTATTAATTTATTCATCAGTCAGTTATAAAGCCTTCTTCAGAAGGGAGTAATCAAAGAGTAACTGTCATGATCTCTGCTTCCAAAAGGTCAGGGTTTTCCCAACTCCCTTGGAAGCAGATCCATAACCCAGGTTCCGAGTGCCAACCAGTCCCAATTGGGACCTTTTGGACCCAGTCTTGGCGCCAGTGGCACCAGGCTCATAAATATGCCCAGTCCCAGCGCTGGAAGCGCCGGGCTCATAATGCTTGGGTGGACTTACCTGCAGCAGACCATGCTGCTTATTTGCCTGCCAGTTGAGCCTCTGATCCTCTTCTGTTTGGAACTACTTTTCCTGTTGGGTGGGGCAGGAGCCACTCCCTAGATTCAGAACACTGGAACTCTTCTGGAAAGCAGGAACTCTTTTCTTACCTAGGCGTGGCTGTGGAAGGAGACACCCAAGCACTACAGGAGGCTATTTAAACCACACCCGATGGATGAATCTTGCTTTGCGTTATTCTGCATCCTCTGCAGCAGAACGCTCATCGTGTCTTCTGCATCTGATCCTGGGCCTAAGGAAAAAGGCTTACCATCCTGAATCCAGTCTTCAGCAACACCTATAAAGACAAGAAAGAACAGGTTAGCATTACGGTCTTCAGTGACAGCTCTTCACTTACCTGGTCCATCGGCTGTCACCAACGCCTCGCGCTGCATTCCGGCATCTGAAAGACAAAGGCTTACCAACTCTTCGTGCGCTCCGGAGGTCTTCACACTGCATTCCGGCATCTGAAAGACAAAAGCTTACCAACTCTTCGCACGCTCCGGAGGCCTTCGGCGCTGCATCCAGCATCTGAAAGACAAAACAAGGTGCGTTTAAAGACATTGGGGAACTTTAATACTCACGTGCCATTACTCCTTTCCACATCTAACCCAGTGGGTATTCCGGCACCCTGCAGCCGCTCCGAACTTCTACCTGCAAAATAAAAAGACAGTTAGAGCGCATCGTGAAGCAGGCAACAAGCGCTTACTTACGTGCTTCCAGGCGCTTCTATTCATCACACGGGCTCCATCTTCAACTCACTTCAGCCCGTCATCCGCCATCGCCGGAACCCTGCAAAACAAGAAACATCATTACTAAAGACTTTAAAGACATTAGAATTACTCGAAACTTACCGTTCGTGCAGTAAACGACGGACAGCAGTCCTCTGAAGTCAAGAGGCCTGCTCCCCTTATCCAGTGAAGAAACTGGTTACAGCACCCTGCCCCGAGGCAGATGGAGAGCACGGCGTTCACTTACCTAAGGTGAGAGCGTTAACCTTTGGTGTTCTACAGGAGAAGAAAAAGGGAAGAAGAGAGAGACATTCAATAACCCAGTTCCTTAATCCCATATTTTCTATCTGCAGACATCTTACCCTTCGAGTCAGACATACAGTGCACAGAGGTCCAGCCCAAAGAGCCAGCCGTGTGTTACACATCACCTTTGAAGATACGGTATACGCCCAGTCAAGACCGGCGCCTCTACGGGAATCAGGTGAGCGTTACAGTAACACACAAATATACTTCAATACTGTACACTTTGAGTTTCTGGATCAGACAAGGCCCTTTTGGGATGGCCCACATACACAACCTACACCCACAGGTGACTTCAGTAACAAGGGTGCTGGGGACATTAATACCTTATTGTTGGCATTCAGAATACTCTTTAAAAGGTAAGTAAAAGGCAAGGATTATCAGAACACAAGCATTTACAAATATTCCTAAGCAGGGCAAATACTTTGATAGCACTTAGAAGCGTCATTCAATTCAATAGGCTAGGCCAAAGTCTTTGTACAGGATGCAGCACTTCAGGTAAGTAAATGGAAAAGTCTTTGCACAAGTTCTTAGGAATCTTTGATAAAAAGAAGACTCAAACGGTAGGGCCACAAGCTGATTAGACTTGTGAGTTGCAGAAGTTACAAGCATTTCCACAGTAAGAGGCAAGTTCTTTTAGGCTAGTTTTACAGTACACTAGTAAAGAAGAAGAACAAGAGGCAGCTGAAGACTTCTGTTCCTGTACAGCTCTGCAGATCTCACTGTTCCTGGACCTCAGTCGTGAGGACAAGAGGGAGGACGTCGGGGGACTCCTGCACTGTATTGGCACTGCCAAAGCTGGCAAGAGCAATCTTTACTTTCAATGGCTGTTTCGCATTTCAGCTCCTTGCGGTACAGCAAATAGCAACAAGCGCGGTTCCTGGCTGTCAAGGTGGACTTTCCTTACATCCGAGGTCCCATACTCAACTGAGGGGTGTCAGCTGGGCAAGTCCTGCTTCGTGGGAGTCCTGAGGATCTTCCAAAAGCTTTAGGGCAGCTTACAAGCAACACACACAATCTGGTGTCCCTCTTCCTGGCTCTATGGTTTCCTGCAGCAACAGAGGAAATTCAACCAGCTTCTGAGATGGGTGTCCAGGTGGCTTACTTGGGAGTTGATTGGTCCCACCAACTCAAAGGGAGAAGTCGTCCTTGCAGGGGCTTCTCTGTCGATGCAAACTTGGCAAGTAGTCACTGCAGCAGGGTTTCGCCGGGCAAACCAACAGTCCAGGAGTTGCAGCAGTCCTCTAAGCTCTTCTTTGGTTCCTACGTCCAGTGGTCGACTCTGCCTTCCAAGCCAAGAGACTTGCCTTTTATTCAGTTCTCTCCCATTCATTCCAGCCTAGCTGCCACTCACCCAGTAGGGTGGCTGTCCTTGCCAGACAGTCAGCCAGCCAGCCAATAGAGTGATTTGGGTCTCCTAGGAGACTAAGGACCGGGAGTATCGGGCACCTCACTCACTTCCTGCCTACCCCAGACACTCTGGAGTCAGAGGCGGGTTTCACTCCTGAAGCCCGCAAAAGGCGAATAAACAGAGACCAAACTTGGTTTGGTGCGCAGAGAAAAACTCGGAAAGGACCTTTCCACAAAGAAATGGTGAAAAAAGAAGACCGGGGACCATTTTAACAAAGGAGGCTCAGCGCCATTTTGAAAAACATGGCTCCAGCGATTTTACGTTAACGGAGCTCCGAACTGTTCGCGGTTGGGGGAAATCATGGTAGTTCATTGCAAAACCACTTCCACCAGCCATTCTGAGAGGAAAGGGTAACATACAAGATGTTACATGAGCATTTAGACACAGGGGCTACTAAGTAACCCCTCCAGCACCATTGTAAGATAGGGTGTGCTGGGTCTAGCAAGTACAATGCTGAGTAGAGTCAATTTCACTCAACTGCTCTGGAAACAGTTTATCCCAGAGAAGGTATTTAAACCTTGGGAAACCTGAAAGACTTTCCAGCGTCGCTGCACTAAAGGTGCTTTGTGACAATTGTAAAAGATGACGCCTATGGAGTTTGTTAGACTCAATAACCAAAAAGAAAGACACAGAAAACAAGGAGAATTAAAAAGTACAAAGTCCCAAAGTTCAGCAAAAGAGCTGGGGATCTCTAAGGTAGAGGGGAATTAGCACATTTATGAGAATTCTCCTGAACACCTTGAGACCACCCAACTAGGGCGTGTGTCTCCTGACAAATGTCCAGGATGGTATTCTTCCCGCACAGAGTGCTCTCCTGGATCTGGCGCTTAAATCTCGGTCTTATGCGGAGGTATGTCGAGGAGGGAATCCAAATAATGCACTGAATCAGGACAGATTGAATACTGCCTTAATGTTGCAGGATGTTAACAAGGGAGCAAAATCAGACACAGGATTGATCGTGAACAGTAACATAGATAAACCCTCTGTAGATTTAGATGGCCAGATTCCTCTATTGAGAACCCTGAGACAAGCATTGTACGATGGCTCATTAACTGCACAGACTTTAAACGCTTTTATTGAGGGATTATCTCAAGCACAATCTCTTTAGATTTAGTGGTTCAGGACGTCGATAGCTCCTCTGATGCATTGAAGGAGACTGGGATGCACAACCAGGGGAGGAATCAATATAAGGGGCAGGGTGCAATAGGCAACTCTCTTCCCCATAGCGTTGATTCAAAGGGTCAATCACTGATACACGAAAATGTCCTGACCACTGTAAAAATCAAAGGTTGGGTGGGGAATGCGAGGGCCCTTGGTAAACTACGTATGGACCGCCCTGTAATTTTGGACATAATCACACAAATACCTGCGTTAAGAAGCCTTTTATCAAGGGACTTCGAAAGTATCTCTTGTTAGGCAGAATCATCTGCAGTACCCTTAGGGAACACTAGAGACAATTAAGACTACAAGTGTTAGTACAATTTCACCCTTGGTACAAGCCAGCACTACACCGTAAAGTGGTAGCGATGGCTGAGCAGCCAGACTCATCCCAAGAGCAAATGAGCAGTAATAGGGATTACACAAAGGACTACAATTACTGTGACTCAAACAAACACTCACTTCAAGGTTTCTGGTTAAAAAAATATAAGTACATTTATTTTTAAACCATCTGTTGACAAAACCACACTCTATACTACAAACCACCAATTCCTTTGGTTCAGGTCAATTCAAGGTAAGTACATTAGGATTTGACAGACTGGTGTTGCGAAACAAAAGATGTTACCGGGGGTTAAGAAGCGCTCACTTTTTGACAGTAATGACAGTTCGGTCTTACGAAAGAAAAGCGTACCCGTGGGAAGAAATGTACCGTAGTCAAACACATTCAGCACATTGAATTAAAACCAGGCAATAGTGGATACAAATCATAGGCAATACTTTTGTCAAGGCACTAGAAGGACGTGTTCTAAGATACAAATAAAAGTCAATAGGCCATCGCCAGTGTCAAAGGGAGCAGGGCTCTGTTGTCGAGGATCACACGATTAGAACAGTTTGAGATTAACGTTGCCAGTAGTTCTGGATATTGTCAAAGGGAGGCAAAAGTTATAAGATGGAAGGAAGAAAGGAAGGACAAGCCTTCGGCAAGGAAAAGGGTTCACCCCGATTCCTCCAGGTCGGACGGAGAGAACGACCAAATGGACACAGTACCTTATTCGAATGAAGAAAGCTGGTGCTTTGGCTGTTCCGGGTAGTTCCTGCAGACTCACGGTTCCCGGAGCTTCAGTCGTGGGGACAAGGACGACGTCTGGAGAGATCTGCACTACCCAGGGATGAGGCCAGCAGCAGCAGAGCAACGGTGAATAAAAGGTGCGCTCCTTTAAAACAGGAGAGGGCTCTTCTGATGGCTATCCGGACCACTACAGCTTCGTGCAGCGATGTCGACCCAGAAGAGGATTCTCTGGCTGTAGAAGGTGAGCTGGTTGATCCCACCAGGCTCAAGGTAAGACACGTCTGGAATGGATCTTCTCTGTCGTAGAAGGGTAGATAGCTCAGGACTGCAGCAGGGCTTCACCGGGACTCGGGATTTGCAGCAGACGTCTTCTTCTCCGCTTCTTGCAGTTCCAGTTGCAACCCTGACTTCCAGCCCAAGAGTCCTGCCTTTTATGCCATCCCCCATTCAAAGAGCCTGGCTGTCAACCACACAGCAGGGGGTTGTCCAGCCGGGACAACCACCTCAGCCAATGGACACAGTGCGACTTGGGTCTCCAAGGAGACCCTGTGCAGGGGGTTACTAAACCCCTCCGTCACATTCGCCCACCTAGACACCCAGATGCCAAAGTAGAGCTTCTTAGCAGAAGCCCGCCAAAGGACGACGAACAAAGCAGGCAAACCTGGTTTGCTGCGAAAACTATAACACAAGAAGGATGCTAACAAAAAGAAAAGGCGACTAAACCCGACCGGAGCTGAAATAAAATATATTTGGTCAAGTGGGTTTATGTTCGAGGCTAATAAAATAGCCTAAAACAGCACCACGTTTATATACTATAATCGAGGTGGAAAAGTTAGGGTAGATACCACTGCCACCAGCCAAGTCTTAGTGTTAAGGGAGCAAAACAAGGCTCCAGGAGGTACAAACAGGGATCTGAATTAACCCTTTCCAATACTCCATGTAAGATGGGGTGTACTGGATCTGTAGTTTAAGTGACTAAATAAAGTAAATGCCAACTTTACCTGTTTCTGGGGGACAGTAGTCAGTGGGAAGTCTAAACAACCCTGTGTCACTGCACTGAAGGTGCTGTGTAACACACTCAAGAAGTTGGGCTCACGGAGTGGTGTGGCTCCAGAGCCCAAGATCACACAAAGAGTAGAAATACACATGTCAAAACACAGGTAAGAGTGGGAAAAAGGTTCACACACTTACCAGGTGGAAAAAATAAACCCCAGAAATCCGGCAAAGCTGCTAAGGGACTCACTAGGTAAGGGAAATTAGCCATAAATGAGAATTCTCCCTAACACTCTCTACCTTGTTTTAATAACTATCGAATGCTCAGTTACCCATCATCTTCATATACAAATTGATATGGTCTCACCACGTAGAACTCATGGACATAGAATTTGTGCTTCACTCCTCTGGGTCAGAAGTTGATGCCCAGGAATTTTTGTGTTTTCAAGACCCAAAGAGAGCGAACAAGGAAAGCCAGGCCAATGCAGGAACAGGTGGTAAAGCCGATGATAAGACTAACATCTCCCAATTTGTAGCCATGCCTGGCAACATTAAGGACTGGTCGTGGGTGGAGCCGCTGATAAAATCTATATTTCGAAACCAGATATTAAAACTACACGGCCTAAACATTGGCATAAATACGCTGGGCTCCTGAAATTCATGTGGCTTCCACAATCTTGTGCATCGGTCTGGCTCGCTTCCCTCGAGTGAACCTCCAGACGTGATCCTTTTACAGGAAACTATGAAAATGAATTCCTTTGTTCTACCAGGATACAAAATGTATTGTTCAAATGCCTCTAAAGCAACAATGGGTCGCCCCTCTGGCGGGCTAGCTTTAGGTGTGAATAATGCTATGTTATGCACCTCTACTTTTTTTTCTTCAGAACACCTATTGGCCGTTAAAATCCAGTTTACGGGCAAACACCCTGGGTCAATCATTATAACAACCCAGTATTGGAATCCGAGCAAGGTTCCGCAAGATACTTTGTTTGATGAACTTGATTTGCTCTTCCGCAAGATACTTCGTTTGATGAACTTGATTTCCTCTTGGAAGATGTCTGCTTACAAAATTACATATGTGGCATTATTATTGGGGGTGATTTCAATTCAGAATGCCTAAATAATAAACATCTCCATCACTCCCTTCTTGGGCAAGCTCCTGGAGAAACTAGCCATCTCCCAGCTTAACCTCCATGCTGGATCTGTTGGTAGGCTTCATGACCATGAATCTGGCTTCAGAGCTGCCAGAAGCATGGAAACTGTTCTCCTGAACATCCGTGAGGACCTGCTCTCGAACCTCGACTCAAACACTCCATGTGTTCTCATTCTGCTGGATCTCTCTTCTGCCTTTGACACGGTCAACCATGCCATCCTGCTCAACCGTCTCCTTGATAACCTGGGTAAACTGGTCAGGCTCTTGCGTGGCTGACTTCTTTCCTTTCCAATCGAACCTCCCAGGTCCAACTGGGGTCCTTCCTCTCTGACATCTTTTTCTCTACCTGTGGTGTCCCCCAGGGATCTAATCTCTCTCCCTGGCTGTTCAACCAGTATCTGGCACTCCTTGCCCACCGCATCGCCGCGCTCTGCCCCAACTTTCAGTGCTATACGGACGATACCCAGCTCATTTTCAGGCTACCCTCGGCCTCCTCCTCTCCTTCCCTCATCTCCGACTGTCTGCTATCCAGGAATGGTGTGCCGCCAATGACCTCTGCCTTAATGCCAGTAAGACTGAGATTCTACTCATCGGCACACCCACTTCCTCCTCCCCTGCAGCTCTCTGGCCAGCCTCTCTTGGCCCTCTTCCTGCTCCTACCTGCAAGGCAAAAAACCTTGGGGTCATCTTCGACTCCACACTCTCCTTCTCTCCACATATATCTGACGTCTCTAAGAAGTGACACTGCCAGCTGCACCTCCTCAGAGGTATTCTTCCCTTCCTCTCCTTCCCCCAGAAGCTCACTGTCTCCCGAGCCCTGGTTCTCTCGAAGCTGGACCACTCTAACAGCCTCTATCTTAATCTGCCTGCCTCCACTCTTCGCCCTCTGCAACTCATCCAGAAAAGGACTGCGAGACTTGTCCTTGGCCTCAAGCCCAGGGACCGTATCTCTCCAGGACTGAAATCTCTACACTGGCTCCCTGTGGCTGCGAGGATTAAGTTCAAAACCCTCTGCATTGTCCACAAGGCCTTCTGGGGCCTGGGACCTAAATACCTTCAACTCTCTCTTCCTAAATATCTTCCTTCCCGAGCCATTCGCTCATCCGTCTCCAACTCCCTCAGGGTCAGCCGCTTCTCGAAGCAACGAGCTGGGGGTAGATCTCTCCCCGCGGCAGGGGCCTCCCTCTGGAACAGCCTTCCTGCCTCCCTGAAACTTGAGAACCATCTCCGGTTCCGGAAGCAGCTCAAAACCTTCCTCTTTGCTTCTGCTTTCTCTCTCCCTCTCCCTCTCCCTCTCCCCTGCTAAATTCTTCACTGAATCTGCAACTGGGCCACTCTCACCGACCTCGGTCATTGGCCCAGCCACTCTCCACTTGCACTGCCTCCCTGGCAACACCTGCACTGCGGGACTGTCTCTGTATCCCTACAGCCCCCCCACTTCCCAGCACTTGTCTGCACTTACCTTGCACTTGCCACCAGCTGGCCCTTTTTATTTTTATTCTACTTACCCTGCGCTGGAGAAGAGGAGCTGCTAGCTCTATGATTGACTTTTTCTGTGTTTCTCAATCCCTGTTACGTTTAGTAGATCAGATAGTTGTTTCGGAGATTGCCCACAGTAATCATGCTATGATCCAATTAGTTATCAATGTTCGGGTACCAAAGCAAACAGTCCTTTTCGCAACTCCAACTTCTCGAACCGGATAGACAGGAATTGTCTTTGCGCTGGAATTCCGGACTTTGCAAATGAATGTTGGTATTAGTGTTCCAATGAATGGCATCCCTTGATTGTGTCTCCAAGCATACCTCCTCCCTTATTCAAAGTGAGGAGATAGTGTCTAGCACTGTTGCCAAATCAAGACGATGACAATCATAAATATTCTTTGTACTACAAAATAAATGCACTAAAACGCGCAAATAAAAGGGATTTGAGAACACTTTTGAAAAGAAATGTGTACCCAAGATCATATGGATCAACACCGAATTACACAATCATAAAAATAAACTTAAAAGCCTTCGGATAGAGAATCACAATTCTGTGAATCTAAATACGATACGCTGTGTGTCAACAAAACACGAAAGAAATAAAATGTGGGCATTAATCAAACAAATACACACACCACATAGGGCAGCTCATAGTGCCCATATCCCTGCTGACGTATGGGAGGACCATATTAAAAGAAAATTTGGCCTGCCTGCTTATTTTAAAGACAGACGAGACATAATAAATATGAATGGTACGCTTCCAGCAATGAAGTTTAGCCTGCAAGCTATTGAATGGACAATCTCTCAATTGAATCTGTCTACAGCAGTCGGGCCTGATGGGCTACCGCCTTGTGTCTATAAAGCAGATTCTCTATTATGGGATGAGATTCTCAAAACCAAGTTTGACTTAATTCCTGCTTCGTTTACGATACCAGAAACGTGGGGATTGTCCATTATTGTGCCTTTATATAAAAAAGGGGCATCCAACTTCCCCAGATAATTATCGACCAATTGCGCTTACAGATGCAGCTGCAAAAGTATTTTCTATAGTCATTTTAGAACAAATACAAAGAACAAGTTACTTTCTTACCTGGTAACGTTCTTTGGATGGGATGGTCCGACGACGTATTCCATATCTATGACATGTAATGACCACAGCTGTGCTGCTTCGGAAACTTTTCGGCGTCTGCGTCCTGCGTCGATGACGTCGATGCGCCGTCGTCGAGGACCTCCTCCGACGTCCGACGTCATCCGATGTGATAAGTAGGACGCACGACGCCCATAGCCTCAGTTGTAGTTTTTCCCCCCAGAACGTGTGACATAAGTCAACTGCCAGTCAGACACAAAGCCTTGCGGAACGTAAGCTGCATTCGCAAAAGAAATTCTGTAGCGGGGAAGGCAGGGCGGGAGCGATATGGAATACGTCGTCGGACCATCCCATCGAAAGAACGTTACCAGGTAAGAAAGTAACTTGTTCTTCGAGGGGATTGGGTCCTCCGATGTATTCCATATCTATGACAGACTCCCAAAGCAGTACCAAAGCAAGGAGGAGGGAAAGAATTTAGAATCAAAATTTAGAATAGCCAATCAAATAGCAGAGCAAAGGACCGCCTTGCCAAAGGCCAGATCCTGTGCTCGGATGGAATCGAGGGAATAGTGACGTACAAATGTATGTACTGAAGCCCAGGTGGCTGCATCACAGATGTTGCGAATAGGAACACCCCTCTGCAGGGCAGTAGACGCAGCCATACCCCTGGTAGAATGGGCCCGCAAGCCAGCCGGTGGGTCCTTACCCGCCAAGCGGTAGCACTCCGAGATGGCCAAAATAATCCAGCGAGACAAAGTCTGTTTCGTCACAGCTTGCCCCAAACGCTTTCCAGCATAACCAATAAAGAGTTGATCATCCACTCTGACCCGGGACATGCGTGAAACATAAAAGCTTAAAGCTCTCCTAGGATCAAGCCTATGGAGCCTCTCCTCTGCCTT
The DNA here is from genome assembly GCF_040938575.1 of Ambystoma mexicanum. NCBI lineage: Eukaryota > Metazoa > Chordata > Amphibia > Caudata > Ambystomatidae > Ambystoma > Ambystoma mexicanum. The sequence goes on along the minus strand of NC_090927.1, from coordinate 706,833,512 downwards.
ACCAGGATGCGGAGGAGGATAGAATGCCGCAAGAACAACCTTCTGAGCCAAATGAAATTCCGTCACTACCTTCGGAAGAAAAGAAGGACGAACTCTAAGGACAACCCTGTCCTTGTGAAATACAGTGAAGGGAGGCTTAACTGAAAGTGCCTGTAACTCACTCACTCACTCTGCGAGCGGAAGTAACCGCAACTAAAAACACAGTTTACAGAGTTAACAGCCTCAAAGGGCAAGAATGTAAAGGCTCAAACGGAGCACCCATAAGAAACTTAAGAACAATGTTTAAATCCCAACCGGGCACCAGGAAAGGTGACGGAGGGAACACATTAGTGAGCCCTTTCAGGAACTGTGAAATCAAAGGGATTTTAAAGTAAGAACACTCTTCAGACGAGCGCTTAAAGATGGACAGCGCCGCCAGGTAACCCTTAACGGTACCCACTTGCAAGCCCCTGTGGGCCAAAGAAAGTAAAAAGGACAGAACCATGGGGATGTCACATGCAAAAGGATCCACATTCTGAACTCTGCACCAGTCGCAGAACTTACGCCAACGGCAACGGTACAGAGACTTTGTTGCTGGCCTTCGGGCCGAAAGCAACACCTCCATCACGTCCTCAGGGAGGTCCCAATCCTTATACCTCAACCTTTCAGAAGCCAAGCGTGAAGGTTGAGGGATCTGACCTCTGGGTGGAGAACCTGACCCCCCCCTCCCGTGAGAGCAGATCGTCTCGGTAGGGAAGACGACGTGGAGGGCAGATGGATAAGTCGAGAAGGTCCGGGTACCATGTCCTCCGAGCCCACGCCGGGGCAATGAGGATCATCCGGGAACCGAACTTCCGTAACCTCCGCAGCACTTGCGGGATGACGGGGACTGGAGGAAACGCATACAGCAGCGGGAAGGACCACTCCACCACGAACGGGTCTCCTAAGGCTCCTTTTGAAGGAAATTCCCGCGAGCAAAACCTTTCGCACTTCCGGTTGACACTGGAGGCGAAGAGATCCACTTGAGGGGTCCCCCAAAGGGCGAAGATCTCCAGGAGAATCTCCTGAGCCAACTCCCACTCGTGAGAGATCGCGCTCTGCCTGCTCAGAGCGTCCGCCGTCACGTTTTCGGCTCCGGCCAGATGAACTGCCGAGATCGAAACTTCCTGCTGGATGGCCCAGAACTCGAGCTGCATCGCCTCCCTGCACAGAGGAAGTGACCCTCCCCCCCCCTTTTTGTTGAGGTAGTGCATGGCCACTGTGTTGTCCGTCAGGATCAGGACATTCTTCCCTCGCACAGACGGCAGAAAAGCCTTCAGGGCCAGCCTGACGGCCCTCAGCTCCAACAGATTGATATGGAGTCTGGACTCCGACGGAGACCAACGACCGCTGACTGTCAGCCCGTTGGCATGAGCTCCCCATCCCGTGAGGGATGCATCCGTCACGATCGTCACCTCCGGCCAGGGAAGCCAAAATGGAGCCCCCCTCATCAAGTTGCCTTCGACGGCCCACCACAGAAGGTCCCGGGCGACCGAGGACGGCACCTGAATCGAGTCCGACATCCTGCCGGAGGACTGCGACCATTGAGTCTTGAGTGCCCACTGCAAAGATCTCATCCGCAGGCGAGCCTCTGGCACCAGAAGAATGCAGGATGCCATGAGGCCGAGCAACCTCAAGAACTCGAACGCTGGGAGCGTCTGGGCATGCTGAAACTTGTGCACCATCTGCTGAATGTGAAGAGCCCTCACCTGGGGAGGAAAACACAGCCCCAGGGAAGTGTCGAGCACTGCTCCGATGTACTGGAGCCGCTGTGTTGGCGTCAAATGGGACTTCTTTAAATTGAGGGAGAAGCCCAGCGTGTGAAGGGAGCGACAGGTGACCGACAGATGATCCAGGACTTGCTCGGGAGAGCTCCCCCTGATCAACCAATCGTCCAGGTAAGGGTAGACGTGAATCCCCCCTTGCCTGAGATGCGTTGCCACCACCACCATGAGCTTGGTGAAAACCCTCGGGGCAGAGGTCAATCCGAACGGCAGGACCCGAAACTGAAAGTGCGAGTCGCCAACCGCGAACCTCAGGTACTTCTTGTGCTTGGGATGGATCGGCACATGGAAGTAAGCATCCTTGAGGTCGAGTGACACCAACCAGTCCTGAAGCTGAAGGGCCTGGAGGACTTGAGAGAGAGAAACCATCTTGAACTTGTCCTTCCTGAGGAGTTTGTTCAAACCGCGCAAGTCCATGATGGGTCTCAAACCCCCGTCTTTCTTCGAAACCAAAAAATAAGGGGAATACCATCCCTTGTTCCTCTCCGCTACAGGCACCAGTTCTATGGCGCCTTTCTCCAGCAGGGCTTGAATTTCCTGCGCAAGGAGCGGATCCGGACTCTGCAAAGAGAGGTTCCCCGGTGGATTGTCGCAAGGCCTGTGCCGAAAGGGAAGACAGTAGCCGTGGGTTATGATCTCCAGAACCCACACATCTGAAGTAATGGCTTGCCACTCTACAAGATGCTGCGCCAGCCTTCCCCCAACCGGCGAACCATGGGGCATGGCCTCACGACTGAGTGGGAGCGGCTGCAGCGTTACCTGAGGGCAAAGAGGCAACTGCCCGAGCGGCCTTGGCACCACGGGTACCCTGTCGTCCACCTCTGGTACCCCTGCGTTGGCATCTGACTGCCAGCTCCTCTCGCTTTAGTGAAGGATGAGTAATAGCGAAAGGAACCACCCCTCCACTGCTGTCCCCTAGGACGAAAAGGCGGAGGTTGGCGAACTGCAGCGCCCAACGACTTCGCTGCAGCTTTTGAGGTCTGCAACCTCTCAAGGCTCTCGTCAGCCTTGCTGCTAAAAAGGTGTTCACCGTCAAAGGGCATGTTGAGGAGCCGGGACTGCACATCAGGAGCAAACCCCGACTTCCGCAACCACGCAAACCTGAGTATCACGGTGCTCGCCGCCATGGACCTACTGACGCATTCAGCTAAGTCCAAACCCGACCGAACGGACTCACACATGGCATCCTTACCATCCTGGACCATAGCAAGGAAACCATCCCGTTCGTCCCCTTCGGGAATATGTTCAGCCGCTAACGCAACACAGTTCCACAGAGTGTGCGTGAAACGCGACAAGGCACAAATGGAGTTGGCCGCCTGAAGCGCCATACCACCAGAAGAAAACACTTTCTTCGCCCAGCCATCAAAACGTTTGTCGTCCCTATAAGGAGGGATGGTAGGGTACGACGCCTGCTTCGCCGGGGCCGTGGCCACCTGCACCACCAAACTCTCCGGAGTGGGGTGCCTGGTCAAGTAGCAGGGGTCGCCACTGGCTGGACGGTATTTTCACGACAAGGATCTGCCCACCGCCGGGAGACTCTCCGGAGCAGTCCAAGCCGCCGCCACCCTTCTCTGTAAAGCCATATGGAACGGCAGAACCGGGTCAGTTGGGGGACCAACATCAAGGATGTCTGTCAGATCATCCTGCACAAATTCCCCTGGGGGAGCAGACCATCCCAAGTACTCAGAAACCCTAGCCATAAGGCGCCGGTACGAGGAATCAGCATGAGAGCCAGGCTCAGGCCTACAAAACTCCACCTCCTGAGAGGTGTCCAGTCCACTGGCATCATGCAGTGACTGTCTCAACTCGTCAAACTGACTATGTCCCGAGACAATTTCATCCGGAACCTGACTAGGAACCAGGCAATCAGAATCCTCATCCGCCTCTGAAATATAGTCCAGGTGGCGAAAAGAAGGCACTCGAGAGTGCTTGCTCTTAACCAGAGCCTTCCTAGGGGGTCCACCCGTGCCCTGGGGTACCTCCGACACGAAAGGCGTCGATTGCGTCGAGCGAATCGGCGCCAGCGTCGAGAGAACCGGCATCGGCGTCGAGGAAATCGGCGTCGACGTCAGATGCAGCGCCTCCAGAATCGGCGGCGTCGACACAGCCCTCGAGGCCGGAGCCCCGAGCGTGTCCCTCGACGACCTGAGCGTCGACGGCATCGACGACTTCCTCGGAGCCAGAGCCTCGAGAAAGCCTGTCGACGCCCTCGACGCCACAGACGTCGATGCCTTCTTCACGCGCACGGTCTCGAACGCGTCGAGGACCGGGACCTGGAACGGGTACGTTGAGAACGAGTCCCCTTGTCCGAACGGGACCTCTCCCGTGACTCGTGCCGACCACTCTTGCGAGCGGTGTCTCTCGACCTCACACGACCGACGCCACTCGGGGGCGCGGACGGCTGAGTACCCTGCGACTCAAGAATCGCCAGCATCTTCTTCCCGAAGGAAGCCCATTCCTCCGGCGTCGCACGGCTGGAGGGGTAAGCGACATGCCGGGCAGAGCCCTCCGAAGAGGACCTGGAAGACGACCGTGTCGGCGCTTCCGAGAATGCCTCGAAGAGGCTGAGGAGTGGCGAGACCGACTCCTAGAAGGAGACCCAAGAGACTTCCGACGATGACACGGAGAGTCACCCCTCGAATCATCCGTCGAAAGCCCCGCAGACTTTGACTTCCGGGGCTTGGACACCCGACCTACCGACAACAACTTCTTCCGTTCGCGTAAGGCTTTGGACGTGAGCGACTGGCAGTCGATACAGTCATCCGTGTCGTGGGCCTCCCCGAGGCACCAGAGGCACCAGAGGCAGGCGTCGTGCGAGTCAGTCACCGACATCTTGGACCCACACTCCCCGCACTTCTTGAAACCCGGACGCGGGGTCGAAGACGAAGTAGACATCTTCAGAAGGATTTTCACAAACGAACAGGTTCGAAGAACCGAGAAGAACAGAACTCCAAAGAGTCGAGGCGTTTAAACCGAGAAACACGAAGCAACACGTTCGCGGAAAAAACGGAACTGAGGCTATGGGCGTCGTGCGTCCTACTTATCACATCGGATGACGTCGGAGGAGGTCCTCGACGACGGCGCATCGACGCCGAAAAGTTTCCGAAGCAGCACAGCTGTGGTGATTATATGTCAGATATGGAATACGTCGGAGGACCCAATCCCCTCGAAAATATATTTCTTCTTATGAGATTTATCAAAGTACCAATTTGGATTCCGCAAAGCGATGAGTACAGCCCTTAATGCAGAAGCCACCAGCTCGAGAAGAGAGGGCAGGAGCCCCCTGCTCCACCCCGCACCCAGTCCAGCAGAAAGTGAGAGCGCCAGACTGGCACACTTTAGCCTTCCTCGCATCTCGTGTCCACCATCCGCATACTTATCTTTCTGCCTTCATAATACCTTTTAAGCAGACCGAACATTAATGCACAGCCCACCGCATTACTATTTTACATCTTCAAGCTGCCATTACTTGCAGTGTGGTCGACAGCCGCATCTCTCGGAGCAGAACCAAACTGCATATACACCAACCCATCAGTCTCAGCCGTGGATTGGCTGAGCCTCCCCATTTACGGCCCCTTCCTCCACTGGTAGGCGGTCCGCTGGCGCCCTGCTCTTCCGATTTGCGACTCTTTGTAAGTACTTTATTACATTAATACTCGCCATGCTAAGCTCATTTGAAGTGCAAGCTTCGAGCGGCATGCAGCAGCTAAGACTCCTCCACACCTGGACTCTGCATTTGAGCTACCCTGCTGATGTCTATCTCCTCGTTACTGAATGTGCCTGCCAATCCTTGCCGTCCAATAGTTCGTAATCAAACCTTATATGATTGTATTATTCCCAACTGTGCCTCTAACTGCATTCCACCTATCTGACTGCTTTAGCGTCATTACCACCAGGCCTTACCGCTCCATGAGCAGAGTATGGTCTCCATTAAGCAATGTCTTAACATTGTCCTGGCCCTCGTAACACTGCCTATACCACCCAGGTGCTCGGACTGACCGTCAGCCTGCTAAGAAAATGCCCGTACCTTACGCAATCAGACCCACACCCTTCCTCCAACCACTACAGGAAAACCGCCACTTGCCCCCTATCTAGCCCACGATATTCGTACCTAACCTGACATACTACCCTGGAAAGAGTCAGACCAACCAAACCAACCTACTAGGCACGTCCACCCTTCCTCCACAGCAATGGATTGAGCGATTCACAACCAAACCTACCCCCAACCAACCATGCTGTGGTGTCCATAGAAACAATAGACTTGGTTCTAGGCTCAGCATTGATACTCACCCAGACAACATCTACCTTGAGACAACCGTACAGCCCACCCCCCGGCCCAACTTCCTATACCGAACCGATTGTACTCCGATAACACAAGCTCTCTACCAGAAAAACATAAGCTCAAGCGAGTCTGAAACCTTGCTCCACCCCATCAAATTATGCCCTCACAAACCAAGCCCCCCCCCCTCATCAAAAGGGTCTTAATAAACGCAAGATCTGTCACTGCCCATGCAACCGACATAGCAGATCTTATCATAGATAATGAACTTTATTTCCTAGCGATTTCTGAAATCTGGCTGCATGTCGCTGCAGGTCCATCCTTAATGCTAGCCATTCCGGACTCATACTATTATCTGAGCGGATAGGGAAACGGCAAAAGGCGGAGGGGTTGCCTTCATAGCTCAGACCAAACTAGTTCTCAGACCTGCGACCTCCCCCACACTTAAGTCCTGCAAACTCCTTGCTTTCAGACTCGCAACCTCCCATACCAGTACCATTACTTTCCACCTAATAAACAGGTCCCCTGGACCTACTGAAGATTTTGAGGAGGCCATCATCTCACTGTCTCAGGCAAAACCAAACCTTCCACCCAAATCTTAGTCTTGGGCGACTTTAACCTAGGCCTATTTGACCTTAACGGCCAAGCTGCACAATCATTGGAAGAATCCTTGAATGAACTTAACTTTACACAGAGAATCAAGAAGCCCACACATGTTAAAGGACGAATCCTAGACTGGCTGGCTGACCATAACTGCGCCACCTCTATTACAGCTATCAAAACCCAGCCCTGGACTTACCACTCCCCGATTACATTCACCATCAATGCCACCCAACCAAACACCAAAACCAGGATTATAGCGCCACCCATACCAACCAGAAATTAGCGCAACTTCACAGCCGAGAAACTCATTCCAATCCTGAACTCCTCTTCTTCGGAACACCCGGAAGAATTAACTTGTTCAACAATACCATGACCAATGCCCTAGACACCTCAGCACCCCTGAAACTCTGTAAAAGTAAACTGAAAGCCCACCTCAACACCTGATTTACCCCACATTTGAAAACCCTCAGAACTGAAAAGAGGAAATGCAAAACCAATTGGAAAAACCTACCTACCGAAGAGAACAAAGAAAGTAACCAAAATATCCTCCCTCTACAAAGCTGAGATTATCAAAACTAAACAGAAAACCTACGAACGATAGAATCCAGAACGCTAGCTAAGAGAGTTGGAAGCACCTATAGTCCCTGACGAGACTCACCCTAAAAACAAAGACTGGTGCACAGCATCCAAAATGCCCATGCCAATAAAATAGTCACTGTTCAAAACAAAATTGCAACTAAACGCCTCAACATACAAACTGCTGATCCTCCCCTAATACCAGATAAAACACTGTCCTCTAATTCTGCACAAGAATTTAAATGTGCACTAGTTACCCCATCTCTCTGAAGCTGCCTAGGTGATATCTGTCCGGCACAAATTATAAAAGATGTGGCCAGAGATCTTGCCCCGTTCATCCTTCAAATCGTGACAGGTCCCTACAAATCTCAAAGACGCCTGGGTACTCCCGCTACTAAAAAAAGCTTCCCTTGACCCCACAATCCCCACTAACTACAGACCTATAACGACGGTCCCTTTTCTACTGAAAATCATCGACAAGGCAGCCTACATTCAAATCCAGACTTACCTCAAGATCAATAACCTTCCAGGGCTTAGGCAATCTGGCTTCAGACCTCCCCACGGGACAGAAACAGCCTTAATTGATTTGAAAACTCAAATTGAGCTTATGAAAGACAACAGACAATGCGCATTACTCCTCTTGCTCGACCTCTCTGCCGCATTCGATCTGGTGGACCATAACATACTTTGCGAGTACTTTACATCCTCAGCCAACTTATCCCAAAAAGCTGCAAACTGGATCAAGTCCTTCCTGAATAACAGAACAAAGAGTGTTCGCCCCGACCGACTCGGCTGACCCAATAACCATCACCTGTGGAGTGTTGCAAGGAACCTGCGTCTCCCCACCCTCTACAATGTCTTCACCAAGCCCCTTTTTGACATTTTGGACCGTCTGGGTGTCATCTACACCAACTACGCAGATGACACCCAGATACTAATACCTCTATCAGGTAACTATGACACAGATGGCGCCCTGCTAAACAAAATCTACCTCGTCATTCAGGCCTGGATGGCCACCCACAGCCTTTGCCTGAATGACGAGAAGACTGAAATTCTCACCCTAGGTGCCTTAATATATCTCAACAAACTAAATCCCAAATACTTAACCTTTGACATAGATGGCAACACAAAACTTGCAAAGAAACTAAAACGCTAGGCTTCTACATTGATTCCACCTTGAATCTGAGGAAACTTAAGGCCGCCTTATCGGCTAAAGCCTATACTTGTAAGCTTATCCATGCCTGCAAAGCCTACCTTTTTACTGACAGCCGCATTGCGCTAGCTCGAGCATTAATCCTGTCCAAACTCGATTACAAGCAAGTAATAAACTCCAAATCCTGCAGAACAATAACCTGAGAACAGCCCTGAGTATTCTCAGGAATGATCGCATTACTGAAATAAGACGAAGCCACAAATGGCTATCAATCCAGGACAGAATTTACTTCAAACTTGCTATCTCTCATAAATGTCTCAACAATGCCGCACCCAATATCTGAAAGACAAAATTATACCCAAAACCTCCAGCAGACCGACTAGATGAGCAACAGCGTTTCGGGACAGAACAAAATGCTATTAGTACCCTGGTCTCGCAGATCTTGCAGGCCGGGGTACTAATACCTATATGACCCACGCAGATGAAACAAGAACAGTGTTAGGGAGAATTCTCATTCTATGGCTAATTTCCCTTGCCTATAGAGTCCCCCAGCAGCTTTGCTGGATTTGAAGGGTTTCTTTTTACCTGCTAAGAGTGAGACTCTTTTCCCCACTCTAAGGCATTTTTGCTATGTGTGTTCTAGGCTATTTTTGTGTTTAATGCCTATGGGATCTTTCTCAACCCCATAGGAACCATCTTTATTCACATGTGTTACACAGTACCCTCAGTGCAGTGATACAGGGGTGTCGTAGCGACCCCCAAACAGACTCCATACCCTGGGACTGACTACTGTCTCCCAGTGCATGTAAAGTCCCCATTGACTTTACTAGTCAAATCCTATGAACTAAACCAGTACAACCCATCTTACTATGGAGGTTCTGGAAGGGGTTAATAGTTTTTCCCCCATGTTCATTTTCGAGAGGGTACCGTACAGTCCCCCTTTCAAAAGTTTCTGGCTGGTGGTAGTGGTTACTACCATAAATATTGACCGCAAATATTTTCCTATGGGATTTTCCCATTGTTCGAGGCTACCACTTTTTCTGACAGCCTCTAACATACCGCCGGTGTAGTTTAATATTAACTTCACTTCGGTAAGTTTTTATTGCCAGAACTTTAATATAACTTGTGTCTCGTGTCTTTCTCTAAACTCCTAACCCAGGTCGGGGATCCTTTGTGCGGCCTTTTGGCGAGCTTCTGCCGAGAAGGCCTCTTTTCAGCGCCACTGAGTCTGGAGTGGGTCCATTGTGTGGGAGAGGGGAGTAGGACCCCTGGACAGGGTTGCCTCAGCAACCCATGTCGCACTATCCTGATAGGCTGGAGGGTCTCCCGCCAAGATGACCACTCCACTGTGCGAGTGACAGCTAGGCTGTATGAATGGGGATATTTTTGCATAAAAGCAGGGTCCTGAGGACTGTAAGAGCAAGGCGTTGCCACTGGAACTAAGAAGCTGAAGAGGAGAGAAGCCAAAGACATCTGCAACGACAACCACCGGTTGGTCGAATCTCCCGTACCCTGTACTCGGAGGCCAAATAGCCAGGCACCAGTCCACCCGGACCGCGATTTAAAGGAGCGTACCTATTATTCGGCAGGCAGCACTGTGGCTGGTTTCATCCCTGGGTAGTGCAGTAACTCGAACCTTGCTCCATGACGAGAGCCTCTCTTCCTCTGCTGGATCACCCGAACTGTAGGAACGACCAGGAACAACCGCCACCGCAGGAGCCACTTCTTCATTTTAAGGTACATTGTTGCGCAAGGCCGTCCTTTCTTCGTGGTAGCACTAAAGGTGTTTTAAATCCTTTACCTACCTGTTGGGTTGCCCCCCCCCTCTCTCTTAACATTGTCTTTTCAACATCTGCATCCACCTTTTCCAATTCGTTAACCAAAGACTTAACTGCAGCTATAAGAACATTTTGCTCCTGGGACCTTGCCCTGTACCAACTGACTTTGGCACAGGCCTACTGACTCTGGTCACATTTGTTAGATCTGCCTTCTTTAGATTGATTCTCAGATAGAACTGTGTGGTGCACCTATTTCATTTAACTACCCTTTCCTTCCAATTTTTAAACCTTGTGAAATGCCATTTTGCTCAGTTTTCATTTAAGTATTGCTTATACTCATGCACTGCCTTGCTTAAACTGGTTCACAAACTGATGGACAGTGTTGCTGGGGTGTGTAAGAACCTATTTCTATATAACTTGTGTTTTCCCTCCCTTGTGAGGAATTGTTAGAGGATCCCTTGTGTGTAGTTGTCACTGTGCCGTTTTGCTCAGTTTTCACTCTGGTTCACACTTGGTCTACAATTTAACTTGGGAGTGTATATTTTTCCTTTGACTTCATTAACTTGCTTGATGACTGTGATACATGTGTTTTGTTAGAAGTGTATAAAATATATATATATATACTTTTTAAATACAAAGCTTTGGTCAGTGTTTCCTTGTTCCATAGTCTAGTGGGTCTATTGTGTAAACCCTGAATACGGCTCATCTCCCTCTTGAGATGAGTCTGACTGCTCAGCCACAGCTACCAACTTAATCTTTGTGGTACAGACTGATACCAAAGGGGATTTATTGCTCTCACCTGTAGTCCTAATCTTGTGTAGTGCTCCCTAAGGGAACTCCACAGGATTCTGCCTAACAAACAGGTTGGGTCAAATTGATTTTAAAAAGTGGTCAACACACTGAGCACACCCTGTTTTGGATAATCTTATTGCCTATTAGTCATATTTTTTATCAATAGATTGTAACCAATGTGTAAGTAAAGTAAAGGTACGGGGGAGAGGTGCTCAGCCTTGGTACCTAAGCTGGAGATAAATGACAAAAAGAAAATGTTTTCCTAATAGGAAAGCTTCGTCCCCGGCACACTATCTGGAAGGCCAGAGCCTAATGGTGATTAGAGAGTTAGGTGGTATGAAAGACAGGTTACCACCCTTATTTAGCAGAGATGAGAAGCCTTTTTAGGCATCTTAGATACATTTATATTCGGAATTTCACCAATGAATTAAATTTGACAACTTAGAAGATAAATTCAAAAACAATACAATTTATTATTCATACAGAATAGAGGGCCCAACGCGTTTCGAGTTGCAAAGACTCTTCATCAGGGGCATGTTTTCTTTATCAATAACATTTCTATAAAGAAAAGACATTTTTGATTTAAACAATATATTGATTTTTTCTAATCAAGAAGCAACTTCAAAAAACAACTCAAATTTGAAGACATCTCAGAATTACATAACACCACCCAGGGCCTAGACTTAAAGTGTGCAATACGTAGTTCTTATGATCATCAGAATTTAGAATTTCTCATAAACAAGTATAGCCTACCACTTGAGTGTATTTGTTTCTATAGATTGATATAGATTAGGAAGCCAAACTCTGCACAATCAGAAAAAAATCTCAATATCCTAATTATTTAACTCTGGTGCATTTTGACTATTTGCACCACTCAAGGCTAAAGAATTTGGATGACATAAGCCTTATTAATTTAAAACAAAGAGATAAAGTTCCATTGTCACCTAGGGATCTATATATATATATATATATATATATATATAATAAGCTGTTATAAAAGCTTACCCCATTAAAAAATAGCCAAAGATGATGAAATATCTTGTATGGCTATAGATAGTATTTGTCTTGTGGTAATTTCTCAAAGCTTTTCACTTATTCTTGAAATTCAGAAGAGACACTCTGGATTACGCGAGGGACATTGTCTACTCGTGGCAGGAATTCTACGCAAATAACCGACCTCCACAACACAGGCCACCAAGACAACCACAGCCTACAAACAACACGGACAGCAGCAAAGTGACCAGCGGAGACTTGGAAGAAATCCAATCCACAAGCGCAAGTGCACCAACAGCAGCAGCACAAGTGTTACCACCAACTATACCTTCCCAAAATCAACCACCTACACCTTTTTTAGAGGGAGGAAGACAAGAAGAGGAAAGAGGAAAACCAAGACAGAAGACGAAATAAAACAAAATTTGGTTATAAATATCTCCTCTAAACCAGAAGCCCTCCTTTGGCGTCTGGATGTCTAGGTGGGCTGAATGTGAGGGAGGGGTGTAGTCACCCCCTTCACAGGGTTTCCGAGACCCAAGTCACACTTTGTATTGATTGTCTGACTCTGCTGAGTCATTGTCAGCCAGGCGGTGTGAATGGGGGATTTTGGCATAAAAGGCAGGACTCTTGAGCTAGAAGGCAGAGTCGACTCTGGAACTACAAGGAACCAAAGAGAAGCGGAGAAGAAGGCGGCTGCTGCAACCCCGAGTCCCGGTGAAGCCCTGCTGCAGTCCTGAGCCATCTACCCCTTCAATGACTAAGAGAAGATCCAGTCCGGAGTCTTCTTCCATTGAGCCTGGTGGGATCAACCAGCTCGTCTTTTCTTCAGTCAGAGAATCCTCTCATGGGTCAAAATCGCTGCTGTGCTGTAGTGGCCCGGATAGCTATCAAGAGCCCTCTCCTGATTTAAAGGAGCACACCTTTTATTCCTCATTGTCTTTCTTGTTGCTGCTGGCCTCATGCCTGTGTAGTGCAGATCACTCCAGGCATCATCCTTGTCCCCACGACTGAAGCCGCAGGAACAACTGCCGTGGAACCAGCTTTTCTCCAACGGAATAAGGTACTGTGCACACTTGGTCTTTCTCTCCGTCTGACCAGCCGGAAAAGGGGTGAACCTTTTTCCTCCACGAAGATTTGTTCTTTCTTCCCTCCTTTTAAACTTTTCCTACCATTTGACAATCTTTATGAACTCTTGGCATCTCGAATCTCGAACTGTTCAACGTGTGATCCTCGGCAACTGAGCATCTGCTGCATTGACACTGGCGCACACCTTTTGACTTTGATCTGTATCTTTGAACTTGTCCTTGAGTATCCTTGCCTTGAAAAAGTATTGCCTTTGATTTTTATTTACTTTTCCCTTGTTTTAAATTCTTAAGTACAAAATGCGTTTTAACTTTGTGAGCATTTCTATCCGCGGGTACGCGTTAGTAGCGCAACACCGGTCTGTCAAATCCAAATGTACTTAACTTGAATTTACTGGCACAAGTGAAATTGGTTGTGTGTGGTGTATTTTACGTGTGGTTTCCAATCTATAGAAGTGAAGTGTTTTATAACTGATGGTTTAAAAATAAATGTACTTATATTTGTTTACCTGAAACCTTGAGTCAGTGTTTGCTTGAGTCACAGTAATTGTGGTCCTTTGTGTAATCTCTGCTACTGCTCATTGTTGGGGAGAATTCTCTCTTTAGGCTGAATTTCCTAACCTAGTGAGTCCCCCAGCAGCTTTGCTGGATTTCTGGAGTTTGTTTTTTTCCTCCTGCCAAGAGTGAGACTCTTTTTCTCCCACTCTTGGACATGATTAATGGTATTCCTTTGATTGGTAATGTGTTTTATGGGCTATGGGGTCCTTTACTCCATAGGGTCTCATGTGTTTTTCCTATGTGTTACACAGCACCCTCCGTGCAGTAACACCGGGGTGTCATAGTGACACCCCACCATAGACTCCATACCCTGGGACTGACTACTGTCTCTCAGGGCATGTAAAGTCACCATTGGCTTTACTAGTCCCAAATTATTAACAGAAACCAGTACAAACCATCATATTGTGGATGTACTAGTCGGGGCAATTTGGTTGCCCTGGGGTCTGTTAGTCGAGGGGGCACGTCTCCGCCCCCCCTGATCGAGTTTTGGCTAGTGGCAGTGGAAACTACTTTTTATATTCGACCGCGAATATTTTCCTATGGAATTTTCGCATTGTTCGAGGCTACCAACTTTAATTATTTAATTCTCATAGCCTCGAACATACCGCCGGTTTATTTAATTAATATTAATTCTCCGGTTGGTATTTTTTGCCAAGACTCGATTCTAAAATGGCGTTTGTGTTCTCTTCTGTGACTCCAACCCAAGTCGAGCTCTTTGTTCCACTTTTTGGCGGGCTTCTCCACAGAAGCCTCCAAAAGTGGTGCCACTCTGTCTGGGGTGTGGGAGGGGGTTTCGGCACCCTGGACCGAGTTACCTTGGTAACTCAGGTCGCACTCTTGTGTGATTGGCCCCAAGTGGTGAGCTGGCCGGCTCACCACTTAGCATGTTGGAGTGACAGCTAGGCTGAGTGAATGGGGGATTTCTGCATAAAAGCAGGGCTTTGGGGACTGGAACTTCAGAAGTCGCCACAGAACCTGAGAATCCGACGAGGGAGAAGCTGAGCCGACCTACCACGACGACACCACCGGTGGAGCCCTGCAGAACCGACTTGCCACTTCCCGACGACAGAAGATCTTCCGGCTGGAGAGGCTTCTTCCCCCGACTGGTGGGCACAACCAGTTTACCTTTCCTTCTTCGCACCCGAGCCCGGTTTGTGGTCGAACTGCCCGTGCCAAGCACCCCGGCAGCCGGATAGCCACTCGCAACTGAAACGCAAATCACCGGACCGCTCCTTGTACCCGAGAAACTCCGCGGCTGGTTTCTTCCCTGGCAATGCAACAGACTCCTGTCTTCCTCTACGACGAGATCCTCTCTTCCCCCGGACGAAGCACCGACTTGCACCCGCTGCCAGGAACAACTGCCCCCGCTGGAGCGTTCTCACCACTTTAAAGGTACCGTGTCCGCCAGGCCTCCCTTTCTAAAGATTGCAGCAAGGTAATAATAACTCCTTAACCTTCTGGACTGGGCTGGCCGCCTTGACCCTCTAACTGGTCCCTTTCCTTAGTCCACCTCCTTTTTGAACCGTTACAAGACTTTTGTGCACTGCAACCGTGTGACCTTGGACACATTTCGTTTTGATCCTCTTAAAGCGGATCCAGCCTATTGATTCTGAATTCACGGTGTTACTTTGCATTTCTCTCTTGTGTGTTCGTGAAAAAGTGTTGGGATCTGTTTCAATTTATGCTCTGCTTTTCTCTCCCTTTTTAAAACGAAGTATTAGAGTGCCATCTATGTTAAGCGCTCACCGCTGTCTGAAAATAAGGGGGGGCTTTACCCAAGACTTGTCTAATATTCTTTTAAGGGAGTGTATATCTTTTAGTGACCGCGTTTTTGAATTGCTTACTATTAGTGCCTGTGTGTTTTTCTAGATGTGGTATTAAATAAATAATTATCTCTCTTTTACACCAAGCCCTGGTCAGTGTTTACTTGTTCTACTGTGTTCTCTTGACCTATTGTGAATACTCTGTATACCGCCTAACTCTTGAGGGAAGTCTGACTGCTCAGCCACAGCTACCAAGTGAATCTGTGAGGTACAGACTGCTACCAAGTGGGTTTACTGCCAAACACCTGTAGTTCTAAATCTTTTGCAGTGGTCCCAGAGGGAACTGCACAGGTTTCTGCCTAACATTCATATACGCTTGAGATAAGCCTGGCTGCTCCGCTACTGCTACCACTTTAATATAGTAGTACAGGCTTGTACCAAAGGTGAACTTGTATTACCACTTGTAGTTTTAATTGTGTGTAGTGGTCCCTAAGGGACCTGCACAGGATTCTGCCTAACACAGGTCCAACACGGGATGTGGCCTCTTGATGGGTGGCTAGAGCCTTGCGATCCGACAAATTTTGACAATCGGATTGGAGGAGGAGAGGATACCCTCCTCAGAGTTCCTGTGAGCCCCAATGGCTGCGAGTTAAGTGCGGCAGATGTTCACCTGCACCCGAGAGTGGGGCGAGGTGCACCAAGAAGGAGAGCACGTCGTCCAGAGTACATGCCAGGGGGTCGATTTCCTTGGAGTCTGCCCAGTGGCAGAACCTAGTTCATTTACTTTTATACTGCCTTGCTCCTGGCGCCATTTATGATCTCCAGATTGGCCTGGGAGTGGTTGAGGTGCCCCAGCATTACCTGCTAAGGAACCACGCTGTGAGGGCTAGTTTCTGTGGTGCAGGGTGGATGACCCCTCCCCCCTGCTCCGCCAGAATTTGTGCTGGCCCGTCAGAAGGCGAATGGGTGGCATATCCAAGAGGCTGAGCAGATCCGAGAACCATGGCCTGGCCGGCCACCATGGAGCTATTAGAATGATGTTGCGCTGGCGAGACTCTTTGATCTTGCAAATCACTTGGTGAATCAGCGGAGTGGGCGGAAAGGCGTATGCGGTCATGCCGTTCCACTGAATCCAAAATGCCTTGCTCAGGGAACCGGGGTCCTGTCCCTGCCAGGAGGCAAGCTGAGGGCACTTTCTGTTGTGCCAGGTGGCAAAGAGATCCACCTGGGGGAGGCCCCATCTGCTGAAGATCTCCTGAATAACGAGTTTGTTTAGCTGCCACTCCACTCAATTGTCTGCTCTCAACCTGCTGAGCATGTCCGCCTCCAGGTTGAATTCCCCCAGAAGGTGGACTGCCGCGAGGTAAATGTAGTTTTCCAGGGCCCATTCCCACATGATGATTGCCAGTCTGCACAGTGGAGGGGATCTGGTGCCTCCCCGCTTGTTAACATAGTACATGCTCGTCGAGTGGTCTGTCTGGATGAGGACAACCTTGCCCCTGAGAAGTGGAAGTAATGCTCTGAGCGCTAGCCAGATGGCGTTCAGCTCCAACCAATTGATGTGGTACTCCTGCTCCAGTCTAGTCCAGGTGCCGTGGACCGAGAGATCGTCCAGGGTGGCTCCCCAGCCCTCGAGCGAGGAGTCTGTGGTGATGGTGACCTGCGGGGTGGGAGGCCAGAATGGCTTGCCCGCCCGTAGGTTGCAGTCCCTGGACCACCATGTGAAATCCGGGTGGAGAGATGGAGGAACGTTGATCATCTAGGATTGAGAGCCCCGCTCCCGGTTCCATGATGCTGCGAAGTGAAGCGGAATCCTCCTCATCCTTAGTGTCGTGTGTGGTACGGCTAGTAGGACCGCTGCCAAGAGACCCAGGAGATGCTGGTACCACCAGGCCAAGGTCACTTCTCTGCTGAGGAAGTGTGTCATGGCCCTCTTCATGGCCGTGATCTTGTCCTCCGACGGAAACACTTTCACGGAGCACATGTCCCAGATGACATTGGGCGAAAAGCCCAGATCGTGCAGTGAGCATGGGAAGAGTGGTGAACCGCTTCTGGAGATGTAGGCCTGACTAGCCAGTCGTCGAGGTATGGGTAGATGTGGAGGCCCTGTGCTCTGAGGAGGGCAGCCACAGAATTAATGAGTCTGGTAAAGACCCTGGGAGGCGAGTTGAGGCCAAAAGGAAGGACTTTGTATTGGAAATGGTAGCCCATGATCCTGAACCATAGGAAAGAACGATGGGGCTGCCAAATCGAGACGTGCAGATACGCGTCCTTCAGACCCAGGGAGCACATCCAGTCTCCCTTGCACAATGTCTCCGCTATAAGAGCTGGCGTAACCATCTTGAATTTTTGTAGAGGTAAGGAGAGGTTGAGGGTGGAAAGGTCCAGCACAACTCTCAGGCCCGCCTGCTTCTTTTTCTGAATGGCGAAAATCCTGGGGTAAAAGCCCAAGCCTCGCTGGGAGGCTGGGACGTCCTCCACTGCCTGGTTCTCTACGAGCGAGCGGACTTCCGCCAGAAGAGTTATTGTCCCAACTTGAGGGGAGGAGGGAGGAGAGGCTGGGATGGGTAGGCGGTACCCCGTGGATACTATAGAGGATCCAGCGGTCCGCAAAGTTCTAGCACCAGAAATGTGCGTGGCGAGCAAGCCTGCCCCCCACTGGAGACGTGTGGGCCCGGAGGGGCGTGTCATGTCTTTCTTTCCCTCGGAGGCTGATGCGAAGGAGGGGGGGAATGGAAAAAATCCTTACTACCTCGTCCCCTCCACCCCCCTTTTTGTTGCTTGTGCCGATTTGGAGTCGGCGAGCGGTCGAGCTGCCTGGACCTCCGTTCTTGGAAGCCACAGAACCCCCCGTAAGTACGCCCCTTGTCGGACCGCTGCTGTGACTGGATGTACGATTTAGGCGTGGTCTTTGTCAGGAAGAAGGCTTGGCCGTCAGCCGTTTTTCTTTCTGACCAGCTCCTCGTCCGTGGTGGAGTGGAATAGAACCCCCTCAACCCCTTCGAATGGCAGCTCCAATATGCATTCCTGGACATCGGGGTTGAATTTCGATGCACGGAGGTAGGCTGTCCTCATGTCCGTGGCGATACGGATGGCACGGGCAGGTGTCAATGTGGGCCACGGTGGACTCCATGAGATCCTGTGCCACAAGCTTGGCCTCAGCCAGTCCCGCGTTGAAACGTGATTGGCTCTGCGTAGGGAGTTCCGGGAGGAAGTCCATGATTTCTCGCCATAACTTTTTGTTAGCGGCTGTCAGCATGGCATCAGCGTTGGCCTGACGAAAATGCAAGGACGCGTTGGAGTACAGCTTCTTCCTGTAAGTCTCAAAGATCTTCTCCTTGCCTAGCAGTGCCGCAGCGGAGGAGGCTGAGGACGACTGAGGCTTGGAGTATAGTGATGCCGCAGCGATCACTGGAGTGGGGCTGAGGATGGGCCAATAGCAAGAGTGTATCCCCCTCCATCTGCCTGTACTTGGCATCCAGGCATCTATTGACCGGATGGGCAGTGTGTGGCTAGACACAACCCTTTTTGGCCAGGGAGACTACATCGGTCTGCAGTGGAATTCCTGTTTTGGCAGAGGGCGTCGCGTGAGGACCTCGAGGACCCCCTCTCTGCTGGTTGCTCAACCTCGGGTTGAGGCAGGCCCAGTTACTCCACCAGCCCTGCAAGACGTTCGTGGAAGGCCTTGGCTGGCAAGGGCGTTTCAGGGTGCTCGTCCATGTCCTGTGGTTCAGGAGGATCCTGCATCGGTGGAGTAGGTGGGGGCTGCAGTAACGGAGCCGGAGGCTGTGGAGGAGGCTGGTACGGAGCCGACTGAGGAATCGGCTGGGGGGGGTCGGTGGCAAAGGCGGAGGAGCCCGAGCTGCCGGAAGCATTGGAGGGGGCATGTCCCTGATGGCATTCCTGAGGATAAGCCCCATCCGAGGGGACTTCATGAGCCCAAGAAACTGCTCAAAGAACCGGTCTTCATAGGCTGGAGGGATGGTAGGGGATATAGATGGGGTAGCGGGAGGCTGCTGGAGCCGCTGCATGCCCTGCCCGTACAGACGCAGCGGAAACCTGCCCTGCGCAAATGAGGGATAGGCTGTAGGCCACGTACCTGGTTGAGGCCAGTCCCACCTCGATGCTCATTCCTCGCCGAATTCCTGGAAAGGCGTCGGACGGGTGCTGATGTCTGTCACAGCGGCCATTTTGTCGAGCTGCCTGCCATGTGCCTGCGTAGTGTTGCTCGGCTCTGACATATTACCGGTACAAGGGTGTAGCCCCGTTACAAGAACCTTCAGGTCCCTCAACACTGTCACCGGGGGGGGGGGATCCGAGGATCCCTCGGCATGGCGGCCAGTAACTGGAACAGCCTCTGTGCACGTGCCGGTACAAGAACCCGAGCGGTCCCTCCCGCGCGGGCGAGTCCTTGGGAAGGACTCTCCCTTGCAGGGTTCGATTGAGAATAGAGGCCCTACCTTGGGCCTGGTTCGTTGTTTCACAAAGTTCTTGAGGTCCTCTGGAGGCGACTTCTGGAAGAGCTCCCTCCACCCGGCTAGTCTGTTCATCAAAGATCTCGATGACAGGGCGTTGCACACTGTACAATCTTGCCAACCGTGGTCTGGGCCAAGGCAACATAGGCAGAGGGTGTGGGGGTGTTAGGCAGAAACCTGTGCAGTTCCCTTGGGGACCACTGCAAAAGATTTAAGACTACAGGTGTTTGGCAGTAAACCCACTTGGTAGCAGTCTGTACCACACATATTCACTTGGTAGCTGTGGCTGAGCAGTCAGACCTCCCTCAAGAAGAGTTAGGCAGTATATAGAGTATACACAATAGGTACAGAGATACAGTAGCGCAAGCAAACACTGACCAGAGCTTTGGTGTAAAAGTATATAGTTATTTATTTAAAGACACACTTGTAAATTACACTAGCAACAAAGAGGTAAGTAAATTCAGCACACAGTCACTATTATATATATATACAACCCTAAACACTTATTAGACAAGTCCAACACCACTTATTTTCAGACAGAGGTGAGCGCTTAACATAAGATGGAACTCTAATAAGTTATTAAAAAGAGAGGGGAAAAAGGCAGAGTTATGGAGGCACACAAATGTCAATACTTTTAAAAGAACCACAGTAAGGCAGGATAGGCAGGGTTCTACTGGAGAGCAAGGAGGTCAATTGCAAGGCCTACTCTTGGAGAGAGCAAGCAGAAGGGGTCCAGGTTCACACAGTGGGGTTATGCCCAAAGAGTCTTGTAGATAGTTGGCACACAAAGAATGAAATTAAAGTCAGGAAAAGTTAGCTAGGTTGTCCCAGGCCAGCCCAGGTTAGAAAGTCGAGGCTTTACTGTCACCCCGAACGATCTGTCGAAAGGGAAGCCAGGCGGGACACAGTACTTTAAGTGTGAAGGAAGCTCCAGCGGGGGCAGTTATTCCTGGCAGCGGGTTCAAATCGGTGTTTCATCCAGAGGAAGAGGAGGTCTCGCCGTGGAGGAAAGATGAAGGTCATTGCACTGCCAGGGAAGAAACCAGCCGCGGAGTTCTTCGGTTAAAAGGTACTATCCTTCTCTTTGCGGTAGTGGTAAGCCGTGGTATTCCGGTTGCCGGGGTGCTTGGCACGGGCACGGCGGCCACGAGATGCTCCAGGAAGGTGAAAAGAAGGCAAAACTGGTTATCCCCACCAGTCAAAGGAAGAAGACTCTCCGGACTGGAGATCTCCTCTGTCGTCGGAAAAAGTGGTGAGACGTTTCCGCAGGGCTCCACCGGTGGTGTCGTCGTTGCACGTCGACTCAGCTTCTCCCTCCTCGGTTCTTAGGTCCTGTGGCGACTTATGAAGTTCCAGTCCCCAAAGCCCTGCTTTTATGCAGCAAACCCCCATTCATTCAGCCTAGCTGTCAATCAAACATACTTGGGCCAATCAGGACGGAGTGAGACTTGAGTTGCCTAGTCAACTCAATCTAGGGTGCCTAAATCCCCCTCCACCCCTCCTAAGTACCCCAGACAGAGTGGCACCACTTTGGAGGGCTTCTGTGGAGAAGCCCGCCAAAAAGTGGAACAAAGGGCTCGACTTGGGTTGGAGTCATAGAAGAGAACACAAAAGCCATTTTAGAACCGAGTTTTGGCAAAAAAACACCAACCGGAGAATTCATATTAATTAAATAAACCGGCGGTATGTTCGAGGCTATCGTAATTAAATAAAGAAAGATAGTAGCCTCGAACAATAGGAAAATCCCATGGAGAAATATTTGCGGTTGAATATAAAAAGTAGTATCCACTGCCACCAGCCAAAACTCGATCAGGGGGGACGGAGATGTGCCCCCTTAGCTAACAGACCCCGGGGCAATCGAATTGCCCCAGCCAGTACGTCCACAATATGATGGTTTGTACTGGTTCTGTTCAGAATTTAAGACTAGTAAAGTCAATGGTGACTTTACAGACCCTGGGAGACAGTAGTCAGTCCCAGGGTATGGAGTCTATACAGGGGAGTCACTATGACACCCCTGTGTTACTGCACTGAGGGTGCTGTGTAACACACATCACAAAAACACATGAAGCCCTATGGAGTAAAAGACCCCATAGCCCATTAAACACATCTAGAGTCAAAGGAACACACTCAAATCATGTCCAAGAGTGAGGGTAAAAGAGTCTCACTCTTGGCAGGAGAAAAAAATAAACCCCAAAAATCCAGCAAAGCTGCTAGGGGACTCACTAGGTTAGGAAATTCAGCCTAAACAGAGAATTCTCCCTAACAGAATCCCAATGCGAAGATCTGGAAAACAGGTCCAGGAGATCGAACATAAGAATTAAAAATATGCTGGAAACCGTGGACGACAAAGACCTTCGCACAGCGGTACAACAAGTATTCCAAGATATTCTAAAGGATGGACCCGGGGAAGAAATCCACATCGACAGAATACACAGCGTAGGCCCTCGAAGAACAGGGGAGCCCTGATCCCGGCCAAGAGACGTACTAGTGGCCGTGACACAATACTCACAAAAGGAACAAATCTTAGGGAAGGCCAGAACTTTAGAGCAAATAAGAATGAACGGAAAAGAAATACTGCTGTTCCAAGACGTAGCTCAATCCACGCTCAGAAAGAGAAGAGAAATGAGCCAGTTAACCAAACTCCTCACCAAAAAACAAATACGATATAAATGGACATTCTCATTCGACCTATTTACATGGGAAGAAAGACAATATCGAATCACTACATGCGAGGAAGGCCTCAGAATCATGGGGTGCCAGGAACACGATCCCGAGCCCCCAAACACCAGCGGACCCTAAAGACAACGGAGACAACCAAGGGGATGACAAACGGAGTAACGAAAAACAAGTCTCCAATCCCGCAAGACGCAGAAAAACTAAGCTCCCCCGAACAGGCAACAAGGACCCACGAACAGACGGAGTGAGAGGCAATGTTTGCACAGACAAGCCAGCCAGGGCAGGTGCCCAAATGAAGGCGCGGCAGAGCCACGGGACGGCCACGGAATCCGTACCACAAGCCGGGTTTAGGAACCCCTGCCAACTGTTCACCCGGAGATGTTAGAGGGCATGGAGCAAAGGCACGACGCCGGAGCAACCATAAGGCCCAGCACCCTCTTCAGGAACAACGTTAGGGGGGGAGGAGGGGAAGTTGAGGGGGAGGTTTAGAGGGGAAAAGACTTGATCACCAGTACTAATGCGCTCCGCAGCGACCCACAGGTTTTTCTATCCAAAAAGAAACAAACACGAAAGAATGGGGCTGAAAATCTTAACTTATAATATCAGAGGGCTGAACACGCCAGTGGAACGGAAAAAAAAATCGAACACTTCTTGCACAGGGAAAAGTATGACATAATTTCGCTCCAAGAAACTCATACCGAAAAAATGGAGAGGCTCAATCCGGTTAAGAGGCTACAATCAAATTCTCCAATCCAACGATGAAGAGAGAAAAAGAAAGGAGTACTCATAGCATTCGCTAACCATCTACAGGTCCAAATTAAAGAGACACTAGCAGATAAAAACAGCCGCTTTGTCTTTGCGAAGGTCCAGTGAGATAATCGCCAATTAACTTTAGCCACCCTATACGCTCCAAATACTGGCCAGGAGAGATTTATCAGAGAGACGATCAACAAACTAGAAAACTTTGCAGAAGGAGAGCTGATCCTGACTGGAGATTCAACCTAGCATGGAACCATAGAGAAGACCGATCGAACCCCAAAAATAACCAACAAGGATCTCCCTCACCCGCGGTGAAACAGGCAATGCAGAACTTGGCGCTAGAGGACGTGTGGCACAGACTCAAAGGAGCAACTAAAGGATACACATACCACTCGCACGTTCATGATACTAGCTCCAGGATAGACTACATATGGGCTACAGGGGCCCTAGTTGGAGAAATCCAGGACATCGAGAAAGGCCAAATCTCACTATCAGACCACACTCCGTTGTGGATCACACTCCCCAAATTCACGAAACGATCCGGTCTATGGCGCTGGACGCTCCCCAGAGAAATCCTACAAGATCCAGTGGCAAGAGAAACTATCAGAGAAAAAAAGGAGTACTTCGAGTACAACGATTCCCTGGATGTCTCCCCAAGCACAACATGGGAAGCCTTCAAAGCGGTGATAAGGGGTCAAATAATAGCACTAAAAGCACAAAAAGATAAGCTCTCATACAAATGGGAAGACGAACTGGGGAAAAAACTGGAAGAAACAAGAGAAGAAATTACCAAGAATACTTCCAGGAAAATTAAGAGGGCGTACCGACACATCCAGAGCCAGATAGACCTGATAAGGACCAAAAGAGTAGAAACGCAATTATTGCACACAAAACACTGGTACGCGATGAAATCAAACAAAGCAGACAAATTGCTAGCTAGACAACTAAAAGGCAGACGGCAAGAGCAATGGGTGCAAACCCTGAAAGACTGACAAGGAGCAAAGAGAACACAAACGAAAGACATCAAAGAATTATTCCGAGACTACTACCAGAACCTGTATTCCTCACAGCACCCGAGCAAAAAGGAATAGGTGGCCTTCCTAAAAGAACTCGCCTCCCAACAGTATCCCCAACCGAAAAAGCGGCCCTGGATGAGCCAATAACGCCAGAGGAGGTAGCAAAAGCAATTAGAGAGCTACCCAAGAATAAAGCCCCAGGACCGGATGGCTTCACGGCGGCCTTCTAGAAAACATTTGCGGATATAGTAACTCCCTATTCAACCACCCTTTTTAATACCTTCAAGACCTCGAACAACATCGCTGCTTCCATGAATGAGGCAAAGATACTAGTCTTCCACAAAAAGGGGAAAGATCCAGAAAACCCAAGCTCATACCGCCCAATTGCCCTTATCAATGTCGATGCCAAACTCTACACTAAGATACTCTCTAACAGGCTGGCGCCTCTGCTCCCCAAACTCATTCACCAAGAAGAATCAGGATTCATCCCCAACAGGAAAAGCCACGATAACATAAGACGAATAGTACATCTCATAGAGGATGCCGGAATCATGAAACTCCCATCAGCAATTATTTCTTTAGATGCAGAAAAAGCATTCCATCGGGTCGAATGGACAATCCTGTTTGCGACACTAAAGAAAATGGGCATGGGAAACGAATTTATAAATATGATCCGAGCCAACGACAACTCACCTTCGGCCAGGATCGCAGTCAACCGGGAACTCCCGGATCCCATCAGAATAGAAAGGGGCACAAAGCAGGGATGCCCTCTGTCTCCCTTGCTGTACGCAATCGTCCTAGAACCCCTCCTGGCAAAAATCAGAGCGGCCCCAGACATAAAGGGCATAGAAATGGGAGGGCAAATGCATAAGACAGCAGCATACGCCGACGACATGATGATGACCATAACAGAACCAAGCAAGACGCTCCCTCTTCTCATCCAGCAGAAAGACAACTGTGGAATCATTTTGGGGCTGAAAATAAGCAAAAATCGTCAGTAATGGCTTTGGCGGGAGACAAAGGAGATCCACAGGATAACGAAAGTCCTACAACTACAAATGACGGAGGAGGGAGTGAGATACCTCGGAGTGAATCTGACACCCAAGATAAAAAACCTCTACATGGGGAATTATACAAAACTCCTGGAAGACGTTAAGAGATCTGAACAGATGGAACCCCCTGACAATCTCCTGGTGGGGCAGAATAACAGTCATCAAGATGACGATTTTACCCAGATTGCTTTATCACTTCCAAGCTCTCCCTGTACGGATTCCGACAACCTTCTTTAAGTCACTCACCAAAATAATCACCAAATATATATGGCAAAACAAAACACCAACACTATCACAACAGGCGCTTACAGCACACAAATTAGATGGAGGAATGGTGCTTCCCCACTTCAGGAAGTACTACGAGGCGGCACAACTATGGGTCCTAAACGAGTGGATCACCGACACATCAGAAAAATGGTGGGAGGCACAGGATAGAGCAGTCGCAAGATCAAACCTGCGTCACCTCCTGTGGAAGAGACCAGAGCACAGACACCAAAACATTAAGATAAGTGAAGTCATGAGTACCACCATGGAAATATGGGGCAGAGCCACCAAGAGAGAAACCCTCACGATTGATCCCGCCCCATTCATTCCATTGTTTGACAATCCAGACTTCCCCTCCGGAGTGGAAAATGGGACTTTCCAGAAATGGCGCGATGCCGGCTGTACAAAAGTGGGAGACATGTTCGAGGGGCAGCAGATCAGATCCTTCATAGAATGTCAGGAATTGCTGGGCCTCTCGGAAAAGGACAGATACCAGTACGAACAGATCCACCACTGGCTCACAACCCCAAGAATAACGAAGGCCCTGACAAGGGATCCCATCCCATTCGAGACGTACATGTTGACCCAAACGGGAGAAAAGAAATTCGTCTCCGCCCTTTAAAAATTCATTAATGCCCAAGAAGAAAACATTACGTGGCTCTACATGAAAAAATGGGATACCACGCTAGAGAAACAAATCACGAGGGATCAATGGACATATCTCTGGCAGATAATCCCCAAATGGACACGGGCAATACAAACGAGGGAAGCCTGGACAAAGGTGATGGTCCAATGGCACTATGCCCCGGAAAGACTACACAAAATGTTCCCGACAACACAAGGGAAATGCTGGAGGGGATGCGACACCATGGGGACTTGGAGACACATCTGGTGGGACTGCAAGGAACTACAACAATTCTGGGCGGAAGTGAAAACACAGATGCAAGAGATGTTCAAGGGAACAGCCAATCTAGAGGAAGAAATTTGGATGTGCGGCATGAGGGCCCCCAGAGATAAGACACTTACAAAGACACAAAAGCTGAATTTTATGGGGCTCCACATAGCAGCCTGGCTAGCAATACCACAAAAATGGAAACAAAAGTCCCCTCCAACCACTCAAGAATGGCTTCATAGGATATGGACCTTTGTAGCGATGGAGAGAATTACATATAACCTCCAAGGGGACAGACAGCGATTTGCTACGGACTAGGGAGACGCCATAGAATTCCTGCAAAGCGGCTACATGCTACAATGGTGCCCCCACAACCTACGCATTCTGGATATGTTCACTAGCTAAGACCGAAGCATTCAAGGGCTGCTGCAGAACTGCAAGGACGCTAATACCGGTAGGGAGGGAGGGGGGCAGCAAGGGGGGATTTGGGACAATGTTGAGTCCCGATGTTTATGTTTAAAGAAATGCCAATAAAAACTTATTTTAAAAAAAAAAGCAGAAACAGTTGGCATTGAAGGCATTAGACATGGGGGAAGAGCCAGAAAGCTGGTATTTCTGAAACAAAGGTTTTACGAGAAGGGAGATAAAGCAAATTCACTGTTGGCAGCAAGACTCAGCGCGGAAAGATGGGTAGAACGTATCCAGAGGGCAGGGGATCATTGGGGCCCTGATCCACAGGGGATAGCGTGCTATGCGCAATTCTACAAAGAACTGTATACCAAGGAAGGGGGAAGTGACCTGGGGATATGAAGTAATACTTGAAAATTGTGGGGCTGACAAAACTTAGCGAAGAGTAGAGACTGCTCTTAGAGCCCCCCTATCACATCAGTGGAGGTGTTGGCCACTATTAGTCGGCTTCTTGCAGGGGGTCCCCTGGGTAAAATGGCTATAGGACAGAGTTTTATGAGAGGTTTGGGGTGGTGTTAGTCCCACACATGGAGTTGTTTAATCACATATTAGCAAGTGGGGTAGTCCCGGTCTCCTTTGAGAGGTCCATGATAGCAGTGATCCCAAAAGAAGGCAGAGACCCAGGGAGTTGTAAATCATACCGGCCTATCTCCTCCCTAAATACAGATGATAAAGTGGACACCAGAACTCTAGCCACTGGCTTAGAGGGGATTTTGCCCCAGCTGATACATCCGGAACCAGGTCGGTTTTGTCATGGGGAGGCAGAGAAACCTTTAGACATCATGGAGCACTCAAGAATGGAGGGAAGGGACCACGTGCTGCTCAGTTCAGACTCGTAGAAAGCCTTTTATTGGGTGGGGTGGGGGAGGGGGCTCTTTCACGGTACTCAAGGTATATGGATTTGTTGAGACTTTCCTGAGGGGAGTGCAGGCGATATATAGAGCTCCAAGGCAAACGTTATAATCAATGGGAAAATATCCAGGGAATTTGACCAGAGAAAGGGGTTGGAGGGCAGGGGGGTACTAAGCAGGACTGCCTGCTCTCGCCTATCTATGCACTCTGTGGAGCCACTTGGAAACGCGATAAGGAGATAACCGAATATTGAAGGAGTCCGAATAGGGGCAGGGGCCCATAAGTTGGAAATGTGTGCCACTTATACGCTCCGCTATCTGGGGAACACAGCCACTTCTGTTCCAGAGGTGCTGCGTGTAATTGGAGAATACGGACAATGGGCGGGTCTTAAAGTTAATGCAGAGAGGTCAACCCTTTTCCCATACTGTAGGTCAGAGGGAGACCTCGGGAGAGGTTTACAAGAAATGGGAATCCCGAAAGTGCAGGTGGTGCTTTATTATTTGGGATTGAGGATCCCTGAAGACCTCTATGAAGCCAACTCCCACCCTCGCCCCCCACTCTTGGAAAGACTCTTTGTGGATTTAAACAGTTGGGCAAGTCTTATGTCAGTGTTGGGACGGCTGAACACAGTCAAAATGACATTACTCACCAAGGTGCTATACTTCTACTAAAAGTTGCCCATATCCGCATTTCCTGGAACTCCATCGTAAAATCAATCTGTTACTCTGGGGGGTAAAAAGCAAAGAATAGCCTATTCCACCCTAATAAGGCCAAGGGAAGAAAGGTGAGGGAGGGCTGGGGGGGGGGGTGAATCTCAAGGATATGTATATCTACTTCTGCGCAGCAATTCCGAGCCCCGGTCCCGGATCTATGGGGGGATAGAAACAATGGGTGGAGATGGAAAATCACCTACTGCGACCAGCGACCCTGGGCGAGTGGTTGTGGGCCCCAATAGCAGCAATGCCTTGGAAGATAAGACCAGTGTGTTAGTACCCATAGAACATCTGTTTCCTGACAATACAAGCTGCATTGCCTGAAGCTTCTTTATAGGTGTCCGTATGAGCCATTCTGCCTTTTGAAAGTGTATCAGGGATCTAGCCCACTGTGATGGAGGGGGATGTGGCCGGAGAGCTGACTACTGGCACATGTGGTGGGCCTGTCCAAGAACACAGACTTTCAGGAAGGAGGTGCTGGGGTGGGTGAAAGACCTGGAAGGCATAGACCGATCCTGTACCCTATCTTAATGTTTGGGTTAGAAGACGTGGATGGGAAATGGAGAGGCTTGCCTCATATGCCACACTCTTTTTTTTGTTAGCAACGAGGTTTGTCTCACCATATGTGGAAATGAAAAGAACTCCCTATGGAGAAACTATGGGCCCAGAAAGCCATGGAAATGTATGAAATGGAAAACATTACTGGGGCCTTACACGAGTTGCGGCCTACAAGGGAGATGGAATGGGCGGCGATACTAGGCAAGTACAATCCGAGAGCAGCCTAGAGAGGTGCAGACTCCCCCCATAGATGGGGTACCATAGGGCAGGACGACTCCTCGGGGCGGAGCAGTCCCCGGTCCCGGGATCAACACCGGGCCTGGCCATATCAATGCACTCATCTGTCTGTGGGGTGGGGGGAGGGTGGAGTTAATTTTTTTCTTTTTGTGGTTTTTGGTTGGTTAGAAAAAGTTAAAATGTAAACTGGTATAGTGACACTGGTATTGTGTTAGGGTGCAGGAAGATGCTCCTAGCTAAGTAGGTACAGACTCACTGGTTTAATTAAAGAATTCAAAAAAGTAGTAAAGTGTTCTCCCCCTTGACGCTATTCTAATAGGAGAAAACAAGATTCACCTTTTTGGAGACAGATGGGGCAGAGACAGTCACAGGTTCGCCTCTCCTGTTGGCATACCTTTGACATTGTGGAGGAAATCGATTTTTAGGGGCATAAAAGATAGGTTCTTTAGGTTCAACACCAGGTTGAAGTACTTCTCTAGATTTGACCTGAATACCCTTCATAGGAGGCCAAGATCTTTTTAAATGGCGATAAGCTAATTCCTCCTCTAAAATTGGGATAAACAAATTCCTCCACCATGAAAAGTAACAGGTGGTCTGTGAAATCCCCCCACCTCCCTGAGACTTGTCTCCACCCAGGTGATCCTTCCGCAGTACACTACCCCCAGGATTGGGATCAGGAAGCGTCTGCCCTCTGCTGGCCCCATGGGAGGAGACTTAAGGCAGGGTTTTATTGGGTGATCCGCAGGATTCACCACACTAAGCCAAGAGGGAAATACCTCTCCAACTATCCAAACATCAAACGGGCAGCACCATGGCTGTGTCCTGGCACCTATAATTTCTTTTTACCCAACTTTAAAAATCGGCTCCAGACAGATGACACAATGATAGCACCAACACAACAGATACATTCAGAGGAAGATCATTCCCCCCACCCCCTTCAATGTTCCCACCACCTATACCATTTAACATGCACCTGTCGGACATTGGAGTGGAACTTACAGACACAGGGCCTCATTACGAGTATAGAGGTAGCCATGGTGCTATTAGTGCCATATACACAGGAGGTAGAGCCCTAAACAGACCCAGGACAGAAGGGCTACAGATAAATGTATACAAAGAGGGGGTGTCCTGGCTGTTGAAGTCAGAGCTAATTGCAACTAATTTTATTGCAAATCGACGTAGTGTGATGGCTACCCTACGGTGGCATTATTTAAGCATCTCCTAGGGTAGGTGTACATGCAGGAGGAAAATACACATGCGTAAGCTGGTGAATACGAGGAGGTACAGTTTTTATTAAGTTGCTGTCCTCATCCTTTATAACATTTTCTGAAAATAACTTTCTTGTAAATGAAAGGGTGTACTGATTCAACCCATTTAACAAACCACAATAGAAAAACATGTATGCGGTCAATGTAGGTCAATGCCTAAAACACATTAGTGCATGAAAATGCTGCATGGTAACAATCAGAGAGAGTGAAACACATCTGTACAAGACTTCATTGTTTCGAATACATTTTGAATTTCTCATAGTTAGCCATAAAGGTGCAACGGGTTAAAAAAGGAGTGTGTAACCCTAACCTAAGTAGCAAACAACACAACACCTCTTGTTCCTCTAAAGTGGAGACCTTGGAGAGGTCTAGCTTAGCCAGGCTATAGGGTGACCAGAATGTAGATAGACGTCACTGAAATGAATCTAAACTGAGATTTGGAGGGGACCTACCCCCCCTAAGGAGGGGTGAAAAGGGTCCCAGGACGTTTCGGCTTTCAGTGGGTCACAGCCTTCTTCATGGAGCCAAGGAAAGGAAAGGGTGCCCCTGTAGAAAAAATGGAGGGGGACTGTGGTTACTAAATGTGGTGTAAAGGAAAGGTTATAACAAACGCAGAGGTTAGAAATTATTCCCCAGCTCATTTAAAGGAGTTTTTCCCTCAGAAGACTGGTGCTTGCCTTAGATGCGGGCAGGTCGAGGCGGGGTTCCTTCACGTGGCATGGGCTTGTGTGGAGCTGCAGCAATTCTGGGGGCAAGTTTTTGATGTTGGTGGAATAGTGGGGCGGCGGGTTGAGCCGGACCCTATGGTTGCCCTGTTAGGATACACTAAGAAAATACCTAAAAGAAACAAGGAAATTGATAAACCTCCTTTTGATTTTGGATAAACGAAGAGTGGCTATGGGTGGGGGGAGTAGGGTGAGCCCTAGGGTTGATCAATGAACGGAGGCTATTCTGTATTGTAATGACATTGAATCTAGATGGAGTGTGATGCAGGGGAACCCGTGGGGGGGACAGGCACATATGGGATGCGTACACTCTGTATTTACTTAGATAGTCGGATGCTGAGGGGGTGGGTCCCCCCTGCGCCATGACGTGGTGCATGTGGCTTTTCAAAGTTACGGGATGCCTGTGGATCTTCCCTTTCCGGGGGAGGTTGATGGGGCCGGAGGGTTGGGACTAAGGTTGGGACTGAGGCATCGAGCTTGGGCTGGGTTCTAATTTGCGGCCTGATTGTTGGGGAGCTCCTGTGGGGGTTGATCCACTGGACTTGCTGTTTGAATCATGGAAGGGTTTGTTCGTCATCAACTGTTTTTTTTTCTCTACAGCTCGGACTTAATGTTACTGGATCTGGTGTATGGTTGTACCTGCTTGCCACCACTGGGGGGGGGGGGGTGCGGAGTTGCTGTGGGTGATACTGTTTGTTATGACCCAAAAAATGCTAATAAAGTTTTTTTTTTAAAAAGTAAATACAAAGTCACCAAAAATATTCTGTGCTGTTTTGAAACAAATGTATATGTTCGGAACCACACAACTGCTTATAGGATATCTCATCCTGATTATTTTTTTATATTTATACATGTGCCCACCTGGGTACATCAGGACCCCGCCAGGCGCCCTAATTTTTTCTTGCTGTTAGCAAGCCTACAGATGCAACCAAGACGAGTCTCCAACAAGGACAAGTGAGACTGCACGACAAGAGGTACGTTCTCTTAGATTGCACAGTGCCTTTAGGTTGAAGAAAAGTGCAGCAGATGGCTTCTGTTCCTGTGCAGCTCTGCAGATCCTGGTGTTCCTGGGCCTCAGTTGTGGGGACAAGAGGGAGGACTTCTGGGGACTCCTCCACTGCAAAGGGACGGGCACCGACTGGAACCGGCAATCTTCAAACAAGTGGCACTTCAGTGTTTCAGCTCCTCGCGTCTACCGCAAATAGCTGGCTGTCGAGATGGGCTTTCCTTGCATCTGGGGCCCAGCACTCTGATGAGGTGGCTCAGGCTCTGTCAGTCCCGCTTCCTGGGAGTCCGGAGGATCTTCCTGGAGCTCTTGGCCAGCTTAAAAGCAACGCACACCATCTGGTGTTCCACTCCCTGGCTATTCAGTTCCAGCAGCAACTGCAGTGGAATTTCAACCATTTCTGAGAGGATGTCCAGGTGGTTTACTTTGGAGTTAATTGGTCTCACCAACTCAAGGGGAGCAGTCGTCCTTGCAGGGCTTCTCTAGTCGAAACGAAGTTGGCATTTCAGCACAGCAGCAGGGCTTCACCGGGCAAATCAACGGTCCAGGAGTTGCATCAGGTGTCCTCTTCAAATTCTTATTCGGATTCCTTCTTCCAGTGGTAGACTCTGCCTTCCAAGCCAAAAAGCAGCGCCTTTTATGCAGGTTTCTGCCATTCATTTCAGCCTAGGTGTCAGTTACCCAGCAGGGTGGCTGTCCTTGCCAAACAGCCAGCTGGCCAATCACCTAAGAGTGCATGCCTGTTTCCTAGGAGACTAAGCACAGGGAGTTTTGGGCACCTCCCTAGCTTCCTGCCCCCACAAGACACCCTGGAGCCAGAGGCAGGCTTCACTTGTGAATTCTGCTAAAGGCCAAATGAACAAAGGGACCAAACCTGGTTTGGTGTGCAGAGTAAATCTCAAGAAGGAACTTTCTAAATAGAAATGGCGAAAAAAGACGACCAGGGCCATTTTGACAAAAATGGCACAGTTGGGTGCTTTGCTGCAGCTGTGAACGCAGCCTGCGGTAAATGCACACCATCGTAGTTCAAAGTAAACCACTGCCACCAGCCATTCCTCAAGGCAAGGGTAACACAAATGTTTTACTTGAGAAGCTACAAAAGGGGATACTAAGTAACCCCTCCAGCACCCTATTGTGAGATAGTGTGTGCTAGGTCTCGAAAGTTACAATTTAAGTGAAGTCAATTTCACTCCACTGCTCTTGGAAACAGTAGTTTATCCAAGAGAAGGTATTTAACCCTCGGGAAATCTAAGATTTCCCTGTGCCACTGCACTGAAGGTGCTTTGTGACAATGTAAAAAGATGATGCCTGTGGAGTTTGTCAGACTCCACAACCAAAAGAAACAGTTCAAAATCACATTAAAATACCCGAGAGAGTGGGAAAAAAGGGTCTCGCTCTCTCCAGGTTAAAAATTAAAGTCCTCAAAATCCAGCAAAGTTGCTGAGGGTCTCTAAGGTAGAGAGGAATTAGCACATTTCTGAGAATTCTCCCCAACACCCACACCCCCCCCACCCCTTTCCTTCCAGACAGAGGTGAGTCTAGGATGGCTGGTTATCAACAGGCAACTGTGTGGGAGGAGGCCTTGGTGGTACAGGAGGAGCAGGCAGACTCAGAAGTACCGAAAGGGCCTGGACCGGAGGAGGAACAGGCTGCAGCACTGGCACTGCCAGAGGGACTGGAGGAGGGCCCAGAAGGAGGGCTAGGAGGCACGACCTGCGGCATCACCGCCTTGATGATTCCCTTGATGAGACCAGTCATCCGGGGTGAGTGCATAAGGAGGAGGAAGTGCTTGAAGAAGTGATCCTCGCAGGCTGCTGGCTCACAAGGTGCCTCCTTTCCTGATCGAAGCACCTAGGAACCAGGGGATGTGCAACCATAGGGCTGAGAGGGTTAGAGTCCAAATTCAAGATGGCCACCGGCCTCATAGGCTCGGACATGTGCTTGCCTGCAATCTTTGGGCCTGGTGCCACACCCTAGAAGGGTGTGGCATGCAGGCCCTGTGCCGTCTCAGACATGTAAGGGCACTCCTTGATCCTAGAACCTGAAGGAGGAGTGTCGACCTCTGGGATGGCTCCGGTAGGCTCAGAGACCTCAGCCCGGTAGTCTAATGCCCAATGACATCAGAGGTGGCGCTGGTAGCCTGGGCACCCTCATCTACTGAGCTGGTAGTCGTTTTGCATCGTGCTTCAAACTTACACACTTAATGCAGAAGCGAACAAGCTGGATTGTCCCTCTATGGACCGCCTCGAAGGGCTCCTGGGCCCCTCGGCTAGGGAGCATGTAGCCTTTACAGTCTCGGGCCTACCAGAACCAGACTCAAAGGTCCCCTTCCCAGTGGAAACCCTCCACTCCCTGTACTGAGAAGCCTTGCAAACAAATGACCTACCTTGTCTTGGCGTGGGGTCCTGGTGACAAACTCTTTAAGATGACAGTGAGGAGAAGAATGGAAGATTTCCCTCCAGCGAGCAAGTTGATTTTTCAAGGCTCGGTGACAGAGCGCTGCAAGCCACGCATGCATCCCAGCGATGGTCAGGCCCCAGGCACTAAAGACAGAGTGCGCATGGGGGTCTGAGGCCGGTAACAAGCGATCGCAGGATGCGCATCTCGTGAAACCTCCAGCAGTCGACATGTGCTGGAGGAGGCAAGGCACCGAAGGGAGGTGAAGATGATTAAAAAACCAAAGAACAGGGAGCATGCGGAAAACTGAACAAGTTTGTGCCTAGCTGCCAGGTCCTCAAATACCTCAGGGAGACTAGAGGTAATCTTTAGATGGACCACTTTAGAACAGCCCTCTCAAAGTAGTAATACTAACAATATAACTTGTTCAAAGGGTGACTTGCTTCACCATACCCAATCGTGTTTGCCACACTAGTATGTCTCTATTTATATTAAATTACAACATACAACTTTTTTTGTATCAAAAAATATCAATTTATTTCATATTTTATAAAACACAGTAAAAAAGATACATCACATTTCACATATCATATAGTTCAACAATATTCTAACAACCAATGTATGATTTGTACAACCGTGCAACACATCAAGAACAATTTGTCTGGTACTCCAATTCATTGGTTAATATTTCGTACATGGAAGAAGTTCTCTTCAAAGATCTATTGTATCACTCCATCTCCAATCATGGTGTTTTACACAAGTCTCCATACCTTCTCACACTTCGTGCATCCGTCACTCATTCACTCCTCTCATTCAACATTCATGATACACCCAACATGTTTCTTTCCTTATATTTTTATACATTTGGATAGGTAATTCATCAGGGGCGAGTACCACACCAATTTGTAATGTGCACACTAATCTTATCTTTTCAACTTCTTAGGGGATTGTCAACTGTTCCAAACCCTTTCTTCTTTCTGCTAGGCAAAAAACACTGAATAGGTATCTTGCGTCTAGATGTGCAAGCTCACAAGTCGATCAGAGGTATTCGTTTTCTTACATCTGTCTGTCAGTCCACCGATATCTAACGATGTCTCTTAGTCTAATCGACCAGGTCTTGTAGTCTATGCAGCCTGATGTTATATGGTTGGTGATCAGGCTATCCAGAGCCTATTCCTTCTAACACCTCGGGTTTTCTGTCGGTTTATAGACCACAGCAGGTGGCGGACCTCTGAGTCTTAGAGACCCACTATCTGCAGTATCTTGGGCACTCTACGGCTAGCATTGCTTGTAGCACAAGCAGGAACACAATCTTCAGTCCCTAGGCGGAGCTATCGAGAGGCAGAGGCATAGCGATGTGGAGCCGCCCAAGCACCCATCGCAAATTCATAGCATGGGTTACTATGTCGCGACAGGGTGCTGACATCCCAAAGTGAGGGGAGAACAAGTATGGCATTAACCTTGGTAGAAGTAGGGGACGATGTCAAAGTAAAACTGCCAGGTCCGACACCGTCCATACCGAAAAGGGGACAGAGGTGAGGTACAGGGGTCTCGGGGTGTTCCCATGTCCAGGGCTGCGCCCCTGCACGCTGCAGTAGATTTAATGGGGAAGCTCAATTTTTCACTGCCAAAAGTTTCCGGTACCGTCCCCATGTTGGAGGACACAAAAGGATGGAGGAAAAGTACAGGATGTGAGTAAATATCTTTTAAGAGTGTAGATAGTTGAGACCATCGATCCTGGTTCAACATTTCCCAACCGGAGGATCTTTTCCAGTAAGAGGAAGACTGGAATGAATGACCGTGTCTGATGGCTGGCAAGTGTGGCGAACCATAAGGAGGGCTCAGACAACTATGGATCATGGTATACGCACGATTATTCAAACAAAAGGAAAAATGCCTACCTGACCCTATCACTATGTGGGAAATTCCCTGCCTTCAAAATAAAAACTAAGGGTGCTCATCGTAGTTCAAAATAAAGAGTCCTGAGTAAAAATGCCTAACTCCTAACTGGGCCTACCACTTAGGAGGCCTACACAAAGCCTCTGCCTGGGCGTCTGTCTCTGAGGACTAATCTCAGCCTCAATGATGTGTTATGATACTCTACACAGTATCCAGTTCTCCTCTATAGTTCAATTTAAAATGCAATTATCTTTTTATACAGTTCTTGCATTTACCACCCCCTCTACCGCCCTGGGAACAAAAAGACAATAAATCTTGCTTTAGATCATTCACTGTTTACCACTGGTTAACTCCCTCCAGAACAATGCAGCTTTTTTTCCAGTATCAAAAATCCCTCCAGGATTACTTTTGCATTTATTCTCCTTTATCCCACCTCTTTTGGTACTAAGACTCCACAATGTCCTGCGGCTTTGTGGTACGGCTGTGGTCTTTCTATAAGAACACTTTTGTACATTTCTTGGCTTCCCCAGACTGGATAAAAACCACACGTCTGCCTTCAACTCCCTGGGCCACAGGACATCTGTCCACATAATTTGAATACTTGCTGAAACCGAGCATGGCTTCCCTAGTCTTCATGCATAATATTTCTGTTTCTTTCACGCTTTTCATGAGCCTGCACGCCCATTCCATGTTTTCAAGCTTTCACGCTCAGTGATTTCTCAAGGCTGGATATGCAGTATTCAAAACACTAATGCCAGATTACCTGGGTTTTGTCCAAGTCTCGGTTTCCCATTGTGTCATATAGAGAATTGGGTAAGCAGTCTCTGACCTAACAGCTTATTGCCTTTGCTGACGTCCTTACGGTGGCAGCGTTCACCTCCCTGCTCATGCTCATCATGCTTGGACCAGCACTCACAGTGTGGAGCCGGGACCTGGGCTCTTTGATCGTTTTTGTCTGTTGCTAGGAGCCTGGACCCACCACTTGGCTTTAGTGGTTGCGCCACCCGAACCGACGTAATTCCTCCCTTGTAGGCTCCTTTTCAGCTTTGAGCCTTACTTTTTTTTCCGCGTACCCGCTGCATAGTCTCCAGCTAGAGGGCTTTGCTTCTGCCACGCCACCGCTGGTTCTGTTGCTCATAGCTCCGCCCCTCCAGGACATGTTTGCAAAGGCTCGCCTGTGCGTACCGTGGATTCTCTACCCAACGTAGGAGTAGTGTTTGGCTTCCACAGTCTCTCCCCATTCACAGTTCTTATTCTGTGACTGTACATAGTCCTCATGATTGGAAAAGTTGTGTCCTCCTTCATTTACGGTAATCCTCAGATAAAGGTCAGCATTACCTGAAGCCAATAGGCTGATAGGAGGCTTGTTGGTACTTGTAGTACAGAACCGAGAACACTTGGTTCTATCCAGTCCCATATATGCAGTATTGTATTCCTTTCAGGAGACCCTCATTGGACTGCAATTGATTGTCCCCTAGAGGAGAGCCACTCAGAATGAGGTCTAACTTGCCCAAACCCCTACGGAGGGTCTTGCAAAGCGGGCCCACCTCCCTAGTGTCATAGCGGGTGGCTCCCTTCGGGGGTGTGAAGGAAAGGTGCATGCGGGGCACTTCGACGGGCGTCGGAGCACGGCGGTAATGAGATAGCAGGTCAGGTTGATGAAGGAGAAGGGGGGGCGGGCCACCAACCAGAGAAGGGAGATGGAGGGGGGGGGGAAGAGGTGGCGGGACAAGCGTGAGGCGGGGAGCATAATAAAAAGGACTTTTTGTGTTCAAGAGGAAGGGTCGAGAGGTACACCAACGAGGAAACTTGAGGACGGGTTAAGAGGTACGATGGCGAGGGAAACTGGAGGAGGACAGCAAGAGGGAACCAGAGACAGCCGCCGACGAGAAGGTTGTCACCTGGGTGTATTAAGAGGAACCAAGGCCGGTCAGATGGGAGCCGGCGTTGGGAAGGCAGCACCGGTCCAGTGACGGCCGGAAAGAAAGTTTGACCAGAACAGGAGTACCAGACAGATGAGCGGAAGTTTACGTGGAACCCCGCCACCGAGGGGCAACGTGGTTTTCTTTAGATTTCATACTTTCTTTTTGGACATCTGTGCCGGACAAGAAGTGGAGTGGAGGACGCTTGACTTCTCGGCCAGGTGATACGAATGAGGGCGGAGAAGACTGACTAGCTAACAACGGAAATGCCAACAAGGTGGGAGGGTCCAACAGAAATCATGAAGTGTTTTTGATGGTTGTACAACAAAATAAACTTGGCTACTGAAGTTCTGTGTCCGTGTTTCTCTTGGCCAATCCCAGTCAGTAACAAGTGGTGGGATTAGGAAGAGAACACCATGGAGGCCTTGTTAAAAGCCTTGGGCGTGGGCCACCACCAACTACAGCAGGCACTGTAACTACAGAATCAACAGACCAAGGCCGATCGACAAACCTTTTTAGCAGGCATTGCAGATGCAGCAAACAGTTGCTGGAGGCAGCCAACATAAGGAGGCATGCCCAGGTGCCGGCCACTGTCCTGTAGAAATACATATCAGGGGAAGACAACCCATTTTTTGTTGAGAGTAGCTCAGAATGCACAGTGGCCTCAGGATAGATGGAGTTATTATATTGTGCTGTTGATGACTGGGGCAATGCAGAGCGCCTGCCAGGCCGCTAGCCCCACAGGGGATACAACGTATGTAGACATGAAGAAGGTTGTCTTGGAAACACTGGGTCATGGCGAGGAAACGTATCGGATTAAGTTCAGAGACACAAAACTACTGCCAAATGAGACGCCCAAGCAACTATATTACAGGGTAAAAGAATTGGCAGACAAATGGCTACAGACGGCCACCACCAACATTCAGGAAATGGCTGAGGATAGTCCTGGAATAGTTTGTGGAAGCACTGCCAGGGCATGTCCATAGGTGGGTGAAGCAACATCATAGGCCAAGCTTTGCGGAGGCCGTCAACATCGCCTCGGTTTATCAAAAGGAAGAATGATGGTGTATGGAGCGATCAACCGCAGCCAGACTATGGCCTCGATGAGCACACCTAGGTTCGGATCAGGGGAAGGACCGGAAAGGTCAAGCATCCCTAGAACACTAAATTCAGAAAACGAGGGAGGAATGTATGGCGGACCCCAAGTGGTACAACCCACAAGCCTGCAGTGCTAGGAGTGTGGGGAATGGGGCCATATAGCGAGAATGTGCCCCAAGAAGAGTAAGGCGGGACCGATGAAAATTGGTCTTTGATGTGCCTGGAGCGGTATCATATTCAGAGGGCATACGCGCCTTGCAGCAATCACTGTATTGTTATACCTGTTAGGTTGAAGTAGATGGGATTCCAACTCGAGCAATGGTGGATTCCTGAAGTTTGCTGACAGCGGTAGGCACCCAGCTGGTAGGTGAGGAGTCAGCGAAAGGAAAGAAATTGCCAATTAGGTGTGTGCATGAGGATGTTAAAATCTATTCTAACAAGGAGATAAGGGTTGAACTAGCTAAGGAGCAGTTAAAGATCAACGCTGCTGTGATACCCATGCTCCCTGAACCCCTGATGGTAGGTTCGGATGTGGCGGTAATGCCTTCAACAGATAGAAGTGAACTGGAAACTCAACTAACAAGGGCACAGTTCTTGATTAACTCAGGAATAGGATCCCCACCTTAAGAAATGCCAGAATGGCTGTACAAAAGGAAAGGGCAAGGGCTGTATTTTAGCCAGGACAAAGACCTGTACCACAGTCATACCATACAACAGCCAGAAGGGGAACCTTGAGACAGTTACTTGTCCCAGTAAAATTTCGACCCACTGTGTTAGAAGTGGCCCATGTGCAGACACGAGAGGGTCACTTTGGGATCAGAAAACAGCACAGACGATCCTGGCACGTTTATTTTGGACCGGGATATATGGGCAGATGGCTTGGTTCTGCCAAAAGTGCACAGCGTGCAGAAGAATAAACACCATTTGTCAAAGGCCCGGTTACAGACCATGCCATTGATACTAGAACCTTTCCAGCGGATAGGAATGGATATTGTGCGACTCCTAGAGCCAACCAGGAGAGATCATCGATATTTAATGGTCATCGTTGATTACCCCCACACAGTACTCAGAAGCATTTCCGTCGATGTCCATCTCAGCCCAACAAATTTGCGATGTGTTAATGCCTTTTATTACCCGAGTGGGGATTCTCATGGAAATAACATCTCAAGGAACTAACTTTATGTCGGCCATCCTCAAGCGTGTCAAACGCTGCACATAGAACAGCTGAAGCCCTCGGATAGCATCCCAAGACTGATGGGCTGGTGGAGAGGTACAACCAGACAAAGCAGATGCTAAGAAAAACTCAATCCCACTGAGAAGAACTGGGATTGGTTGATTCCATGGATCCTCATGACCCTGAATAACACCCGACAGTTGTCTACCGGGTTTGCTCCCTTAGAACTATTAGTCGGAAAACCCGTCCGGACACTGCTTGACATTTTGAGGAAGGAATTGAAAGAAAAGCCACAGCAGGAGACTACCCTCACAGAGTACGCCCTACGGGTGGAGAAGCTGCAAGAGGTGGCACAAACGCATTTACAGCAGGCCCAGTGGATACAGGAAGCCCAGTACAATAAAGGGACAAGGATGCGCAGCTTCCAGGTGGGAAAGAAGGTGTTAGTGCTGCTGCCCACCTCTGAGAACAAGATGTTGGCCTCATGGAGGGGATCATATACCATAGAACAAGCGGTAGGACCAGTCACCTACAAAGTTAGACAAGAAGACCGGAAAATCCTAGTCCAAACCTACCATTTCAACCTCCTTAAAAAATGGGTGAAGCTCCCTCCTACAATAGCCCTCATCAGCATGGCGGTGCAAACACCAATGGAGATGCATTTTGGACGGGATGACAGTCGGAAGGACACCTTGCATATCAACCCGGGACTACAGAAGCAGGAACACGAGGAAGTGGACGCCCTTATACAGGAATTTAAGGAGATTTTCTCATACTTGCCCGGGCGTACCTTGCAAACATCATGGAATAGACACGGCACCAGGAACCATCATCAGATTCCGGCCGTACCAGATCCAAAATTCAAGCAGTCAACTAGGAAATCCATGCAATGCTGAAGATGGGGTTGATTGAGCCCTCCCACAGCCAATGGTGCTCATCCATTGTTCTGGTGGCAAAACCGGATGTAAGTCTCAGATTCTCCATGAACTTCAGGCAACTGAATGAGGTTTCCAAGTTTGATGCCTACCCCATGCCCCATGTTGAGGATCTCTTGGACAGACTCGGACAGGCAAAGTACCCAACAACTACTGACCTTTCAAAAAGGATATTGCCAGATTCTGTTACGGCCAAGCACCAAGGAGAAGACAGCATTTGCCACCCCACGGGTCTATACCAGTTCACAGTGCTTCCCTTCGGATTGCATGCAACTCCCGCGACATTCCAACGGCTAATGAACTCAATTCAAAAGGTAAACAAAACCGAAATTTCAGGGTGAGGGGTCACAACACTCCTACTTTCTAACAAATATAACAGTCATTAATAATGCATTTTTTTAAACGTTCTTTTTATTTGTCTTGCCAACTCACAGAAAAACAGGAGCCACATGACTCCAGCAGCGATAACAATACATATGGGATACATTACTCACCGTAATCGTATTTCTGATGCTTGTATCTGCTTAGATTCACATGCTGTGCATAGGCCGACATCTAGTGGAAGCTGCGGAGTATTACAGTTTGTTTTTCGAAGTCGAAAAATGGGCGTCGACACAGGGCGTGCCAGTAATACTATCCCTAGTGTGACGTCCCCTGTACCCATGATCCCTCACGCGTCTAGGATCCCCAGATTGTGTTTTTCCTGACATGAGGTAGCATGAGGAGTAGCGTGAGTACAGATAGTCCAAGCAGATAGACAGAAAGGTAAGACTACAAGCAACCATGCGCCTTCTCTCGGAGGGGAGGAAGGGTGGGTCGCATGTGAATCTAAGCAGATACAAGCATCAGAAATACGATTACGGTGAGTAATGTATCCCTTCTGAGGCTTGTGGAATCTGCTTAGATCACATGCTGTGCATAGATTAGCGAGCAGTACCAGAAGAAGGAGGTGGGATGTGAGAAGGGTCATGAGCAAACAGGTGTCTTAGAACCGCTTGTCCCACTTGTGTATCTGCCTTGGAATGAGTGTCAATGCAGTAATGCTGAGTAAAAGTGTGAATAGAGCTCCAAGTAGCTGCTTTGCAAATGGTGTCAAGGGGAACATTTGCAATGAAAGCCAGAGTGGCCCCAATGCCTCTGGTAGAGTGGGCCCTTGGCGTAAAAGGCAGAGTTTTTTCAGAAAGAGAGTAACACAGCTGTATACAGTTGATAATCCACTTTGAGATAGCGCCCTTAGAGACGCGATCCCCCTCTCTGCCTGTAGCTACGGAGACAAACAGTTGATCTGTTTTCCTTAGCGGTCTGGTTTTATTTACATAGTATAAGACCGCCCTACGCACATCTAGGGTGTGTAGTTTCACCTCAGCTGAGCTCTGTGGGTTTTGGAAGAAAGCCGGAAGCTCGATGGACTGGTTTACATGGAACTTGGATATGAATTTTGGTGAGAATCTAGGGTGTGTGCGTAAAACCAGTTTGTCCTTGTGGATAGTAAAGAAAGGATCTTGCACTGACAGAGCCTGAATTTCACTGACCCTTCTTATGGAGGTAATGGCTACTAAGAAGGCCGTTTTATAAGTCAGGTGTTTGAGGCTACTTTTATGCATGGGTTCGAAGGGGGGCCCCATGAGCTTAGATAGCACCACATTGAGATCCCATCCTGGCGGTGGGTTCGAGATAGGAGGGTGAAGTCTCTTTACTCCTTCCATGAAGGCTTTAACTACTGGTACTTTCCACCACGAAACCTTGTTATGGGATGTGGTGTAGGCTGAGAGGGCTGCCAGGTGTACTTTCAGAGAGTTAAAAACCAACCCTGCATCCAGCAGGTGGAGCATGTATGTTACAACGTTGGAAGGAGTGCAATCAACCGGGTTGATTTGTTTACTCTGGCACCAGATAACGAATCTTTTCCACTTGTCAAAGTAACAGTGCCTTGTATTTGGTTTCCTAGACTCTTTTAGAATGTCCATACACCTCTGTGGTAATTTGAGATGTCCAAACTCTATGACTTCAGGAGCCATGCTGCTAGGTTCATAGAGTTGGGTTCCTGATGCACTGTTTGACCTTGTTGCTGGGACAGAAGGTTGTACCAGGCTGGGAGTCTGATGGGCTCGCATACCGCCATCCTGCGTAGGTGTGGAAACCATGGTTGTCTCGCCCACATGGGAGCAACTAGGATGAGCGTCATCGATTCCTTGTTCATCTTGTACACCACCTTCCTGATGAGGGGAGTTGGTGGGAAAGCGTACGCAAACATCCCTGACCAGTTTATCCACAGGGCATTCCCCTGGGAGTCCGGTTGTGGGAACCTGGATGCAAATCCTGGGCATTGTTTGTTTTCGCTTGTGGCGAATAGGTCTATAGTGGGGAAACCCCACTGAGAGAAGAGATCTTCTACTACGTCTTTGTGAAGGACCCACTCGTGTTCTTCTGGGAGGGAGTCTCTGCTTAGAGCATCCGCTAGGGAATTGAGCTCCCCTGGAACATGTTGCGATGACAGGAAGATGTTCCGTTTGAGTGCCCATATCCATATTTTCTGGGCAAGCTTGGATAGATTTGGCGAACGAGTCCCTCCTTGCTTGTAGAGATAACAATACATATACATCATTACCAGTATACCTTGAACATCTTATGGAAGAAAGCAGGAAATTCAGATAGCACATAAAGCATTAGCACTCGAGATAAGGAGACCAAGATCACAGTGTGGTCACATTATGGGGAACAACCTGGAGAGGAATGAACAGAGTTTGAAGGAGAAGCCATGGCAGACATGTACTCACGAAACCTTCGCCAG
Source organism: Ambystoma mexicanum (assembly GCF_040938575.1). Classification (NCBI taxonomy): domain Eukaryota; kingdom Metazoa; phylum Chordata; class Amphibia; order Caudata; family Ambystomatidae; genus Ambystoma; species Ambystoma mexicanum. The sequence continues at coordinate 706,788,956 of NC_090927.1, read as the reverse complement.
GTGTCTCTTGGCCTTGTGCGTGGGTGCTGCATTGCACACCAGGCTTCTTCCGTGTCGTGTGCCCATGTAATTGTTCTAAGCCACTGTGTGTATGTGGGTGCCTTAGGCCAGAGCCAACATAATATACAGCAGACGCCTGCTCCAAAGGCAATACCGGCTCTCCGTTCTCACCAAGAAGAGAGCCCTTATCCAAGCCTGCATCTCTGAGGCATCTAACAACTCGGCCGAACTCTTTAAAATCTGCAAGGAGCTGGCCAACCCTGCTGCAGTCTCTACCTCTCCTGTCCCCTCCCAGGCCCTCTGCACTGCACTGGCCTCGCACTTCATCTCAAAAACTCAGGACATCCTGTCCTCGCTCTCCTCCTCTCTCCCCCCTCCCTCTCTTCCCGGCTCTTCCTCTCTTGCAGCCGCCCCTCCGCCCTCCTTCTCTGCTTTTCCACCTTTTTCTGCTGATGAGGTTTCCAGACAAGTCCGATCTATGAAAGCCTCGTCTAAACAGGTTCACCCCTGTTCCTCCAAAACCATCAAGGACCACATCGACTCCCTGGCTCCTGCCCTGGCTGACTTTTGCAACCACTCATTCGCCTCTGGAGTCTTCCCATCCCCCCTCAAGCACTCCCTTGTGCACCCCCTCCTCAAGAAACCCTCTTCCGACCCCTCCTGCCCGGCCAATTATCGCCCAATCTCCATTACTCCCTTCCTGGGTAAGCTCCTGGAGAAACTGGCCATTTCCCAGCTTAACCTCCATGCTGAATCTGTTGGTAATCTTCATGACCATCAATCCGGCTTCAGAGCGGCCAGAAGCACGGAAACTGCTCTCCTGAACATCCGTGAGGACCTGCTCCTGAACCTCGATTCCAACACTCCCTGTTTTCTCATTCTGCTCGATCTCTCCTCTGCCTTTGACACTGTCAACCATGCCATCCTGCTCAACTGTCTCCGTGATAACCTGGGTATCACTGGTCAGGCTCTGTCATGGCTGACTTCTTTCCTTTCCGGTCGACCCTCCCAGGTCCAAATGGGCTCCTTCCTCTCTGACATCTTTTTCTCCACCTGTGGTGTCCCCCAGGGTTCCAACCTCTCTCCCTGGCTTTTCAACCAGTATCTGGCACTCCTTGCCCACCGCATCGCCGCTCTCTGCCCCTACTTCCAGTGCTATGCCGACGATACCCAGCTCATTTTCAGGCTACCCTCGGCCTCCTCCTCTCCTTCCCTCATCTCCGACTGTCTGTCTGCTATCCAGGAATGGTGTGCCGCCAATGACCTCTGCCTCAACGCCAGTAAGACTGAGATTCTACTCATCGGTACACCCACTCCCTCCTTCCCTGCAGCTCTCTGGCCGGCCTCCCTTGGCCCCCTTCCTGCCCCTACCTGCAAGGCTAAAAACCTCGGGGTCATCTTCGACTCCACACTCTCCTTCTCTCCTCATATATCTGACGTCTCTAAGAAGTCACACTACCAGCTGCACCTCCTCAGAGGTATTCTTCCCTTCCTCTCCTTCCCCCAGAAGCTCACTGTCTCCCGAGCCCTGGTTCTCTCAAGGCTGGACTACTGTAATAGCCTCTATCTTAATCTGCCTGCCTCCACTCTCCGCCCTCTGCAACTTATCCAGAACAGAACTGCGAGACTTGTCCTTGGCCTCAAGCCCAGGGACCGTATCTCTCCAGGACTGAAATCCCTTCACTGGCTCCCAGTGGCTGCGAGGATTAAGTTCAAAACCCTCTGCATTGTCCACAAGGCCTTCTGGGGCCAGGGACCTAAATACCTTCAACTCTCTCTTCCTAAATATCTTCCTTCACGAGCCCTTCGCTCATCCGTCTCCAACTCCCTCATGGTCAGCCGCTTCTCGAAGCAACGAGCTGGGGGTAGATCTCTCTCCGCAGCAGGGGCCTCCCTCTGGAACAGCCTTCCTGCCTCCCTGAAACTTGAGGAGAACCATCTCCGGTTCCGGAAGCACCTCAAAACCTTCCTCTTCGCTTCTGCCTTCTCTCTCCCTCTCCCCTGCTAAACCTGCTTAACCCCCCACTGAATTCAGCACTAAACCTGCATCTGGGCCACTCTCAGCAACCTCGGTCCAGGGCCCAGCCACTCTCCACTTGCACTGCCTCCCTGGCTCCCCGTGCACTGTGGGACTGTCACTGTACCCTACAGCCCCCTTCCCAGCACTTGCTCTGCACTTACCTCGCACTTGCCACCAGCTGGCCCTTTCTATTTATTATTTATTAATTATTATTTCTTACGCTACTTACCTTGTACTGCACTTTCCCCCCCACCTCCTCCCCCTGCACTTCCTCCTTTTCCCCTTACCTCTGCACTTGCGCGATCTGAATGACACCTGGCCTAGTAGGATCGTTTGTCTGTCTTCCCCTTGTTTCCCTCCCTCCCTGCCTCGTCGCGCCTTGAAACACTTGTGTATAGGCCCGTTACAAATACCATATCATATCATATCATATCAGACCGCCAGGAACATACAGAGCCCTGCCAGTTTCTTCGAATCACGTCTCAACTGGGGGAAGTCATGGAAGAGACAATGCAGTGGGGTGGGGGTAATGGTGTGCTCTAATACATCCTATAACATGGAGCAGATGTCAGACCAGAATTGGGTCAGGTACGGGCAGTGCCAGAGCATATGCATGTAGGTTGCCTGATCTGAGCCACACCTGTGGCAGTAGGGAGGGGATTCGCTGAACATGCAATGTAGTCTCTTAGGTGTATGATGATACCTCTGCAGTACCTTGAATTGTGTTAGCTTAAATTTCGAGTTGTAAGACATCATGGGGGCAAGCGCACATTCGGGACCATCTCTCATCAGTGATCCCGACCTCCAGGTCCTACTCCCAGCTGTGCCTAAATTTAATAAAGGGTGGGGCCACCCCAACCTGCAATTGGGAATAAAGCCTCGACACCTTGCCCCTGAAGGAGGAATAGGAGCAGAGTTCCGCAACTATGGGTTCATCAGGAGGTAGTGTGGGGCAGTCCGGGTATCTCGATTTGAGGTTCCTTCGGAGGGAGGAGTATTATAACCACGCTGTGGGCCGACGCTTGAGGGAAGGGGGGAGTTCAGACCACTCAAAGTTGTCCTGTGTGTATATATGGCGGAGCGTCAGGAAGCCAGCATCTGACCAGCGGGCAATGATGGATTGTGGAACGGATGGGACATCAGGGAGGAAATTCCATAACGGCAGGTCCCCATGGAATGGGTGACGTGCATCAACCAAAGTCCACAGCTTGGCTAACGCTAGGGATGTACTAGGTACGGGGTCTGCAGAGTCGGGATGTAAGGGTTTGAGGATAAGGGAGCCAATCACCCGGTCAGAGACTGTCAGTTTCTCCAATCGAATGTGCGGTGGGGGGGGTTTGCGAGGGGGTGCGTCAGTGGTACTGAACCAATGAAATTCGAATTGGGATTGAGCTACCACCCAGTATCTAGTGAAATCTGGGGCGTTAAACCCACCTAATTCCTTAGGGGTGGTCAGCGTAGAGAGTTTGAGGTGGACTGAAGAATGCGTCCCCAGGCCATATGGGCAGATTGGTAAAATGATAAAGAAGCTGGGGTAATACCACCATTTTCAGTATTCCAATCCTGCCTGCGAGCGACATGGGGAGCCTAGTCCAGCTGGAAGTTTTTGTGACCAGGTTCTTCAGATAACTCTGGTAATTGCCCTCACACAGCTGTGACATGTGTCGGGAGACCACCACCCCCAGGTAAGTGATACTAGACTGAGACCAGGTGAAACCCCCCCCTGCCCCCCCCCAAAGTCCAGTGGGGGTTGAGTGGAGTTCGTAGGTGGGAATAACACAGATTTGGAGCAGTTAACCTTCAACCCAGATATGTCACCAAATCGGACGACGTGCTTGAGGATAGGGGCAAGGTTGGTATCCGGAGAGCGGATGTACAGAAGAGCGTCATCTGCGTAAAGGGAAAACCCCCTCGCCATATCTCCTTATCAAATGGGGAGAATCCAGGAATTTGATCTCTCGTTCCGCCAGGCAGCGAAAGTAATGCTCACAGAGTGGTTGGGGAGTGGTCTTGAGCATATTGGGTCTCGAGATTAGCTAGGGTTGATTCACTATCGGAGATGTCTGCCCGGATTCCCTTTAGGATGCCACATCCCTTGGACATGGCGATACCTCTTGTATATGCTTTAAACGATTCCCAGAGTGTGGCATGTGTTGTCACAGAGTCTACGTTAACCTCAAAGAACTCCTCAATGGAAGATTCAAGTTCGGTAGCGAAAACCTGATCTAGAAGAGCATGGGGACCCAACCTCCATTGTCTCGTCCTTTCGGCGTCCAGCCCCCAGTTCAGAGAAATAAGTACTGGTGAGTGGTCTGATGACGTTCTGGGAAGGATAGCCTGGTTAGAAATGGACCTAACTAGCATGTCAGTTATGAGCCACCGGTCTATTCTAGAACGGAAATCATGAACTGAGGAATAAAATGAGTACGTGTGGGAGTCGGGGGGACATTAAATGCCAGGCGTCTACTAATGCCAAACGAGGGAGCGCGGCGAGTATGGTATAGGCTGCTTTGGCCAGTCGCTGAGGTTGTGAGCCCGACCTGTCCAGGGTGACATCTAATATTGTATTAAAATCGCCGCCCCATATATAATCGGGATTAAGGGGTAGATTTCCAGGACAGAGGCTAGGTGTAGATAGAAATCAGGATCGTCAACATTCGTGCCATAGATGTCCAGGATGGCTACCTCCTGGTGTTGCAGTGTGCCGATAGTCAATACATATCTACCCAGGGGATCAACACTTGACTGGTTACACACAAATTTCAGGCTTCTGTGAATTAAAGTGAGCGCGCCGCGGCTCTGCGTGGAATGGTTAGTTTAATACCTTTGGGGACCCCATTGTTTAGCAAATCATTCACATTGTTCAGAATGAGCATGGGTTTCTTGTAGGCATAACATTTTTACTCCATGGCGTTCTGCATGCAGTTTTATCTGCCGCATCTTTTTGTAGTTGCCTAGGCTGCGGAAATTCTAGCTCATAAACATCAGGTTGTTATTCACCATTTGTGTGGTGGTCTTATTTGGGATTCTGGACAGAGACCACTATGCAAAAGGAAGACGGTCATTCTAGGTGTAAGTGGATCCCTGCCAATGTGTTCATGATGTGCTACTGTAGCGCATGTGGCATCACCGGTGGTTGTCAAGAGTTTTTTTAAACATAACATTCCCCCCTCCACCCCCCACACACATCCCTCCCCCAATTAGAGAGATGAAACCCCAACAAACCCATAACAACAACAATTTACTCTGCATCTGCGCCTGGGGGGCTGTTAGTTAGCCTAGTGATGGCGCGACGGACTGGGCAGAGTGTAAAGAGGTTGTAGAATATAGCCACATTTAACCAAAATGTTCAGTGCAATCGGAGGGCAAATAGAGCACTGGGCCAGGAGAAAGAGGGCAGTTTAAAAACAGATCTTTAACCGTGGACCCCAGAGCACTAATACAAGAGCATAATATCGGCCCGGGGTAGCTCAGGGCTATCCATCATCACAGTGACCAATCACCAAGGGGGGGGTGGGGGGGGAGATCCGGGGACGGCTATAGGATAGCTTCCCAACTAGGACTGCAGTAGGGTGTCAAACCGCTCTAAGCACCATGAGTCTGGGCGACATAAGGCCACATTACTGAGGATCAATGGAGCAACAAACAAACCCAGAACATTTCCAATGAATTAACAAGTGTGTTAAGTTTAGGTTACATGAGTGGAGGATTTACAGTAAAGGCAGGAGGGCCGCCACAACATGTCCTATGCATTTCCATAGATTCCAGCCATGACGCATCATAATTGTGAGCATTTCAACCACACCGGCTTCCTTGCAGGGGGGCCAGCACGCGACCAGAACTGGAGCAACAGTCGGGTATTGATAATAGTCAGACCCAGCAAGATCCCTCCCCTCCAGAGGACCGGAGTATGGATGATCAACCCAACAGGACTAACCAGAAGAACAGCCAGATTCGATGTGCATGGGCCAGAACACTTATGAATAAAGCTGAATGCGGCCCATCTGACCTAGACCAATATAGTAGGCACCATAACAAATTGGGCCTGTGGCAGCAGTGGGTCAGCCAGGGAAGTGCTTGTCTAGGAACTTAGAGGCCTCCTCCGGGATCATGAAGAAAAAGGTTTTGTTGGAATGTTCAATATGTAATTATGCGGGAAACAGCATGGAGTATTTGACTCCCAGGTCTCGAAGTCTCTTTTTCACAGCCGAGAAGGATTGGCACTCACATAGCACCGCCACAGAGTAGTCTGGGTAGAGGTGGATCCTGTTCGCGCCAAGGAGAAGTTCACCCTTGATCCTGGCCGCTCGTAGGAGGGCAATGCGGTCCCGGAAGTTTAGGATCCTGGCTATAATGTGCCGCGGCGGTGCGCCCGGCCTGGGCTTTGCGGTCAGGATGCGGTGTGCTCTCTCAATGGCAAACTGCCAGGAGAGTTTAGGGGCATCAAGGAGTGTCATGATGATGCGTTCCACATAGTCCTCCATAGGCTCAGTGATAGGTATTCCAATAATGCGCAAATTGTTCCGTCTCGAGCGGGATTCAAGATCGTCATTTTTCTTCTCCATCGCCGTCACCCGGTTGGTGAGTGTGGACACCGCAGAGCGCAGAGAACCCAGGTCATCCTCAGCCGCTAACAATCTGGTTTCAACCTCAGTGACTCTTCCATCCGTCTTTCCAATATGGGCTTTTATGGAGGAGATGGTCCCATTCATATCGTCCAGTTTTGTATGGATTGTGGTGAAGCCATCACAAATATATTCCAGCAACTTCTGTGCGTCGTCTGAGGCTGATGGCGCAGAGGTAATGGGTTGCCCCTCGGGGTGATCTGGGACAGTCTTAGACGGGTTTTAGTAAACATGTTTAATTAACTTTTTCCCCACACCAGCTTCCTTGGTCATGTTGAATGTCCGGCTCAGGGATTCCAGACGACAGTAGGCACATAGAGGTAGTGAGATTCTGACGGTAATAGTTGCAGATTAGGGATACCTGGGCCTATAATTGTATGGCTTTCCAGGCCGGTGGGCCAGTGTCCAACCTATGGCAAGGTTATGTTCCCAACTTTCTTTTAAGTGATTTAAGCGAGTCCCGATGGACAGGACCCATCCCCGTGGAGGTAGCGGTGGGGGGGGGGGGGGGGGGGGGCCCTGGGGCAAGGTCGGTGGAAATGAAGGCCCTGGTGGTTCAACACCGCAGGGCCGGTCCAGTCCGAGAGGGGCGCTGGGGACCATGGTGGTGCCCCCTCCCACCGGATAAGCGTATGGCACGTACCGGGTTCAAACTGTATACGGTTCACAGGGTTGGACTAGCCGGCCCGGTGGATATGCCCCAAATGAGAGCCCGTATCAGAGTCTCCAGCGATCCCCGGTCCCACAGCGGAGCGAGAAGCACAATGCAAGCGATTCAGGTTTGGGGACAGGGACCTGGGTGTGAGTAGGGCCCTCAGAAGTGATGTAGCTCCCTCGGCGACAGCTGTAGATTAGAAATGTCTGGGTCCATTGCTATGTAGTTTCTCGGGCCTGTGGGTCAGTGTCCAATTAACAGCAAGGGTGTGCTCCGAGACTTACAGCTAAGCCCTCTGTGGGTCCCAAGATGTGCAGGGCCCGCACCCGATGCAGTGACCGTGGGAGCGGCCCCAAGGCAGAGCCGATAGGGGTGGAAGCACTGGTGGTCCAGTACAGTAGGGCTGGATCAGTATAAGGTGGGCACTGGTCCCCAGAAGCGGCACTCCTTCACCCCGAGTAAACATGTGGTGAATATCCAAATCGGTGCTGCATAGGTGCAGAGGGTGGACTAGACAGTCTGGCGGCTATGGACCACCGTGGGGGTGTCTCCAGCACTGTTCGGGAGTCAAGGTGTCTTCGTTCACCTAGTCCAGGCTCCCCATGATGGTAGGGAGCGTGCAGCAGGGGATTCCCTCGTTGCTACCCCAGCAGGGCGTCAGGATGCTGGGTACGATGAGGTGGGGGGGGGAGGAGGCCCTCACAGGATCAGGGATGGTGAGGATTCAGTGCCCGAGACGCTCCCCCTGGAGGCCTCAGGCGGTGTGCCGATCCAATAGCCACGGGTGGCAGAGCCCACCCCCACCGCCAAATCCGCGCACTGGCAGGGGTATGGAGTGATCCAGGCCAGTCGCTGGCCGCATAAGCCGGAATCCAGTTAAGGAGGATGGCAGTGCGCTCCCCGCCACCCGGCCTCCTTACCTTGGTGTTGGAGCACGGGCAGAGCGCAAAGGAGGGGGGAGCGAGGGAGAAGGGCAGACGAGCGGCTCCGCGGCGCAGGGTCTGCCGCAGCGGCTCCAGTCGCCTGCGGCTCCAGCCCCGAACGGGAGGCATCACAGGTCTCGGGCTCCAAGTACCAGCCTACAAGGTGCAGTGTGTTCGTAGGTCCGTTGGGCGATAAGGCGGGCTGCGCGTCTGCTCGGCGCGGGATATGGGTCACAATGCCCCTCCCCCACGCAGGCCACCTGGGCCGGGGTGTCGGGGGGGCTCCACTGATCCGAGCTCAATGGAGCTCTGTCCTGGGGTGAGTCAGCCGTCCACAGCACCGCGGTGCCAATAGTGCTAACGGGACTCACAGGGGGTCCCCGGATCCCAAAGTTGGCTCGAGTGTTGGGTGCAGCCAGATAGCGCAGCTACAGCAGTGATGGATGTTCAGCTGCATTCAGCGAGGTAATAATTGAGGATATATACCCCCGTAGTCTGGAGCTTCACTCTCGGGTGGCCATCTTGCGTTGGCGCAAAAGTGCCCCCCCAATAATGCATTTTTTTGACTGAATGTATTTTAATAACATCTGGAAAATATTGGTGGGGATAGAGCACCCAGGAGTAATTTAAAAAAACAATACAAATAGGAATGATCCAAACGAAAAGACTGGATCTCAATGAAATAACAAAAAACGGCTACAGTTAGTCAATCAATTCAATCGTGCAGTTACAGAAATGAACAAATCCAAATTCATGAACATATATACAGAAAGCACAACAACAATGCTTGAATTGTGCACTGTTCAGATGGTATTATCGTCGACACAAAGGTGTTTCGGCCTAGGAGAGCTGTAAGGTGCAGCTTTGTAAGCAGGCCTCAATCAGGACGTGTGATGGGAAGAATGGTTGTCCCGGGATCTATATCGAACACTTATCCAAGTACAAGGGTAACGAGAATATCCATCATGGGTATGGATATCTGGACGGCATTCAATGCGCCGTGGAGAAAACAAGTGTGTACCTCAGGCGGTAAGTAGTGTCTTCTATGCTGATAATGGTGGAGACTGTGGTTGGTAGCTGCTAACCCAAATTGTTCCAAAGTGACAGAACTTCTTTGACTCGAAGTATTGGTCTGGGCTGTGCGGCGCGGCGTCTCGGTATGCGCAAGGAGCATGAGGCCTACACTGGAGCATACCTGGATTGCATGGTCTATAGTACCTCGTGGGAGGCATACCCGACACATCTTAGGGACGTATTTGAGACCCCACAACAGGCCGGACTCCACGTCTATCCCACAAACACCTCTGTGGCCTTCTCTCATACAAAATGTCTGGGATATTATGTGGGGGAGGGCACTATTTGACCTTAACAGGATAAACTTGAGGCCATCAACAGACTGACTTTTCCCACCAATGAAACAAATTCCTGGGATTTGTGGGATATTGCAGACCATTAGTCCACACTTGTCGACTTTTGCCGCACAGTTGACAGATAGGCTACAGTCAACCAAGGCGGGAAAAGGGGTGGCGGACTGAAGGATGCCGAACAGGCCTTCGAAGCTCTTAAGAAAGCACTGGCTGACCATGCAGTTCTACATTGTCCAGATTTCTCTGCACCATTCTTCCTACATACGGATGCCTCCGGAGTGGGTGTGGGAGCGGTGCTGTTCCAGAACAAGGATAACATGGAAAGGCCTATCCACTTCATCAGTCATAAGTTATTGCCACATGACTAGTACTATGCGACTATTGAGAAGTAGTGCCTGGCCACTGAGCTATTATCTGTTGGGCCGACAGTTCACACTGGTCACCGACCATGCCCCACTTGTCTGGATGTCGAGGAACAAAGACTCTAATCCCAGGATTCTGCAGTGGTTTCTTTTGCTGAAACCATCTAAATTCACAACGATGCATCGGCTGGGAAAACTATTGACTCACATTTCCTTTTGCAAGCCCATTGCCCGCCCGAAAGTCACGGCTTGGTGGGGAGGGTATGTGAAGGAAAATGTGCCTGCATGGAACTTCCAGGGGTGTCAGAGCACAGTGGTAATGAGATGGCAGGGGAGGTTGATAAAGGAGAAGGAGTGGCAGGCCGCCAGCCGGAGAAGGGAGAGAGGTGGATCAGGCATGAGACGGGGAGCATAATAAAAAGGACCGATTTTTTTTTCTGGGTTCAGGAGGAGGGGTAGAGAGTTAAGACGAGGACACTGGAGGACGACGATGGCGAGAGGGAACCAGAGACAGCCGCCGGCAAGGAGGCAATCGCCTGGCCGTATTAAGAGGAACCGAGGCCGGTCAGACGGGAGACGGTATCGGGAAGGCAGCACCGGTCCAGGGTAACCCGGAAAGGACGTTTGACTGGAGCAGGAGTACCCGGAAGACTAGCACAAGTTTACGCGGAACAAGTTGGTTTTCTTTAGATTTCTTAGTTTTTTTGGTCATCTGTGCCGGAGAAGAAGTGAAGTGGAGGGCGCTCGACTTCCCGGCCAGGTGAAACAAATTTTAATTGTTTATTTGTAAAGCGCTTATACACAACTGAAGTTCTTCAAAGCGATAAGAGCGCAGAGGAGCCGATGCCGCGGAATGCCGCCACCGAGGGAGGTCTACCCAGACCCAAAGAGTAAATGACTGGCCTAGAAGACTGACTAGCGAACACCGGAACACCAACAAGGCGGGTGGACCCAACAGAATTCATTAGTTTGGAGAAGAGTGGGTGTTTCCTTGCGAGTTATCACCCCAGCACGGACTGGTACTTAATTAACGGTTTTTGTTGGTTCTACAACAAAATAAACTTGGCTACTGAAGATCTCTCCTTCTCTTGGCCAATCCCAGCCGGTAACATGGGGTGAATGGACGAATTGCCCAGATTCACCACATAAGCCATAGCCCATGTAACAGCCCGCCAGCCCTCATGCACCCACTAAAGAGGTGGTGAACCCAGATTTGGAAAAATGAGAACGCTCGGGTAAGAGCAAACGTGACATTTATAATCACACCCGTATAGTAGAAAGATACTAGTTAAAAATGCACCCTGGTTGACACAACAAATAAGGCCAGTATCCTGAGAGGAAAAGTGAAGCATGTTAGGGGAGTTTTCCTTGAGCCTTACTGGCAGTAAGACTTTCGTAAGCTATCCCAGTGGTTTGTAGATTCCCCCAACTCTTCGCACCAGTCTGTACTAGCTCAGAAACTTGGTAGAGTGGCAGAGCAGTCAGGCTCATCTTAATAGGAAGATGTGAGCTGTAGGTAAGTACACTGAATCTTAGCTAGACAGTCACAAAGAAGCACTTGCACTTATAATTATATGCAAAGTATATATTATATTTACACAAGAATCACTTTAAATACTTAGACGTTTACATTGCAACACTTAGGACTACTTGATAATACACTTCAAAAGGGCAATTTCACTTCAGGGTTTGCTCACGGTTACATTTGTATCAACGTTAGAAAGGGAAAAGACAATGTAACCTTATCGGTTACTGCGCACTCATGCCGTTTTCAACAGTTTATACAGTAATACATTTACTCTGCAAACACAAAGTCACTTAAACGGTGAACAATGGTTAGTTAGTGTAGCGTGAGCTTAGTTTAAGGTTCTGGAGACGTTAGTCTAGTCTCATCGCCTAGCAAGTCTTTAACGTCCCAAAATGCAACCCTAGTTAAAGGCAGTTCAGCAAAGGCTTGAAGTCTTGACAATCAGCGAATTACGAAAAGTTCCTGTGGATTTCTTCCGGCGTCAAGAGTTATTGAAGCAGCAAGTTAACAGCTAACAAAGGAGACCGTAAAACAGACTTGAGAAGGGGCACAAGAAGCGACTTGGATCCGAGGTAAGAGGGGGTTGCCCTGGACATGTCTGCTTGTACATCACCGCTCTGGAGCGACTTCTTGTAGTCAGGTAAGCAATACCTTTTTCCCCACAGTACCCTGGGTTAGAAGGACATGTTCATGCTGGATGCTCCGTGATGTTGCAACTCAGGACACAACCCCCGGACTCCTTGGTCTGGTGACTGAAGGCAGGACAAATGGACAAGATCTCTCTGCAGCAGTCTCGAGGGAGGAGCTGTGGCACGACTTTCAGCAACTTCTTGGTTCACTCTGTGGTTTTGGAGCCTTTTATGCAGAACTAGCAAAGGACACAGATCACCCGGTCAATCTTCGCTTCCTGTGGTCCCACACTCTGGTAAGGGGGTCTGGGCAAATTGGATCAGATGTCTGGAGTGTCCTCATGGGTTCAGCAAAGATTTGGACAGATTCAGCCTTTCCACGACGATGCACTTGAAATGGGCAGCAGGGTGTAAAGCTCACCTGACTCCCACGGAGGCGCTGGCCTGGTTTGCGCTGCTGTGACCTCTTCTAAGGTGATGCGCAGGGTTCGGAAGACGGACTGGCCCCAAATCTGGCTCGCAGAAGTATCCTTCTGTAGGCGAAAATAGGGGATTTACTGTCTGCGGGGTAATGCAATCAGCCTCCCACTTTCCCCTCTCACCCTCCTTGAAACCCTTCTGTGATTCCTCGTAGCGTCTCACCTTAGGGTCTGGAAAGACAAGCTCTCCATCCTGCTTCTGATGCAGGGGCGCGTTGGTATCCAGTTACTTCACTGGATTTTCGGATTGGTGAGAACCAAACTTGCTTGGCTTCCAGGTAAGTTTTTTGATAAGAGGTTCCCCTTGTGTCCATGCATTAATGTACTAATGCTAGTGTCTTTTTCCCCATAGGGGCCGGGGTACGGAATGCCGGGGAACAGGCACCGACCCGAGATGAGAGGTGAAATCCTTGTAGAAATCAGGTAAGTCTTTAATGAGCGTTTTTTTGGTAATGTCTTTTCATTGGCTCATTAACGCTGTCGTCTCTTTTTCCCCTTAGGGGCCCGGTTCCGGAAATGCCAGGATGCGGCGCGGACCCGAAATGATGAGGGAATGAATCAACAGGTAAGTCTTAACATGGAGATTTAGCTTTCCTTATTCCCTTCTCTCTCTCACCTTTTGTTCTGGTCTTTTTCTCCCTAGGCGCTGGGGCGTGACTGCGAATCCGGATGATCGCTGCTGAACATGGAGGCGCCCAGTAAAGGTGAGTGGAATGCGGCGCTGCAGCGATCGACGCGATGAGCTTTTAAATAAAAGTCTTCCTTTTCAGGATTGTCGGCGAGATGTCTCCGGGATGTGGATTTAGCAGGTAAGGACTTTTCCTTCTTCTGTTCTCTTCTTCTCTTCCTTTGCAGGTGATCCAGGATGCTGGCAGGCGTGGCAGAAGTCAGGATGCAGGAGCAGACACGGTGAGCGTCCAGCTGCTAGATGCAGAACAACGCGAAGCACGTGTGGCTGTTCGGGTGGGCTTTAAATAGCCTTGGAAGAAGTTCCAGGTATGTATCCTTCCTCCAATCAGGTATGTATCCTTCCCCAACCATGCCCGGATGGTAAATTAGTCCCACAGGTAAAGTAGTTCATTTCAGGCCTCAAGGAGGCCGGGATCCTGCAGCATGGTCTGCATCAGGTAAGTGCACCCAAGCACATCCATAATGAGCCTGGCGCCATAGGCGCCAGGACACTGTCCAAAGGGCCCCTATATGGGGTTGCTGGGTGCTTCCTTGGGGACTGGATGTCCGCTTTCGGGGACGCAGGGCTTGAACCGGCTCCCCGGGAGCGGCCATCATGACACAGGGCTCCTGGTATTGAGGTTTTGCAGTTCTGGAAACTCCTAGGACCTCAGGAGATGGGTTGTTTCAAAGTTAGTCTTGGGACTGGTTGTTCCAACCAGCCAAAGGGAAGGAGTCCTCTTTGGAGCTCCAGGTCGCACAGAAAACGGGGTCGCTTTACAGTGTTGCAAAGGGTCTGCAAGCATCTTTGGTCGTCTGCTTCTTCGGTTGCTTCAGCTACTTCAGTTTCCAGAGGTCAACTTGCTTTTCACTCCAGAAGCCTCACCGTTTATACAGTTCAAGCACACTCCTCGGCAATCTCTCAGCATTTTACAGAAATGAGCACAGCCAGACCGCCTGTGGGAGCTGGACCTATTCAGGCACTTTAGCTGACAAAGGACATGGGGGTGGAAAACTCCTCCCCCACTTTCTGCCTGCCCAGATACACTGGATCCTAGGCGGGATATCTACGGGTTCCTGCCAAAGGCAAAACACACCCAGACTTACCCCGCCCAGAATGGCAAAAGAAGGGCTAACAAAGAACAACGCTAGAAATTGCACAAAAAAAAAAAAAAAAAAGGAGGCCCCAAGTTGGTACTTGGGTGCCCCTGTTGAGCACTACCGAGGCTATGGACATAGCCTGCAGTATAAAAAATACACAATAGCTGGTAAAGCACATCCACTGCCACCAGCCATAACTAGGGGACTGTCTGTGACTAAAAAGTCACAGGAGCAGAGAGAAGGGGGATATACTAGGTATCCCTTTGGCACGCCACTTTTTTGGAAGAAAACCCCATCTGGTAATGAAAGCTACCACAGGGTCCAGGACCTCGCGATTGGATAACCAAATGAAGATCCAGGCAGACATCTTTGCAGTTAAAGGGAACAGGTGGTTTGGGGACCCAGAGGATATATCATGCGGAAGAAGAGCACAGATCCAACAATCAGAGAAACGTAATATACATCTGTACTGCCATGTGAGGTGCAAAAGTCTTCCGAGTCCAGAGATGAGCAGCAGAGCAGTCGTACTCGTGACATGTGGCTCTGAAAGCAGCAATCCCAGTGAGCTTGAGGATGGGAGTGAATACAAACACGCAATGCGGTTTGGTGCGAATATCACACCACCCCTACAGTCAAAGGCCCTCCGGCTAGTGTGTCAGCTCGAAAGCACCAAGTTCAAGGAGAGTCAATAATTAGGTTTACATGAGAAAATGAATATTTGCAATAGCCACAATAATACAGGCTCTTATGCTGCGAAGGAAAGTTCAAAGTTCAGTTCACACAGATGAAGGCATAAGTTTGCAAAGAGTTCCTCTGGCCAGAGCCGCAGGGAGCAAATCGGTGCTCAGGACCAAGGGGCAGGTCAGACCTGAACTTAACACGGGAAGACTTTGAAAAGTGCACTTCTTTACAATTTTTTTCAGGAAATCGTAGTTCACATTGGTAATGCCCCCATGTAATATTGTGCACGAGCACATTCATATGTTGGAGGACACGCTATACAGCGATTAGGTGGTGGACAGTGGTTTCCTTTTAAATAACATCTTGGCTTGTTTTCACGCTAAAATATTGTGCGACTTATAGAACATGGGTTATGGGATTAGGATCAGTATCAATATAACGATACATCAAAGCACATTATGCAATAGGCTCAAAGTAAATGACAAAAGATTTTGCTTTGATTGCTTCTTTTGTTCTCCCTCCTGAATTTTGACATGCATTCAGCCTTTATAATACAATGAAAATGAAACCTTGCAACGTATTAATCCTTTGTTTTCTTTTCTTTCATTTTATTATGTCCTATGTTGTCGGGCTTCTAATTATGGAATTTTGGTGTATGTTCTACACATAATGTTCTGGTGTGATGGGATTGTGACAAATTGCCATGTATTTGCAAATGGATTTGGCTTGATTTACACAATTGGTCTTCCTATCATGTCTTTTCCTTTGGGATGCACAATTCGGGTGCCTTGCTGTGTATTTCATAGCTTAAAATGTCATTGTTAGATACATTATTCAAAACGGAACATATGGCCTACTTAAAGACCCAGAGGGTCGAAACACACGTGTAGGCCAAACGTATCAGATGTTTTGATTAAATCACACAATCCTCAACTGACAATCTGTTCTGGAGATATACGATTTGAATGAGCTGTGATGAAACTGATGTCATCACTCCTTCCCCTGAGATCGCCTCCTCCCACTATGTGGCCAGGGGACGGCAGCCGCTACATGATCCTGACCCTGGGGGCTGCTATTTGAGAGAGGAACCCCTGGTGATGGGTGACCCTCGGGGAGATCAGATGACATCATTGGGGAAAATCACATGCCCTCCATTCCCTTCCATGGAGATTCTATTCCATATGCATTCATGGCATATTGTCACTCTTCCCCAACCTCTTGGTCGATCTATTTTGCATACTCCCCAACATCCCACTAAGAATAGTATATTGACAACTGGGAAGAGGCAGGGAGAAGGGATGATCACTCTCAATGAAGTTCAAAGTTCACTTCCTCAACGTCATTCCTGAATCGGTCCCCTCCCTGCAAAATGTATAATCAGGCCAGGAAGTTTAAATGCGCACCCGACAAAGCTGACAGAGAGGAGGAGAGAGCGGCAGACGCAATTCTGCATGGCAAACCGTACCAGTGCCAAGCAACACGCTAAGGGGAAACATGCTGTGGCAGACTTTGTGGAGGCAAACCCAAACTTGGAAAGGAGAACCCCCAGGTGCGGGTGGTTCGCCGCACAAGGAAAGAGCAGCGGGAACCGCAGATCCTTGAAGGGTAATGCAGAGAGAGTGCAGCGCTTAACGGGATGCATGCAGAACCAACAAATTGAAGCAGTCTGAAGCAAATAAACGCTGAAAGCAACCAGTATACCCAGGGGAAACAAGTGGGTTGCCAGGTTGCCTATAAGCATATGCCGTTCTGTAGGAGTAACAGAGAAGGGAACCGAGGGAGGCCTGAAAAAAACAGTAAGCCCAAACACCACAAGTGGGTAACCGGGTAGTTTAACAAAGTGTGTTACTTCACAAGAACGCAGCGAGAGAATAAATGGAAGCCCATTAAAGAAGTCAAAGTAATTATGAAGTGTACTATGAACAGGTTATTGACCCATGACCTTAAAGAAGAAAGCAAACTAAAGTTGAAAGTGCTTGGACAAGGGGAAAATGAAATATGCAATGAAGATAAGTATGAAACAAAGTTTCATGAACCAGTGATGGGCTAATGTTAAAGGGTTTTTTTTGTTTTTGTTTAGTAAGGTCCTGGCAGGAGAGTACACCAGGTAAAGACAAGTGTGTGTACAAATTAACAAATTATAATGTAAAGAGTAACTCAGGGAAGACCCATCCCATTACGATTATGAACTATTATAAATGTGCGAACAAAATCTGGCAAGGGAGATACCACATAACTTGCGCATTTGGACCCCACACCACGGAACTCTATCACTGCCATGTACTCGTAACACCCAGTCGCTGCATCGGCTAATCTGTATGCCACACATCTGCTACTACCGCACTACCTTTTTGCAGATTACAGTGCTACTGTATCTATTGCAGATCCCAATGAGTGACGTGCATATAAGTGTGAAATGTATGTATGTGTACGTCCAGCCCCACCTAACCTGTATACGTACAGCCTCTGATTAGTTCAGTAGGCCTACCTTCATCTTAGCATGCATATGTCCATTGATAAGGCTAACCATGTTTGAACCACTCCCATGGTATTTGAATGGGCCCATTCCATTGCCGTAACTAAACCTCTCAATGCCTAAGCCTGCATCCATTGCTGCTAACTCTGAACAATGTTAGCATACCTATTACTTCTCCCTCGGAAGCCAAAGGCCTCTCGCGTGCAGATTTTCGGTGTGCGCTCCCCACCCTTCCAGGGAGGCATCCGTGGTCACTGTCTCCTGGTGGCCGGGGGTCTGGAAGTCCATGCCCGCCGTCAGATGCGCGCGGGTGCCCCACCACCGGATCGCTCGTCGGAAACTCTCGTCGAGTGTGATCCTCTCCTCGAAGCTGCTTGGATCCAGCGCGCGTCCAGGAACTCCTGCAACGGGCGCATCCGGAGCCTGC
This sequence comes from Ambystoma mexicanum, assembly GCF_040938575.1. Taxonomy (NCBI): domain Eukaryota; kingdom Metazoa; phylum Chordata; class Amphibia; order Caudata; family Ambystomatidae; genus Ambystoma; species Ambystoma mexicanum. The sequence goes on along the minus strand of NC_090927.1, from coordinate 706,771,014 downwards.
ACAGGCGGATGAGATAAATGCAAGAAGACATCATTCCGAGGAGGGACTTGATGGACCTCACCCTGGCCGCGTCCGCAACCAGCATCCGCTGCACCTTGCCCAAGATGGCCCTCGTCCTTTCCTCCGACGGAGAGCCCAGAAGCGACACTGTCGAGCTTCGCTCCCAGAAACAGTGCGTCTTACGCGGGCACCAGGTGGGACTTGGCGTAGTTTATGGAGAATCCCAGGTCCGTGAGTAGTTGGACGGTCCTTGCCGTGTGCTCCACGGCAAGCTCCTTCTTTGCTCGGATGAGCCAGTCGTCCAGGTAGGGTAGACGTGGATCCCCTCTCGGCGCAGCTGCGCCGCCACCGGTGCGAGGCACTTGGTGAACACCCTGGGTGCCGACCTCAATCCGAAGGGAAGGGCTCTGAACTGGTAGTGAGGCCCTTGGACCACGAACCTGAGAAACTTTCGGTGTCCCTTTAGGATGGGAATATGGAAGTAGGCATCCTCCAAATCCAACGACAACAGGAAATCGCCCTCCTCCAGTTGACCCAAGACGTGTTGGAGGGTGACCATCCGGAACTTCTGTGCCTTGATGAAAAGGAGGTGGAGGATGAATCCTTCTCTTAGGAAGAGGGCCTGGCTCCGGGTCCCCCGTCGGGAGCGGTTCCTCCGTTGGTGGTAACGGCAGTCTCGTCCTTATCTCCGAGCATAAGGACTGTATAGCCAACAAAATGGCCGGCAAGTTGTCTTGCGGCACTGGTTGAGGGGAGTCCGACGGGCGGTCATGAGCCCCGTCGGCACCCTCGACGTCTCCTACGTCGGGGTCCCTCCCGACAGGCTGGTCTTCCGTGGCTTAAGACTTCGACCAGCTCTTCCTCAGAGGTTGAGGCCGAATCACGACGACCTCCTGCCCCCCCCTTTTTCTTCTCCGTCGGAGGTTTCACGGGGGGTCCTGTCGATGGGCATGAAAGAGGACTCCCTCCGCGGTGGCAGGGAGACTCTGGGCCCCGAGGTCGCCACCACTGGTGTAGCCTCCACAGGCTGAGCCAGGGCCGCCACAACTGTCTCGATAGAGGCCTTGGCCGGATGGATTAAGGCTTTCACCACCTTAGGTGCACTCACCGCCTTCTCCTTGGGGGGAGGGTCACCGCCTCGCTCCCCCTCCGATGGGGTCTTCGAGCTCGACCGGGGTCTCTCCAGGAGCTTCGGCGGGTGCTCGGCCTTCCTCTTACCCGAGCCAGAGCGTTGGCTCGTGGTTGATGGCGCCGGGGAGGATGCGCCCTGTCTGGCGCCCGAAGAGCCCGACCGTTCGGCGCTCCCGGTGCCAGCGACTCGCGGTGCTTGGCCTTCTGTTGGACCCCCGTCGCCGGGGCGCCCTCAAAGGTCTTAGAACACCGCTCAGACTTCTTCTTCTCGCCCGACGGGCTCTTCCCTTCCAGCCAGTTGGCGAGACGTTGATGGCGGTCCTTCATGGTCCGCTCCGACATATTGCCGCAAAACGCACAGTCCTTGTCCACGTGCGTCTTGTCCTCATGTAGGCAGTAAAGACAAAGGGAGTGTTCGTCCTCCTTAAAGACATTCTGAAGCTGGCATCCAGGGCAGACCCTGAACAGCTTTCCGGGCGTCGAGCTTCCCTTCTCCTGGGCCATGTCCGAGATGGGCCTGAGAAACTTCTGGAGTTCTCCAAAAGCGTGGCTCGACGAAATCTTCACCCTTGAGGGGCGTAGACGAATCCGACACGGGTCCCCGTTGATCGGATGAAGAAACAGTGGAGCTTGAGGCTCTTTTGACCGAAAAGAGAGAAATCTTTTGAGAAAAAACGTGAAAAATAGCACTAACGCTCGAGAGCAATAGCACGAGGATCCCAACACTTGAACGTGGGGTAAAAATCTGAAGATGGCTGCCAGAGGCGGGGCTTAGGTAGAGGGCAGTCATTGGCTGTGGTCAGTATGACGCAGAGATCAGTGATTGGTTACTACTACGAAAGACAGATCAGAAACAAAACTGATACTGATTTTTTCTTTACCGAGGATTCCCAGCTTGACGGGGAATATTCATGAGCATGTGAATCCATGCCAGACCCCATGCTGGAGAACACTAAAATGTAACTAACAACATACTTAACTACGCTCGATAAACAGGACATTGCAACATCGTGCTCAGTTTGCTGCCTCCCCCGTCATCAATACGGCGCACCCAACATGAACCCCTTGTAATCTTATGGACAACCCAACACCTGTGTCAACCCCAGTTTCTTTTGCTGGCCATGGCAATTATTTTGAGTGGGAAACTTTTTCCCCTCTCACCCTGTCTTACTCCTGTTATGGGCGACCTTTTTGAGTCTCTCCATAGTGTGTGTTTGGAATTATAGTTCCCTATACCCTTGGGGCATAATGCATTTTTCTATGGCAGCACAAAGCTCCTTATGTGCAGTTTTGCTGTGTTGCCTTTGGGCTGCCCTTTTTATATTTCTCTAAATATACCTTGGGTGAACTACTGTTCCCAAGGGGAAAGTGGGATTTCCATTGCCTTTAAATTTTATATGCGAGACCAGCAAACCCCACCTTATGTGAGGTGCAGGGGAGACACATGGTATCCCCTTTCTCACTGATGTGGTAACATGTTTTTTACAATGGCAAGCTAACTCTTATGGCTGGTGGCAGGGATTCTACTCTAACGACTTTATAGTCAACATTACTTGCAGGCTGTCAATGGTGGCTTCCTCATTTTCTAGCCAATTTAAGTGTGCTTGTTTTTTGGGTCTTCTTCTGCCGTCTTAGGTGGGGGAAGTCCTGGTTGAAGTTTGGCTTTGTCAGGAACCCTTTGTGTTTCCCAACGAGGCTCCAGAGTGTCTGAAAGCAGGAAGCAACGAATGAGTCTGAAACTATGCAGCCCTTTCTCTTCCAGTCTGCCTGAAAGGAACCAGTGTCTACTGGGAAGCTGGCTGTCCTGATTGGACAGTCATGCACCAGTTTCTGTAAACTACAGGGAGAGTTAGCAGAAGTTGTGCTTTGGTTCCTGGATAAAAAAGTCAGATTCTGGAAGCTGAAGAAAAGCAAAAAGCAGTCGACTGAAACTAATCCAAAGAGAATGAAGAAAAGACGGCTGTAACTGATTCCAGTGACTAGAGAGCCTACAGTGTAACCAGAGCATGTTCTGAACCTTCCTTCCAAGCAACGTGGGGGTCCTGCGGACGACCACTACCAAGAGGTCTTGGGAAGACCTGCATTTAGAGCCATCCCTCAGCGTACTGCAACCTTGCTGGGCTCCAAACCACCAATACTAGGGGGACATTGAGCCACTGTGCATGGTCTTCCAAAGTCTGATTCTCGACAAAACTGGTGGACTCCTGTTGAAACATCCATAGACACGAAGCGACTCCTTGAAGTCCCCTCAATAAAGTGCAGGACCATATTAGCAAAGAGAATCAGACTGGCGTTGAATGTTCATCAGGTAATTTTAAAAGGGCGCCAAATCAACAGAGCCACAATAAGCCTTGAAGAATTCTTTGTTAGGAGCCTTTTCTATCGACTGCTGCTGCAAGTTCCCATCCAGTGTCCATTTGGTTTGTCACTTGACAAAGAATACAGGGACCAGGTCCTGTGCTGCTGCATCGTGAATGTGTCGTCCAGAAGCTTTTTTCTGATGAGGTGCTGTGTTAGCTTGGGTAGTACTTATCTTATGCCTGTGCGGTCCTGTGTAGATGAGTGGGTGATTCAGGCATTTGGGAGTTCGCCCACACCGTTCGGCCAGAACGAACGCTGGAACGCATCCAGGGAGGCTTCTTCAAAGTCCCTGAACACACACTACCAACTCTGGAGTCAGTACATACTTGTTCAACACGATATCCTTTGAAAATCTGACTGTCCTGCATCTGAACCCTATCCTGACCTGCCTACTGCTGGCTCCTAGACCACTAGGGTCTCTCTTCTGTCTCAGAACATTCATGTCCTAGAACAGGCAAGGACTTTAAAAGATAAGGCCTCTGACTTGAAACCATAACAAGTGTTGAAAAGTAGTTACTTGTAAATGTGTTAGTGGGTAACTTTGATTCCTGAAAATAATAAGTTACAAAGTGTCCAGAAGTTATGACTTAAATTTGATTGTTAACTGCCACTCTAAAAAGCATGTTATTTTACTTTATTTGAATACGTTTTTCACTCTTCTAAAAAGTAATTGAGTTGGTACTGTATTATTCTGAAACTGAATGAGTGTAAAAGCTTGATGTTGCCATTCTTAAAGTCTACCATTGGGTTGTGCTTACCTTGATCTGCTTAGTGCATATCTAAAATAGTCTTGTAGTTCTCACTCAACTTAGAGTTGCATACTGCCCCTTTGTAAAGTATATCGTTTCCTACTTACCTTCAACTGCCGATTGCCCTCCTTATGTCTGCTAGAGTTCTTACTCAACTTAGAATTGTATTCCACACTTCTGAAAATCATCATTGGTAAACTGTCTATTCATGTATTAGAAATAGTGTTCAAGTTTATATACCAATACGGTTACTTACCTTGAATAGCTGCTGCTCTGCTAAACTAACATTGGGTTATGCTTACTTTGAATTGATTAATGTATTCAAAAACAGTCTTAGTGTGTTCATAATTTTCCATGAATAGCCAACTGCCATCCCTCTAATAAGTATACGAGTTGTGTTCTGAAAATTGACAGCGGTGTTGTAACTGCATCCATTCCTAAGGTAAGAAATTTACATATGATGCAAGGTGTATAATTGTAATAGTGTTGGTCTAAACTAGGTGATGCATGAAACTGAACACTAGGTCATGACCAATAGGATCTGCTGCCCTTGAGTTACTTACTGTATTCTAAAAGTCGATTTTTTTTAATGTTTTTATTTAGTTTGAGTTTCAGATTTCAGCGGAGCAATTTATACTTTCGTCTGTTCGCCTAGCTCCATCAAGCGGGTTATTCTGGGGGCGTTTGCGCTAAGCTGGCGAAAATTTGATCTAAAATTTTGACCTTGGCGATGGCCCAGGAAGTCCTTTCACCTCCTATCAGACGCGACCACCATAGATCTTCAGCGACATATGCTTTAGCCAACTGATGAGACAAGTAGGGTGTTTGAAAGCAGTGAGTTCCAGGGCAAGATAATAGCAGATGACGAATTGATTCAAGTTCTGAAGATGATTCACAGAAATGGCAGTTAGTGGTAGAAGCCCTTCTGATCGTCAGTATCTCGTTCGATGGTAAAAAGGTTTAGGCGTGCCCTTAGTAGAGCAGATCTTAGTTTTTTTTAGTAGGATGTCTTTTCAGAAAGGGCTGAATAACGTTTAGTTTTCAGAACACAACTCGTATACTTATTAGAGGGATGGCAGTTGGCTATTCATGGTAAAGTGCTGTCAGTTTATAGGTGAGCGCTTTCTCTAGAGTTAAGATCCAGTCGAGATCATCAAGTCTTTTTTTTGTTTTTGTAGGAGCTCTTCAACCGAACTGCCGCACATATCCAAGTTTTCTTTGCAATCTCTTTCCCATTGGTCCAACAGTTTGCATTTTCCAGTGCTTAACTCTGACCTCAGCAGAGAGAAGATCGGAGGGCTCGACGGGTCAATGGTTTTTCGGTACAGCATGATGCCGTTTCTGGTCATGATTGCTGCAAGTGAGATAAGCATTCATTGGGACGATGGCGACCGCTGAGCGGGTACACAGAAGCCTTTTAATTTATTATTACGGCCGCGATCATGAGTAACTTGATTCCCTTTGGCCGTTCTCTACATTGTTACCTCTCCATGGCGTCAACCATCTGAAGCTATTATTTAAGTTTCGGACACATTCCAAATAAAAAGGAATCCTTACAGGCAGATTGCTTTATGGAATCCGACAGACACTTCTGAGGATTCCCTTGATGTCAGGACACTTATTAAATATCACCACTATAGCTGTTTGCTTTGCATTTTTGAATAAGCACCAGCATTTCTTTCAGGGGCTGAGCTATCAATTTTTCAACCTGATTAAGGTGGTACATTCCTTCTACCACCGAATCGCCAGTTCTGCCACGGTCCATCGACGTGGGGTGTGACCACACCCGTGACTAGTGAACGTGGCTTTCCACGCTTCTTACCACTCACGACAGCGGCTGGCGTAGTGTGTCACTCATTTCTACTAGCCTTGAGACAGGAATTCAAGTTTTGTGTTTTAGCCTTATTTTCATTAACTTTGAGTCCAGCATTTTTTTGTGGCATCAAACCACAAGACAGGGTTTGGGTTGACTGTTCGCCATTAGACTCATGAAACCGGCAGCAATTGAGCTAGGACAGTTAGCTGGAGTTCACCAAAGCCAAGTTTCAATGCCCTACCGTTTAACTAGGTTTGTGTTTGAATAGATGTTTTGTTTTGACTTATACCAGTTGAATTCAAAGTATTTGTCTAACCAAATTTCTTCATTTTGTAAGCACTTGCTTAATGTTTTGCAACTCATCAGCTCCACATAATTGTTTGATTGTTATATCTGTTTTCAACTGTTAATTTCCTTTGTAATATCTAATTTTGTGATGAGATGTTTCCCTTTTCTTTATTTGAACCATTGGAATAATAAAATCTAGTTGAGGATATGCTCTAGACTGACCTATTTTGGAGTTTGTGTCAATCACAATTTAGTATTTGCACTTCAATAGTATGTCAGGTATCATACGTCTATTAAACTATGATTTATTCAATATACTCGCCAGTCTAATAAACACTGGCTGTTTATAAATTATTTTTACAAACTATCTACACAGGAACACCCTATTGTTTACCTTTAGTCCTTTACTCCACTTAGTTTCCGGAGCTTATGGAGTTCCTCTTTGTTACCATTGCAAGTGAGGTAAGCAACAGTTCTCGCCTAATCAAAACCATGGGTGTCGATCTGGGGAGATTTAATACTGATCGCCAGAAAAGACTTTCTAACGTGAGACAGATCTGTTTTGGGAGAAACAGGGCCTCTGCTTCGTGTGTGACAGATGGAATCACTTTAGCGCGATAGAATTTTTTAAAATCGGGAGCAGAGAGAAGCAGCCGTACTTCTTATCAAGAATTTTGGATTGAGAAATTAGGTTCAGTGTTTTGCTATGGAGGTGAATTGCATTGAGTTTTCCTTTTGCCGTCCACCATCACACCCCAGTATTTAAATTCCAAGACCTGTTCAACTTTGACACCTACAAGATACAATTTTTCGTTTCCTTCTTTTTTTCCCTCTCAGCCTTTTCTAAAACCAAGATCTTTGTTTTAGATTGGTTTACTTAGAGGTCGTTTCCCGCAGTGTACTTCGCCAGGGTGTCCAGTTGTTGTTGCAGACCAATGACTGTCTGGTCCAGTTGGATCAGATCGTCTGCATATAGAGTAGGCGAGGCACCTTATCGTGGCCAATTTTCAGAGGAAAGGATCTGATCCGGGTGCTTGCTTCTTTATAGTCTCCGAAATAGGCCAGGAAAAGGGCCGGAGCCAAAAGGCAACCCTGCTTTACTCCTCGCATTGTGGCTATCATCGAAGAAAGTAAGCCGCATTTGTTCAGCCGAACATGAATGGTGGTATAGTATCAGTGTTGAGGGCTTTTAACGGACCTACAATCTCCTCGGGACAATTCCAGGCAGCCAGCTTTAGCCAGAGTTTGGACCTGTTGACAAGGTCGAAGGCCTACGTTAGGTCTATAAACGCCAAATAGACCCTTGGGCTATCTTCGAAAACTATGGGCTTGTGGGCACTGAGGAGCATGATGTTGATACTTGTGCCGGTTACTTTCTTAAATCCTGATTGGAATGGATCTGCACAGGGAGCGTCTTTCAACCAAGAGTTAAAACATTTTTAATAACAAGCTGCCATAGACTTTTCAGATTACATCAAGGAGAGCAACTGGCCAAAGATTTCGTGGCTCGTTCTTGCAGCCCTTTTTGTAGATCGGAACGATCACCGACGTCGTCCATGATGCAGGAATTTTTCTTAGTTTTGAGCATCTTTCGATTAATCTGATCAAATTGGACCAATCGATGGGTGAACTTTTTAGGTCCACATTTGTGATGCCGTCCGGCCCTGGTGCTCTTGAGTTTTTCAGGTTAACTAAGCACCATCTGATATCTTCAGTGTCATAAAAGTCCACCATTGGCGAGGAATTGTTGGGTAATGTTTCAAAAGCCGACATGGGGGCTTCAAACAACTTCAAATAGAATCTTACCCAGCTTTGCTCAGAGATTCCATTTCGTAGTAGTTCGTCTGTGACTCTGCCCAATGGTCTAATTCATTTCCAGAAGTCTCGAGAGTTTGCTTCAGTTACGCGTTTCACCATTTCGGCAGAATCCTGTTGGTAAAGGATCAGACGGTAAGATCTCAGCCAGGACTTATAGCTCTGCACTGCCTCTTTTGCGCTAGACCTGTTCTGGGCAGTGTTCACTCACAAGGCAAGCCTTTTAGCTTTCCGGACTTTATTGCGATTAGATGCCAAAAGGGGATTGAAAGTATGAGTGTGGAATTTCTGGGCTTTGCTTTTGTTCTTCGTCCTGTTAGCCATTCCTCTGAAAAGTACAAGGAGGGGTCTATAATCAACTTGCGATTCATTTTCCAAAGTTCTGTATTTGTCCGTTATGGACTTGATGTTATTGGCAGACAGAAGGCGATTTCCATTTCGAGTTGGCTCTACTGCTGTCTCAAAATAGGCGTTTGCACTGGCGTATGAGGCCATGTTATACACAAGAGATTATGGTCACTGTGTTCTCACGTTTGCTTCAAGTAGATATGGTAAAAGTGATTGTGAAGCGAAGATGTAGTCAATGACTGAGTTTGAACACCCCCTTTCCCATGTCGGCGTTGGGATTGCATCCCCAAGTATTGTGGGCGTGTTCAAGAGGTTTCTCAATGTCATTAAATTACACCATGCCTCGCTTCGAGTTTCTGCTTGGGTGCCTATTGCGACTAACGAGCCAGAGGTCACAGATGGGCAGGTCGTATTTAGATCTCTGCAAATCAGCAAGTCTGCAATTTGGAAATCTAAAAATGTGAGTCAATTGTAGATATGACCAACTCCAGGAAAGTGTCTGTTTGGATCCCTTTCGGGTTCCAAGAGAGGTTTACAATCACCAGTTCCGACAAGCGCATTCAGCCCGTCATTCTGTCTTTTCAAGACCAGGTCAGGAGTACTGTTAGAATAAATGGATTAAGCAAAAGTATTTTCACGATGTTCAAGCCGCTTCCCATGCGAAAAGAATGTCGAAGCAGCCGAGGTCAATGGTGCCCGGTGAAGTCAAATGATGAAAGCTCCTTGTGTTCCAGCACCCCAAAGAAACTGTTGAAGGTCCTTGAGCAGTGTGCTGGGAACATGATGGCTATTTGTGAGGTCTTTCAGCCAAAATTTTCGGGAGCCAAGACCAAGAGTGTTGTTTTAGGTCGTGTCGGCTGTCTTCTTGATTACGCTACGGCCTTGACTCGAGGGCTGAAGTGAGATATACCGCCATTTATCAGCGTACCATTTGGGTAGCGAGATAAGTTGCGTTTTTAACATTTAACATTTGTTGGAGAAAACGCAGTGCTTCTTGATGTTGAGCCCTCCTGGCTCACTGCTGTGAGGGCTAGGTCTTTTTGTTGTTAAAGTAATTTGTGCGGGCCGATGGAGTTTCTTTGCTGATGTTTGGTGACCGGCCTGCCTCTTGGTTTGAGTTTTGCTGGTCCTCCGATGCATCCTTGGTCTGGGCAATAACATGTTGAAGTTTCAGTTTTTAGAGGGATCAGGTCAAAACCTTGTTTGCCCCAAGTAACAAGTTATCGACCGTTTATGAAGACGTGTATAGGTGGCATATCGCTTTTTTGCCTTCATGAGTAGGTTCCACAAGTTTAAAGTCATCCGTTTTTATTGGTTTAAGTGAAGACAAGCTGTGGAACAAAGTTAGAACTGTGCGTCTGTTCAGTCCCATGTATTTAGTGTTTTCAGAGCGTTGACGTAGCTTAAAGGTTGGCTTTCCTTTATCTCTTAAGCCATCGTTTCGGCGATGCGGGTGACTTTTAGCAGGGCTCCTCTGTGTTTCCCTCGGTCGCTTGTTTCTCTAGGTTCAGAGGAGGCTATTTGGTTGGTTGATCGGCCTTGGATCTTTCTTCTCTGGACCAGTGATTTAAGCTTGACTGGTGATTTATTAGTTTGTGTCCAAAATTTGAAGGACTGTCCGATGAGTGAGGTGCCGATGTAGATGCCTTTATGATGTCAGAAATGTTTTTAAAATCGGTCGCTCAAGGACAAAGTTTTGCGGGTCGACTTGAACCGTCTGGCGCTTGTGTTCAACTGGGCTTGACAAATTGGTGTGACCCCCAGCTGGGCTGCTGTCTGGCAACTCATGGTGGATGGTGAGGTCCACCTGGTCCTTCTGGTTCAGGAAGTCCTCAGTTGTTTTTGGAGAAGAATGAGTATCCGTGGCCCCCTTCACCAGATCAGTTGGATCATTGAGTTCTAGTGGTTTCGTCGTGATCTGGGTGGCTTTGGTTTGAGCTAGACCCACATCTATCGGATTAGGGTGCTTAGGTTTTTTCGTGGTTGTTTTTATAGGCTCTGCGAGCCGAAGACAGGTTTGTTTTCCATTTTTTGTAGTTTTAGGTAATGAAAATATACTGGCACTGCAAATCTGGGGGCCGTGTGTCATAGAATACTTCGTCTAATTACATTGGTTTCCCATGAATAGCTGACTGCCATTGTAAATGTGTATCTTTAGGTTTTACTCACCTGGAATTGTATATAATTGTGTTTATGACTTATGAAATAGTATTTACCTTTCTTTGGAACATATGTATGCTACAATGTATTTGTACCCATCTACAGCCCTCTCTCCCTCCTAAAATGGGCCTTACTGCTCTGTCCATGCTACCAAATATCTCAGGTGGTACAGCCTTATACTAAGAGTGGCGATTCTGTATTGCCTTGGTATCGTTTTATAAAGCCCTTAAGTGAACTTTAGAAAACAACTTTCCTAACAGCAATACTAGCATTTATTGGGCACAGATAACGTAAAAGAAAGCTTAGGGTGGCAATACAGGTACAACCAATATGAAACATTTTACAGATCAATGACCCATCAGTGGAAATACTGGCCTATATTATGGACATTAGCATTTCAGTTTTGGCAGTGGCAACACTCGCATCCACTCATATGCCAATTCGCATATTCTTATTTCACACAGTGTACCACGAATTAGGGACCGAGGGACAGACTGTGGCACAGTGAGAAAGGGAAGTGGCAGCTCTCTGTACATTGTTAGCATTACCTATGTGCTTGGTACAGCCACCATTCGCAAGATACAAATATCCTATGAATCTCAAATTGTGATTGCTGCACTATCAAAGTAGAGTAACATAAAAGAACATCAGTAGCCCATAAAACAAAGTTAAACATTTGCATTAAAAGAATAGTAATGCAAGACAACATAAACACGTCTAACTATGTAACATCTATAGAGCAAAACGCTGCAGACTCCTAAACTACATAAACTATGCAGTTTGCATTCACTCTCCCAGTCAAGCAGGCTGTAGGAGTTTAAGTAGCCTATCCCAAATTGAAGCACAATCATTGGTAGCAATTTGTCTACATCGGTATATTGCAGGGAGTGAATGCATCCTGAACAAAAAAAGAAAACTGAAGGGTAGCGGTTTGCTCCTATGCAGTGAAAGCCAATGTGTGCCTACCCGTCTATGCCATTGCAATCATTTTTCACTATACAAGTTGCAATAAAATCAATGAAACAATAGTATTCTCAAAAGCCAAACTATCAAAAAACAGACAGTTGATGTCCCATAGCAGGAAGTGTGGTTAATTGTGCTATGTGGAAAACAAAATATAGTTTTTTTTCAACTTGATACCCTGGCAAATTAAATGTGTTAACATTTACTTACTTGGATCATTGATTTCTTTTAAACCCTTCAGTTTTATATTATTTGCAGTTTTTGGAGACCGATCAGCAAGTCCACCTTTTCCATTTGTTGGCAACAGGTTTCGGCCGAGTTCATGATTCAAGAAGATGTCCACAGGAACATTTGTACAAGCACCACCATAAAAGTTCCTTGCATTTAGTCCTATGGTTAATGACTTCTGCACTGTTGAATTATGATGAATCGCAGGACGTGACAGAGGCCCTGCTAATCCACTTATGGCCATACTTTGTCTTGAGTGTCTCTGTAAATCAGAGCTGTTGCAACATTTTGTCTGACTTTCTTTCTCCTTTCCGCAAGCTGAACACAAGGTTAGAAACTCAGTTTGCTCAAGACCCTACAAAATGAAAGAAATAAAACAACCTTGAAATTTTGACCTTGCATGTTATGCCCTTTGCAAACTTTGATAAAAGGCGATTAAGAAAATCAAGAGTTATTCTTTTTAAATTGATAGGATTCTTAGTTTAGGGACACACCGCCATATGAACTGGTAAACTATGAGTTCAGACATTAAGTTGGCACATTGATCCCGATATGCTATCAAATTCTTAGCCTGCATGTCATAAGTGTTTTGGGACAAAGTAAAACATGTATGTCTTACGCACAACATAGCTTGTTTCAGCAAATAGTGGATTGGTGCTAAAATGGAAAATCAACTGGAGCCACCACAAGCACGCATGATACTTAAATGCAATATATGTTAAATACAGATAAAAACAAAATCATAAAACAACAACATGTAAACTCTTGAACAGCAGCACAGAAATACATACTTGCAGTAAAAAAGTGCAGACCCAAGTATGAGGAACAAAATCCACTAGGAAAATGAATGAAACCAACCGTTTCAGCGGAGGACTACAATATATTGCCCAAAAAGCTTTGATTATTAGTGGCTCGCAAGAAATGCGATAGTCCCCACACTGACTTCCAGGTCTACCAGGAAGGTGGTCGAATGGTCAAAGTGTGGTTAAGACCCCCTTCGGATCCCCTTAAACAATCACGGAGTTCAGACCAGGACCACATGTGCATGCCTTTGTCCAGAGGGTCATACACAGGGAGAAGTGACCACAGTACATAGGATAGGCGGAGTGAGGAAGGAGTGCGTTACTGCTTGGACCGAACACAGTATCATTTCCACTGCTGGTTGGAAACTGCGAAGCCTAAAAAACTCAACTCCTCGTGGAGCAGACGCGGCGTGATCAGGGAGTGCGTTACTGTGTTCCTGTGGACTGCATGTTGTGGGCTATGGCCAGGAGGCGTTGAGCAGCTACACAGACCCACATGAAGGAACCAGGTGAGTGGTCCTGTGGCTATTACAGCGGATGACTAGTTAACAGTCTGGGCAACGGCTTTAAGTCTATACAAATCTAAAACAAACGTTTAAAAACAATGCCGGGTAAAGCATCTACAAAACGGAGGACGCAGAAATTGCAAGCCTTATGTAAAGCTACCACCAAGACATGGCTAAAAAGAACCAGATGGTGACGCTTGTGTGCTGACTCTCTCTGCGGCTGCAGAGAACAGAGCAGTATATAGCAGCATGGTAGATGCAGGCAAAATCACCACTTATTTCCAGTCGGCAGGCACTCATGCTAAACCAGCAGAGCTGCAAGAGGCTGCTAGTATGGAAGTTACTTACCTGTAACTGTTGTTCTCCAGCCTGGGTCTGGCATGGATTCACATGCTCATGGATATTCCAGGCTGGGAATCCTCGGTAAAGAAAAAAATCAGTTTCACATCTGAACGGTCTTTTTCCTAACAACCAATCACCCGCCTCTCGGTCATACTGCCCCCAGCCAATGACTGCCCTCTAAGCCCCTCCTCTGGCAGCCATCTTCAGATTTGGTAGCACATAAAGTGGCACTAGGACCAAGAGAAGAACCGCAGAGGGGAAGGCAGGAGGGTTTGCAAGTGAATCCATGCCAGACCCATGCTGGAGAACAACAGTTAAAAGTAACTTGTTCTCCAGCATGGGTTTCTGGCATGGATTAACACGCTCATGAATAAAGAATACATAGCAGTGCACACATGCACAACCACGGGAGGTGGCAAGGCTCAATATTAACATTAAGCATCTCTTGCCTCCTCACCAGACTCACCTTCAAGCGAACAGGTTGCGCAGCACTGGCTGGCCGACTCAGGACTCCTCCCTGGAATCCCTGTCGACGCAGTAGAACCTTGTGAAGGTGCGAGTCGACCTCCACATAGAAGCCCTGCAGATGTCCAGCAGGGGCACATCAGACAGGAACGCCGTAGTTGCAGCGATCGCTCTGGTCGAATGGGCTCTCAAGACAGCACCGGTGACAATGGGTGATGCAGCCGAAGAGCCACCTGGAAATGGAAGCCTTGGAGAGGGCCTTCCCTTGGTTAACAGGGCCAAAGTTCACAAAAAGCTGGGAAGTCTTCCGGAAACTCTTTGTGCAGTCCACATAGAACTTCTGAGCTCTAGCCACATCTAGCAAGTGCAAAGTCCTCTCAGCCGGCGACAAAGGCGTCAGAAAAAATACAGGCAACACCAAGGGCTCATTTAGCTGAAAGTCCAAAGGCACCTTGGGCATGAAAGAGGGGTGCATTCATAGCACTACCCTCGTCTCGTGGAATGTCAAGTAATGTGGTTTACAAGAGGGCCTGGATTGCTCCCACTCGTCATGCAGAGGTGTTGGCCACAAGGAATGCGGTCTTACATGACAGAAACTTCAGTGGTGCTGAATGCATAGGCTTGAACGGAGGACCCATGAGCCTAGTCAACAGCACATTGAGCTCCCATGCCGGGGCTGACGCCCTCACTGGAGGGAACGAACGGAACAGTCCTTTGACAAACTCCTTCACCAGACGGTGTGACCACAGCGACGACCATCCTGGAGATCTGGTGTAGCAGGAGATAGTTGCCAGATGAACCTTGATGGAGTCATGAGCCAGTACAGCATTGGCCAATGACAGCAAATACGGCAGTACCTGCGAAGCTGTGACTCGTAGAGGACCGATCTTCTGAGCACAGCACCAGACGGCGTACCTCTTCCATTTATGACCATAGCCTTTAAGAGTAGACGATGCCCTGCCCTTGGCAAGCACTTCCTTGCAGTCCGCTGGAAAATCATAGCCCCTGAATTCTAACTTTGCAGAAGCCAGGCCTGCAGGTTCAGCGAGCCCGGGTTGTGTTGCGGAATTGCACCTCCTTCCCTGGCGAGAAAATCTGCAACCACCGGAAGCTTGACGGGAGGGGCTGCTGACATGTCGAGAAGGTGCGGATACCATATCTGTCCCGGCCACGCCGGTGTGACGAGGATCACCCTGCACCAGGACCGCAGGTGTTGAATGACTAGTCGAAGAAGCAAAGGCAATGGCGAGAACGCATACAGAGACAGGCCGTCCCAGGGGAATGAGAATGCGTCTCCCCCATGCTCCCCACCTGTGGAAACCTGCTGGCGAACCTCCGCCACTTGGTGTTCGCCGCCGTTGCAAATAGATCGATCTGGGGCTTGTCGCTTCTGCGAAGCTCCCATTCGTGACAAGAACGCAGCTCCCGGTAGAGGGGGTCGGCGACGGTGTTCTTCACTCCTACCAGGTGAAACGGGATTAGGAACATCCCATGGGCGATGGCCCAGTGCCAAAGTTCCTGCGTATCCAGACAGATGTGTGCAAACTCCCCACCACTGTATCGCTCGATGGAGAAGCTCGTCGAGTGTGATCTTGAACTCAAAGCTTCCCGATACTTGTATCCGACAGGCGTCGAGGAACTCCTGTAATGGGAGCATCCGCAGCCTGCACAATCAAATGAGGTACATGCATGACGACAACATGCCAAGCAGAGACTTGATGGACCTCACCCTTGGTATCTTCAGGGGCAACAGCCGTTGTACCTTGCCCAAGATGGCCGCTATCCTCTCCTCCGACGGAGACGCCAGGCACGACACGCACAACACTGTGTTGAGTCGGGACCCCAGAAACAGAATGTCATGCGATGGAGTTAAGCAGGACTTTGCATAGTTCACCAAGAACCCCAGAACCGTCAGGAGCTGGACGGTCGACAGCGATGTCCTTTGAGCTTGCCCGGATGAGCCAGTTGTCCAGATAAGGGTATACGTGGATCCCCGTAGACGCAGCTTTGCCGCCACCGGTGCCAGACACTTGGTGAAAACCCATGGCGCTGACTTCAATCTGAATGGAAGGGCCTTGAACTGGTAATGTTGCCCTTGAACCATGAAGCGAAAAAACTTGTGGTGCCCCTTGTGGGTGGGGATGTGAAAGTAAGCATCCTCCAAGTCCAGTGACGATAGGAAATCCCCCCCTCTTCTATTTGTCCTAGAACGGGTTGAAGAGTCACCATTCAGAACTTTTGGGACCAGATGTACTTGTTCAGATGACGGACGTCTAGGATGGGCCTCCATTCGCCGGTCTTCTTTTTGACGAGAAAGTAACAAGAGTATAATCTGGAGCCCCAGAGCCTCCTTGGGACGAGCTCCATCTCACCCTTTAACATGGCCCACACCTCCAGCAGCAGCTGAGGGATATTTTCCTGCCAGGCCACTGGTGGTATTCAGAGACACTTTCTTTGAAATTAGAGGGTGTGCCCGTTGGCTAGTGTCCAGCATCCAATTGTCGGTGGAGATGGTCTTCCACACGCTGATGAAGTTCACCAGCCAGCCTTTCACCAGGGTGCATGGGTGGGGGGCTTGACGCCAAGGTCGGTTCAATTATGTTTTGAAGTCGACAAGCCGCCTTGGGGTCCTTGGCGATGGTGACGTCCTCCAGGTTTGCATTGGCCCCTGTAGGTCTCCTGGGCCAAGGAGCAGGAGGGCTGAAGGTAGGACAAAGCTCCACCGAATCCGTTGGAAGAACCTTGGGATTTCCCGCTGGAAGTCCGAAAGGACAGCCGTCATTGCTGAAGTGTGCCCAAGACACAAGCAGTCTCTGTGTCCACCTTGATTGCTTGAAGAGACTCCTCCACGGTCTTCTAAAACATGTTGTCCCCGTCAAAGGGCATGTCTAGCACCCTCGACTGAACATCTTGGTGAAAACATGTCCCCGCTGACAAAGGCAAACGCTGTTGCCCATCTGGCGGAACCCCGTGTTGGCGATATCCATGGCCACCATGATGTTGTGGTACGATGCCACCTCGCCTTCCTGTAGAATCTCAAAAGCTTCCGCCCTCTTGTCAGGAAGGAGTTCTAGGATGGGACCGATCTTGAACCAAAGCTCCTGGTTGCAACGCCCAACAATGGCGAGAGCGTTGGCGGCCTTGATGGTAGTCGCTGCCGACGTGATAACTCTTTGCCTAATGGCATCCAACATCTCCCCCTCACTGTCCAGGGGAGAGGAGGCTGCCAAAGGGGAGGAGCTCGAAGAATTCTTGGCTGCTGCCAAAACCACAGAGTCCGGAGACGGTTGAGACTTCAAGCACTTAGGCACAGAGTCCAGCACCCTGTACTTCTCATAACGGTCCCTCTTCGCCGGGGCAAAGGAAGGGTTCTTCATGAGGGACAACCCCTCGTCCCAAATGTCATCCAACAGTGGGGTCGAAAGTATGGTCTTCCTCTTCGCCGCGCGGCGCTGGTATAGGAAACCCCCTCTTTTTTCTTCTCAAGGACAAGCTGGAATAGCTCTGAGGCCCTGGAGATCATGGGGTGGAACAAGTCTCGTCGGGCAGTGAAGATCAGGGAGGCGGACAGGACATCTCCCCCAATCCGCCGTCGTGGTCCGTTCCTGTGTCCGTCGTCGCTGTGTCAGCATCTGCCTCATCCATCAGGGGGGGTGGGGAGAATGGGGCGGCGAGGGGTGACATGGCGGCAGAGGGTGAACTATCCTCTTCTTGACTGGTGGTTCCCCCGATGGTACCAGCACCGTGGGAGGCCTCATCCGGATCTCTGCGCATAGAGTATGCAAGGCAGTGAGGATGTCCATCGAGATATCTCCAGGTGGCTGTCGAGGTGGTTGTGGCTACGGAGTAGGCTGTTGCAGCCTAGGTTGGTCCTCCAGGCCCTCTACGCCCTGCTGCTTGTCGGTCTGCTAGTCATCACCTTCATCATCGCCCTAGTTAGGATCCCTCCGAAGGGTCTGTTCTTAACTCCTCGTTCTACTTGGGTGGTCTGGAGGTTGGTAAGCTCCTCGTCTGAGGAGATATTCGTGCCCTGGAGGTCTACCGTGCCCCCCCCCCCCCCTCTGCAACCAAAGGAGATGGTTTAGGCGCAATGAGAGGCATCATCTTTTCTGTCCTCTTTTCGATGGGCTGAAAAGAGGACTCCCTCATGACCAGCAGGGTTACTCTCGCCTTCAGGGAGGTGCCCTGCGATCCGCCACTGCGGCCTTTGCGAGGGACGCCACCACTCCTTCGATGGAAGGCTGGTCTTTCGACAGATGCACTTGGGCCTTCAGAGGGTCTGAGCCCCGCTCCTCCTTGGCCTTCTTCAGAGGTCCTGTCTGGGTCTTCTCCAAGAGTTCGCCTGGATGGCCCGACTTCCTCTTCGGCGAGGCACCATATCCTGACAAGACACACTGTCATCCTCCACGTGCGTCAGGTCCGAGTGCAGGCAGTAAAGGCACAGGGAATGTCCGTCATCCAAAAAGACATTCCGAGAAGCCGTGGCAGGGGAAAATCTCGAAAAGGGGTGTCGATTCATTCTTCTCAGCAGATATGCTGGTGTGGTCCGACACGCGGCATAGGCCTTGAAGAAACTTCTGGAATCCTCCACGAAGTAACTCGATGAAATTCGCCCTTGAGGGGCTTGAAGAATCCAAAAAACAGGTCTCCGTTAATCGGAAGGTGGATCAATGGAGCGCAAGGCTTGATTGACTGAAATAGAGTAAAATTCTTAGAAAAAGCGCAAAACGCAGTTAAAGCTCGAGCGCTAAGAACAAGGATTTACACCACTAGAACGTGCGGTATAAATGTGAAGATGGCTACCAGAGGAGAGGCTTTGAGAGAGCAGTCATTGGTAAGGGCAGTACGATCCAGAGGCCAGTGATTGGTGGTTAGGAGAAAGACAGTTCCGAAGTGAAACTGATTTTTTCTTTACTGGGGATTCCCAGTCTGACGACAGGGAATATTCATGAGCATGTGAATCCATGCCAGACCCCATGCTGGAGAATAACAGTGCTACTGGAGTTTGCAACCACAGACTATGGTGCCGTAGACAACAACTCGCTATTGGCACTGTGCTAAATCCTTACTGGCACTGTCAGCAGGTATGTAATGCCTACTATTACACAAGAAGCCCAGCAAACCAACGTAGGCACAAACGGTGACCAAAGCAATGGTACACACTAATGCTACAGAGTCAGTAGTTCTACTGCAAAACCACGTCTCTGCAGCAACATGGCGGACATTAGTAAGAACATCAATACCGCAGATGTTGTGATGCATTTTGCAGTTAAGATTCTGCTCAAACTGTTTGGAGTTGTTTCGGAGGAGGTGAAAAATCAGGGTGCTGTTGTAGAGGAAATGAACATTCGATCCTTAAACAAGGAGAAGTGCAAAAAAGGTATGGAATGCACTGAAAAAGCCATAACTGAACTGGTACATGAAAGTGCTGAACAAGCAGTTATAATACCTATGGGAACAAACGCACAGGACGAAGCAGAAGACAACCTTTCTGTGTATAAACCTCGCAAGGAAAGGTGCTTGGCTAAATGGGCCAGAATGCAGAGACAAGCAGCAAACAGAAAAAACCTCATTACGGCTCAAATGCAACGCGCCGAGCCGTTAATCTCTATGCCGACTATGCCTGAGCAAACAAAATAGGAAAACCAGGCTGAATCCTACCAAGAGATGGGCTGGTGGGCAGAAGCCTCTCGGCATACTGTCCAATTGGCTGATAGATGACGACCCGCAAGCCAGACGGCAAGACGAGGGAAAGTGCCTACCACTGTCCCGACGAGGGGGGAACTGACTCGCCTGCTCGCGGAACTCCATCTACTGGGTCCAGATCTACTAGGTCCAGATGCTGGCTGCTTGGATACACCGGGACTATCAAGGCCCCCGTTGGGCTTGCAACCTGTCCCTACCCCTTCAGAGAATTAACTTAACACCTTTACCTTGGGTAGGGGTCCTCTGACATTTACTGGCAATCGCACCAATAGCTCAGATTTACTTAATGTTAGTAAAGGTATACCTACATTTTTTATTTATTTTTTTATTTTAGTTTTATTAGTTTTGCAAAGGTAGAAGTTTGACAATCATTTACAGGCATTTTCCACCAACAAGTCAGATAAGAGTTTTCACAAAAAGAACAATTGTGTGTAAAGCATATCAAGTCTTTGGAGATCACATAAGTTTCTAATAGCATCATCATAACCAATTACCTTCACCCTGCCCCCCGCCCCCCTTTTCACATAGTGCCATCTGTTGTTCAGATGTTGGAGGATGAAGGGATCGTGTTTGCCAACTTTCAAAATGGGGCCGTGAGAATAGTTAAGGGTTTAAGTAAAAGAGATCATGTATCAGATGCCAGGAGTCTTCATTGGCTGCCGGTTGGAAAAAGAATTCATTTTAGGCTCCTGCTCATTACCCAAAAATGCATTGTAGGTAAAATGCCTTCATATCTGAAGGAGACCATAGTTGTGAAGGATAAGGGTAGGTCTCTCACATCTGATAATGCTAATACACTCAGTGTACCCGGCATAAAAATAACAAAACAAGGCAGGGGTCATTTGAAGTTGCAGCACCCATTGCGTGGAATGCCCTTCCCACGGCATTAAGAACGTTGGCTTCAACAGAACTCTTTAAAAAGAAACTGAAAACACTGCTCTTTGCCTAAACCCCCAAATGGAGACTCGGTTTAGATGACTATTCTGCTGCATTTGCGGTCTGTTTTGGGTTTGTCAGTCTGCGCCCATCAGCCTTCGGGTACCAGGTGCGCAATATAAATCATGTAACATAACATATGAATTTGGCGTAGCAGACAACGTCGACCATTGAGTAGATTGTCTCTGAATGTAGTAACGCTTTGGACACATTCTTTTCATGTAACATATTTAGCACGAAATTCAGACCATGCGTTCTCAACTGTGGTGCGATCCCCATGTAGGGCTGCAGTTAGGCTGTCCATTCTATATATGTTCAGGGCAACACCCAGCCATTCAGTTTTGCTAGGGAGCGTGGCTCTCTTCGATACCATGGTGAGACAGGCTCTTGCGGCCATCAATAGACCTTGTATCATTTTGGGTGCCTTCATGGTCGTGTCGTCCGTCTCAACCAGGCCAAACAGAATCAACAGTGGTTTCTCCCTTTCATCATCATCTAATTCCCTGATCCAACTGAGAACCTCTGACCAGTAGTCTTGGACCACTGCACATCCCCACCACATATGCCAATAGTCGGCCCGCTTCCCGCAACCCCTCCAGCAGTATGGGCTTACCCCTTGGTACATTTTGGCAAGCCGGATTGGGTCATACTGCCATCTATACATCAACTTGACGGCGTGTAGTTTGTATTGGCAAGATATAGATTTCGCTGTTCGTCTACATATTTGTAGCCATAGTTTTTGTGAGATCTGTCTGCCCATATCCGCTTCCCATCTGTCCTTGAGTGTGAGGGATGGTGTAATATCGACCTCAATCAATGCCAAGTACATCGCACTTATTAAACCTCTAGAGCTCGTGCATATGTTAAGAATTCTTTCAAACGGGGTGAGGTCCCTATGTAACTGGTCTTTCCATATCACCCTTGTCATCACCCCCTTGAGTCTCAGGTATAGGAAGACTCAAAACGGATATATACCGAGTGCCTACTGAAGCTCCTGAATACTGATAAAGGTGCCATTTCTCCAGAGTTGACCCGCCCTTTCTAATCCTGCATCATACCAGGTCTCAAAGCTCGCTGGGTCCGGGATTGCATCTCGGATCCCTAGTGACCAAAGGTGTCCCAGTGGAGAGGGCCAGGTCGTAACTCCCACCATATTCTTGCCCGACTTCCATATTGCCCATATCGTACCAATAATGGGGTGAGTTTTGACGCTATTACGTAGTTGGGGCTCCGGAACCCATAGCCATTCACCCAAGATAAAAGGACGGAGATGATAGTTGTCCAGGGCTATCCATTGTGGTTCTGACTGCTGCCTGACGTGCGGAACGAGGACACAGAGTTGGGCTGCTCTATAATATGTTTCTATGTCTGGGAGGCCTACCCCTGCATTGTCCTTTCGGAGCTGGAGCAAAGATCTGGGGACTCTAGGCTTTTGACTTTGCCACAGGAAGGTTAAGAGAGAGACTTTCTGGTATCCGTGAAATATTCTTGGGGCATATTGGTGGGAAGCATTTGGAACAGGTAAAGTATTTTAGGGAGAATCACCATTTTATTGCATTTAAACGGCCCATCCAAGAGATGGTAAGCTAGGACCACCTTTGGATATCCTTTTGAAAGGCATGTGATAATGGAGGGAAGTTAGCTTCGTATAGGGATTCCAGGTCACGAGTAACATTGATGCCCAGGTATCAGAGTGTGGAGAGGCTGACCTTTACTCCTAGGGGAGCGAAGCGTTCCGCTGCGGAATCTTTACTTTTATCAATTGGGAGGAGGATAGACTTCCCAATGTTGATTTTCAGGCCGGCCAGTTCGCCATATTTTTCAATTACGCCGATCGCAGCCAGGACAGAATTTAGGGGATCAGTTCAATGTAATAAGATATCGTCAGCGTAGAGGCCTAGTTTATATTCACCTTCTCCCACTGTGATCCCCTTCACTCTACCATCTTGTCTTAATTTTTGCGCTAACGGCTCAAGGGACATCACAAATAATATCGCTGACAGCAGGCAGCCCTGCCTTGTTCCCCTTTCCAAGGGAAACCATTGTGAATAGCCTCTGTTCACTGTCACTTATGTTGTGGGAGAGGTGTACAGTGCTTTAATGGCGCAGCGGAGCTTCGGCCCCAACCCATTCCAAACTAATACCCTTTCTAGGAAGTCCCATGACACCCTATCGAAGGCCTTCTCGGCATCTAGTGACAGAAGGGACGGATCCCCTCCCATCCCCTGTGCTTCATGGATTAAATTAAGATTAAATTAAGTGTTTTCCTCATGGTATCCGCGCACTGTCTCCCAATAACTAAGCCAACTTGATCTGAGTGTATTAGACGTGGTAAGTGTGTTTCAAGCCAGGCCGCAATGACTGGCATATATTTAAGCATCAATGTTAAGAAGAGAGATAGGGCGTTAAGAGCTATAGTATTTGGGGGTCTCTACCTTCCTTTGGAATGACAGCGAGAAGGGTCTGAGAGAAGGACGGGGGGGCTTGGCCTGTGTCAAAGATGTGGTTGAACAGGGATGCAAAGAAGGGGGCAATGAATGTGGAGAATGTCTTATAAAAACCAGGCGTGAAACCATCATCTCCCGGGGCCTTTCCCACCTTTAGCCGCTCTATGGCTTCTGTAACAACTTCTTCTGTGACTGGTGTATCTAAGGATTCGGCCTCCATGAATGAGTGTGGGTATCCGCACCTCTTTAAGGTATGTCTCAATACTTCCTAAGGGAGTGGGGGGGGGGTCACGTATATAAATCTTCATAAAAGAAGGCAAATGCTTCTTGTATACCATCGGGAGATGTTACTGTCGTATCAGTGAGGGTGCCATCTGTCCTCTCGATGAGGTCAACCCATCTTTCTGCCTTCTTTGCTCGGAGACGAGCCGACAGGAGGGCGTCTGCTTTGTCGCCCTTTTCATAGTAATTTTTTTTGAGGTATTGTAGGGTTTGAGCTGTTTTGCCCACGATAAGTATTTTCAGCTCCTCTCTGAGCTGTCTGGCTTCGGCAATATACTTGGGTCTCTCACATGGGGAGGACTGTGCCAGTTTTTGGGCTGTAGAGAGCTTCTCCGTAATATTCTTTTCTATCAGGGCGCATTCTCTTTTTTTTGGGCCCCTTCCCTAATGAGCACTCCCCTCCAGGTGGCCTTGGCTGCCTCCCATACGGATGTCTTCCCAACCTCTCCTGTGTCATTGGTAACAAAGAATTGCTCAATCTCAGTTTCAAGAGTTTCTTTGAAAACCGAGTAAGCCCATAAAGAGTCTTTACATCTCCATTTAGTGTTCTGGGGGGCCAGGTCGTTCCAGCATATGTCCACCGTAGCCATATCGTGTTCCGACCATGTGGCGGGGTATATATTCGCCGTGCGAAGTATGTGCAGGAGGCCATCAGAGAGGAAGATGTAAACGATACGCGTGTCGTGGGGGAGGGAGTGGAAAATGAAGCCTCTGTCTGCTGGATGCAAATGGTGCAAACTGTCAGTGAGGCCATATAGGTCAAGGGTTAGTTTGATTTCAGCTTCATCTTGGGAGGTGGGTGGGTCATGTTCATCGGCTCTTGTTTGTCTTTCCACAGAACTATCCATCCACGTATTAAAGTCTCCGCCAAGAGCTATGTGTCCCTTAGCCATGCTGAAAAACTCAGTGATTTTGTGGAGGAACCTATTCTGCCCTTGGTTAGGCGCATAAAGTGTGGCAAGGGTGACAATTGTGCCTCGAATGTTTCCCACAACTATGAGAGCCCTTCCTTCCTTGTCCGACCATGTCTCAAGAGTTGTCATCCGGAGGCCTTTGCGAGTTAGGATACCCACTCCCGCCTTTTTTAAGATACTAGAGCTCCAGAAGGAAGAGCCTACCTCGTGAGATGGGATCACTTTCTCTTCACCCCTTCAGTATCATGTTTCTTGGAGAAATAGAATATCTAGTTTTGATCTTTTGAATTCTCTGGCCACCATGGATCTCTTTGTGGGGGAGATCAAACCCTTCACATTAAGTGTGCATATGCGTAATGTGTCGTTAGAGAATATAGGTGACATCTCGAGCTTCGTGTGAGTATGTAAATGGCCAAGGTGTCTGCTTCATGGTCTGCATCATGTTTGATAGTGTAGTGTGTGGTTCATCTTCTTTGAATTGGGTCTCAATTAGTCCTGGAGAGGTCAAGGGTTGACCCATCCAGTTCATGTTCTGTCCCTTCATGTTCGCATTTTGTATTCTTCCGCCCCCCAGGTCTGTCTTCTGATGCATTATATGTCTTTCTCCCACCGCACCCTCGCCTCCCTCCCCTCTCCCCCCTACATTTTGCGTCTGACCCTTCCAGGTTAACATCACCCAGTCAGTCTTGGACCACCAGTGGAAACCGCGAAACAAGCGGTCCTATCCCAATGTAAACATATATAACAGTGAGCCCCCAACCGTGTGCTCATAATCCAGCAAAAACAACTTACAAGTATGAATTCTGACCCCCTTCTTAGAAATATGAGGTAATACAGACACTGGAATGTTGCCTATCTGGGCACCCCAAACATGCGTGCCCCAATTCACTGTTTGTGCGACAGAAATTAAACAATTGGATCTGAAGTCTGACCTTGGGGTCGAGTACATCGTTGGCGTGTGCCGAGAATAAGTTCCCCCATCACACACACCCAAATCACTCCACTCTCCCTCGGGCGGCGCCCGAGCGCTCAGCTTCAGCCGTACCAGTCAGCCCACCGCTCCTTTGCCTCGTGCGGCCTGGTGCGACAGTCTGGAATCCAGGTTAGTGCTCCATATCCTGTGAATTGTTCATCCTCCGGAATTTCCTGGATCCCTGAATCCTTCTGCGCTGCGGGCCCCAAGTGCGCCATTCACTCTCCTCTCTCCTTGACTCACCAAGGGAGGGTCCCTCCCCCTGGGGACCCAACAGGTCAGCTATACAGTCTGCAATGTCCTTTTCCGAAACAAGTTTCATTGTCGAGCCTTCCCACTCAAAGGTGAGTGAGAACGGATAGCCCCACCGGTATCTAACACCTTTGTCCTTCAGCATCTTTGTAATTGGAGAGCACTTCTTCCTCATTGCCAACTTGAGTGATAAGTCTTGATAGAGTGAAATATTTGCATCGTCCAGTGAAAGTTGTGAAGCGTGTCTGGCCTTTTCTAAGATCCAGGCTCTGTCCGCATAATTGTGAAATCGAGCTAGGACTGATCGCAGGCCTCCAGGTCTGCCTCCAGTCCAGCTCTGTGGATGCGGTCAATTTGGGGTTCGTCCACCGATTCATCTTTAAAGAAGAGATTCAAAATGGTGTGCAGGGTTCACTTTAGGTCCGAGTAGGTTTTGCCTTCTTTTTCGGGAACGCCGAACACACGTATGTTGTTACGGCGTTCCCTATTTTTGAGATCATCAACCTTTAGGTGTATTTCCTCTTCCCTGTGTTCTATTTCCGCAATGCGGTGGTCCATTTGGGCCTCCAACATGTTCAGGGAGGTTTGGTTATGCTCTACTTGTTCCAGCCTGTCCTCCATTTTGTCCATTCTTTGTGTAATTTTGTAAATTTTGCTGCCTATATCTGCTCTCATGCTTCTCATCTATGTGAGCAGGTCAGCGACATCCGCCTTGGTTGCAGCAGCATCAGACCCTGCAGTCGACATCTTGAACTCAGTGGGTGACTTCAGGGGTCCGTGGGTTGGTGTAAACTTATATTTCGCCGGATTGCCCTTAAGGACCATGGACGGCGGGACCTCAACGATGAGGAGTGTGAATCTTAGCTATGTGTGGAAAGATTGCCCCGCCGGAGTGGTCAATTGAGAAGTATGTGCTTGTGTATATGAGCTTTGTCAAGATGTTGTTAAAAGCACCAATAACAAACAGCCTCTTTCATGTGAGGGGCCATTGTTTCTATTTGATTGAGGAGTTTCCTGTATTGTAGGACATTGAAAGGCTCTGGGGGGGGGTCCCCTGGGAGAGAGACCTCTGTCTGTGGTCTGCGTACGACCACCTTAGGCAATCCTCATGCACGCGGCCACTCCAGGCGAAATGTTCTGTTCCTGGATTCAGCAAGCTTCGGAGTTTGCGTGGGAGCGAGGAGGGCACACACCCTGGCAGACAAGGGCCCAACCCTCAGCCCTTTGTGGCCCGAGTAAGTTCTTCTAGCGCCCTTTTTTGGGGGGCCCAAGGTGCTGTGGCTCGCTCCACCTCTCCGGGGTCCCGGTGTCGTATTTTCAGACCCAGCCGGTGACTGTCCCCCTCGCGGGACAAGGATCGGGGGCAGGGCCCCATAGGGGAATGAGGACTGCGAAAGGCGCTTCGTCGATCACAGGGCCCACTCCACGCACAACCTTCCAGCCATGTTGGGACCCGAGAGAGGGCCCGCTGCCCGCTCTGTTCGTGGCATAGGAGGAGAGTCTACTTATGGTAAGCTGCAGGGACAACTTGAGCGGTCGGGAGGAGTCAGCGCTGCGTCGCCGCAGGGCAAAGATGGTTCCACGTTACGCGTCTGCGGCTAAAGCGACAGCGGAGACTGTGCAAGCTGGGACTGCTCCAGAGCAGTCCCCTCACGGGGGCCCCCTGTATCCGTGCGGCCCTCTTCCGGGCCCTGCGTGCTCGGACATGGGGTTGTGCAAAACCTCTTAAGGGCCGTGAATCATTTAGATGGGCAACACAGGGCTGGGTGTACCTGTGTGCAAGTGCCTTTCAATGGGTACCGGCAGCGGTGTGCGTCGCCGAACTCTCCCTGGAACTGCACGTATCACGGCTCTGATCACTTGAGTGTGCGGCGGGAGCTCGCAGGCCTTCTCTGCCTTCGATTGCCGAGTCATGCAGAGGGGGGGTTTCTCCATGAAAAAAGCTCAGCTTCAATTCGATTTTCTCCCAGTGCGTCCTGAACACTTCCAACGCTAATATTTGTCGATGTTACGGCTGGGGAGGTGGGGGTGGGGTAAGGGGGGTCTCGTGGTGGGGGCTCACTCCATTTTTCGGGACCCGTGCGCGGAGCCTACTCGGAAAGTAAACCCATCTGTGCGCCCCCTGGTGGCCAATGTATACCTGCATTTTATTCATTTGTTTGCTCGTTAGGCGCTTATACAGGAAATGCATTCTGTTTCAAAGCGCCCACAGGGCAGAAGGGAGGAAACGTGGGATAGCAGTACAATTAAATACAAAAAATAGAGGGGAAAAGGGATGGCCGAATGTACTATGCCTTGTGAGAATTCAGAACGTGCAAGTGCAGGAAGGAAGAGGGCAGTGGGGTAAGTGCTGTGGTGTCCGTGCACAAAGGGTGAGCCGCAGATTAAGTGCCAGATATGTTAAGTGGTATGCGGCCAGGGGCTACGTTGGGTGGAAAGTGTGAATCTCCAGTGTGGAGGGTGTGCCTAGGCAAGTGCTGAGGAAGACAGATGCTGAAGAGATTGGGTGTAAGTGGTCAGAGTTCCAGAGGATGCACAAGGGTCCAAGACAACAATCACAGCAACTGTGGGGTTAGCAGAGGAAGGGAAGGAGGAGGAAAGGAGGAGAGTCTTGAGGTACTTTCAGAACTTCAGAAGGTCCTGCTCAAGATGCAAAGGGAGGGGGAGGCTGTTCCAGAGAAGAGATCCAGCTGAGGAAATCAAGCAGCCTCCTGCTCTCGTTTTAGCGAAACGCTTTACACACAGAGTTGGCGCCAGAGGAGTGTAGAGGTCTAAAAGGAGAGTATTTGGTAAGAGAGTTGCAGATGGTGTGATCCCTGGCCCCCGACAGCCTTGTGGATGATGCAGAGGGATTGGAATTTGATCCGTGCAGCAACCAGGAGGCAGTGGAGGCTTTTTAGGCCAGGAGAGATGCAGTCCCTGGGCTTAATACCAAGTCTTGATGCACTATTCTGGATTAGCTGAAGGAGTCGCAGGGTCGAAGAAGGTAGATTGAGGAGGAGACTGGTGCAATAGTCAAGCCTAGAGAGAACCTGGGCTCGGGAAACATTGAGCTTCTGGGGGAAAGTGATAACTGGA
This sequence comes from Ambystoma mexicanum, assembly GCF_040938575.1. NCBI lineage: Eukaryota > Metazoa > Chordata > Amphibia > Caudata > Ambystomatidae > Ambystoma > Ambystoma mexicanum. The sequence continues at coordinate 706,742,451 of NC_090927.1, read as the reverse complement.
AGAATTCCTTTGAGAAGGAAGAGTTGGAAGTGGGAGTTCTTGGCAATGTCCTGTGTGTGAGGGAGAAAGGATAAAGAGGAGTCAAATATGACTCCAAGGTTTCTGGCTTCAGAAGGAGCAGGGGGAGAGCACAAGGTGGGAGGTCAGAGAGAAGGGAAGGAGAAGGGAGCAGGGGTTCCAGTCGAAGGTATCTCAGTTGTGCCGGCATTGAGGCAGAGAACATTGGAAGAGCACCAAGCTTGGATGGCAGACAGGCAGTCAGGGATGAAGGAAGGTGCAAGTGAGTGGGCAAGAAGTCTGAAAAAGAGTCGAGTGTCGTCTGCAAGAAACTGGAAGTTGGGGGGAGAAGGAGGAGATAAGGCGTGCAGGCTGAGCAAGGTAGATGTTAAAGAGCCAAGGGAGAAGATAGATCCCCGGAGGACACCACCGGTACAGAAGCAAGTGGGAGAGGAGAAGGTGCCCAGGATGACCAGGCAAGAGCAGTCAGTAAGGAAATAAGTCAGCCATTCCAGTGCCCATTCGAGATACCAGGGGTATCCGAGCCCTTCTATGAGGATGGAATGCTTGAACGAGTCAAAGGCAGAAGAGAGATCAAGTAGAATGAGGCCAGCTGTTGAGTTGGAGTTTTCAGAAGCGCAGTTTCTGTCCTCTGGATGCTCGGAATCCAGATTGATTATCGTGGACAACAGCAATCAGTTCAGTGTGTGAGTTGAGTTGGGGCATGGCCAATTTCTCTAGGAGTTTCCCCGAGGAAGGGGGTGATTGAAATAGGGCGGTAGTTGGATGGACAGTTATGGTCTGCTGAAGGCTTTTTTCAATAGTGGGCACGCAAGGGAGTGCTTGAGGGAGGAGGGGAAAGAGTAGTTGCAGAAATCAGCAAGTGTGGGGGAAAGAGAGCCAATGCTGTCCCTGAATGTTCTGGACGAGCAGAGGGGAACCTGTTTGGAAGAAGCCTTCAAAGAACAGACAACTCCGGTAACTTCTTCAGGTGTAGCAGGACAGGGATTAGAGTCAGCAGCTACCCCTATTCATAGAATCACAGTAGGTGCACTTGAATTACAGCGGGGCTAGATTGAACATATGCTAGCCCAAAGATTACAGAGCGTTAGGGAGAATTCTCGTATAAAGCTGATTTCCCAAACCTATTGAGTCCCCCAGCAGCTTTGCTGGATTTTTGGGGTTTGTTTTTTTCTCCTGCTAAGAGTGAGACTCTTTTCCTCCCACTCTTAGGCATGATTTGAGGTATGTCTGACTTATTGTGTGCTTATGGGCTATGGGGTCTTTTACTCCATAGGGTATCATCTGTTTTAGTGTATGTGTTACACAGCACCCTCAGTGCAGTAACACAGGGGTGTCATAATGACCCCCAAACAGACTCCATATCCTGGGACTGACTACTGTCTCCCAGGGCATGTAAAGTCACCATTGACTTTACTAGTCCAAAATTGTGAACAGAACCAGTACAAACCATCATATTGTGGAAGTACTGGAAGGGGTTAATTAGATTGCCCCTGGGTCGGTTTCCAAGGGGGCACTGTCCAGTCCCCCCCCTTGTCGAGTTTCTGGCTGGTGGCAGTGGTTACCACGCAAAATATTCCGCCAGAATATTTCCTATAGGATTTTCCCATTGATTTTAAACGCACCACTTTTTTGGTGCAATGTTAAAGATACCGCCGGTTTATTTATTTAACATAAAATCACCGGTTGGGTCTTTTCGCCAGAACTCTTTTCCAAAATGGCGTTTGTGTCCATCTCTGTAACTCCAACCACGGTTGGGCCCTTTGCTCCACTTTTTGGCGGGCTTCTCCACAGAAGCCCTCCAACTGGTGCCACGGTGTCTGGGTTCCACAGGATGTGTGGGTGGGGGAATTGGCACCCTGGACTGCATTGCCTTAGCAACTCAATTCGCACTCTGTTCTGATTGGCCCATAGGTGAGCCGCCCGGCTCACCACTTAGCAGGTATGAGTGACAGCTAGGTTGTTGAATGGGAGTTTTTCTGCATAATTTTGGGACTGCAACTTCAGAAGTCGCCACAGGACCCAAGAAATCCGAAGAGGGGAGAAGCTGAGCCATCTGCAACGACACCACCGATGGAGCCCTGTCGCAACGACCTCACCACTTTCCCGACGACAAGAGACGATCTTCTGCTGTAAGAGTCTTCTCCCTTTGAGCTGGTGGGGACAACCAGTTCGCATTCGCCTTCCAGGACATCCCTTGGTCGAATCGCCCGTGCCAAGCATCCCGGCGGCCGGATAGCCAAGCTTCACCACTGTTACGCGAATAAAAGGAACACACCTTTTAGCCGACGAACTCCGTGGCTGGACTCTTCCCTGGGCAGTGCAACGACTCCAAGTTTCCTCCTCGACGAGATCTTCTGTTCCCCTGGTCGAAACCACAAACTGCACCTCTGCCAGGAACAACTGCCACCGCTGGAGCTTCCACACTCTTTAAGGTACTGTGTTCCGCCTGGTCTCCCTTTCTTCGGATTGCTAAAGGTGACCCTTAAATCCTTGGCTTTTCAACTGGGTTGGCCCCAGACCTTCTAACTTTATCTTTCGCATCAAACCAACCTCCTTTGAACATTTCTGCAAAGACTGGAGTGCTTTTTAAACTGTGTGATCTTGGGCACATTTCGCCTTGCTCCATTTAAAGTGAGCCTGGCCTATGAACTTTGGCTCTACAGTAAACTCTGCCTTCACTAACTTGCTGTGGTCTTAGGAAAGTGTTGGGAACTGTTTTATTTTCATGACCTGCCTTTTTCTCTCCCTTTAACCTAATTATTGGAGTGCCATCTAAGGTACGCGCTCACATCCGTTTTTACAAATAGTGTTTTGACCTAGACTTGTCTAATTATTAAGGGAGGTGTGTATACTTTATCTGACTGTTTGAACTTGCTTTGATTTAGAGTGCTTAGTGCATTTCCTAAAGTGTGTTTTAAATAATGATATACTTTTTATACCAAGCTCTGGTCAGTGTTTGCTTGCTCTACTGTGTTTTTAGCTCTATTGTGTATCCTCTGTATACTGCCCTACTCATCTTGAGAGAAGTCTGACTGCTCAGTCACAGCTACCAGGTAAATCTGGGTGGTGCAGACTGCTACCAATTGGGTTTACTGCTTACTCCTGTAGTCTTAATCGTCTTGCAGTGCTCCCTAAGGGAACTGCACAGGATTCTGCATAACACAGAAGTAGGTGTGTCATATGACAAAGTTTAATTAATGACTCGACGAACATTTAAAAGAAAGGCTAAAAACATACATGGTACAAGTAATGTGGGGTAGTAGCAATATTTAGTGCAATTTCATGTACTACTCTAAAGGTAGTGGTACACAATCATTGTCAGACTTCTGTGATCTTTGGGCTAGCATATGTTCAATCTAGCCTCACTGCAGATCAAGTGCATCTACCGTGCGTCTATGAATAGGGGTAGCCGCTGACTCTAATCTCTGTCCTGCTAGTCTCTACTAACCCTCCTGAGTCAGGCCCCGCCCTCACAAAAAAAAAGAAAGAGGACCTCTATTGCCGCGTTATATTTCTTATATTCAGGAGTGAAGGAGAATGAAAGGAGGTGTGTGTGGGGGGGGGGGGGGGGGGGTTGCGAAGGAGACAAGGGTTTGGGATGGGTTAGGTGGGTGTCAGGATCCATACCCCCGGGGATCCAGATCAAGTCCAGAAGCCCCGGAAGCAGGCATCAAGTTATTCCAAGCAAGCCCAACAACCCCTGATAGGGGCCATAGGCGCCAGGCTCATAGATTAAAACTTACCTGATGCAGACCATGCTGCAAGAGCTCCAAGCCAAAAGAAGCTTGAAAGGGACTACTTTACCTTGGGACTATTTTTTACTCGGGTGGGGTCGGGGAGGAATACTTACCTGGGACTACTTTGGCAGGCTATTTAAACCACGCACGAAGAGCAGCACACGCTTCGCGTTATTCTGCATCCAGCAGCGTAACGCTCACCGTGCCTGCAAGTCTGCATCCAGTCTTCTGCCACGCCCGCCTCGAGTCTGGAGCTCCTAGAAAAAGGGAGAAAGAAGGAGAAAAGGTTAGAACAAGAGCAATACCATTGATCCTTACCTGAATTCCCAATCCACCGCGCCTTCGAGCTGGAAGAAAGAAGTTATTTTATGCGCATCGCCTCGCCTGCTGCAGCGCCGCGCTGAACTCACCGGCCTTCGCAGCATCTTCACTATCCGCCGCATCCTTCTGCATGTTCCCGCCGCACTCTGGCACCTAAGGGGAACACAACAGCAAGGTGAGCCAAGGGAATAAACGGAGGCAATATTAGTTACCCCCCATAGACTTACCTTATTTTACCACCGGGGGTACTATTCCTCTTCACGGGTCGGCGCAGCCTCCACTGCATCCTCGCCGTACCCCGGTCCCTAAGGGGAACAAAAGGACAGCAAGGTGAAACAAAGGGACAAACAAGGGGAAGCTCCTCACCACAATAGACTTACATAATTTTACCGCAGGAGGCATTATTCCCTGAGACTTCATACTTTCTCTCAGCACCTGAATAAGGGAGAAAGCAACAGGTTACATACTGACATTATTTTATCGAACTGAGTTGGATAATACAAATCCTTACCTGAATATTACCGGTTGCCACGAGTAACTCTTCGCTAGGGTCAAGCAGAGACAGGGAAATAAGCCCCAAATATAGATGTTTCAAACCAGTGAGTATAGTGAAAAAACCTAGAGGGAATAAAAAATTCTAGGTTACACACTCTAGTGACTTACGTACTCCTAGTCCATAGTCCCCTTTCCTCCATACTGCATGGGTGTTCCTTGCTAGGGACAGGAGGCAGAACCTTTTTCAACAGAAAAAAAACACCTTCCCATTTAAATTTAGAGGTGCGCCGGGGCACGGTCCTGGGAGCATGCGCTCCCCTGACTCCGCCCACCAGCGCCACTTAGTCCCCAATGACGTGTCGACAATATTACCATTGCCTAATGACACCAGTTTTATTAGGGGTGGGAGGTGGTTGGACATATTGAGGAAAGGGGACTATGGGCTAGGAGCAGGTTAGTCACTAGGGTGACTAACTTATAATTACTCCAACGTCCCGCCCTCTTTCCTCCATACTGCATGGGCAATTACAACCGAATGTAGCCCTGGGGTGGAGAGGTGATCGGAAAACAAGTTCCTTAATACTGCCTATCCGAAAGCCGCGTCTGACCTAGAGCCGGCATCCAGACAGTAGTGCTTGCATAAGACCGAAGGGGTGGCCCAGGTGGCCGCCCTGCTGATGACCTGCCACAGGACGTGTCTCTGGAATGTGACTACCGTTGCCTTGGCTCCAACAGCGTGGGTATGCATGTTTGCCGGAAGTGGTCTGTGCTGCCCCTCATAGGCCTCCTTGATGGTCGAAACCATCCACCTTGCTACAGAGGACTTGGAAGCCAGATAACCCGGCCTTGACACCCCCCCCCCCCCCGAAGGTGGCAGAGCATCCAACTTGAGGAAGCTCTTGGTCCTGTCCAGATAAAATTTCAGAGCACGCCCGACATCCAGACAGTGCACAACCCTCTGAGCATCGTCATTGGCATACGCAAAGCACGTAGGTAAGACTATCTCCTAATTTAGATGGAAAGAAGAGACTACTTTCGGCAAGAACGCTGGATGCATTCTCAGGATCACCTTATCTCTGCGTAAGGTAGTGTACGGCTCTGAAGCCACTAGCGCCTGGATTTCACCAACTCTGTGTGCGGACTTAAGACCCCAAAAAGAGAGCTGTTTTAATGGTGACCAGCCTGATGTCCACGGACGCCATGGGTTCAAAAGGTTTGTGCGCCAGGGCGCCCAACACTACATTGAGGTCCCACAAAGTGTGTGGTTTCTTGATGGTTGGGTAGAGCCTGGTGAGGGCTGCCAGATGTCACTTAACCACCGGGTTGGAGGAAGAGAGGACTTCCTCCTCTGAGTTCAGTTATGCTCCTATGGCCGCCAGGTAGGTGCGGCATTTGTCTATTTGCACCCCTGAGTGTGCGAGGTGTGCAGCGAAGGTTAGCACGTCTTCCAACGTGAAAGTAAGCATATCAATCTCCTTAGAGTCCGCTCAGTGACAGAACCTAGTACATTTACTTTTATACTGGCTCCTAGTAGCATCGCGCCTAGCACCCTGAATGACGTCTAGGTTAACCTGTGACAGCCCCAGATGCTTTAGTGTGACCTGCTCAGGAACCACACTGCGAGGCCCAACTTCTGCGGGGCGGGTAAATGACCCTTCCCCCCTCTTGCAATAGAAGTTGAGCCGGGCCCATGGGAAGGTGAATGGTGGGCCTGTCCGAGAGGCTCAGCAGCACCGAGAACCATGGTCTCGCCGGCCACCTCAGAGCTATTCAGAATGATGCTGAGGTGACACGATTCTCTTATCTTGCAGATCACCCCGTGGACAAGGGGAGTGGGAGGAAATGCATATGCTGTCATGCTATTCCACTGTATCCGCTCCCAGTCTGCTGAGCCTGTACGCTTCCAGGTTGGACTCCCCCGGGAGATGGATTGCAGTCAAGTAGATTGTGTTCTCCAGGGCCCATTCCCACATGTTGACCGCCAGGCTGCACAGAAGGGGGATCCTGGTGCCAACCTGCTTGTTGATGGAATACATGCTGGTGGAGTTGTCAGTTTGAATAAGGACCACCTTGCCCCACATATGTGACATGAAAGCCTTGAGTGCGCGCCAAACAGCTTTCAGCTCCAGCCAATTGATATGGGACTCCTGGTTGTCCAGGGTAGCGCCTCAGACTTCCAGGGAGGAATGGTGATGGTGACCTGAGGTGCTGCCTGCTGGAAGGGCTTGCCCTTCCACAGGTTGAATCCCATGGACCACCAGACGAGGTCCTGGTTGAGAGAGGGAGGAATGCTGACAAGTTCCGCTTGGGAGCCCCACTCCCGATTCCATGAGGCTGCGAAGTGCAGCTGTAATCTCACCTAGAGTCTCACGTGAGGTACAGCCAATAGGCATGCTGCCATGATACCCAATAGATGCTGCTACCACCAGGCTTAGGTCACCCCTCGGCTGAGGAAAAAGTCCTGTGGCCCTCTTGATGGCCGTGATCTTGTCCTCCGAGGGGAAAGCTCTCTCGAGCTTGTGTCCCAGAGGAGGCCCAGAAAAGTCAGGCTCTGTGTAGGCTGCAGCTGAGACTTGAGGTTCATCGAAAATCCCAGTTTGTGGCGTGTGATCATAAGGGCAGAGGAAGTGTGGTGAACCGCCTCTGGGGATCTCGCCCTGACGAGCCAGTCGTCCATGTACGGGTAGAAATGGGGGCCCCGAGAAAGGCTGCCACGGCATTCACAAGTCTGGTAAAGACCCTGCGGGCTGAGTTGAGGCCGAAGGGTAGAACCTTGCATTGGAAATGAACCCATGATCCTAAACCGCAGAAAGGACCGATGAGGCTGACACATTGGGACATGTAGATATGCGTCCTTCAGATCCAGGGAGCACATCCAGTCTCCCCTGCACAGTGTCTCCGTAATAAGCGCTGGCGTAACCATCTTGAATTTTTGAAGAGGTAGAGATTCAGGGTGGAAAGGTCCAACACAACTCTCAGGCCAGCCTGGTTCTTCTTTTGTATGGTGAAAATCCTGGAGTAGAAGCCCGAGTCTCGCTAGGAGGCTGGGACTTCTTCCACTGCCTGGCTCTCTACAAGCAAACACATTTTCGCCAGCAGAATTGCTGTCCCAATCTGTGGGAGTGGAGGGAGAGGAAGGAATTAGTAGGCGGTACCCCATGGACACTACGGATAGGATCAAGGGATCCGCGAAATCCCGACACCAAGACTGTGCGTGAAGGGCAAGCCTGCCCCCCCACCTGAGGTACGTGGACCCAAAGGGGTGCGTCATGCCTTCTTTCACTCTGAGGCTGCTGCGGAGGAGGGGGACTGAAAGAAGCCCTTGCTCCTACCCTTCTGCTGTTTGCGCCAGTGCTGACTTGGAGAACGGTCAGGCTGTCTCGGCCTCCATTCTTGTAAGCCTCGGAACCCGCTGAAAGACCACTTCTTGTCAGAGCACTGATGCGACTGGGTGTATGCCTTGGGCGTGGCCTTCGTGACGATAAAGACTTTGCACTTTGAGAACTGTTTTCCTTTTTATCTAGCTCCTCATCGGTGGTGTAATGAAAGAGGTCGCCCCCCCTCAAATAGAAGGACCAATATGCGTTCCTGGACGTCCGGGATGAACTTGGCAGCCCGTAGCCAGGTAGTTCTCACGTCCGTGGCAATGCAGATGGCACGGCATGAGGTGTAAATGTGCGCCACAGTGGACTCTATGTTGTCCTGCGCCACCAATTTAGCTTCTGCCGGGCCCACCTTGAAACGTGCCTGGCTCTGCACCGGAGGTTCTGGGAGGAAGTCTGCATTGGATTGACGAAGGTGCAATGAGGCGTTGGCATAAACCTTTCCATATGCTTCCAAGATCTTCTCCTTGCCTAGAAGCGCAGAGGACGACGTGGCCGAGGACGACTGAGGCTTGGAGTAGAGTGACGCTGCAGCGATCACCGAAGATTACGGTAGAGGGTGTGCAGACAGCAAGAGTGGATCCCCCTCTAATTGCCTATACTTGACGTCGAGGCACCGACTGACAGGCTGGACCGAATGGGGTTTAAGCCATCTCTTTTTGGCTAAGGGGACAACATCCTTCTGCATCCCGATCCCCCGTTCTAGCCGCAGGGCGTAGAGTGAGGACGTCGGCAAGGACTCCAGCCTCTGGTTGTTCGACCTCCGGTTGAGGAAGCCCCAAATACTTGTCCAAACCGGAGAGCGGTTCATGACAGGACTTGGGTGAGAACGGCGTGTCAGGGTCCTCCTCATCGTGTCCACCAGTGTGTCTGGTTAGTACGGTGCGGGTGGAAGAGTGCTGGGCGCTGAGGGCTGCGGTGTAGGAACTGGAGCTGTTGGCTGCTGTGGAACTTCCTGATCTGTGACAGGCAGGGAAGCCGGAATCGAAGGACCCGGCGTGGGCAGCAGGGGCAGCACGGAGGCCTGAGGCGTTGGAGCCATGGGCGGGAATGACTATGGGCGCCGGCGGTGGGCCCGGAGGGTGCGTGTCCCTGATCACATCCCGAAGGAGAGAACCCATCTAAGAAGACCTCATGAGTATGAGGAACCTTTAAAAAACGTATCCTCACAGGCTGGTGGGGTGGAAGGTGGTATTGACGGAGTAGCGGGTGGCTGCTGGGGCCTTTGGGTACTCTGCCCTGCTGTCCGCGGGGTAAATCTGTCCAGCGTTGCTGATGGATAAGCTGTAGGCCACGTACCTGGTTGAGACCAGTCCCACCATGAAACTCGCTCTCCCACCTGACAAGCGGCCATCTTGTCTGGCGCAGCAGCCATTTTGTCGGGCTGCATGCCACATGCCAAAGGCGGGGTGCTCACCTCGCTGAGCCCGGCCTCCTCCATGACTCTTGGCGGTGGAGCATGAGACCTACCCTGCACCTCAGGACAAGGCTTGATAGTGGTGTTGCCCTCGGAGGAATAGCTGGTTGTGCTGCGTACAGGCACCCCCTCAGACATCTGTCCTGTATTAGGGCGTGGCCCATCAGGTAGGCACACAGTAAAAGAAACTTGCGGCCCCGGAGCACTGTCCTCGGATCTAATGATCCCTCGGCCTGACGGCCAGTAGCTGAAATAGCCTGTGTACCTGTGCTGGTGCAAGAACCTGACTGGTTCCTCCTGCTCAGGCGTTTCCTTGGGAAGGAGTCGCCATTGCAGGGTGCAATGAAAAAAAGCAGCCCTACCTTGGGCCTTGACTTGTGTCTGACAAAGTCCTTCAAGTCCTCTGGAGGCGACTTCTCGAAGAGCTCCCTCCACCAAGCTAACCTGTTCTTCAGAGCACGTAGTGTAAGCGTGTCTCAAGTGGTATAACCCTCCCAGCCGTGATCGGGCCAAGGCAACCGAGGTAAAGAGTGTGGGGGTCAGTTGTAGGAAAGAGCCCTTCGTAGACTGGACACCCTCTGAAGCCGGGTGACGTCGACATGCGCCGGGGAGGAGCATGGCGCCAGAGGACCTAGTACGTGATTAAGACCAAAAGACAGAAGAAAGTATCCGGGGAAGAGCGTGTGGTATTACAAGACTGAAGCCAAACCCAAGAGCGCTGGTGAAAGCGGTCAGTTCCAGTCAATGCAGAAAAGGGGACAGGGCAGTGGCGTCGGTGGGAGGAGTCGGGGGAGACAATGCTCCCAGGGCTGCACCCCTGCACGCCTCTAAATTTAAAGGGGAAGGTTTTTTTCTGGTGAAAAAGGTTCCATCTCCCATCCCTAGCGAGGGACGTCCATGCCGTATGGGGGAAAGGAGATGGGACGTAGGAGTAAGGGAAGGCATGATCGATGCCCTGAAGGAGTGGGATTTGTTGATGTAAAATGGACGTACCCTGGGCGACTGTGCTCATCAGTGTACATGGTCAAGTAACTCCACATTGGACTACTTTTTTGGTACCAACACCTCCTCTGACAGCAGTCGCTGGAATCCAGAAGTACGGAGTATAGCGACCACCATATGCTGATACTCACCATTCATTTATTATGAATCAAACCCCGGGGGGGGGGGGGGGGGGGGGGTGTGAGTGTGTGAGTGAGACAGGATAAGCTGGACGCCTAAAAAGTATGCAAGGCATTCAGACACATCAACTGACTGATTGAACAGGAGGTGAGGTGAAAACATGGGAATGGCAGAGCGTGAGCTTTATTGGGAAATGTTTGGAACAACTGACTTTTGAAACCACGATGGTTAGACAAAGCCAGTTGTCCATCCAGGAAGGTAAACACCCCAAGGTCTACAACATCGAAATAGGCAATGCCAAGCGGCGAATGTGCAGACAGATGAGTAAAGTTAGATGGGAGGATTGCCCTAACAGGATCATGGAGGCTAAAATAAGATGATAAAGAATAAAAAGAGAGTATAAGTGTTGGTTGAGAAGATGTCTCAAGACCCTTAACGGGCAGTGGCAACAGATGTTTTCTGCGATTTATAATGGAAAAGTTAGACCTATTTGGCAAATGATGTCCAAAACAAAGGGGGATACTTTGGGTTGGATGATAAGGGAATAGTTTCTTACCTGTAACTCCATTTCTCCAGCATTGGTATCTTTCATGGATTCACATGCTTTGAATATTCCCCGTCGTCAGGCTGGGAATCCCCGGTACATTATATAGACCCTTTCCCGTAGGAAAACTTTTTCGACGCTTATGCGTCCTATCCACCTCGTTTTGTATCATGCGTGCCCGTGCCGTCAGGACGTCATGATATAAATACAGGCCCCGCCCCCGCGCTCCCTCAGATTTCGGCCCCCAAAGTAGTGGGGGAACCGGTTTGCATGATCAGGGGAGGCAGGTGGGCGCATGTGAATCCATGAAAGATACCAATGCTGGAGAAATGGAGTTACAGGTAAGAAACTATTCCCTTCTCCAGCATTGGATCTTTCATGGATTCACATGCTTTGAATAGATTACATAGCAGTACTACCCCCAAGAGGAGGTGTGCATGCAAACCCCTATACATTCTTCGCAAAAGGCCGTTCCCTAAGATTATGTATACATCAGTAATAGTTTACATAGGGAAAAAACGGACCACATACAGTCATAAATTCCACAGGATGCCACCCCGCAGCCGGGGCTTACCTTACTGGAATAGGTGTCGAAGCACCGCCTGTCCCATCCGGGTGTCTTCGGCATGTTGCTGCGACAGGCAGTAATGGCGGGTAAAGGTGTGTGTAGTCGCCCAGGTAGCCGCCATGCAGATGTCCCCTAGAGGGACTCCGGCCCACAGTGCCGTCGACGATGCCGCTGCTCTAGTTGAATGAGCTCTTGGCCGTCGTAGAAGAGGCTTCCCTGCCTTGGAATGGCAGTACGAGATGGTAGATGACACCCATCTTGAAAGTCCTTGCTTTGAAATGGCTTTTCCTCTAGCACCCAACCCATAGGCCACAAACAGCTGTCTCGTTTCTCTGAACGGTTGCGTACGATGAAGATAAAACTTGAGAGCCCTTTTTACATCCAATGTGTGTAGCATGCGCTCCGCTCCCGAGCATGGCTCCGGAAAAAACGTAGGCAACACGATAGAAGAGTGTTTATGAAACACCGAAGGAGCTTTTGGTATGAACTGTGGGTTAGTGGCTAGGACTACCTTGGTCTTGAAAAATCGTAAGTATGGTGGGTCCACCATTAGAGCCTGAACTTCTGAGATACGTCGGGCTGAAGTGATGGCCACCAGGAAGGCCAATTTCCACGACAGAAACTTCAGAGACGATGATGACATTGGCTCAAACGGAGGTTTCATAAGAGACGTTAAGATCAGATTGAGGCTCCACTCCGGTGGAAATTTCTTCTCTGGAGGGAAACTCCGAAAGAGGCCTTTAAGGAAGTGCTTAATCAGGCGGTCGCTGAACAATGGTGCCGAGTGCCGTCGACGAGTAAACCTGGAAATGGCTGCTAGGTGTACTTTTATTGACGACACCGACAGGCCCATTTGAGCTAATAACAGCAAGTATGGAAGGAGCTGTTCCGGCCTAATCGATTGCGGGGCCAAACCTGGTTGATCCTCACACCATTGACAGAACCTTTTCCATTTGTACGCGTATGAGGCGTTTGTGGAAGGTGCTCTTGCCGCTTGCAGGATACGTCGACAGTCCTCCGGAATCGTTAGCCGACCAAATTCGGCGAAGTCAGGAGCCAGGCCCTCAACTTGAGGCTGTCCGGGTCGTGATGCCAAACGACACCCTCCTGTCGAGACAGAAGGTCGGGGGTCTTCTGGAATCTCATCGGTTCCGCCGCCGCTAAGTGTAGTAGGTCTGAAAACCACACTTGTCTGGCCCAGTATGGGGCCACCAGAATTACCCGACATGGGTACCTGAGGATCCATTGCAACGTCCTCCTGACAAGGGGAAAAGGAGGAAATGCGTACAGGAATTTGTTCGTCCATGGGAATGAGAACGCATCCCCCAGTGAGCCCTGCTGAGGCCATCTGCTTGCGTACTGATGGCATTTCTTGTTGTTCTTCGTTGCAAACAGGTCTATGGAAGGGTGTCCCCATTCCTTGAATACTTGTTGAAGTTGTTGGTCGTTCAGCACCCATTCGTGAACTTCGTTCATTTCTCTGCTGAGGGCATCGGCTTCCACGTTTTTCACTCCTGGTAGGTGAAATGCTAAGATTTGTATGTTGTGTTGAAGGGCCCAATGCCAGATTTTCTGTGCCTCTGTCGATAGGGACCTGGAACGTGTCCCTCCTTGTTTCCTCAAGTAGAACATCGTAGTGGTGTTGTCCGTCATGACACGCACCACCGAGTCCCTCAGTTGCGGAAGAAAAGACTTCAGAGCCCATCGCACTGCTCTCAGTTCTAGCAGGTTGATATGCAGGGAGGACTCCTGCAAAGACCACTGGCCTTGTACCTGTAACATATCCAGATGAGCTCCCCATCCGCTCAGCGATGCATCCGTCACCACCGTCTTTTGGAACTCTGGTTCCAGTAGAGGCATCCCTCTCGTTAGGTGAGTAGACACTTTCCACCAGCCGAGTGCTTGAACTAGTTGTTCGTCGACGACCAGTCTGTCGGACCAGCGACCTCTGCTCTGTGCCCAACGGTCCGCTAGAAATTCCTGGCAAGGCCTCATAAACAGACGGCAGTTGTTTATTAACGGAATGCAGGACGACATGGTCCCTAGCAGGGACATGTACTTGCGCACAGAGACTCTGGTACCGCCGCTCCATTCCGACGCCTTGTTTTGAAGTTTCTGAATTCTTTCGCTGGATGGTTTCACCAGGCTTGTGTGCGTATGAAACTCCGCTCCTAGAAAGACCAAGGTCCTCGAAGGCTCTACTGAGGACTTGTTGAAGTTTATTGCGAAGCCCAGTTCCTGTAAGATGGACATTGTGGCTCGTAGACTGTCTCGTGTTTGTTCCTTGGATGACCCTCTGATTAGCCAGTCGTCTAGATATGGATAGACATGATGACCATCCTTCCTTAAATGGGCCGCTATAGGGGCCAAGCACTTGGTGAACGTCCTGGGGGAGGACTTGAGCCCGAACGGGAGGACCTTGAACTGAAAATGCTTTCTCCCGACGACGAATCTTAAATATCTCCTGTGTCGTGGGCGTATTGGGATGTGAAAATAAGCATCCTGAAGGTCTAGTGAAGAGAGATAGTCCATGGGTTGCACCGATCTGATAACCTCTTGGAGTTTTAGCATTTTGAATTTTTGGCTCTTTAGCCACTTGTTGAGTACCCTCAGGTCGAGAATGGGCCTCCATTTGCCGTTTGGCTTTTTGACAACAAAGAACCTGGAATAAACTCCTTGGCCTTCCTGTGCCACAGGAACTCTCTCTACCGCCCCTTTTCGCAACATAAGCTCCGCCTCTTGTCGTAGGATTTGGAGGTGGGGCTGTGTCGAGAATAAAGGAGGAAGACGCGGAGGCTTGTCTTTGAATTGCAGCGCATGACCCATGCGAATCGTGTCTAGGACCCATCGATCTTTGGTGATGCATTTCCATCGGTCGAAGTGATGAGAGACTCGACCCCCCAGGACGTTCCGAAGGCCGTCATTGGTTGCTGGTTTGCTTGTTCTTCGTTGACGACGGACCTGAGCCTCGCCGCCTGGAGGCTTGATAGTCCCTGCTTCCACGTGCCGACTGGGACGCTCGTCTGAACCCTTGTGAAGAGTACGAGGGCCTGTTAAATCCACGGTCCCTCGAGGCTCCAAAGCGGGAGTTTCCAGAAGCACCTCTGAAAGGGCGAAAAGAGCGAAAATTTCTACCCGTTTGAAGGGCGCCGAGGGACCTAGCAGTATCCGTGTCTTCTTTCATCCCTTTCAGCGCTTCATCAACCTTTTCGCCAAACAGGTGCTCCCCTTCGCATGGCATGTCCAGGACTTTGTACTGTACTTCAGGACGGAAAGTAGTACATTTGAGCCACGCTTGTCGACGAAGCACTACTCCATGGTTGATTTGTTTGAAACCAGACTCTGCTAGGTCCACTGCGATATTAATAGCGTGGTTCGAGGCCTCCTCGCCGTCCCGCACCAGTAACATAGCTGCTTTTCGGTGTTCGTCTGGCAGGTGTTCTAGGATAGGGGCTAATTTGTGCCACATTTCCCTATCATATCGTGACACGATCGCTAAGGAATTGGCTGCTCTTACTGTCGTCGCTCCGACCGAGAGCACCTTCTTTCCAAATGCGTCCTGCCTCCTAGCCTCGCTTTCCGGTGGCGTTGAACATTTTTGCTGGACCCTGGCCTTCCTAGCTGCTGCCGCCGACACCACCGAGTCAGACAAAGGCTGTGATGTTAGACATTTTGGAGTGGACTCCGGAGCTTTAAACTTTTTCTCGATCCGTCCCTTTATGGCTGGTTCCGAGAACGGATGGCGCATCGTTTTGAGACCTTCTTGCCACACGTGGTCAAGGATTGGGATGGCAAATACCGATTTTCTCCTTTGACCCATATGGTCAAAAAGGAAACAGTCTTTCCTCTGCTCCTCAGGAATCAAGCCGAATTCGGAACACGCTTTCCCCATCATTGCATGGAAGGCTCCCACATCATCAGGGGGAGATGGCTGTGTCTGGCTCCTCGTAGACTCCAATTCTACATCCGAATTCCATGTCGGGTCCCTCGACGGTGACAGGGAGATGTCTGACCCAGAGTCATCATGTATAGAGTCGGACTCCGACAACTCACCCTCCTCCTGAGCTCGAGGACGATCTTTTACCGCCTGGGGAGCCGATGGGTGATTCGTCGACGAGCGAGCCGTACAAGTTTGCTCGTCGACGGAAGGTACAGACAGAAGTGACGATGACGTCCCAGGTTGAGGGAACTGGGTATCCAGCCGCTGTAGTAGCTTCTGAAGAGTATTAAGCACATCCAGAGACAAAACTGTCTGGGGGTTCAGCAACGTGGATGATATAGGTACCATACCCCCGCTCGCACTCGTCGCCGTCGTCGTCGACGTGGAAGGCCGTAAGCCTAAATCCAATGGCTGCAGAACCATGTCACCTTCCCCTTCCGCCGAGCAGGCCGTGTCTGGCTGCAGTAAGACCTCAGGGGGGATCGGGTCATAGACCTCAGGCAGCCAAGCCATAGACTGAGTTTCCGTCGACGAAGGAATCCCAACCGCTGCTGCTTGAACGGTAATAGGCATCGTCAATGACACCGAGGTCGACGAGGAAGTCGTCGTCGTCGAGCCTTTAGACTTCGTTGTCGATTTTGATGCCGACTTCCCGGCTGAAGCTTCTCGACTCACGGAAGACCTGGGACGGTCCCCTGAGGAGGATTTAGACAGCGCCAGCCTCTCCGTCTTAGATGATGAGGAGGAGGAGGGCTTTTTATGAGATGAGGAGGATCCAGCATGTTTCCCCTTATGCTTGTCCTCAGGGCGAATTTCTGCTGGCCGCACCTTCTTCGATGGAGGCTCCGACTTGCTCCTGGAGGCCGTGGAGCCAACTTCCGAAGCCGGGTAGGCACCCGCTCCGTCATTAAGCCAGTCGACCAGCCTTCTTTTACGGTCCTTAAGGGTTTTTTGGGAGAAACCCTGGCATATCTCACATGTATCCGCCGTGTGGTGCGGGTGGAGACAGTAGATACAGTCCATGTGGCCGTCTCCTTCATAAACCTTTTTGAGGCCACAGGTTGCACATGGGCGAAATAACGCCTTTCCAGACATAATTCTCCAGATTTGAACTTCGCTTACGCGAAACAGACAAAAAAAACAATCTAGTTATCACTAGTAGTAACACGAAGATCCCACTGCTTTGAAAGACGGTTGAAATCTGAGGGAGCGCGGGGGCGGGGCCTGTATTTATATCATGACGTCCTGACGGCACGGGCACGCATGATACAAAACGAGGTGGATAGGACGCATAAGCGTCGAAAAAGTTTTCCTACGGGAAAGGGTCTATATAATGTACCGGGGATTCCCAGCCTGACGACGGGGAATATTCAAAGCATGTGAATCCATGAAAGATCCAATGCTGGAGAAATACCATTCAAGTGTAAATGGAAAGAGTACATTGTTTAATTTTGTGACCTAAGTAGATGCAAACTTGGAACTTGGACTCATTGAGAGATGGCTACTAGCCCCAAGTGTTGACAACATACTGCCACAAAAGAACTGAAGAGTTCACGAGCACCGGGGCCAAAGGGGCTGTCCAATGCTGTATTAAAAGCTGACCCCGGTGCATGGGGGCACTGGTGCTGAAAATCCTGTTTGATAAGGTGTGCAATGAAAAAGTAATGCATGCAACCTGGCTAAGGCTACCCTCTTGCCAATATACAAAAAAGGGTGACAGAGAAAGCCCTGAGAACTATAGATTATCTGTTAGATGTTACAGGTAAACTGTTTTCTACGTTTGTGTTAAACGCCTTGCAGGGCTGGCCAGATAAAAATAACATACTGCATTTCACCCAAACTGGGTTTCATCCTGGGTCTGCGACCAGACAATATTAGATTGTTGGACACACTTATTGGCGAGGCCGCAAAAAAGGGGAACCCTGCACTATATCTGATTTGGGTGGATTTTAATGCGGCATTCGATACAGTGAATCAGGCCCGTTTTTGAGAGAAGTTGCGCACATGGGGCCGTCCTGATTGGTTACTGCCTATACCAATTCAACTTAACTCTGGAAACAGTGTACAAATGCATTTGAATAACCTAGGATCTATTATGACCCCAATGAAGGTAAAGGGGGTTGGAGGGTCAGACAAGGTTGTGCTCTGGCCCTACTAGTTTGCATCCATTTGGCGGATTTGCCCTTAAGACTATTGGTGGAGGATGGATGGCCAGTTAAGATCGGCTCACGAGATATAGCCAGCTTACTGTACGCTGAAACTTCTCTTGCTCGACCATACAATAAGGGCCATAAAAAACAAATTTAAGATACTGATCGAGCATGCAAACCGGAATGACTCATTAACATGAGCAAGACAAAAACTAGGACAGTATCTGGAAGCAAGATAGCCAGGGTCAGCCTGCAGACAGACTCCCACAAGGTGGAGTATGTTACTAGTTATCCATAACTGGGCGTGGATTTGACGGCTGATGGTAACTATGGCGCAGTTGTAGATTGCAAGAAAAGAAAGGCCAGACAATTAACCTGCCTAATAAACAAATGTGCGAAACAAACAGCTGGCCACTCGCTAAACAGGTTCTAAAGTTGTACAAACAGTTTTTCCCCAGCCACCCTTTATGGACTCTAAGCACTAGCCATGAGGGATCTGACATGGCTAAACATGGTGGAAGGACAATTTTGGAGGTAGCTCTTTAATTTGTCCTATACCACACTTATGGCATATTTGTGTTTAGAACTGAATACTGTCCCTCATATGCCAAGCACTCATAAAAAGGGTTTTACTCTAAATCAAATCTAGACATCTGCCCATATGCCAAATGCTGCAACTTATGGGTTCGACGTATGTAACAGGAAGCTCTAACTTATCAAAGTGGATCCCTGATTTTGATCGTGGTACAAAGTTTGAGGTATTGAAGGCACAATGCAGAACAAAAAAAAGGTGGCGCAGTGGGACTGGCTAAATAATTCCATACACTTTAAAACATTGCCTAACTTCAAATATGTATTGGGTATCGGACACTGCGACCTTAAACCCAGCATTATCTTTTGAAATGCCCTAGTCCGGCAGTCCGCCCGCAATTGTGTTGCAATTGCGATCCAATCAGCTGCCATTACTAGCATTGTAAGGTGCCTACAAAAAGCTCACAGTGGAACAGCGAATAGGCACAGGAGACTATTGAAGCTCCTACATATGTACTAACACGTTGTCCTAAGGTGAGACTATATATGTGACAAAGCTGGGCCAGTTTGTTGGTAGCTATGAGGCCATAACAATTTATGAGTTTTGGGGCTACTCTTTAAATACCGATCTGGAAACTGTGTATATGGCATTATACCAAGTTTGTAAAGTGATATTCGAATGTTTGAACAAGTAAAACGAGAAACGCTTATGCAAACATACGAAAACTCTGACTTTTAGGAAACTGTAGAGGGCTACGTAATTATTTTGCCTGGATACATACATTTTTATGTACATATGAAAGTAAGTCTTACATTGTTATATATTTTATGTTTTAAAGCGTATTTTAGAGAAATGCACGTAACGTGTGATTAAGACTAAGACGAGATGAAAGTTTGTACATTTTGTAAAGGTTTCGTATGAGAATGTTTTTGTAAAGTTTCTTTTTTTGAATCAATAAAAATAAAATAAATAAGATCGACCGCTCAGTCTGGCCCAGGAGTCAGACACAGGGCACTGGCGAAGGAGCAGGAGAGAGGAATTTGAAAAAGGGAGGAGTCTGTCCAAGATGAGAATGGATGAGCGTGGAGATGTGAGAGGAAGGAGTGTAGAAGTTGCTCCGAAATGTGGAGAATTGGGTTCAATTTGAGATTTGGATTATGGTTACATGTGTCATATCTGCATTTGGACAAAGAGGTGCAAGAGTCTTCCTGAGATTTGCATTAGGGAGTGTTAGAAAGATTTTTATTTTTGTAAATTTCCCTTCATAGTTGACTATGGAGCCCCATTCTTTTTCCGTTCTGTTTTCATCCTGTCCTGACTTTTAGAAGTGAAGTACTTCCCTCGTCTTTCTCATCAGTTCTTCAGACTATCAGCAATGGGAAACTAGGTTTCCCTTTTAATTCTCATACTTTTCAACATAGCACACATCACCTTGTTTTGCAGTGCAATGGGGATAACTTTAGCAT
This sequence comes from Ambystoma mexicanum, assembly GCF_040938575.1. NCBI lineage: Eukaryota > Metazoa > Chordata > Amphibia > Caudata > Ambystomatidae > Ambystoma > Ambystoma mexicanum. The sequence continues at coordinate 706,722,755 of NC_090927.1, read as the reverse complement.
CGCCCAGATTTTTGGTTACTTTTATATGTGCCTAAAGGCAGGCTGGAGGAAGCAGTTACATTTTTACTGTTTTAGCATTATTTTTGATGTGCACATTCACGTTTACCACGTATGGCATTTGTATGTGGCTAGTGCCCTAAAATGGTCGTGCCACGAGATTTTCACTTGCATCTTTAGCCATACTACTGATTGGTTGCCTTCCTGTCTGGCCAGTTCAGGAAATAGGCTGCTTTTGCGTGCGCTTGTGTGCACGGCCCAGAAAGAGGGTGGGACTCTAGTCCCAGTCCACATCCTTGGTGCCAGAACGTCTATGTGTGGGGCATGGACAACTGCTGGCTGTTTGAATGGGGGGGGCTTGGACTTACTTCCAGCTCAGATTTTGGATAAGAAGAGGACCTTTGCAGCTATTTAATCAGATCCTTGATCTGAAGCCTGCTGAAGATCTGATGAAGACTACTAAAATGGCCCTGCATCCCTTTTAGTAACTAGCCCGGTGAAGCACTCTCCTATGCCTGATCTCTGAAAAAATGGAGTGGTGCTTCAGCCCTTTGACGAGTGCGACAAACTAGTCTCAACGCCTTCTGGAGGATACGGACATTCAGAGTCTTCGGAAGCATCCCTGGACAGCCTGGAGAACTGACCAGCTGGCCCGTGGGCTACCTTGCCAAAACTGTTGCTGTTCTGCGTTCGAGTCCATAACTTCGGTGATCACCAGCGTGTGCTACTAGTAGCTTTCTCCCCAAATTTCAGCTTTCCAACTTCACAGGAACCTATCCTGGAGCAGTTGCCGTGACCGCGACTGGAAGGACATCCGTCATCGCCTGTGTGGTTTCTGCATTTCTTCTCCGAAAAGGCAGCATCTTGCTTTTTCATTCAACCCGAGGAATACTCAAACCTGCAACTCCTAGGCACCTCTGACTGGAACAAACAGCGGAAGACCGAGCCTCCAGCAACCCCCAGACAGATCCATGAAGTCACCTGGGAAAATCCGAGTCGGGTTTATAAGTTAATGCAGTGTGCCTCCCCCCCCCCCCGTCCTCCATAGGATAACAGTGCGACTAAGTTCCTTTGTCTCCTTATTCCATTACACTCACCTTTTGGTTGTCTAACCTTGGTCAAGTATCCTGCCCCTGGGTTAGCCTTTGATCTGGAAGAAAAGTAAACACATACTTACAGCTAGTAAAGGTGTTGTCAGACTTTTAAACTATTACCAGCAAAAGCCGATTGAAATCTACCTACGTACAGATGCTTAATTCTGGTGAGAAACATTGTGGCTCCTGTGGCCTTTGAACAAAAGACAATTCATCTTAGGGTTTGGACTTATTAAGCTAGGCTGTCTTGTGATCTGGTGCCATCATTTACTGCATCTAAACTACTTACCTGCTTTGCTAAGTTATTTGAACCTATGGTGACTGTATAGATTTGTATCAGAGTAGTATGCTATAATACTACCCGTAGATTAATTTTCCAATGTGTTCAGAAAACATACAATAAATAATTTAGACAGCAAAATATAAAAAGTTATGTGCCATACTGTGTGGACTCATTGAGGACCCCTGAACCCCCACACACTCCTTAGAATAAGTCTTGACTGCTCCTCCACATATCTTGATTGGGTTTTAGAAAACCTCTCGGAGTTCCCTGTTAACTATAACTAGGGTGCCCTCCCAAAATATGTCCACCAGGCCAGATTATAGAAATCCTTCTCAACAAGGAGGTGTAAGAAACATTCAGATATTGAGGAGGGGGTGAAGGAGTTAAACAGATATTTGGAAAGTGGAAATAACTATACGAAAAGGGCAAATAAGATGAAAGATCTAGGGAGTCAAGATTGTGCCAAAGGCATAAGGAAGGTTATAAAGAGATCTGAAGTGTGGCGATTGCTGTGCCCAAAGGGGTGAAAGGTTTGTAAGGAGAATTCCAGGAGGGGAGACTGGAATACTTCTAGAACAATACAGGGGAGATGCAAGACCAGTAAGCCAGTCTCGGAAGGTTCTGGAAAACCAGGTTGGTCCAAAGCAGAAAGGCACTTGTAGGCATGAAACAGTACTTCTAAACCAAAGGCAATGGAGAATAGAACTATAGCAAGGGCAGCAGAGGGACCTCAACAGCAGAGAAGAACAAGTTACTTAACAAATGGTAAAGTTCTTTCGACTGGATATTCCTCCAACGTATTCCACATCTTTGACATGTAAAGTCCACAGCTGTGCACTTCGGAAACTCTTTCAGCAGAGGGCGTCCTGCGTCGATGACGTCGGATCGATGTCCCTCTAAGGCCTTCGTTGAGCGCGACGTCACCAGATGTTATAAATAGGATGCACGGCGCCCGCAGCCTCAGTTTAAGTTTTTTCCCTCAGAACATGTGGCACCAGTCTCATGCTTGCTTGACTGCATCTAGCCTTGCGGAAACGGAAACTGCAATCGCATAGGAAATTCTCCAGAGGGGCAGGCTGGGAGGGTGATGTGGAATACGTTGGAGGAACATCCAGTAGAAAGAACATTACCAGGTGGTAAGTAACTTGTTCTTCGAATGGATTGTGTCCTCTAACGTATTCCACAACTTTGACATACTCCCAAAGCAGTAACAGTAAATGGGGTAGGGAAGGGGACCACTAGGGGGCGCGGATGCCAATGGCCGCCCGATCAGAAGCTCCCAACCCAGAAGACGGAAAAGAGATGACAATGAGCGTCTAATTCTCCCCACTTGACAGAAAAGGGGGTGCGAAAGGTGTGTGAACACTTGCTGCACACAGTGCAGCGGATTAAGTTATTAAAAAAAAAAAGGCCAGAAAGGGAACAGGAGTAAGTGGCTCTCTGACCCCCTCCCCCACTACGCACGGAGGGAGAAGGCCAAAAAGTGGCGGCGCCAAAAGCACTGCAGGACGACCGGGATCCTGCAAAGAGTGAGCACTCCAGGAAACGGCTGACAACCCTCAGGGGCCACAACCAGCACCCTCCCGACCCGTGTGGTGGGGAAGGGCGGAGGCAGAGACAGCAGAGCCAGACACCGAGTGCAGACAAGTAGAGCTGCACGGACCACCGGCGTCACATAGAGGGGGAGAAGACCAAGGCTTGGTGGGCCCCCTGCGGAATAACAGCAGCCCCCAGGAGATAAGGACGAGCCGATGCGGAAGGAGGCAGTGAGAGCCAGGCAAGCAGTGACATCAGGACGGCCTGAGCCAGCAGTGCGACCTGAAGTGGATCCCGTAAGGCCCCCGTGGATGCAAGGGGTGGAGGAGGAAAAGAGAGGCACCACCAGGCTGATCATTGGACGTCTGCAGAGCCCCATGGGAGGGTGTCTGGAGCATGGATTAAAGAAAGGCTTAAGCAGGATGAGAAGGTAAGCAGGCACACCTGCCAATAATATTGACTACCAGACTTTAAGGCCCCAACCCCCGCATTAAGTAAAGAGGCGCAGAGTGGGAGCAGTGAAGGCCACGGCCCCGCAGACCAAGTAGTGACCACCCTGCAGGGCCTAGTGCACACGGTCAGGGTGCACTGTCGCGTACCGCAGCAGGGGAGTTGGAGCCCTGGAGGGATGGATGACCCCCGCCCGGGGCACGGGGAGTCTTTAGTGGCGGGGTGGTAAAGGGCGGAGGGGGGATCCCCCGGCGGCAGATAAGAAGGACTAAGAGCATTCGATGGACACACTTACAGTGCCCCCATAACCATAGGGAAGCACAGAGGCGATAAAGGAAGCAGAGGGCAGTGCTAAAGGAGGTGCACCCCACCGGAGGAATCAAGGAGCAAAGGGAGCACGCCTGGTGAAGGAAAGTGAGGAAAAAAGGCCTCCCACGCAGCCGTACAGTGCTAGTGCACTCAGCCCCACAAAAGGGTGGACCCATTTAGGAACGAGGAGAAGCAGGACAGCGGGGCAACCCCAAATCTGCACCCACACACTATGGACAGTGCTTAAAAAGACAGGGGGCACTGTTGAGCAGCCCGAAAATGGCTGCTTAGCTCTACAGCTCTGTGTGATGCCAACGGATATATGCTCATAACAGCAATCTCCCGGTTCTCCTGAACTTCGGAGAAGGGTGATTTACATCTATAACAGGGAGGGGCACCCCTGGCCCTAGTCCTGGGCAAAACCGATCTCTCTGGGCAGAGAATGCACTGTGTGAACTTCACGCACTGACGAGCGACCTGCGGCCACCTTGGGAGCCACGAGATTCTGCTGTGACCTCCCTGTGTCTGGGCCCTGGAGGTAGATGTTAGGGAGAATGCTCTCTTTAGGCTGAATTTCCTAACCTAGTGAGTCCCCCTCCAGCAGCTTTGCTGGATTCCTGGAGTTTTTTTCCTCCTGCCAAGAGTGAGACTCTTTCTCCCACTCTTGGACATGATTTATGGTATTCCTTTGACTGGTAATGTGTTTTATGGGCTATGGGGTCCTTTACTCCATAGGGTCTCGTGTTTTTCCTGTGTGTGTTACACAGCACCCTCCGTGCAGTAACACAGGGGTGTTATAGTGACACCCCACCATAGACTCCATACCCTGGGACTGACTGTCTCCCAGGGCATGTAAAGTCACCATTGGCTTTACTAGTCCCAAATTATTAACAGAAACCAGTACAAACCATCATATTGTGGACGTACTGGTCGGTGCAATTCGATTGCCCTGGGGTCCGTTAGTCGAGGGGGCACGTCTCCGTCCCCCCTGATCGAGTTTTGGCTGGTGGCAGTGGAAACTACTTTTTATATTCGACCGCAAATATTTTCCTATGGGATTTTCCCATTGTTCGAGGCTACCAACTTTAATTATTTAATTCTCATAGCCTCGAACATACCGCCGGTTTATTTAATTAATATTAATTCGCCGGTTGGTATTTTTTGCCAAGACTCGATTCTAAAATGGCGTTTGTGTTCTCTTCTGTGACTCCAACCCAAGTCGAGCCCTTTGTTCCACTTTTTGGCGGGCTTCTCCACAGAAGCCTCCAAAAGTGGTGCCCCTCTGTCTGGGTACCACAGGGGGTGTGGGAGGGGGTTTAGGCACCCTGGACTGAGTTACCTTGGTAACTCAAGTCGCAGTCTTGTGTGATTGGCCCAAGTGGTGAGCCGGCCGGCTCACCAATTAGCATGCTTGAGTGACAGCTAGGCTGAGTGAATGGGGGTTTTCTGCATAAAAGCAGGGCTTTGGGGACTGGAACTTCAGAAGTCGCCACAGGACCCGAGAATCCGACGAGGGAGAAGCTGAGCCGGCCTACCACGACGACACCACCGGTGGAGCCCTGCAGAACCGACTCACCACTTCCCGACGACAGAGAAGATCTCCCAGCTGGAGAGGCTTCTTCCCCTGACTGGTGGGCACAACCAGTTTACCTTCCTTTCTTCGCACCCCAGCCCGGTTTGTGGTCGAACTGCCCTTGCCAAGCACCCCGGCGGCTGGATAGCCACTCACCACTGAACCACTAATCACCAGACTGCTCCTTGTACCTGAGAAACTCTGCGGCTGGTTTATTCCCTGGCAGTGCAACGGACTCCTGTCTTCCTACACGAGATCCCCCTCTTCCCCTGGATGAAGCACAAACTTGCACCCGCTGCCAGGAACAACTGCCCCCGCTGGAGCGTTCTCACCACTTTAAGGTACCGTGTCCGCCAGGCCTCCCTTTCTAAAGATTGCTACAAGGTAATAACCCCTTAACCTTCTGGACTGGGCTGGGCTGGCCGCCTTGACCCTCTAACTGGTCCCTTTCTGTGGTCCAACTCCTCTTTGAACCTTTACAAGACTTTTGTGCACTGCAACCGTGTGACCTTGGACACATTTCGTTTGGATCCTATGAAAGTGGATCCGGCCGCTTGAACTCTAACTTCACGGTTTTACTTTGCCTTTCCTTCTTGTTATGTTCTGATAAAAGTGTTGGGATCTGTTTCAACTTGTTCTCTGCTCTTCTCTCCCTTTTTAAAATGAACTATTAGAGTGCCATCTACGTTAAGCAATCACCGCTGTCTGAAAATAAGTGGGCTTTACTTAAGACTTGTCTAATATCCTTTTAAGGGAGTGTATATCTTTTAGTGACCGTGGTTTTGAATTGCTTAATATTAGTGCCTGTGTGTTTTTCTAGATGGGGTTTTAAATAAATAATTATATCTCTTTTACACCAAGCCCTGGTCAGCGTTTACTTGTTCTACTGTGTTCTCTTGACCTATTGTGAATACTCTGTGTACTGCATAACTCTTCTTGAGGGAAGTCTGACTGCTCAGCCACAGCTACCAAGTGAATCTGTGTTGTACAGACTGCTACCAAGTGGGTTTACTGCCAAACACCTGTAGTCTTAAATCTTTTGCAGTGGTCCCAGAGGGAACTGCACAGGTTTCTGCCTAACAGCAGAGACCTAGCAACATACAGCGCCTGACATCAGGATCCTGCGACCGAAGCTGCTGACTGCCCTGCTCTGCCCACCCAGCTGTGATCGACCCGGTGGGCCCCAGGAGGGGAGCTCTGGCCGTGCAGTTTGGCGTGCTGCGGTCACGGATGCTCATACCTCGGCCATCCGGCTGCTTCACCTCGGCCCGTCTGCGCTCTGGGTGCGGACCAACCAAATAATCCCCCCAGAACACCCCCGGCCGGCCTGCTTATGCTGCTCGTAGCGGAGTGACGGTGTCGCTACTACACAGCAGGTGGAGGCTGCACTGAAAGCCTGCAGTGGATGACAAGAACCTCACTTTCACCAAAACGGGCCGTGGATGCTCCCTCTGAACTCCTGGATCTGCCGCATTTGCGCCCTCGCCTCCTGCTGAATTGTGGCATCCGACATTGTGCCTAGAACCCCTCCCCCCCAGAGGCCTGTGGAGGTGCGGGGGGACGTTGCGAGCTACGCTTGAGCACCTGGTGCCACGAAAGGACTGGCCCGCCCGCGCTCCTGCGGGAGTGAGGGGACCGCTGGGCGGTCCGTAGTGGCCACTTCCCCTGGAGCCTGCGGCACACTGTGGTCCCCCCTATGGATGGCCAGCATCTGGAGGCTGCGCACAGCAAGTAGGTGAACTGACTGGGGAGAGTGATTGAAGTGGCCCCGAAATGTGATGCTGTAACTAATATTAGACGCAAGAGTCTCTTCGGGGCGCCCGCTGCCCCCTACTTCCAGCACCGGCCATCTTGGCCTGGTAGCAATAACACTGCCACAGCACGTGCACTGCTTCGGTCTGCTCCAACCCACTGCTTCAGCCACAGCACCACGTTTACCGCCAGAACAAAGCCACCAACCGGAACAATTTGCACTGCAGCAAAGCACCCTCTCACCCCCGGAGGTTGGGACCACCACAAGCACCCTAAAACCCAGAGCATCCAACCACCCCCAACCACCAGAAAGCCCCTGGCTGCCCCTCACAGCCAGTCCCGGAAGCCTGGCCACGGAACCTCCCTGTCAACTCAACCGGGGGGCCTCCCACAGGACCAGGAGCTGAATCACACCACCACCTGGCCAAGAGACCACCGAGGGCCCCAACCCCTCGCATCAACACCCATCACCGGACCAAAAGCCGGTCAGGCACAAGGCACTTGCACACCCCCAGAGGCACCCTCGGAGACAGCAGACACCACCTGCTACACCCAAGCCTCAAAGCGGCTAACCTCTGGCGAACACTAGGTCGCACCCCATAGTCAAACCAGGAGCTAGGCCTACAGGACAATAAAATCCTTGGTGGGGAATCCACTACTGCGGTCCCACGCACCCCGCTTCACCCTTCACACTGGAGTGAAGCAGAGTCTGTGCAGCCAAAAGCAGTCACAGCTCCCCTCAGCCTTAAGCCCGAGACTGCTAGACCAGCCCCAAATCTCTACGCTGCGACCTCAGCACATCACACCTCAGACGGAAACTCGGACCTACACCTATCATGTCAAAAAAACCAGCGAAGCAAGCAGACATTGCTACTCTATCCACCCCTGCAACAGACAGATCCAGGAGGGTGGACCACCTAGAACCAGGGGAAACCAACGCTGGGAGCATGCACGCAGAGCCACCCCGGGAAGGCCCGACACAGGCGGTCACGAAGTCTGACCTCCAGGACCTCCTAGCATCATTGACCAAAGAATTTCAGAAGGGCACCGAGGAGGTAAAGAGCACCATCACAGCACTCGAAACTAGAGAGGGGGAACTAGAGACAAGAACAATGGAGGTGGAAACCACCCTGTGCAAGCACAGCTACGACATTGAGAAGGGGGCAGACAGGCTGAGCGCACCTGAAGCCCTCTGCGAAGCAGGAGGACTCAGAGAAACGCTCCCGCCGCAACAACATTCGCCTGAGAGGGATCCCCACATCCATTCCAGAGGCGGACCTCGAGCGTTATGTGAGCAATCTTTTCCGCTTCATAATCACCCTGCCGGACTCCCCCAACACCCCCCCCACCCACCCCCTCCCACAACACCCCCCCAACCCCCAACCCCCCTCTTGCCCCACCCCTCCCCCCACCCCCAACACCCCCCCCTCCACCGGTGCTCGAAATCGTCCGCAGAACTAGAGTTAAATCCAACACCTCGGACGTCCTGGCCAGAGTACACTACGACAAGGTCAAGGAGGGGATCATGCAGGAGGCCAGGAGCTCCCTGCGAATACAGTTCAGGGATGCCTCAATCTCCCTTTACCAAGACCTCACCACCACTACACTCCTGAAAAGGAAAGCACTGAAACCAGTGACGGAATGGCTGAGGGAAAAGGGCATATCATACCATTAGCGCTTTCCCACTGCCCTGATTTTCCCCTGGAATGGGAGCATCCGCCAAACTAAATGAGGCCGAAAAACTACTGAACCCAGCAGCAGAGGGTGAAACCAACAACGAGGAAGCGCCCTCAGACCAAGACCACCAGCAGAACTCTAACCGGTTCTGGTCCCGGGTGGAGAGACGCCGTCGAAGAATCAGGGGACCCCCACTCAAAGGCAAGCGCCCAATCAACGACGGCTAAGGTGGGGCGACACCGACACCCAGGTTCCCCCGGAACAAACAAGCATTGCCAAAAACCAGACGGCAGCCACTAACACTAGACATGCACCAAATTGTCAAACTAAAACACCACTTCAACCTCACATACAGCTTTCACCGCCACGAAATAGAGGCTTAAGGGTGTCATCCTCAAAAGATTGTGTTGGCCCAGCCGGAGCCCCCGTTGGTCGAAGGCTGGCCCAGTTGACCAACTTGTTTTAATGAGGCGAATAGAGGGGTGGCCACCGAGGGGGGACAAACCCCCAACACAGGTCCCAGCTCACCTGACAGCCGCCCGCACATGCTGGCAACAAGCGGAGCATGATGGTGCCCACTAGCTGAAAACTGCCCACACCGAAATGGGGTCATCCATTAAGAACCGGACCATGATCACCTGGAATGTCCAGAGCCTCAACTCCCCCAGGAAAGGGAAGTCCGTGGAACACCGCTTGACCCAGCTAGAGGCGGATGTAGTCTTTCTACAAGAAACCCGTATCCTAGCCGCTGACGAACAGAGAGTCAAATACCAAAGGTTCCCTAACAGATACTTTGCATCCTCTGGCCAGAAGAGGGGAGGGGTGGCAGTCCTGCTCAGTCAATCAGCGGCACTGACAAAGGTCACGGTCAAACGGGACCCCGAGGCCAGATTCATAATGATTAAAGGCCTACTGGTCGAGCTCCCAATACCCATCATAGCAATCTACTGCCCAAACGAAGCCCAGGAGCGCTTCCTACGTAAGATCCTCCCAGTCATATCGTCCTTTGCCGAAAGGAAAACTAATGATCGCAGGGGACTTCCACCTCACCCTGGACCCAACCATCGATAAGACCTTGCCGCCCTCTGGAACAGACTTCACAAAAGCACTGGGGTTCGCAGAATTCCTAAGTGAGACGGAGACAATCAACGCTTGGAGGCTGGCGAACGACAAGACTTGTGACTACACTTTCTTTTCGCATGTCCACAGGGGTCTCTCCAGGATAGACCTACTCATTTCAAGCTAGCTGTTCCCAAGCATCGTGAACATCCACATCAGCCTGAGATTGATCTCCGACCACGCTCCAGCCATAACATAGATCCAGGCGGAAAGCCTACCAACACCGCGACACAGAGCCTGGAAGCTGCACGACTATCTCCTCACGGACATTGCAGACAGCCAGGAGCTGTCGGAAGCCCTCACTAACTACTTCACGGAGAACATGGGAAAAGGGCATACAGAGGCCATGGTGTGGGACGCCACGAAGCCAGTGATCCGAGGGGTCGCCATGAACTGTTCACCAGCACACAGGCGCCGGCACCAGCTAAAATGAAAACGGAGGTAGCACAGAAAAAGGCAAATCACAAACTACGCCAACCAAAAGGTCATAGAACGAGCTACGCAAAGCTAAAGTAGCCCTGGAAATGCACCTGTCAGACCGTACAGCCCGAGCGTTGACATACAGGAAGCAGTACTATTACCTGAACAGCAACAAAGCCAACTGCCTATTTGCACATAAGCTCAAGAAAATACACACAAAGAACAGCATTGCAGTCCTGCGGGACCCCACGCTGCTCTGAGGCCGAAAAGATGACCATCATGACCGAGCACCATAGGAAGGTAATGTCCGGGAACCCTACGGAAGCGGCAGCACACGCCACCTACCTGAGCACGCTCCCAAGGCCACCCCGCCACCCACAGATGGACAACCTGGAAGACCCTATATCTTCGGAGGTGGTGTCGGAAGTGATCCGCTCCATGAAAAACACGGCTCCTGGCCCAGACGAGCTGCCTGCACCATTTTACAAGAAATACAATCACATCCTGGCCCCCCACCTAGCTTCACTTTTCAAATCCTTCCTCGAAACTGGTTACCCACCCCCTCCATGGAGGAATCGGTCACAGTTTTGATTCCAAAACCAGGAGCAAACCTAGAACTCTGCGCGTCCTTCCATCCAATTGCTCTACTGAATGTAGACTCCAAAATCTTCTCGAAGTTACTGGCACGCAGGATCGCCAGGCTCCTCCTAGACCGCATTCACCCGGATCAAACTGGTTTCATTCCCGGGCGCAACACCTCGGACAACATCAGGCGCGCCTTAAAAATCATTGAGACAGCTAATAGAACTGGAGAAGAGCTAGTGGTGGCTTCGCTCGACGCACACAAGGCGTTAGACATGCTGGACTGGGGCTACATCAGGGAGACACGGTCACTACGGAATTGGCCAGAAATTCTTGAAATGGACAATGGCTAACTATCAGCACCGAACCACAACCCTGTGGATCACCGGCGCCAGATCCCCAAGAATCGAATCACTAGAGGCACACGCCAAGGCTGCCCCTTGTCGCCTCATGTCTTCGCCCTGTCAATGGAGCCGTGCGCCTCCAGAATCCTGTAGAACCCAGCAATCCTGAGCCTCGAATTCTAAGACGATACCTACAAATCGGCCCTATACGCCGACGATGTACTGCTAACACTAACGCAACCAAGCATATCCCTCACTGTGCTATGCGAGAGGGCTAAGCAGCTTCAAGTCAGCATCAGGGTTCTCAATCTCACGAAGTCCACAGCACTGGGCATCAACATTCTAAGAGCAACACTGGACTCTATAGCGGCCTGCCTACCAATCCCATTGGCCAGATCCCATTTAAATTACCTAGGCGTCTGCCTACCGAAGCTAGCAGAACGCACCTACAAACTAAACCTCCCGCCCCTGCTGAAGGACCTACAGTCGGATATGGCCCGCTGGAAAGATCGGAATTATCCTGGCTAGGAAGTATCACAGCACTCAAGATGAACTTAGTCCCTAGACTGCTCTACCACTGCCAAGCCGTCCTGGTAGCAATACCCAAACGGAAACTGCAAGCAAATATGCTAAAATTTGTTTGGGGGGGCAAGAAGCCTCTGTTAGGCAGAATCCTGTGCAGTGCCCTTAGGGACCACAGGTAGCAATACAAGTTTTACCTTTGGTACAAGCCTGTACTACTATGTTAAAGTGGTAGCAGTGGTTTATAGACATAATTTCGAAATCAAAAATTTCGAAAGTCAAAAAGTCGAAAAAAAATGTCGAAAAAAATAATGTCGAATTTATTTTTTATGACTTTTTTTTTCGAAATGGGGGGGTTCCCCCAACCCCCGTTTTTTCTTTTTTTTTTGTTTTTACCTATTTTTTTTATATAAACTAGAGCCCAAAAAAAAATACTTTTTTTTCGACATTTTTGATTCGACTTTGACATTCGAAATTTTGTATTCGATATTATGACTGGACACCGGTAGCAGTAGTGGAACAGCCAGGCTTATCTCAAGAATATATGAGCAGTAGCAGAGATTACACAAAGGGACCACAATTACTGTGACTCAAGCAAACAGTGACTCAAGGTTTCAGGTAAATATAAGTACATTTATTTTTAAACCATTTTTTATTAACACAACACTTCTATTAATTCAAAATCACACGTAAAATACACTACAACCAACCAATTCACTTTGGTACACTCCAACTCAAGGTAAGTACCCTATGTTTTAACGGACCGGTGTAGTGAAACAAAAGACGGTACCGGGAATACACTTGCGATCACTGTTTGACTGTAATGACAGTTCGGTCTTACTAAAGAAACGCGTATCCGCGGCAAGAAATGTTAACGGGGCAAAAACACATTTAGCACACGAGTTAACCAGAGAGAGTTGGGGGCAAAAATCATAGGCAATACTTTTGTCAAGGCAGACAATATTTTTTTTATTTTTTTTTTAAATTGTATTTGGTTCACAAAAACAAAAGAACATTTTTCATTTCATTAGAACCTTTACAAATTATTTAACAAATAACATTTAACATTCCTAAAGATGGGGAAAATAGACAAAGTAAAAATGATTAAAAGAAAATTAATACCCATTTACACACATTGATTTCAATAAAATAAGTCCATTGTCCCCACTTCATGAAACTCAACGTGGGCTGATTTCCCCCCCATCTCCTTTAGTTTGCAAATTACTTTCCGAACAATAAAAAGGATACATTTGACCTTCCCCTTTTCCCGACATTCCAAAAATAGAATTCTCATGATCTGATATTACTAAATATAGGTCAAGCTACCTCTAATTTAACAGGTTCAGATTTCTCAATGTTTCAACCATTGGTGCCGTTAGCTGGATTTCTTGGCCTGCAAGCATTCTTTCCCAAAGATGCTCGAGACAAGACCAACCTCCTTATGTGTTAATCTTCTTAATTTTGCTAGCCTCAAGGGCCAAGTCCCTTCACACTCCATTTGGATATGTCTAAGTGATTTGAGTCTTGGATCGGAGCATACTTTACATAGTTTGACCGCAAGATCTTCCTGCTTTCTTATTGCCAAGACCTCCCCAGTGGGAACCAGGTTCAATCTCACCCGTAAAAAATTATATCTTATTCTGGGGTCGGGGTATTTTACTAAGTAACGTGGCAAATGGCCTATTTTTTTTCTGCCGACAAAAAGGCATTTTGCGGCTTAGAGCTTCTCACCAAGGAGATAGTTTTAATCCAGTCTAACCGCTCCAAGTCCAGTTTTACCTTGAGAGGGTTGGTTATCAGAGTTTCAAGATCTACGTTTACTCTGTCTAGTATGTGTTTTGCCTTTAGATCCAGCGCTCTCAAGATTCTATATGATGCGCCTTTCAAATTACCTCTGACATTTTCATAAAGGGAGTCTTTAGGACACATTATCTCTCTGTATAATGCGATTACTTTCCATTCTGCATGGCATTCTAAAGAGACAAGACCCACTTCAAACCTCAAGTTCCAACCAGGTGTACTCATAGGGAGGTTGAGCGGCTTTCCAAATTCTGCCTTCTATTCTGGCCCAGTTTGCACTCCAGAGTGAGGGTTTTGCTTCTAAGCCATACAAAATAACCGGAATTATCTTGGCTACATAGTATTTGATCAATGGCAAAATGGAGAATTTGCAATATTTGGCTCTGATTTTTTTCATTTGGGGAATCATTTCAAAGGCCTTGGAAAAGATATGTTCCTGATTTCTCGGACTGGCATAGATCTTATAGGCAAGATGGATTAGCTCATCCACTCGAGGTACAATCTGCCCGTTCAAGGACCAATTATCGAAGCCGATTTTCTTTCTTGGATGTTTAAACACAAGAATCTTCGATTTTGACGGGTATATTATTAGTCTCGGCATAGCTACCCAATTTGGTTAGAAGTCTTTGAAGGCCTATGGCCGTTCGGTGCAAAAGGACTATGCCGTCTGCATAAGCCAGCCAAAAGATCTTGCTCCCATTAAGGAATGGGCTGGCCAATGCGGACGGTTCAAGGTCTTGCCCCAAATCAGACAAAAAAAAGATTGAAGAATAAAGGGGGTCCCACACACCCCTGCCTTACTCCTCTCTCTACATTCACTTCATTTGACAGATGTTCCTTGTCATCTAGCGTTACCCTTACTGTAGTGTCCCTATGCAACTCCATTAACATAGCCAATAGAGATTCTGGGACACCCTTCAGTTTGAGTTTCGCCCACAGCAAACCTCTGCTAATTTGGTCAAATGCCTTTGAGAGGTCAGTCCACGCCCCATACAAGGGTAGACCACCTTTCTCAGCAGAGAACTCACTCACTAGGTTCAAGATTAACCCGTTTAACGATGTGGAAAGTCCCTTTCTAGACCCTGTTTAGAAGCGGGACACAGCCCCCACATTATCGACCCAGTTTGTGAGCTCCTTGACTATCAGTCTCATAGATCTTGCTTTCAATATCCAAAAGCGCAATTGCTCGATAACTAGTGGGTTTGGTCCAGTCCCCCCTTAAAGAGGGGGATATTCAGTGCTGTTTTCCAGGATGGTGGGAAGTGTTTGGTAGACAAAATTTCACCGAATAGATTCCTCAACAAACTCGCCCAGAACTCTGGTGCGTTTTAAAGAACTTGATACGTCAGCCCGCTAGGGCCGGCAGCCCTAGAAAGCAAAGAGCATCTGATTATCTCTGCAATTTCACCCTCTACCAAGGTCAGGGACCATTTAGCCTCCCGCTTCATTGGCTCCCCTTCCTCAATTGGTTTCTGAAAGATAGCTGATAAACGTTCAACCCACTTGGCTTCTGGGACCAGATTACACAGGGTGCTATTTGATTGTTGGTCCAATTGCCCCATTACTGACCAAAACCCTCGCGTGTTAGCTTCAGCCACAAGCTTCAACATCTGTTCGCCATCTTTTTGCAGTCTGGCCATTCTTTGATTTTTTGACCAATGCCTATACTTACTCCGAATACCATTGGCTTCCCTTATGGAGTTATCTTTTGCCAGATTCTGTTTTTTAAGACCCCGAAGATTCCGTCTCATTTCCCTCTTCGTGAACATAGTTTCCTCTTTGAACTCATGCAGATGGTGCCGTTTGACTCCTAAAGATGGCATTTTGGGTGGCAAGGTTGACTAGATAAAGCAAATATAATTGTCTGGGTGACAATGATCTATCAGGGAGGAGTTTGGTATCATTTTCAGTGCTTTGTTTAGTTTCCCCCCCACCCTTTCACATACTTGGCTAATCTAACTCTCCCCCCTTTCCTCCAGATCTTGCTTATGAAGCCACTGCTGATGTCCCTGCATCTCTGGAAAGGATAGCTCCAACCTGGCATGGTCACTACCCCCCTCGTGATTTACTAGCAACGTGGAAGTACTTGAGAAGAGGCTTGCACTGACAAAAATATAATCTAGTATAGATGTTGACTCTCTTCGTTTCCAAGTAACGAAGTCACGGTAGCTCCTTTTTCCCCCCGCTGAATTCCCATTCTGCATTTCAAGGCCCCACGAGCACATGAAAGCTAACCATTTCTGGCCACTCCTGGTAGTTTTTTTTTTAACCCTTTCACTCTCCTCGGGGTTTACCCTCTCAATACATATTGAATTAAACTCCCCTGCCATGATAATATTAGCCTTGCCAAAGCCTGATTTCACTGTTGACAATACACCTCCCAACATACCCAAAAATGTATCAAGAGTGGAAGACCCGGGGTTCCAATAAACATTTACCACCACTACCCATGGGTCTTCAATATCGAAATTGAGTTTAATTTCGGTGGCCAAAATGCCAATTTTATCCATGAAGATCACCTTAGCATTCCTCACTGAGCTGTTTTTAAGAGCTATCAGAAGCCTGCCAGCTGGTCTACCCAGCGGTTTTTGACTTGCGGGTAAGCAGATAATGGTACAGCCTTCGATTTCTATTGCATTCACCAGCCACGTTTCTTGAAATATCAGAATATCCATCTTGCCCCAAAGGTGATCTTTAACTTTTTTGGCTCTGGAGGTGCTGGAACCCCGCGTATTCCAGCTCACTAAATGTAGGGCGGACTAAAGTCGTCTTGACCCCAGACCTATACTTGTCAAAACTTGGGCCAGGATTTCGGGGAGGGCTGCCAAGACATTTTCTCCCTTTGTTTCTACCATGTCTCTACTGTCCTCTTTTCTTTGGAGTCCAAGGCCTCTTTCTTGCTTCTGTGAATTTGTCTGAGCGGGCCCTTGGCCTTTAAGAGACTCATTCGAGTTAATCTCACCTAGTGGAGCTCAGCCCCAGTTCGACCAGAAAACCGCTTTTACAGTCGGGGAATTTAACATTCTCTGTCCCCTGAAGCAAAAAGGTACAAGCTCTTTATTTTCTTAAACTCCCCTAGAATGGTGTTTCTGCTTAAGGATTTATGATGATTGTTCTTTCGTGTAGATTTTAACCACAGCCTAGGGACTTCGAAACCAGTTCGATCATCCTCTTGTGGAGGACTATATGCCAATTTCCTATCCCCTTGAAGTGTTTGTCCATTTTCAAGTTGAACAAACTCTTTCGATTTTCCTGCGCCGTTCCTCGTCTCCTGAATTGGCATAGATTTCCCAACAGCCTTTTCGGATACAGCCTCGTTGAGGATTGATGATTCACTTGCAGTAGATGGACTTCCTCCTTTCTTCGCTGTGGCGAGAAAAATTGGCACTATTTTTAGCTTAGCTTCTCTTGCGTCTGTATCAGCACTCTTAACCACCTATCTTCTCCTAGATGTCTTGCTTTGTGTAAAAATGGGAGCCAGTTTTAATTTTGGAATGACGGAGCCCCCCTCTTTTTGATTCCAGGCGTTTTTCGCCAGGGCTAGAAGGGAGCTCTGTCTGCAACCCCACGCTTACTCTCAAGATCACGAGGTCACTTTCCATTGTTCTTTCTTGTAGTGCCTTCGCTTTTACCCGCGCTCTATTTGACATCAACAGAATATTAGTTTGGGACCCCAACTCATTTGTTGGTTTAACAGATCCTTTATTGTAGATAACTTCTTTTGCCATTTCTGGCTGAGTGTCAATGTTTGTTATGTTGATGTTGTTCACAAAGCTTCGGATTCCCACATTTTTTTCTGTTTTTTTGATTTTTAGTTTTTTTTTCTTAGTTTTTTTCCGAGTGCTCTGTTGTCCTTTTTTCCATCCCTTTTCTTTTCATTCTCCTCCTCCGCTTGGTGTTCTGGTTACTTGCGACGATCCATTCTGAATCGCCGACGGCCCCCGTATTCCCAGATACTTCCTGGCCTTCACTGCTTGCACTTCTTTCCCCGGAGTCCAGAGCTTGAGCCTCCGCCACCTGAGCCAGTCTCATGAATTCCTCCAAAGTTGATTCCGACAACAGAGTATCGTCCTGAATAATGGTGGAACCTGCAGAGTCACTCAGAACTGGCTCGGGTGCACCGAGCTTCTGGAACTTGGACTGGGGTAAATCACGGATTTGGGCTCAGGACGAGGCATCCTCCTTTCTGTTTGCCAGGAAAAGTCTGGGTATAGATGCAATATCTAACCTCTGCTTAGCCACTTCAATTCGAATATCATTTAGCATAGGGGTGATAGAGAGGATTGTATTCTTTAACCCCACCAACGAGGAATCGCATTTGGCTACTTCATCCGTTAAGTCGAGGAGGATGCCAGTTTTACTTTTAAACAGTTCAAATACTGACACCAATGAGTTAAGCACAGAGCTTAGCGCCTTTAAGGTTGAGTTGTCCCCTGGTCATTTGTCTGATTCTCCTTCAGGAATGAAGTTCTCCAAAGCCGAACCCCTATTTTCCTCTAAATGGTTGGTATGAGTCTCCAACTACTCTCCCTCATTTTCAAGTCCCGTAGGAACTCCCCGCTTAGTGCCATTAGTATGACTTGAGCTGTCGATCCTCTCACTTACGTCCTCTGCTCTTAGGATTGGCGAGCCCCAGCTCCCTTCTCTTGAGTAAGCCACATCATTTGAACTTTTATGTCTCTTTTTACCAAATTATTCTTTGATCTCCCTTTGAATATTTTTTGTTGCAACTGTGTATTCCAAGCCTCGTCTCCACTGGTTAACAACTGTCTGACCAATCTGAATATCTTGTTTTTAAGCCTCTTTCTGCAGGGTTTCATGCACCAATGCTATTGTAACCCCTGGGTGTTTAGTTAGTTTTATTCTTTGGTCTCCACTATACGGGGATTCCAAGGTTGTAGAACTCACCATCGGAGCAGTATAAGAGCCTTTCCAGTCTGCCCCATTTGCAGAGTCGAGGGCAGCTGTACTCCTCAGCTTCATTATGTTAGTAACCAGCCGATTAAATTGCAAAGGGCTAATAGAGTAGCTGGTAAATTGGCTATCTAGCCTTGATGAGGAACCCCTCACACCATTTTTTGCCACAAGCCCGTCACAGAGTTAGTTTATATAACACCCAACCTCACACCGCCCTTTTCAGCAGGCTTCACAGCAAAGCCTACACTCACAGTGCGTGCGCTACCTGTGCACTGCCCGCCAGCCGTAGTGACACTGAGTGCAGAGTGAGTTCGGCCTTACAGGACGGCCTCGGTGAAAGAAAGTGCCAACTAACCTTACTTAAGTGGTCAATGACACTCTTAGCACCGTGGGCGAACCGTAGCACTGGGCCCAAAAAACAGTATACTTTGTTATGCTATATTAGATGGATACCTCTTACCACCTTTACCGCCTTTCTATCACCTTTCGACCACTCAGGGTGGAGGCAGTGTCTAGTCAAGAGCTGCTAGAGAAACAGGGGGAAACAAGGAGGGCGTTCTTTACCTTAAAGGCTCTGTGTTCTGTGTTCACAACACTACACACGCAGCAAAGGCTACTGGCAGCAAGCAGCCCGCAGCGTCCACAACGTCCCCGCGCAACCAACGCGGCTCCCTCTAGCAAAGTAATCCTCCTCCTCTCCCTCCACACCCTAACCTCACCCGAAACTCTTAGCAGACGTGAGCACTCGCGGCTCGCCGACGCAAGGCTGGATGAATCAGACCCAAAAAGCAGGAGCAAAAGCGGCACCCGGCACACTCACTGCTCACTGTAGAATGGAGGGGCTGGAGGACTAGAGGAAAGGCCCTCAGCACGTAGAAAGACTGTCAAGCCGCACCGTAATCTCTCTCAGTCTCAGAACTCAGAACGGCCGCTTCCGACAATCAGTAAGCTAGAATAAAGGCAGACAGAATCAGAGAACACTATTGACGGAATTCAAGAGTCAATAGGACGGAGCCAGTGTCAAGTGGAACCGGGTTCCTGTTGTTGAGGATCACACAGTAGGACGGTTCAAGATTCAACGTTGCCAGGAGTACTTAGATATTGCCAGCAGAGGAAGCAAAAGTTATAAGGAGGGAAAACAAGGGCAAGCCTTGGAGGCGAAGAAAGAGGGATTCACCCTAATTCCTCAAACAGAACACAGTACCTTATTATGCCACAGCAGTTGTTCCTGTTGGTTTCCTGCAGACCCACAGTTCCTGGAGCTTCGGTGCAAAGGAGGACGTCTGGAGGGGTCTGCACCAAACAGGGATGAAGCCGGCAGCAGTGACGGGGAATAAAAGGTGCACTCCTTAAAAACAGGAGAGGCTCTTCAGATGGCTATCCGGACCACTACAGCGGTGTGCAGCGATATCGACCAAGAAGATGATCATCTGGCTATGGAAGATGAGCTGGTTATCCCCACCAGGCTCAAGGGAAGAAGAGTCCGGACTGGATCTTCTCTGGTGAAGGGTAGGTAGCTCAGGACTGCAGCAGGGCTTTACCGGGACAGGGTAGTTGCAGCAGCCGTCTTCTTCTCCGCTTCTCTTCGGTTCCTTGTAGTTCCAGTGGCAACTCTGACTTCTAGCCCAAAGAGACCTGCCTTTTATGCGAAAATCCCCCATTCACACAGCCTGGCTGTCAATCACGCAGCAGGGGGGTTGTCTGACCCAGACAACCACCTCAGCCAATCATGGCAAAGTGCGACTTGGGTTTTCTAGGATACCCTGTGTAGGGGGTGACTACCCCCCTCCCTCACATTCAGCCCACCTAGACACCCAGGCGCCTGGAGGAGGGCTTCTTGGCAGAAGCCCGCCAAAAGACAGTGAACAAAGGAGGCAAACCTGGTTTGCCACACAAAGTAAAACACAAGAAGGACTTTAACAAAAAGAAATGGCGAATAAACCCGACCGGAGCCAAAAGAAAAAGTATTTGGTCAAGCAGGTTTATGTTCGAGGCTAATATAATAGCCTAAAACAATACCACGTTTATATAATATAATCACGGTAGAAAAGTTAGGGTAGATACCACTGCCACCAGCCAAGTCTAAATGTTAAAAGCGCCAAATAATGCTCTAGGAGGTACAGATAAAAAGGGATACGGAGTAACCCTTTCCAGTACTCCATGTAAGATGGTGTGCACTGGATCTGTGGTTAAATGACTAAGTAAAGTTAATAGCAACTTTACCCTTTTCTGGGGACTGTAGTCAGCCTCAGAAATGGAGCCAGTGGGAAGTTTAAAAGACAACCCTGTGTCACTGCACTGAAGGTGCACACACAAAAGAAGGGGACTACTAAGTGGTGTACTCCAGAGTCCACAATCACAAACACAGGTAGAAGACACATGGCAAAACATTGTTAAGAGTGGGGGAAAAGCTCACTCTTACTAAGTGAAAAAATAAACTCCAGAAATCCAGCAAAGCTGCTGGGGAACACGCTAGGTGAGGAATTATCCATAAAATGAGAATTCTCCCTAACAGCTGCGAGCAACCAGGAACATCTTACTTAGAAGCCCCGGGTCAGGAGGTCTGGGAGTCCGAGGTCGAAAGGTAATCCCTAGCCACCCAGCTCTCTGCGGCATTCATTGATATTGATATTTTATTTCTATTGTGCTCATACAGAAGTGTTTCAGAGCGCGACAAGGGAAGGGGAACAGGGGAAAACAAAAATAATGATCTTAATAGGACCAGTGACATTGAGAACCTGCAAGTGCAGGGTAGAGGGAGAAGGGGGAGAAGTGCATGGAAGGGGGAACAAAAGGAGAGAGTGGAGGGAGAAGGAAAAAACAAAAATAATAAAATACATAAAAAGGCAACAAACAATGGGAGTGCAGCCAGCAAGTAGCAAATGCTGGGTTTATGGCAGCAGGCCATGTAGGTCTGAAAGTGCAGGAAGAAAAGGGGAGGGCTGTATGGGTACAGATACAGACCCCAGTGGAGGGGGTGGCCCAGAGGCAGTGTGTGAGGGTGGCAAGATGAGCAGGTACCTGGGCACGGAGGACAGAGGGTGGCCAGATGCATGGTGCCGAGGGAGAGTAGAATCAAGAGGGGAGGAGAAGGCAGAAGCAAAGAGGAAGGTTTTGAGGTGCTTCCGGAACCGGAGATGGTTCTCAAGTTTTAGAGCGGCAGGGAGGCTGTTCCAGAGGGAGGCCCCAGCCAAAGACAGGTCTACCCCCAGCTCGTTTCTTTGAGTAACGACTGACCCTGAGGGAGTTCGAGGTAGAGGAGCGGAATGCTCGAGATGGGAGGTATTTGCGGAGGGATAGCTGAAGGTATGTTGGACTGAGGCACCAGAAAGCCTTGTGGACAATGCAGGGGGTTTTGAATTTAATCCTTGCATCCACTAGGAGCCAATGGAGAGATTTCAGAGCTGGGGAGATATGATCCCAGGGCTCGAGGCCAAGGACAAGTCTCGTAGTCCTGTTGTGGATAAGGTGTGAAGGGCAGAGAGTAGAGGCAGGTAGATTAAGAAAGAGGCTGTTGCAATAGTCCAACTTGGAGAGAACCAGAGCTTGGGAGACAGTGAGCTTCTGGGAGAATGAGAGGAAAGGAAGAATACCTCTGAGGAGGTGCAGTAGGACGTTTGACTTTTTTGATACATCAGCGATGTGGGCGGAGAAGGAGAGGGTGGAATCAAAGGTGACACCAAGGTTCTTGGCCTCGCGGGTGGTAATAGGAGGAGGGCCAAGGGAGGCCGGCCAGAGAGTGAGGGGAAAGGAAGGTGGTGTGCCAATGAGGAGGATCTCGGTCTTGCTGGCATCAAGACAAAGATCGTTGGCGGCACACCAATCTTGGATGGCAGTTAGGCAATCGGTGATGAGAGGTGGAGGAGGTGGCCGAGGGCAGCCTGAAAATGAGTTGAGTGTTGTCTGCGTAGCACTGGAAGTTTGAGCAGAAAATGGCAATACAGCGGGCGAGAGTTGCCAGGTATTGGTTGAAAAGCCAGGGCGAGAGGTTAGACCCCTGGGGAACACCACAGGTGGAGAGGAAGACAGATGATAGGAAGGACCCAAGTTGGACCTGGGAGGGTCGATCAGAGAGGAAAGAGGTCAGCCTGGCCAGAGCTTGATCAGTGATGCCCAAGTCATCCCGGAGACGGTTGAGCAGGATGGTATGGTTGACCATGTCGAAGGCAGAGGAGAGATCAAGTAGGATGAGAACAGAGGGAATGCTAGAGTCAAGATGGCAACCTGGCATCAACAAGCCCAGCTGGCTAAAGCTGGAGGAGGACTGGAGCCAATACCCACTGGGATCCCTCCCACACATCACATGGCCCAAAAATCCCCCTAATGCCGGGCCCCTCTCGACCACCAGGAACACGGTAAGCAGCTGGAAACAGGCGGCAAGCAGGTGGAACTGTAGGAGGACAGTGGGTCCACCCTCTCCGATGTGGGAGAACCCGGACTTCACCCCAGGCCAAGGGCAAAACGTTTTTTCTAAGTGGAAGGCGGGCGGCCTGCAGCGCGTAGCGGACTTCTACGAAGGAGCCCCTCTACTCACCTTCGAGGATTGCAAGAGAAAATTCCAGGTACCGGAAACCGAGAAGTTTCACTACACCCAGCTCCGACATTGGTTGTCACATGAATCAATGAGAATACATGGGAGCAGAGAACTGTCCGCATTGGAGCTCACACTAACGACAACCCCACCCAGGGGGAAGATCTCCACCCTGTACAGGCTGCCAGACAGGGCAGACCCCAACTCTAAGGAGCCCTACATGACACGGTGGGAGAGAG
Source organism: Ambystoma mexicanum (assembly GCF_040938575.1). Classification (NCBI taxonomy): domain Eukaryota; kingdom Metazoa; phylum Chordata; class Amphibia; order Caudata; family Ambystomatidae; genus Ambystoma; species Ambystoma mexicanum. The sequence continues at coordinate 706,699,610 of NC_090927.1, read as the reverse complement.
ACCTAGGCCGAGAACTAGACAGGACCAGATGGGAGCGCATCTGGAGAAGAACCCACAAGACCTCAAAATACATAACGAACAAAGAGGGTGCCATTAAGGTCTGTTACAAGTGGTACATGACACCAGAAATCCTTCACAAATGCAACCCCGCTATCCCGCCACACTGTTGGAGTGGCTGTACGGACACAGGAACGTTGTTCCACCTCCTCTGGGAATGCCCGAAGACAGAAGTTCTGGATGGAGGTCCTGGAGCAAATCCGACAGATCACAGGCCTATCAATACCGTGGGACCCCTGGATTGTCCTACTGGGAGACACAGGAGAAGGACAGTTCCCGATGACCGGCAACCTGGCGGACCTCTGCACACACCTACTGACCGCAACCAAGATTTCAATCGCCAAGCTGTGGAAACTTCAGGAAGGCCCAGCAATCCCTGTGTGGTGGGTCAAATGCTGGGACATCACCACAGCTGAGAAAATCACTGCCATCCGCCTGGGCAACCAAAACAAGTTCCACAGCACCTGGGGCCCATTCCTGGATTTTGTGGAAAGATTCCCGGGAGTGGCCAGACAACCTCCGCGCTCTGCTGGCTAACTAAAATGGACCAAACATCCTAGCGGCCCCCTGGACAGGCGCACATTGCTGCCTACCCAATCGCAACCGCAGCACCCATACCCTGTAACTTCGATCTGAGACTGACGCTCATCCTCCCCTGGACCACCCCTGAACTCACCCCCCCATTCTTTTCTCCCCTTTCGTTTTGTCTTTTTGTTCTTTTTACCTCAGTTGAGGCATGTTTTCTTTTTCTTGTTTACTATGTTTCACTCAAAAGCATGTCACAAAGAATAATGAAGCCTCCGTTTATGAATGCCAATAAAAAGTTACATTGAAAAAAAAATGGGGTGGTGAAAAAGAATTTATAGTACTCAATTAGATTACAGAATAAAGAACCGCCTTCCCAAAGGCCTGACCATGGATTTTATCCAGGGAGTAATGTTTAACAAAAGGTATGGATTGAAGCCCATGTGGCTGCATCACAAATATTCCTAATAGGAAACCCCTGGCTGGAGGGCCGTGGAAGTAGCCACTCCGATAGTGGAATGAGCTCGCAACCCTTCAGGAGGGTCCTTACCCGCCAATCGGTAACACTCCATAATGGTGAGGATAATCCACTTGGACAAGGTCTGTTTGTAGGATATGCTGGACACTGATTGGGCCAGGCTGTTACCAAAGAGTTGATCGTCCACTCTGACACTGGACATCCTAGAAATGTAAAAGCTCAGAGCTCTCCGAGGATCCAACCAATGGAGTCACTCCTCTTCCTTACCAGGATGAGGAAGGTAGAAAGAAGGAAGAACCACCTTTTGACTCAAATGATATTCAGATACTACCTTAGGTAGAAAAGAGGGACGTACCCGAAGTACAACCCTGGCCTCATGAAACACAGTAAAGGGTGGCTTAGATGAAAGTGCCTGCAATACACTCACTCTGCGAGCAGAAGTAACTGCAACCAAGAACACAGTCTTGAAGGACAGAAATTTCAAAGGACAAGAGTGCAAAGGTTCAAACGGAGCACCCATGAGAAATTTAAAAACCAAATCCAAATCCCAAACCGGCACCTGGAAAGGAGACGGCAGGAATACATTAGTCAGTCCTTTAAGAAACTGAGAAATCAAAGGAATCTTCAAGGAAGAACATTCTTCAGACGCGCACTTAAAGATAAGACAGCGGTGCCAGGTAACCCCTTAAGGGTACCCACTTGCAGGCCCCTGTGGGCCAAAGAAGGTAATAAAGACAAAACCATAGGAATGGAGCTCTGAACGGGATCAACATTGTGACCTCTGCACCAGTCGCAGAACTTACGGCAACAGTACAGGGATTTTGTTGCAGGCCGCCTGGCCGAAAGCAACGCCTCCATCACGTCATCCAGGAAGTCCCAATCCTTATACTTCGACCTTTCAGATATCAAGCGTGAAGGTTGGGAATCTTGACCTCTGGATGGAGAACCTGCCCCCCCCCCACTTTTGCATGAGAGCAAATCCTCTCAATAGGGAAGACGGCGTGGAGGGCAGATGAACATTTCTAGAAGGTCTGGGTACCACGCTCTTCTGGCTGAATCCGGAGCAATGAGGATCATGTGGGAACCGAACCACTGTAACCTCTGCAAAACTTGAGGAATGACAGGGACTGGAGGAAACGCGTACAGCAGTGGGAATGACCAATCCACCATGAACACATCTCCTAAGGCTCCTCTTGGAGGAAATTCCCTTGAGCAGAATCTCCCACACTTCCGGTTGACACTGGTGGCGAAGAGTTCCCCAAAGGGCGAAGATCTCCTGAAGGACTTCCAGAGCCAACTCCCACTCGTGAGATTGTGGGCTGCCGGCTCAGGAGCGTCCGCTGCCGCGTTTTCGTCTCTGGCCAGATGAACTGCCGAAATCGAAATTCCCTGCTGGATGGCCGGAGACGAAAATGTGGCAGCGGAGGCCTTCGAGGGACATCGACAACACAGGACACCCTCTGCTGAAAAGGTTTCCGAAGTGCACAGCTATGGACATTACATGTCAAAGATGTGCAATACGTTGGAGGACACAATCCATTCAAAATTATATATGATACATTACTCACCGTAATCGTATTTCTGATGCTTGTATCTGCTTAAATTCACATGCTGTGCATAGGCCGACATCTAGTGGAAGCTGCAGAGTATTACAGTTTGTTTTTCGAAACTCGAAAATTGGCGTCGACACAGGGCGTGCCAGTAATACTATCCCTAGTGTGACGTCCACTGTACCCAAGATCCCTCACGCGTCTAGGATCCTCAGATTGTATTTTTTCTGACATGAGGTAGCATGAGGAGTAGCGCGAGTACAGATAATCCAAGCAGATAGATAGAAAGGTAAGACTACAAGCAACCATGCGCCTTCTCTCAGAGGGGAGGAAGGGTGGGTCGCATGTGAATCTAAGCAGATACAAGCATCAGAAATACGATTACGGTGAGTAATGTATCCCTTCCGAGGCTTGTGGAATCTGCTTAGATCACATGCTGTGCATAGATTAGCAAGCAGTACCTGAAGAAGGAGGAGGTGGGATGTGAGAAGGGTCATGAGCAAATAAGTGTCTTAGAACCGCTTGTCCCACTTGTGTATCTGCCTTGGAATGGGTGTCAATGCAGTAATGCTGAGTAAAAGTGTGAATAGAGCTCCAAGTAGCTGCTTTGCAAATGGTGTCAAGGGGTACATTTGCAATAAAAGCCAGAGTGGCCCCAATGCCTCTAGTAGAGTGGGCTCTTGGCGTGAAAGGCAGAGTTCTTTCAGAGAGTGAGTAACACAGCTGGATACAGTTAATAATCCACTTCGAGATGGCACCTTTAGAGACGCGATCCTCCTCCCTGCCTGTAGCTACCGTGACAAACAGTTGATCTGTTTTTCTTAGCGGTCTGGTTTTATTTACATAGTAGAGGACCACCCTACGCACATCTAGGGTGTGTAGTTTCACCTCAGCCGAGCTTTGAGGGTCCTGGAAGAAAGCCGGAAGCTCGATGGACTGGTTTACATGGAATTTTGATATAAACTTAGGTGAGAACCTAGGGTGTGTGCGTAAAACCAGTTTGTCTTTATGGACAGTAAAGAAGGGATCCTGCACTGACAGAGCCTGAATTTCACTGACCCTTCTTATAGAAGTAATAGCTACTAAGAAGGCCGTTTTATAAGTCAGGTGTTTGAGACTGCTTTTATGCATGGGCTCTAAAGGGGGTCCCATGAGCTTGGATAGCACCACATTAAGGTCCCACCCTGGTGGTGGGTTTGAAATAGGAGGGTGAAGTCTCTTTACTCCTTCCATGAAGGCTTTAACTACTGGTACTTTCCACCACGAGACCTTGCTATGGGAAGTGGTGTATGCCGACAGGGCTGCCAGGTGTACTTTCAGTGAGTTAAAAACCAATCCTGCATCCAGCAGGTGGAGCATGTATGTAACAATAGTGGAAGGAGTGCAATCAACAGGGTTGATTTGTCTACTCTGGCACCAGATAACAAACCTCTTCCACTTGTCAAAGTAACAGTGCCTTGTGTTTGGTTTCCTAGATTCCTTTAGGATGTCCATACACCTCTGTGGTAAATTGAGATGTCCAAACTCTGACCTCAGGAGCCATGCTGCCAGGTTCATTGAGTTGGGTTGTTGGTGCACTGTTTGACCTTGGGACAGGAGGTTGTACCAGGCTGGAAGTTTGATGGGCTCGCACACCGCCATCCTGCGTAGGTGTGGGAACCACGGTTGTCTTGCCCACATGGGAGCAACTAGGACGAGCGTCATCGATTCTCTGTTCATCTTGTTCACCACTTTCCTGATGAGAGGAGTTGGTGGAAAAGCGTACGCAAACATCCCTGACCAGTTCATCCACAGGGCGTTCCCCTGGGTGTCTGGTTGGGGGAACCTGGATGCAAATCCTGGGCATTGTCTGTTTTCACTTGTGGCGAATAAGTCTATAGTGGGGAAACTCCACTGAGAGAAGCTATCTTCTACGACCTCTCTGTGTAGAACCCATTCGTGTTCCTCTGGGAGGGAGTCTCTGCTCAGAGCATCTACTAGGGAATTGAGCTCTCCTGGAACATGTTGTGATGACAGGAAGATGTTCCGTCTGAGTGCCCATATCCAGATTTTCTGGGCAAGCTTGGACAGATTTGGCGAACGAGTCCCTCCTTGCTTGTTCAGGTAGAACATGGCTGTTGTGCTGTCTGTCCGGATTATATATGGTATCAAGTGTCCCTGCGGGAAGTACTATGTAGGTCAGTCCACAAGAGCAGCGAAAGTACGTTGGAATCAACATCGTTCTTGTATCCGGAACTGCAATTCGAATTCAGCGGTGGCCCGCCACTGGATCGAAAATAGACATAACCTAACCCAAATTAAGTTTTTGATCTTAGAGGTATTGAGCAAGAAAAATCCACATGAGGACCTTGCACTGCGGCTTAATAGGAGAGAAACCTTTTGGATAAACTTGGTAGTTTATCTCCTCATGGACTCAATGAAGAGATTAACGATCATTGCTACATTTAACTATGACAGTGATTCAGTGGCAACCAATATTGAAGGTTCAGTATACTCTATAGACTTTCCTTCGAACCTCAGATTTGTTGTACATGGACATCATGCTTTACGTATGACAGTATTCCACTGTCTTGTGCCATTTCATCTGCTTTAGAAGTTGTTTTTTTTCTGTATTTGATGCCTGGGTTTCCAGGTGACATAATATTTATGTTTGTTTCCCTGATTGAGAAATTTTCATGTCGCTCTAAATCTGCTAAATTGGTTGATTTATATTTACATAGATGTATACACTTTGCTGCCGTGCCTCCCGGATGTCCAGTCTGGGACCCAAGGTGGCATTGTTTTCAATGCCACCATAGGCGGCAGATTTTATTTATTTTTGTTGATTGTTTATATTTGCCATTTTGTATGTAAACAACATAGCTGTTTTCACAGAGTATTTTTTTCATTTCTATGCTGATTCTTTAATTTTATTTTAGACATTATGCACCCTAGAATTAGTACTTGACCACCATTAGACTATATAATTACTTAGTTTACACCTTGGGGACTTACAAATCGAGATAGCATAGCTATTTGAAAGTCACACGCATCGCGCCGTCTTATAGACGCAATGCGGTCACGTGGTTATGTAAATAACCCATTTCCTAGCAACACCACAATACGGCGATGCACTGCAGCGTTCAGACGGCTTGTCTCACAGCCGTGCTGCGTTTACAGGTATCTTTGCATTTTAGATTTTAATAGATAAACTGCTTCACTTAAACACATGTAGCCCTCTGATTACTCTAACTCTCATGCTTTTAGAAAGCCGTTGTGACCGCTGACCTTTATTGGACCACGGGTGTTACTGACAGCCTGACACTTCTAAAAAAAGCTACACTGGCTACACACCGGTATAGAGGTACCATTTGTTATTTGTTTTTCACTCCTTTAGCCTTATTATGTTGTTGATTTACTTGTTCCTTACTGTATTTATTTTGTTGTTTATTTCCAAACATATATTCCAACGCTCATATGAACATTCTACATTCTGGTATGTGTTTAAATTTTCTTTATTGATTTATGCATGTGTTTTTATGTTGTGTGTTCACATTATTTCAATACAGACTTGCCCTGATGAAGGAGTTTGTATACTCCGAAATGCATTGGCATATTAAGTCCATACCTAACATGTGATGTGTAGCTGCAGCCTCACTAAGATTCCATTAGTGTTGTGCTCTTATCAATGATCTTTTGATAAATTATTATTGAATTTATTTCTGACTTGGATTCTTTTTGACTATCATTTTTTAAATTGGATACAAGCACGTTTATCTACATACAGGAATATTTTGAAGAAAGTCTTTTTAACTTCATAACCCGTTGTTTTGGGTATAACGGAGACCGGCTGTGTGACTAAGTTGGCCATACTTAGTCTTTTTCTTCACTGCCACCCCCAGGACCAGTACCACCTGCTCTGCACCTCAACCCAGCCTTCTGCCCCCCTCCAAACACAACACTGGCTCCTCCACCCAACCAATTTGACAAGGGCCCCCCAAACCCCTATAACAGACCTCCCAACCCCTATAATAACAGGCCACTAAATCCATTTAATAGGCCCCCTAATCCCTACGACAATGCACCTCCCAACATCTACAACAAGGGACACCCAAGTCATATGGGAAGATGAACAACCCCTATACGCAGGGCAGCAAAGAAACTGGGATCCATGGGTCAGTAATGAGTGAAGAAGAGTTTGAAGAAATCATGAAATCGGAACCACCATCTCAAGTAGCGCGGTCTCAAAAGCTGTCTCGGGAGCCAGTTCAGGTGACTGTGGCTCATGGCCAGGGCAGTCAGTGTGACACATTCTCGCCTATATCTACCACCGCCTAGAATCAAACCATCTCTTTTCTGAGTGCATGTCAACTAAAAACCTACTGTCCCCTTTCAGAATTTCAAGTGTGCAATTAATTGTCCCATCCCCTTAGAGGTTTGTTCTGGAGAGCCTTGCCCCGCTCCCACCCCTAGTTTATTGATCAGTTAATCTTTTTACCTTAGGGTCCCTGTGGTATTCAACCAGTGTTTTTGTTTGTATTTGACCATGACCCAAAGTTTCATGTGTCCTGCATCCTAGGGCTGATGGCATGGTATTTCAAACCTTTCAATTAAAATTGGCCCAAATAACTTACCTGTGAAAGACTAATTCCCATTAAGTGATCATTTAGGAATTCTATTTTCGAAATGGATTGTGTCCTCCCACATATGCTTCATCTTATATCTCCATATCGAGCTTCAGCTGCTTCGGAAATCTTTTCCAGCAGAGGGTGCTGCACGTCGAGGTTGACTTCCTCCTACTCCTCAGACAGAACTACATTAATTACCTCAAGGCCAAAGATCCCTAGACACCACCTTTTACACCTATACCAACACTGTTTTAGACCGCTAGTCTAAGATTCAAGTGTAATGTGAACCTGCACTGTAGTGCTGCTATAATGCCACGTAATATCACAATACCTACTTTGATTGTAAATGTATCTACTTGGATGTGCCTTATTTGTAATGTGTAAAATGTGCAACTTGTAAGCTTTGCATCTTCTTGCTGCTGCGCCCTCCTACCTCCGGGTCTTGGTGCGCATTAAAAATACATAAACTTTATGTCCCTCGGAGGCCTCCAGCTTGATGCCGACTTCATCGATGGTATAAAGTGTGCGCAGCGATCATTGGCTTCACTTCAGTTTTTCCATGAAAGCTGTCACTTCGGAAACAGTGCGCTTCAGTTCCCTCTCGAGAATGTGTGACTAAAAATCTTGAAAAATGGCATTGGCGTCTTCGAGTCCGAGATTAGGGTTTAAGTGGTGCCAGGATTGTGGGGCGAAGATGTCCCTTATGGACCCCCATCGGATGTGTCTGTTGTGCATCTGTTGCTCTCACGCTACCTTCGACTGTAAAGCCTGCCTATCGATGACGGCGGAAGCCCTGAAAGAGCGGAGAGGAAAATTGGCAGCAGGTAGGTCAAAATCCCATTTGACAACCCTGTCAAAAGCAGTCTTCAGACGAGTCGAGAAATATTTCTCCTCGAAAAGACAAAAAGATCAAGATTACGCAGTGGTTCTCACCACTCGTCCTCTGAGACGTTCAAAGAAAAGGCACCACAGGTCGGTGTCTTAGTCGTAGAGTTCCTCCCCAGAACGGATAAAATGCCTGAAATCAACCTCTCTACTGAGTGGGAGAAGGTCAGTGTTAACATGACACAAGTATTCAAGAATGTGGCCTTGACCCCCTCGAAGACTTATGCAAGTCATTCCCCAGTTGAATAATTCAACAAGAATAAGGGCAAAACCTGTGGCCCTTGGGCCAAGAAGGCAAAGAAAAATCACCTCGAGTGGTCAAAGGATCACTCGAGCAGAGAAATCTTCATTGATAAAGTCCTCGATGGACCATCGCAAGTAGTAGATGCTTTTGAACATTTCGGCGCCACCATCGAGGATTACAGAAAGTGTCTACACTACCAAGAAAGGATTTTTTTGAGTCACTTTCTTAGATTTATGAGGAAGCAGAACATTTGCCTGGTTAAAGTCCGGTTTTGCTCCAGATGTGCAATCCAGACTACTTAACATGCCCTTTGATGGCGCACATTTATTTGGTAACCAGGCCGACAAGAGCCTGGAGAAACTGCAGACCTCCAAAGCAGCAGCAAAATCCCTTGGTGTTGCTATTAGACAGCCACAAAACCACCCCACCTTGGAGGCATAGGTCCTTTCACTTCTTAGTTGGAAGGTGGTGGGGGAAGAGGACTGTCCAATCAGATGTCAGAAAAGATTTCCCTGTGGTGAACAGGGAGTAGGTGCTACGACTGCCCAAGGCAGCGGCTACTTTACCATCAGCCACTTCTCCAGCCAACACAAAACCTCTGAGGTCTTAGTTCACAAGACCCAAGTTGGAGGCAGACTCTCACTGCATCTGAAAGAATGGTGAGGCATTACTTCAGATGTATGGGTATTGGAAACAGTTTCCCAGGGTTTACTGCCTTTTCTTTCTAAAAATAGCCTCAGTCATCCACCAGGGAACAGCTCTTTAAAAGTTCTAGATCTGCTCCTTATGTTGACCCTGCTATAGAGGGGCAAGAGAACCAGCACCTGTAGTGGAGAGGAACAGGTAGTGTTGGTACTCCCATAACTTCTAATTCCAATAAAGGACAGACCCATTTTGTGCTTAAACAAATTCCTCAGGAAGGGCAAGTTGAAAATGGTTACCCTTTTCACTGATTCTTCAGGCCCTCCAGCTTCAGGACTGGATGATATCATTGGACCTTAGGGATGCTTCCTTTCATGTCTGCATGATCCTGTGGGTGAGTTGGCTTGAAATTCGGCCCATCTAACCCTTTGTGTCCCAAACCCGTGCCACTGCGCCCGTGCCCATGTTTTTCCCTTCCGGGACCCTTGCTGCCTGCCTGCTTCCTGATCCACCTCCCTCCCGCCTCCCAACTCGCCCACTGTGCCCTAATTGGCCAGCCTAAGCATCAAAACTGCCCACCTAAGGCAGCCCTCTGCCTGGCAGCCCCTTCGGCTAAGGGCCCAAAACAAAGGGCGGCTCCTACAGTAGCAGCTTCACAAAGTGTTTCCAGGTGTCAGCAGGGGAAGCCAGTGAAGCCAGCAGCGGACAAACACCAACAAAACGAAGTGTGGCATAGAGTAATTAATCTACTCCGGAAAGCCGCTGCCACTCTACCTTCCCATAACGTAAACTGCCAAAGATTTACACCATGCACTCCTAGAAAGATCCGAGCACCAACCTAATTCAATGCTGGACTGTAAATGTTGCCCTGCATAACATTCTAACATACTTGCATTACTATCTAGTGCCACTCCCAGAGACAATGGCGAAAATTAGCCAGCCTCACATTGAGACGGGTGTAACAATGTTAGCATGTCCCACTCTTAGCATTGAACTGTGAATAATACCATGCATCACACTTAGACTGAATTATGGAAAATAGCATGTGCAACACCCCGGTGGTACTATGAATGATAGCATGTCCCACTCCCAGTTGGAATTGCGCATGTTACCATGTGACACACTTAGACGGAATTGCAAATGTTAGCATATGCCTCTCCTAGATAGAATTATGACTAGTAGCATATCCCTCACGAAGGTGCATTGTGAAAGATAGCATGTCCCACACTTGGACGGAATTGTGAAAATCAGCATGCACCACATTTAGACGGAATTACAAAAGATAGCATGTGCCCTAATAGAGTCACTGTGTTAAAGCTGAATCTAAAAAGTGTGTCCTAACAGCGTCACTATGCTAATATTGAATTTAGACGGTATTCCCAACATCATTGTGGGCCCAATAGCGTCACCATGTTAAAGCTGAACTTAGAAAGCGTGCCTAATAGCGTCACTGCGTTAATGTGGAATTTATAAAATGTGCCCCATTATCATCACTGGGTTAGAGCTGAATTAAGATGGTATTGCCAACATTATTGAATGTGGCCCAATAGCGTCACTGTGCTACAAGTTGAATTTAGAAGGTATTCCCAACATCATTGAGTGTGCCTGGTCGCATACACTTTACTGATTACCACAATATCACACTACTACGCTAACACTCTCCTATACACCACCATTCAACTAGAACACAGCAGTACTGTGACACATTCGGTAAAGCTGATCTCATATTTTATGACTCACCAAACTACCCATCATCCAAAAAAAACAAAGCTAGCTAGCACATACCGGCTAGCTTTAGGCGTCTCCTCGGGCCTAACGCAGCCAGAACTCAGTCTGGATGTCCACCCTCCAGACTGAACACATTCAACTGATCTCAGCACCACACCTACTGCTAAGAAGCAGCTATCATGCAACAACCAAACCAGCTGCACACATACCTGGTGTGCCCACGCGCCTTACAACTCTCTCTCGACTGACTTGAACTGCGGTTCCCGAGGGTGTTCACCCTACCAGCGCCTTGAGATCATACCAATGATACATAAGGCACTATACAAATGCAAACATAACATAATGCCCAGGATGTGTTGGTACCACCACGCTGTGGTCACTGCTCTGAGAAAATGCCCTGTGGCCCTCTTGATCGATGTGATCTTGTCCTTGGGGGGAAAATCCTCTCGGCTCCTATTCCAGATGAGACCCGGGAAGGTTAGACTCTGCGTGGGCTCCAACTGTGATTTCTTGAGATGGATGGAAAATCCCAGCTTGTGTAGTTTATTCATGAGGGCGGAGGCGGTCTGGTGGACTGCCTTCAGAGAACTTGCCCTGGCGAGCCAGTATAAGTAGATGTGGTGAACCTGAGCCCTGAGGAGGGCTGCCACTGTATTAATCAGTCTTGTAAAAACCTTTGGGGGCCGAATTGAGGACAAAGGGTAGGACCTTGTATTGGAAATGAAAACCCATGATCATGAACCTCAGAAAGGACCGATGGGGTTGCCATCCTTCAAATCCAGGGAGCACATCCTGTCTCCGACACAAAATGTCTCTGCTATAAGCAATGGGGTCGGCGTTCCAACATTATACAGGCATCCACGTCCGACACCCATTGGTCATATTGGGGGGTGATCTCCGAGCCCAACAGTTGAGCAATATTCCTCTTGGCTAGTCCTACAGTGGTTGAGAGTAGGAGTTTTTCAAAGCAAGTCATTTCTCCCTCTTCCTCTATCCCGAGCAACATTAACTTTGGGTCATTAGGAATTAGGCGGCCCAGAACTCTTGATAATCGGTCACAACATTTTTGCCAGAAATATTGGATATGTGTACATTGCCATAGGATGTGGTAGAAAGTACCCTCTTCCTGTTTACAGCATAGGCAGTTGGGATCTGCAATTTTGCCCCAGCGGTACATTGCCACCCGTGGGTAGTATAGCCTATGTAACACCTTCAGTTGTAGGAGTCTGATCCTAGCCGATATTGCTATTTCTCTGGGGTACATAAACGTTGAGGTCCAGTCCTCAGGCAATATTGGACCCACATACCTTTCCCATTTCGCTTTTAGGCTGCTTAGCTCTTTCGTGGCAAAGGAAGAAATAGCGTTATACATGACTGATGTGGTTTTAATATTTACACTGTCCATAACAATATTTCTCTCTATAGGTGTACATTCTGGCATGTTCGCAAGGTCCAATATATGTTTTTGTAGCGCGTGGGATAGTTGTGTACATCGGTATTGTTCATTTGGCAGGAGGCTGTGCTTGATCGATAGATCTGCGAAGGGTATAATTTTGCCATTTTTAATTACCTCGTTAATCGTTGATATACCAGCCGTCTGCCAGCTGGGCCATTTCGGCAGTTTGTGGATTTCGGGGAGAGATGCGTTGTGCCATATGGGTTGTACCAGGGTGATTTTATTTATCCAGCCAATATGTTTGTGTGATTCTTTCCAAATTTGGGTCATGTGGGTTGCTATCATGCGTGGAGGGGGCCGATTTATCTTGTGGTATAGGCTTTCAAGTGGGGAGATGTCTCGCTTCATGGCTTTTGCTGCTCGTATGTGTGGCGACTCTGGGTCGCCATGTAAAATATCATTTATGTTCGCCATCTGGCTTGCCCAGTAATATGTTTGAATATATGGGAGTCCGATCCCTCCCTTCCATACCGAGCATTGAAGGGTGTGCAGTGCTATTCTTGGGTGCCCTCCTCCCCACAACATTTTCCTTAAAATCCTTTAGATCTTACCAAATTCAGAGGCGGGAACGTGTAGCGGGGCATTATGTAGGACGTATAGAAAACTAGGAAAGGCCAGCCTTTTGTTAAGTGCTGCCATTCCCATTAGGGTCAGGGACAGTGTCACCCTGTGAATCACGTCTCGTGAGAATCGCTGTATGATCGGGTGTAGATTCCTGGTCGCATAATCCTCTAGTTTGTTTGTGATCAGGATGCCTAGGTATTTAAATTGTTCCAGCTCGACTCTATATGGGGAGCCTTCCGCAGGTATGCAGTTTAACCCCTTGACTGGGAACAGTATTGATTTGTTCCAGTTCACTCTCAGACCGCTGAATCTGTCAATCTATTAGGAGTTGTGTGACTATGGGGCAGGAGATCCCTGGGTTACTCGGATAGATCAATAAGTCGTCCGCATAGAGAGATACTCTGTCCTCCCATGTCTGGTTCCAGCGGAAACCCGACCATGTTGTTGCGTTTCTTAGTATTGCTGCTAAGGGTTCAATTATCAATGCAAAGAGCATGGTGGATCGAGGGCAACCCTGCCTGGTTCCTTTCCCTAGCTGGATGTTACGAGAGGGCCATCCATTCACCTTTATTTCACCTAAGGGTGCATTATAGAGGAGTTGGACCCAGTTTATAAACTGTTCACCAAAGCCAATTTGTTTCATGATTAACCATAATGCCTCCCAGTAGACCGAGTCAAAAGCTTTTTCAAAATCGATGGCCAATAGTGCCAGCGGATCTTGTAGGGCTGATGCTCTTTCAACTGTTACATATAATCTACGAATGTTCATTCTTGTGGATCTCATTGACATGAAGCCACATTGGTCTTGGTGGATTAGGGATGTAATTACTTTTTGAAGTCTGTTGGCAAGTACCTTTGCCAGTATCTTTGCTTCACTATTTATTAGAGAGATGGGACTATAGGAGCTGCATTCATTTGGTGGTTTACCCTCTTTCAGTATTAACATTATGATGGCCTTAAGTAGTTCCAGTGGGAGTATGCCTTCTGTTTGAGTGCTGAAACATATTTAGCATATGGGGGTAAATAGTGTCAGGGTCTATCTTTTTCCATATGTCGACTGGGGAGCCATTTGGGCCTGGTGTTTTGCCTGATTGGAGTTGGGATATGGCAGTTGATAGTTCCTCTAACATGATGTCACTTTCCAACATATCTGCTTGTTCTGTATCTAGTGAGGGCAGGATGACCTTATCCAGTGCTGTACTATCTATTGGGCTGGACGGGGCAGCTGTAGAGGTCTGCATAGTAAGACCTGAAGCACTCCGCTATCTCTCAGTTGAGGCTATTTCTGCGTCTGTAGTAAGGATATTTCTGATTTGTTGATGTCCCTCATTAGATTTCTCCAACCAAGCTAGTAGTTTACCGGCTTTATCGCTCGTTTCATATAGGCGTTCTTTCAGTGCTTTGTTTGCGTGTTTAGCGCAGTTTAGTGCTACATGGTTTAGTTTCTTTTGTGCCAGTATCAGTGCTCTGTTTGCCTCAGGTGTGTTGTCCCGTTTCTCTATGTACCACTTAGTTTTCGGCAGTTTCTATCTCTTTACTGTGTGTCATTTTATGTGCTACTGTCCATGCTAGGATTTCCCCTCTCAGCACTGATTTGTAGGCTTCCCATAATATTCCAGGATTATCTACCGTGCCTGTATTCAGCTCAAAGTATGTGGATGTAGCTTTGTGTATACTTTCTATCAGTTCGGGGAAACCCAAATAATAATTAAGGCGCCAGGCCGGTGGGGGGTGTGGTCGTTCGGTCTCAATCTCCAACAACAATGGGGAGTGGTCCGAGATGACCTGTGGAAGCAGCGTTGCTTTGGATAATATATGCATATTCTGGGCTGGCAGGAAAAACAATTAATTCTAGAGTGAGGCGTGCACTCCTGAGTGGAATGAGTACTCGCGTGAGATTGGATTTAAGTCTCTCCATGCATCTTGTAGCCCCACTGCTGAGGCGAATACTGCCAGTTTGGTGATTTTATCACGATTCCTCCCTCTTATGTGCGTGCGGTCTTGTGTTGTGTTCATGACCTCATTGAAGTCAAGACGCAGTATCAAGACATCAGTTACATTTGTAGCAAGGATGGGCGTAATATCTTCTAACAGGGTGGGCAGAAGCGCCGGTGGGGAGTATATGGCCATTATAGCAAGAGTTTTATTCCAAAACACGGCGTTTATATGTACGTATCTCCCCCCCCTGTGTCGAGGGTCACTTAGTTATGGTTATTGGTTGTCTTTTGTGTATTAAAATCAGTACCCCTCTAGCACCCATGGAAAAACCTGCATGCACCAAGGTGCGATAATTAGTCCTCGAAAAGAGTGCAAACCGTACCAGCCAAATCAGTTTGTGTCAGGATCACGACATCAGGTGTGTGCCTGTTTTTATAAATTGCAGCACTAGGCGTCTTTTAATGCTGGACCCCAGACCATTGACATTCCATGTCAGAATTTTTCTCTGTTTATTGGTCATGTTAGATGGTGGTGTCATTGCTTAAATTTGGTGGTTTGAGCTGGTGCCATATATGCTTGAGGATATATTCCGTGTGTGATCTGGCATGTTTGATGTTATTTGTGTGATTAGTGCAACAATGGTTCTCCACTCACCCTCTAGATGGTGTTCTGCCCAGTTCCATGCCTCCTTGGGTTCCGTGAAGTGCACAGTGGTGCCATTGTAATAGATCTTTAGCTGTGCCGGGAAGAATAGTCCATATTTTATGTTGAGGGATTGTAGGAGTCTTAAGTGGGTTGAAGGATTGTCTCGCCTTCTGCACCTCTGGAAGTCTAGATAAAAAGCAATTTTGGAACCAGTGTGTGTGATGGAACCTTTGGTCCTGGCCATCTGGAGTGTGGGATCCTGGTCTCTGTAGTTTAGGAGTTTTGCCACCACTGTGCACGGTGAGGCTCCAGGGTCCTGTCTGGCTGTTGGGACACAATGTGCCCTTTCTACTGAAAAGAATTTTGACAAAGCTGTTGGGTGTCTTGACCCACGTGCAAGTAATCATGCTGCAACATTTGGTGCTGGGGGCTTAGAAAAGTCAAGATGGCGGAAAACCCACATGTGCGCCAAAATCCAGGAAAGCTGCGCAGTTTGTGCGCCCACCAAAATGGTTGCCTCACTTGCCACCCACCAGTGCAAGAATGAAAGGCCGGGTTGCCATGAGGGAAATGGGTTGCCAAAGGAAAAACAGTAGCGCCGGTTAGCTTCAAAGCGCTTTAAAACCACCATTGGACTACCCGCACAGTAGTCTGAAACCATTGGGAATGGCAATGCTGATTGCCAAATGCAACCTAGAATTGTGGGGAATTCATTTTCTTAAATCCCAAAAATGGGTGCAGTACCAGTACTCACCACTATCCAAAAGCCGGCAGTTTAAAACCACCCTGTGTTTCTCTGAAGGCAAGCCAAAGTGCCTATTTCAAACATTGCAATATGTGCAAAATATTCACTGAACACCAGCAGACATTTGGTAGAATGGAGTTTTGTGTGCCTACAAAATCTGGGAAATGAAGAGCCCAGAACAATGCTTATAACAAAACTGGCTGAGCTATGGAGTCAGCAGTTTAAGTTGCACTGGATTTAAAGACACTAAAATCGAAAATGTTAAGATTAAATGAGTGACCTATGTTTGGTGTCACATGCCTTTGTAACTGTTGGAATGTCATAGTTTTGCACTTAGAATCAGCATTCTAGCTGCATATGTAAAAATGTTTAGTTTTATTTGAATGCAGGAACTGGGGAACAAAAAGTGACATTTTATCTGAAACCTGGCTTAAGGAACTGAATTCTGCCTGGCAACTACCCCCATCAGGAGTGAAACTTGAGTCACAGCTGTGTTCCCAGGCCTAGCTGCCCTTTTGCTGCTCACACTAAGGATATGCCATCTATCTGATAATTGAATTACCTGTGCTCTGCAGGAAAGTGAACAAAGCCCTGTCCTGACTCAGGCAAAGGTTTTATTACAGCAGTCGTAAAATGTAGCTTCCTCTTGGCAGAAGCTGGGAGGAGCACTGCCTGTGAGAGCAAGCTGGCTTGGCAGAACTGGATAAACCAGTATTTCTACCTTGTGCTGAGAGGAAACCACACCCCTTTGGAGCCAGAACATAACTTTAAAAAGATGGATCATTCATAGAGCGGACATGTGAAAATTTTATAAATGATACCATAATTCTTGTGATTTTTCTGCCCACATTTTAAGAGGTTTTTCGACCCGGTGGCGTGTTCAGGGGGGTTTCAGCGGAAAAGTGGATATTACTCTAAATGTATGCATGTTAAAAATCTGAAACTTCATCAATTAATGTCCATACTCCCTGCAAACATGTATGTAAAGTTGGGTCAATGTCAGAAATTGAAAAATCAGTTAAAAAGTCAATTATGTGCCATTTCTGAATGCAAGCTCTTAGAAACAGCAGATTTGGACAGAGACCTGGCTAAATTCAGCCACACCATGTATATGTAATTTCAAGCAACTGTGTAACTGTGAAATATGTCTTTTATTATCAAATATAGAATATGTGCAATCTGACAGAGGAGTGTCCTATCTGCAAGCCATAAAATGACATCACGCTGACACACACTTCCTTCCCCAATCAAATGATAAATGGAAGTTTGACCAATTAGAAGCTGAGAGAGAGGTAGGGTCAGTGATGCTAGAACACACCCACATTCTAAACACATAAAAGCAGACAGACAGGACAGATAGGGACTTTTAAAATCCATCTGCCGCTGGAAGCTCTGCCGGAAAAATCCATACTTTACCTCCATCAAACCTCCAGAGAGCCAAACTAGAGACTTCAATCTATCCAGAACTAGAGACCCAGACCAGAGAACCAGAGAGAGCTGACCCAGATCACTGTGAAGTGCAGAGACCAGAGGCGAGTTTAAAACCTGACCAGATCCATGGCGAGGCCCATTTCACTCAAGAATATAGTGTGAGTACCTAGAAAACTGTGCAGAACCAATCTCCTAGTTAAAATAATATAATTCAATCTATTTAATCTAAGTAGAACTGCCTCCTAACTGTCACCTGTCATTTGTAAAGCTGTCACTTGTCATTTCCTAGTTGCAAGCTGCACTTGTCTTTTTGAATTTTAAAATTTCAAATCTGAAAAACGACCTTCACAAAATCGCTCATATCTCCGCAACCGTTTGTGCTAGAGACTTGCAGTAACTTTCATTTTGAAGCTGAGATCCTAGGCTTTCCTAGGACCCCAAAACGATAGAGATAGTTCTTGTGGTTCCTCTGTAATAGCGCTCGGCGCATCCGCGGATTTTGCCGCGATTTGCAAATTTCTTCACGTGTAAAAAGACAGCAGTTTTGCTTTTCCTTGCCAAAAACTTCGTTTACCTGCTAGTTACTACTAAAGCATTGTTAAGGTGATCCTGAATTCATAGAGAGTAGCTATCACTCACCCTGAACATCTGAAAGGGAATTAAAAGCATTTTAGCATATTTTTTAATTCATTGCCAGCACATATCAAAGCAATTTGGGCCTGTGTTTTTAAACTTCTGTTGTCTAAGCTTGCTGGGGTGAACTGATTTACATTGATTGCATTTCTGAGAACTGTGTGTTTTCCTTCCATTTCCTTGCCTTGCATCAAGGGGGGGAGGGGATTGCCAGAGAAAAGTGATTACATTGTTTGGTTGAAATCATATTGAGTATTTTCTGTACTGCATTCATTGAATATTGCATCCACCTGAGCTTACATAAAGCATCCTCTACCACATTATACTTTTGGTTCCTATTCACCTGTGTGCTACCTTATCCATTTCATGTCAACTCCTTATTGATTATAGAGAAGTGTGTTAGTGCCAGATTCTCCGTTGTTAATCTTTATCATATCAGATTAAGTGTGCTATTCAATTATTAATTTATTATAAAGTGTGATATATATATATTTTAAATTATCAAATAAACCTTTTAAACTTGCAAAACAGAACTACTTCTTGGCTCAGTGGGGTCAGGGGGATTCCAAGAGAGGGGTGTTATATAGGGGTAGTCATCCAGAACGCATGAACTGGACATAAAGATATATCAATAAGGGTTTCATTCAGTATTATAGACTAGGCGTTGACTTAGCTGTAGTGTTGAATTGAATCCTCTTACAAAGCTTTGGGGTCAAACAGATCCGCAAGCCATTGCTCAAGGAACAATTCCAAGCTCAGGCCCACTGCTTTTTCTGGCAGTCCAAGTATTCGGATATTGTTGCGTCTTGCCCTGCCTTCTCGCTCTTCCACTTGTTCGAGTGCCTTGAAACGTGTTAGTGCCCCAGTCAATTGATGGTGTATGTTTCTCAGCCCGTCCTCTGCCTCAGATATGCATCCCTCTGCTTCCACCGTGCGAGCTGTGAGTTTCTGTAGGTCATGACGCAGGAGTGATACCCCAGTGCCTATTCCATCCATCTTTTTTCCCATGGAAGTTCTCGAGCTGGCGATGGCATTCATTACATCCTTCAGAGACAGTTGATCAGCTTCCGATTCCATTGTTACATCAGATTTGTTGTGTTCTTGTGGGGGGAACTTGGGCAGGGGTCGCGTATTGTTCTATTTTGCTTTGCGTCGATGCACTCTTTGCCCTGTCTTTCCCCACGATAGAGCTGACAGTACTGAATTAGATGGACGCCTTTGCTGTTTTTAGGTCTCCAAGGGTTTGCACGGGTGGGTAGGTCTCACCACTGTTCATCTGGGTGTTGTGTAGGTGTTGTGCTGGAGTCGAAAGGAGGGTAGCCTCGTGCAATACGGATTATGCACTGATTTTTAGTATTTACTGTGAAGAGTACAAGTCAAAGTTCAGAGAGGTCTTGCAATTGTTTTGTTCACCACTGTTCACTTTTCTTTCTCCGTGATCTGTCGTTGGGGCTGGTGTTGCAGAAGGGATGACCTCAAGAAATCGCCATCTGTTGCTGTCGGGGATTGCCGTGGCACAGTTGGTTGTAGTGTGCGTTGTGCCAATCTGTGCTATTTGGCACGCACTCAGCTGATGAGCAGTTTTCGTTTTTCAGCCTGCTGTCGCACTGGTTATTGCAACGCACAAATTTAGCAATATTTAGCTGATTTATAGCCTTATCTCTTTTTCCAACTAACTCTGCAGCGAGTTAATAAACACACGGGTATCACTTTTCAGTCCGTAGGTAGAAAGCCTGTTTTCCTTGCGGTTCACCCAGTGCCCGTTGCTGCTTTGTTGCCAGAACACAGCGTTCTCACCCAAGCAGTGCTTATGTCCCCCTCTCCTTTCCGGGCATCGAGGATTCGCAGCAGTGCTCCTCACTCCGAATGGTACTGGAGGAAACTGGGGGTAGACAGGATGAGCCACACTGTCAGGCAGGGTAACGCTGCACTTCTGGGGCCCGTATGGGGTTGCTAGTTCACAGCAGGATCTGCCCTCCTGTATATGCGCCGTTTTCTGCCTGAGGGTGCGGATGTCCAACTTGGCAGGGGCAGCCAGTAGCGGGGTTTATAATTGTGAGAGGTCTCCACCGCAGCGCAGCATCTGGGGTGAGGGAGATCCGACACGCCTGAGGCACTTCCGGCCTGCCGGCAGCCCGCTCACAGCAGGGTACAATTTTCCTCTGTACCGCTTCCACAGGTATTTTATGTTGTCTCCCTTTGTCTCGAAACGGGGCCACGGAGAAGTGCCACATTCTAGCTGGAATCGCAGCTCTCACGCCACTCTCTCATAACTCCCGAGTGTGGAAGCCATCTTGGGCAGTCTACGAAGTCTGATACAGCATTTCAGTTCAGTTTATCTGCGGATACGCCATCAGATTCCGTGCGGCATTATAGCAATTTGTTATGCTAAGCTTCCGCTGCACTTCTGTGTCGTTTTTAGAAGGGTAGAATATATTTTGCAGGATATAAAGCAGGATAGTGCTGGCAGCCACCGGAGCACCGAAGGATCACGTCCACATCATGTGCTCGCTAGCTACGCCCCGTGTGTCATGCCTTTTTGACCTCTGAGGCTGAGGAGGGGGGACTGAAAAAAAGCCCTTGTGAGCTTCCTTGTGTTGCTTGCGCCTGGGCTGGCTCAGGGATCTGTCCGGTTGCCTGGAACACCTTTCTTGGAAAGGCCTGAAGCCTCTGAATGACCGACTTGTCTGAGCACTGGTGCGCCTGGCTATATGTCTTGGGGGTGGACTTTGTGAGGATCTAGAAGGACTTGGCAGTTTGATGTGTGCTTCTTATAGAGTTTCTCGTCTATTAGACTAGAACAGATCACCCCCCCCTCGAAAGGAAGGTCCAGAATACGCTCCTGGACATCAGGGTTGAACTTTGTTGCCTGTAGCCAGGCCGTCCTTCTCATGTCGGTAGCAATACATATGTATGGCACACCCAGAGGTGTCAATGTGAGCCCACTGTGGACTCCATAATGTCCTGCACTACTGTTTTGGCCTCCGCGAGACCAGCCTTGAGGCGTGTCTGACTCTGCACAGGGCATCCAGGAAGGGAGTCAGCGATACCTCGCCAGAGCCTCTGGTTGACAGCCGCCAGCATAACATCAGCATTGGACTGGCGCAGATGGAGAGAAGGGTTGGAACAGGTTTTCTTTCCATATGTTTCCAGGATCTTATCCTCCTTACCCAGGAGTGAAGAGGCTGATTTAACAGAGGACGACTGGCTTGGAGTAGAGTGAAGCTGTGGCAATAACCAAGGAGTGTGGCTGGGCGTGTGCAGACAGCAGGAGAGGGTCCCCCTCCATTTGCCTAAACTGGGCGTCGAGGTGCCTATTGGTAGGTTGTGGTTTGAGCCATCCTTTTTGGCAAGTGCCACCACTTCCTCCTGCATTGGGATCCCCGTTCTAGCTGTGGGGCGTAGAGTGAGAACCTCTTCCAATGGCCCTGCCTCTGGTTGTTCCACCTCTGGCTGTGGGAGCCCCTAGTACTCAGCAAGGCGCGCCAGCAGTTTGTGAAATGCCTTGGCCGACGGTGGAGTGTCAGGGTCCTCTCCTTCATCCGTGTCCACCAATGTGTCCTGCTGGTCCGGTGCAGCTTCAGATGTTTTGGGAGCAGGGAGCTGATTGGAGCCGGAGGGTGCCGTGTTAGCGGATACTGGGCTGCTGTGACTTGCAGAGGCATGGGAGTCGGTGTTGTGGGACTGGCACAGGCAGCTGGGGCTGTGTTGGTCCAAGAGGAGCTTGACCCAAGGGTGGGGTGGCCATGGGCATTAGCGACTGCACCAGAGGGAACATGTCCCTGATAACATCCTTCAGGATGATGCCCATCTGCAGAGACCTCATGGGAGTCAGGAATTGCAGGAAAAACAGGTTTTCACAGGCCAAAGGCACGCTTGGTGGAGGGGGCCTGGGCGCGGGGCCCAGAGGTTAATAAGATCTGGGCACACCCTGTCTTGCTGCATGTGGTGAGGTGCATCTGCCCTCCCTGTGACGCTGATAGATATGCCGAGGGCCACTTGCCAGGAGATAACCAGTCCTACCTGGAAACTCGTTCGTCTATCTGGTCCGCAAAGGGAGGTGGTGTTGGGCGAGCCGCCATCTTGTCTGGCCCGGCAGCCATTTTGTTCGGCTGCATGCCACATGCCTGTGTAGTGCTGGGCCCGGCTTCCTCCACGGCACCGAGCGGTGGAGGTTTACGCCTACCCTCAGGACAGGGTATGGTAGGCAGAGTGCCCTCGGCTGTATCACTGGTAGTGCTGCGTACAGGCGTCCCCTCAGACATCCGTCTGGTATTATGGCATACCCCCTCGGGTTGAGACCCGGTAATAGAACCTTGCGGTCCGCCAGTGCAGGCACAGGTAGGATCTCACAACCCCTCTGCCTGGTGGCCGGTAGCTGAAGCAGCCTCGGTAGGTGTGCTGGTACTAGGACCCGACAAGTCCCTCCCGCTCATGTGCTTCCCAGGGAATGAGTCTCCCTTGCGGGGTGTGGATGAGAACAGTGCTCCTACGTTGGGCCTGGTCTTGTGCTGAACAAACTCCTTTAGATTATCTGTTGGAGACGTGCCGAAGAGCTCCCTCCACCTGGCTAATCTGTTCTTCAGAGCATGCAATGTCAGCGAGTCGCACGCAGTAAAGCCCTCCCAGCCGTGGTCGGTGTTAAGGCAGTGGAGGAAGAGAGCATGGGGGTTGGACGTAGGGAAGAGACCCTCGCAGGCTGGGAACCTGCTGAAGCCTGCTGACATCGACATGCGCCAGGGAGGAGCGTGGCGCCAGAGGACAGCGTGGTACCTGATTGAAGATATGAAAAAGACAACAAAATTACTTCTTCGGGGAAGAGCTTGTGAAATTACTAGGCCGTAGCCCTAACACAGGAGTACTGGTGAAAGCGGTCTGTTCCCGTCGACTCAGAAAAGAGGACTGAGGATTGGCACCGGTGGGCGGAGTCAGGCGAGCGCATGCTCCCAAGGCCACACCTTGCGCGCATCTAAATTTAAAGGGGAAGATGATTTTTCTGGTGAAAAAGATTCCGTCTCCCGTCCCTAGCGAGGGACGCCCGTACAGTATGGAGGAAAGGGGATGGGACGTAGGAGTATGGAGGGAGCGAGAGGGATAAGGGAGAGCAGGGGGGCAGCGAGAAAGGAGAGAGAGAGGGAGAGGAGTTTGAATGGGAAGAACCATGCTCCTCCATTTACTGTGACTGACCTCAAACAGGAGCCTAGGCGATGGGAACGTGGTATGGTCGGTCGGACCCGGGAAACTAAGGCCTCCGCTTACTGCGAAGCCCGAAATAGACTTTGCTGCTGTGGATGGTTAGTCGGCAGAACCCTCGAAATACAACAGCTAGTGTTTTGGGCAAAGGTTGGACTATTGAGGACACTAAAAGGGGTGTATGAACTTGCCCTGTCCCCCAGAGATATAGCGGAGGAACTGGAGGGACAGTGGCCAACCTTTTCTCTTGCAATCTATGCAAGGTTTTCCAGATGTTATTTTGAATCTGCTCCCGAGTTACCTTTAACTATTTCAAAAGATGTCCCATTCTTTAACATAGAATACATTTACAAAACAAGTGCTATTGGGTGTTGGTCTCCTTTCTGGTCAGAAGCACCTTCGTGACAGGTGGCAAAATTGCCAAAGGATGGCAATTGCTAAATTTTACAACAAATACAACAAAAAAAAACTGTCAAATAACGAAACGAATAAAAATCAAGAAGTTACAAGGGAGAGAGACAAAATACATTGAGACACAAAAAACTGACGGGCTAAAGACCAAAAGAGAAAAACTAACACATAAAAGTGAATAGAGGGGGTACATTCAAGGATTGCAATGCAGAAACAGAAAAGGCCTTGGCAGAGAAGCAGGCACACGTGAGGCGTTAGGTGGTTTGTGTTAAGAAATTCACACTGCAAGTGAAACTTGACACCCTTTCCTATCCCCAGAGACATGACTTATCTACTAGGTAAGCTGGTTGGCCCATTACCACGTTCTTGCATGTTATGCAGCAGATCTTGAAAAGTGCACAAAAGTGAAAGGGTAACCAATGAACAGAAAGTAAAATTAGGGTAATATTCCTAAACACTTTGCGTGCCAGAAATCTGAAAAGCTGCAGTATTCATTGGAGTCAAAGATTAAGCTAGAAAACCTGTAGAATTGACATTGCCACTATCAAGGCAGGTTAGTACAAGAGCTTGAAAGGCTATACAAAATGTGATTAATTAATGGAGGCAAAAAAAGCCAATCTTCAGAAGTGTCAATTGAAAAAAAAACAGGCCTGCGAACGTCGAAGTCTGGAGTTGTCTTATGCAGTGGCAGGTGAGTAGTCGTCGAAAGGGGCCATATATATATATATATATATATATATATATAAATGTATAATATGCAAGAGCTCTGCATAAGGAGACCAGTTAGCTGGGCGGAAAAATACAATCTGAGGGACCTCGACCCGTAAGGGATTTTGAGTACACTACACGTGACGTTAGGGATTGTGTTACAGGTACGCCCAGGTCGATGTCCCCTTTCGATCATCGAACGACAAGATGCAATACTCCGCGATCACCACTAGATGTCTGACTATATGAACAGCATGTGATTCTAAGCAGATTCACAAGCATCAGAAGAACAAGTTACTTTCTTACCTGCTAATGTGCTTCCGATGGGATGTTCCTACTACATATTCCACATCTATGACAGGTGATCACCACAGCTGTGCTGCTTGGGAAAATTTTCGGCGTCTGCATCCTGCGTCAATGACATCGATATGCTCCGTCGAGCCGATGTCACCGGATGTTATAAGTAGGACGCACAACGCCCGTAGCCTCATTTGTAGTTTTTTTTCCCTAGAACGTGTGGCACCAATCTTCTGCCAGTAGGACTACAGGAAGCCTTGTGGAAACAAACTGCAATTGCATAAGAAATTCTGTAGAGGGGCAGGTCAGGAGGGTGCAATGTGGAATACGTCGGAGGAACATCCCATCGAAAGAACGTTACCAGGTAAGAAAGTAACTTGTTCTTCGAAGGGATTGTGTCCTCCGGCGTATTCCACATCTATGGCAGACTCCCAAAGCAGTACCAACATATGGAGGTGGGAAAAGAATTTGGAATTTTAGAATGCCCAATTAAATTGCAGAATAGAGGACCGCCTTGCCAAAGGCCAAATCTTGCCCATGGATAGAATCCAGGGAGTAGTGTTTTACGAAAGTATGGACAGAGGCCCATGTGGCTGCTTCACAAATGTTACGAATGGGAACACCCCTCTGCAGAGCAGTAGAGGCAGCCACACTCCTAGTAGAATGGGCCCGCAAGCCTACCGGAGGGTCCTTACCCACCAAACGGTAAAATTTAGAAATTGTCAAGATAATCCATCTAGACAAAGTCTGCTTAGTAACAGCTTGTACCAAACGCCTTACAGCGTATCCTACAAAGAGCTGATCGTCCACTCTGACCCGGGACATGCGTGAGATGTAGAAACTTAAAGCTCTCCTAGGATCCAACCTATGGAGCCTCTCCTCTTCCTTATCAGGATGCGGAGGAGGATAGAACGCCGGAAGAATGACCTTCTGGCTTAAATGAAATTCCAACACAACTTTCGGAAGAAAAGAAGGACGAGCCCCAAGGACAACCCTGTCCTTACAGAACACTGAAGGGTGGCTTAGCGGATAGTGCCTGCAACTCGCTCACTCTGCGAGCGGAAGTAACCGCAACTAAAAATACAGTTTTAAAGGTCAACAGTCTCAAAGGACAAGAATGTAAGGGCTCAAAGGGAGCTCCCATTAGGAACTTTAACCCCAAATTCAAATCCCAATCAGGCACCTGGAAAGGTGAAGGTGGAAACATTAGTGAGCCCTTTCAGAAACTGAGAAATCAAAAGGAATCTTAAAATAAGAACACTCCTCAGACTAGCGCTTAAATATGGACAGCGCCACCAGGTAACCCTTAATGGTAACCACTTGAAGGCCCTTATGGGCTAACAAAAGCAAAAAAGACAGAACCACAGGAATGGCACATGAAAAAGGATCCACATTCTTGAACCTGCACCAGTCGCAGAACTTTCTCCAACGGCAAAGGGATTTTGTTGCTGGCCTTCTGCCGAGAGCAACACCTCCATCACGTCTTCAGGGAGGTCCCAATCCTTTTAGCTCAACCTTTCAGAAACCAAGCATGAAGGTTGAGAGACTTGACCTCTGGATGGAGAACCCGACCCCCCTCCCATGAGAGCAGATCGTCTCGATAGGGAAGACGGCGTTGAGGGCAGATGGACATGTCGAGAAGGTCCGGGTACCACGCTCTCCTGGCCCATGCCGGAGCAATGCATATCATTCAGGAACCGAACCTCTGCAACACTTGCGGGATGACGGAGACTGGAGGAAACGCGTACAGCAGTGGGAAGGACCACTCCACTACAAACGCTTCCCCCAGGGCTCCTCTTAGAGGAAATTCCTGCAAGTAGAATTTTTCACACTTCCGGTTGACACTGGTGGCAAAGAGATCCACTTGCGGGGTCCCCCAAAGGGCGAAGATCTCTAAGAGAAATTCCTGAGCCAGCTCCCACTCGTGAGAGACTGTACTCTGCCTGCTCAGAGCATCCACCGCCTCGTTTTCGTCTCCGGCAAGATGAACTGCCGAGATCGAAATTTCCTGCTGGATGGCCCCGAACCAGAGCTGCATCGCCTCTCTGCACAGAGGGAGAGACCCTGCCCCCCCCTTTTTGTTGAGGTAGTGCATGGCCACTGTATTGTTTGTCAGAATCAGGACATTCTTCCCCCGCACAGACGGCAGAAACGCCTTCAGGTTTAGCCTGGTGGCCCTCAGCTCCAACAGATTGATATGGAGTCTGGACTCCGACGGAGACCAACGACCGCTGACTGTCAACTCGTTAGCATTAGCTCCCCATCCCGTGAGGGATGCATCCGTCACGATCATCACCTCTGGCCAGGGTATCCAAAATGGAACCCCTTCAACAGATTGCCTTTGACGGCCAACCACAGAAGATCATGGGTGACCAAGGGCGGCACCTGTACGGGATCCGACATCCTGCTCAAGGTCTGTGGCCACTGCATCTTGATAGCCCACTGCAGAGATCTCATCCGCAGCCTGGCCTCTGGCACCAGGAGAATGCAGGATGCCATGAGGCCTAGCAACCTCAAGATCTCAAACGCCGGGAGACTCTGGGCACGTTGAAACCTGTCCACCATCTGCAGAATGTGATGAGTCCTCACCTGGGGAGGTAAACACTGCCCCAGGGATGTGTCGAGCACTGCTCCGATGTACTGGAGCCGCTGGGTAGGTGTCAAGTGGGACTTCAAGTTGAGTTAGAAGCCCAGCCTGTGAAGGGAGTGGCAGGTGACTGACAGATGATCCAGGACTAGCACGGGAGAGCGTGTCCTGACCAACCAATCTTCCAGTTGGGAATTGACGTGACTCCCCCCCCATTCCTGCCACCACCACCATGAGCTTGGTGAAGACCTTCGGGCGGAGGTCAATCCGAACGGCAGGACCTGAAACTGAAAGTGCGAGTCGCCAACCGTGAACCTCAGGTACTTCTTGTGATTGGGATGAATCGGCACATGAAAGTAAGCGTCCTTGAGGTCGAGAGACACCAACCAGTCCTGAAGTTGAAGGGCCTGGAGGACTTGAGAGAGTAACCATCTTGAACCTGTCCTTCCTGACTAGCTTTTTCAAACCGTGCAAGTCCATGATGGGTCTCAATCCCCAGTCTTTCTTCGGGATCAAGAAATAAGGGGAATACCATCCCTTGTTCCTCTCTGCTACAGGCACCAGTTCTATGGTGCCTTTCTCCAGCAGGGATTTGATTTCCTGCGCAAGGAGCAGATCTGGACTCCTCAAAGAGAGTTTCCCCGGTGGATTTTCATGAGGCCTCTGCCGGAAAGGAAGACAGTAGCCGTGGACTATGATCTCCAGAACCCACACATCTGAAGTAATGGCACGCCATTCTACAAGATGCTGCCCAAGCCTTTCCCCAACCGGCGAACCATGGGACATGGCCTCATGACTGAGCTGAAGCGGCTGTGGCAGTGCCTGAGGGCAAGGAGGCAACTGCCTGAGCGGCTTTGGCACCTCGAGTACCTTGTTTTCCACCTCTGGTACTCCTATGTTGGCCCCTTTAACTAGCAGCTCCCCTCGAGCTACCAAAGGTCGAGGAGTATCGAAAGGAACCTCATCTCTATTGCTGTCCCCTAGGACGAAAATGGGGAGGTTGGCGAACTGCAGTGCTCAACAACTTCGCTGCAGCCTTGGCGGTTTGCAACCAATCAAGGTTCTCGTCAGCCTTGCTGTCAAAAAGATGTTCACCATCAAAGGGCATGTTGAGAAGCCGGGCTTGTACATCAGGAGCAAACCCCGACTTCCGCAACCACGCAAATCTGCGCATCACGGTGCATGCCGCCATGGACCGGCTGACACAGTCTGTCACGTCCAGACCCGACTGAACAGATTCACACATGGCATACTTGCCATCTTGTACAAGGCCAAGAAAACCATCCCGTTCCTCCCCACAGAGTGCGAGTGAAACGTGCTAAGGCACACATGGAGTTGGCTGCTTTCAAAGCCATACCCCCTGAAGAAAATACTTTCTTCGCCCGACCGTCAAAACGTTTGTCGTCCCTATGAGGAGGGATGGTAAGGTACGACGCCTGCTTTGCTGGGGCTGTAGCCGCCTGCACCACCAAACTCTCCGGAGTCGGGTGCGCTGACAAGTAGCAGGGGTCATCACTGGCTGGACAGTACTTTTTCAACAACGACTTACCCACTGCCGGGAGACTCTCTGGAGCAGGCCAAGCCGAAGCCACCCTTCTTTGCAAGGCCATATTAGGTCAGTTGATAGACCTTGGTCCAAGATATCTGTCAGGTCATCCTGCAGAAAATCTACTGGTGGCGCAAATCACCCCAAGTACGCCGTCGCCCTCGACATGAGACGCCGGTATGAAGACTCGGCGTGCGTGCCAGGCTCAGGCCTACCAAACTCAACCTCGGGAGAGGTGTCTAGACCACTGGCGTTCTGCAAAGACTGAAGCAGGTCTTGCATCTGGCTATGACCAGACAATAGTTCGTCAGGAACCTCGTCAGGAACCAAACCTTCATCAGGCCATTCATCCACCTCAGCAATGTAATCCAGAGGCTGGAATAAATCCCTGGAAGAGGGCACAGAAAAGGTTCAAATACAGGCCTCACTGAATTCTTCAGGGCCTGCCTCAGAGTTTCCACTGATGCGTACCTCCAGTAAATCCTCCACAAAAGGCATCGACGAAATCGCCGTAGAGCGTGGCACCGATGGCTTTGACACAGGCCTCGAGGGCGGTGCCCCGAGCGTGTCCTTAGACGGCCTTGGCGCCAATGACTTCCTCGGAGGCAGAACCTCACTGGCTCAGACGGACTCTAGGGCGTCGAGGTCCGGGACCTGGAGCGGGCATGGCCAGAGCGATCCACCTTGTCCGATCAGGACCTCGACGGCACCCGATCGTGCCGACCGCCCGAGCCCAAAGGCGTGCGAGCGGTGGCCTTAGCGCATTCCTTGCCGCCTTTTCTCGAAGGCGCGGACGGAACGGAGCCCTGCGATTCAAAAATCGCCATCATCTCCTTACGACATGCGTCCCATTCCGCAGGAGAGGAATGCTTGTTGGGACAAGCAACCTGCCGTCTGGCAGAGTCCTCGGACGAGGACAGGCAAGGCAACCGGTGACGGCACTTCCGCAAGTGTCTCGAAGAGGCATAGGAATGGCAGGAACCACTCCGGGACCGAGACCCCCCTGGACTTACGCCGACACAGAGAGTCGCCCCTCGAATCGTCAGTCGAAAGCCCCGCGGATTTCGACTTTCGGGGTTTGGAAACCCTACCTACAGTCAGCTGCTTCTTCCGCTCCCGCAGGTCTTTCGAAGTCAAAGACTGGCAATCGTCGCAGTCATCGGTGGCGTGGTCCTCGTCGAGGCACCAGAGGCAGACGTTGTGCTGGTCCGTATGTGAAAAATTGGAACCGCAGTCCCGACACTTCTTGACTCATGATCGCGGGGTAGAAGACGAAGACATGAAATCTTCACAAACAACCAAGTTCGAAGAACCGATAGAAATCAGAAGAACCAAGGCACGCCAAGATCTCCGAAGCGAACACGTTCGCGGAAAAAACGGAACCGAGGCTACGGGCGTCATGCGTCCTACTTATAACATCCGGTGACGTCGGCTCAACGGAGCGAATCAACATCATCGACGCAGAACATTTTTCAAAGAAGCACAGTTGTGGTGATTACCTGTCATAGATGTGGAATACGTTGGAGGACACAATCCCTTCGAAATGCAATTACAAACGCGGACTAAACAATTTTGCTCAAAGTATGATAAACTTGTTCAACCAATAGTTTTGTTTTTAACAACCAATTACGACTAGAAATGCATGCATAAACATTTGAAAACAAATTTAAAACTGGTGTCAAACGTCTACCCCACGTGTATAGATTGATTTTCCCAACATTCTATTTAACGAAACAGACTATACTAGGAATGAAATGTGGTTGAGCTAGGTCTGCAAATAAAATCTAGCACATTTTAAACCGGACCAAAGTCATGAACTCTAACCTTGTATGCTAAACACAGGTACACAGAATACACTCCAAGGATGTAAGTGTGCAAGGCCTTTCAATTAAAAAAGATTTTCATACTTCTACAACATATCTGCATCAGAGGTGGGGTTTGGACAGGTCATTTGGTTCTCTACACATGCACAGCACAAAGCTACAAGATTGCTGCTATATCTCTGAAAAGGTGTTCTTATGTAACTTTATTTATGGTACTTTGCATAACTGATATAAAAAATATGTTGTAATCATCTATTGTGCAGCCCTTTCCTTCTTGTGTGCTTATCAAGAAAGTATACTGTATCTTTAAACCAGTGTTCACCTTCTGAACATCTGCATTTACTGCTCATCCATACTGTGCTTGGGTTAGTGAGAATAACCAAGGAAATACCCTAAAATGTAATACAGGTTCATTTATCAGGTCCCACTAAAAATATTCCTTAACTTACACCAAAATCCTTTCACAAGCACCAGCCAAGGAGAATTCAGGAGCAACTAGACAACTTCCAAAATATCACTGCCCTCTCTATCACGAGAAAAAAACAAAGGCAGTTAGGACCCTCTGGTCTGGCAAACATTCTCAGTGCAGGATTGGTCTCCCATCACTAACATCCAAATCCTTCTTCTCCCTACCTTCCACTAGACAGCTTGTCAGATACACTGTAGTGTAATGCCCACTAGTACCCCTCTCACTAACTTCAGATGAGCTGTGAAGCATAACAATGCATCTCTCATTCTTTCAGTCCAATACACCAAACATCGCCCCAAAAATCCCTGGCATTTCCAATCTCTGGGTAGACCCTATTGGCAGCACGTTGAGCACAATACTAACTGAGTTCCCTGCTGGATACACATCTTAAACGTGCCCTCACTAGGAATCACCCAGAACCATTCAAGCACCCAGATAACAAGCCCTTTCAATCTGCACTCTTCAACAATTCTGCATTTGCATTTTAACTCAACCTCTGCACATTAAACATCACCACTGCCTTCAGAATCATGCAACCTGAGGCCAGGCTATACAATACATTTTACATACATTCAGGAGTGTTGACTATTGGCTGATTAGAATACGTCAAGGTGAGATGAGGTGTCTGTCTTTAAACAAATAGTGGAGTATATGAAGAAGACTGCAAAAAAGCTTAATCTCTATGAGGAATGAATTTATGACAACCCCAGGACTACATGAGGGGAATAACACCTGCCCTTTGAAGAATGTAGGCAGCACATAGCACCTTCTAGAGTCTGCAGTATTTGGAAAAGATTTCTTGGGGCGCACAAGTAAAGATCTCTTCCGCCCCATGCATGACCTCACAAAAGCCCAAAACAACATAGGCAGGATTCCATAAGTTTGCCAAAAAATGTAGAACAGCACATAAACCTGAAAACGAACTTGCCAACAGTTGCCATTTAAGCAGTCTAGACATGCCAATCAATAGTCCACTTTCTGATAACTTAAGAAACCACTTTAAGGTTTAATCAAGGGCACAGCTAATTATTTTTAATGGCAGACAAAGCATCACTGAAGCAAGTAGCCTTATGTTTTCTTACAAACCACTCCTGTAGCCCAGTTGCCCCAAAGGGCCTTGCCAGAGCGAGCAGTTTAGAAAGTCTTTCAAAGAAAAGCAACCCCAATTGCTTATTTAAAAGAAAGCTCATCCATAGTTTCGACCAATCAGGTTAACATCCAAGGAGCCTAGGTAGCACAAACCTCCCCCACCCGGCTAGTATGTGATTTAGGAGCACTGTCTGGGAATTTGACATGTGCTCTAAGAATGCTTTTTATATACCACTCACTGGATCAAATTTAGATGCTTTATAGCCATTTACAAAAACACTGAAGTCCTGCTACAGAACGTTAAAACAGTAATTCTTCCCGTTATTGCTCCCGAGTCAACCCCATCACATTCTTAACTGGGGAACCCAAAGTAAAGCCAAAGTTGTAGGCGGTTATATAAAAATCAGTAACAAATCTTATCTGAAATATAACAAATGAAAAAAAAAAACTCACATGTTTTTTCAGACTCGGATCCAAGCGAGTTGGGCTCATTTTCATAGCAGGAGACAGAGGAATATCCACAGAGTAAAACTCGCTGCGACGTTTCTGCTGTACTTTCCTCCTAATTTCGCACCCCGATTCCAAATCGGATTCTGGTTTAGTTTCCAAGGCATCATCATCTATCAAAACAGGCAAAATTGCACTTCATTACGGCATTCTAAATAGGACTGAATGTCTTCAATTGGCAAAGTTACAAACTGAAAGAGTAACATGTATAAATTATCTTCAAAAAGAATAGGGAATGCTGAATTTTACTCCGTGTAGTCACTCTGTGATGCCTGCAGAAGGCAGTGGATGGTTGCAAATAACATCCAGTAACATGTGCAAGGCCCTGTAATGTAGTCTTGGCTAAGACTAAATGAACAGGAGTGCCCTAGAATGAGGAATTCCATTAACTGAATAGCAATGCAAACAAATTTGACTTCAGTCTTCATAGATGGTTTTCCGAGAAGCAGCATTGTAGGCAACAAAGTCTGCCTCAATCTAAATTTGGGTGTGAATCAAGGTGGTGGGCCTCTTGACTATCTGTGAGGCATGTGCATGGCACAGAAGTGTCTAAGTTCTCAGTAAAGGCTGCCAAATCTTTGATAGTCTGCCTTGGTTGCTGTGACGAATCCTAGGAGTTTGTCCCCTCTTCCCAAGGGAGAGCCACCCTTTTTGGGACTAGGGAGGTGAACCAGCTGCGTTCAAGACCCTCACATCCCCAGTGCAGGGCAAGTGGGATCCCTCTGGGGATGACTACCCCCACCTGCTTTTGGGGGAGAAGAGACCCCCAGAAAGGGAAATTAGTTATCCTCCCTTCCCCACAAACCCTAATACCTTTGTTGGCTCTCTGGGAGCTGAGAGGGGTGATCTGACCCCTGGATGAGTTTGACCGCCAAATCCTCATGCCTCACCCAAAGAACCGTTGATAGTCCAGCCCCCTGAAGGAGCATCAGATAAAGACATTCATTAATGCCAAAAGAAGCCTGCGGAGATTGAAAACGCAGAGCCTCATGGGATGTGTGGCAAAGTGGAGATAGCATAGGTCAACAGTGTCCTTCCCAGAGGCGGGAGGAACTGCGAAAGGGACGCAGCACCTGCTGAGCCGGAAGGGCCCTACGCAGAGAAATGAAGAGTCGAATCCTACAGAGAACCGAGAGACAGGCCTGCAGGGCACTCACCACCAGAGTCCTGCCCAAAATCAGAGCAAGCAGACTCACAAGGCTCCCAGGGAGCACAGCACAGAAGACCAACTGTGTGAAGTGGCTCTGGGGAACCGGGAGGAAAGCGGCGAGGCCAGGGATAGAAAACGGACATCAATAGACTAGGAGGAAAATGAGACCCCAAGGCAGAATGACCACCGAGACGTCCCGGGGGCCGGGGGGGGAACACAGCACAGAAACCCCAAGGTATGAAGAATATCAGGAAGCCCAAAAGACGAGGAGAATACAGAGGTGCACCAAAGTGGCAAGAAGCACAGGAAGACCCAAGGCGGGGAGAAGACCAAGATCCTAATGTGGGGAACGCAAGTAAGAGCGCCACTGCGGGTAGAAAACCAAAAAGCACAAGTGCAAAAGGAGAGTGAAACAAGCCCCGGAGTGGGGATATTATCATAAAGTTCCATAGTGGGAAAAGAAAAAGGAAAATCCCTGAGTAGTGAATGCGAGAATGAGACAAGTCACAGTGGGGGGGTGGGGGGGAGGGGCGAAAGACTTGAATAGAACAGAGTTAGGAATTCAGGACTGAAAAAGCACTGGATGCATGGTTGGGACTGTGCACATAGGCGAGGCGTCCTATGGTAAAGTAACAAGGGTGGGGGTCAGAAACCAGCCACAGTACTTTTATTTGGGCAATGGACCAAGGTAGGTTTTGATATTATTTAATTTCTTTCTAGAGGTGGGGAGATACCTTTGGTTAGAATAGGATTCTGGACTTTGTAAAACATCTTATCTTGACAAGCAACCTTTTTACTTCCCTCTTTGACGAGAAAAGCTGAGAATCCTAGGCAATATCAAGAGACTCTAGATTGGAGGGTTCTCAGCTAGTCCTGTTCTCCACGGAGCACTGCAGCCCTGTCCTAAAGGGAGGATTTGGGCCAGTTTGTCAACTTTAGCTACCCAGTTTCATTGGGATGGCCCTCTCAAGACTGGTTCTCTGGCCCGCTATTCAGTGGGGAAACTGCAGTTGGCCTATCAAACTTAATTGTGGGAAAACCCCCTTGATGAAATTAAAGAGACCCTCTTAAGTAAGGCAGGGCAGACAGAACCCCTTTTCAAACATAATATCAGAGATACCCATTTGCTCCCCAATGAAGCTTGCGGGATTCAAAATCATATACGTCTATGGTTGGTGAAGAAGATGCTAGACAAGGTTACATGTGATTTTATCGAAAAACATTTCAGAGAATGATTTAATGAAACAAAAATAAATACATTCATAATTTATGATTTGTTAAAAAATCTTTATAATGTTTTCATTGAAATCACTGGATATCGCTACACAAGGTATTAGAAGCAATAACCATGGAGCAGTTTATAAACTCTTTGCCAACTCCTCTACCAAGAGCTGCATTACAGAAACTATCAGCACACCCTGGAGACAGCCTTTCAAACGGCCCATTCTCATTTGGAGGCATTTCAGTATTTTAAATATCAGTTACTTAAGACTTGCAAACCTAGGCAAGAGGCTATGCCCTAGTCTAAGGAATTCCCCCTTCTCAATAATCGAGAAATTCCACCACCCAGCCCCCTGAATCTGAAAGACAAGGGGATATGAAAAGTGGATGCCTCATCAATTATCACATCTCCTGGGTTAACAGATACCAGAAGCAGTTGAGGGAAAACCATTCCACCCAACAAGCCTACCTGTTCCTAGTGTAGCAAAAAAGTACATTTTGCCCGGGTTTGTCCCAAAAACCAGCCAGAAAAGCCCATGGAAATAGGGTGGTTTGATGAGGAAGATCCTTCAAGGAAACAGACAACTTCATGTGTCGGACTAGCTCCTTCCAAATCTGTGAACAGGTTCAAATTAATCAAACCTGGGCCAACTCCTTCATTGATTCAGGAGGTAAGAAGACAGCTGAACAGTCAGACCTAGTCTATCCTCAACACTTGGATTTGAAAGAGGCTGTACAGATTATCTACATGGCAATGCAGAGGTCTACTCAACAATACAATTGACCTTGGAACTCCGGGGAGCTCCGATTCCACTCAAGGTGGTGATAGTACGCTTGTTTGACAGGGAACATCAGGGACTAGCTTCAAGGAGGAGATCAGCTTGCAGAGTGTGCTGGATATTGATTGCATTTTTGCCTGCCAATTACTTGCTGAGTGCTGGGCTCTAACGCCTTAGAAAGCATTCCTATTTGGAAATGTACTTTACCTTTAAAATAATTACAAACTACTAGCTCCTTGTTCATTTGATGAAACTTGCCATCTGCTATACCAATATAGTCTGACTTTCATTTGAAATACTGATTGCCTAATCATAGTGAGCCTGAAATTACAGGCATCGCAACGTCTCATGTGCAGTTCTAATTAAAACTACACTTCCCAGCAAGCGCAGGGCTTTTTCTTTTCATTGTCGGCACGTTAGCATGGGTGCGGTTGGATGCCTTTGGGCTGGCCTGCGCTGGTCTGCGTCTGTATGCGGTGTGCAGTGAAAGTCTTGGACTAATCTCGGCAGGTAGAACAACAGAGTTCTTGTTTTGACCAAGCTCTTCTGTTCAGACATGGTACGCTATCAGGAAAATACATCACCACGTGAACCTGCCAAACTACACAAATTCTGGCAGATATTGTCCCTTTTCCCTCTACCGCTATGTATGACGACACGAGAACACCCCAACACAGATTGTGGGCCACTTTTCCCTCTGAGCAAATTGAAAAACATTAAAATTCTACCCAGTTTGCTGAAACTACCCTTGCTAAACACTTGATCACTATCAAAACATGCACTGGACGTACACGACTATATCCTAGATAACAGGTTTGACATAAAAGGTGCCTTAGAGACCTGGCTGTAAGAAAGTAGTGGCCCCAGCCCAGTATAGACCTAACCACACCCCCAGGTCACAAAATACTCTGCAAGAATTGATTGCAAGGTGGTGTGGGAGATCAGGGGCAGAGTAGCCATCATAAGAAAGATTGGTATTTTTGGGTTCAAAACTGATTGTGCTGGATGTGAAGTTTTACACGCTAAAATGACTCCCATTAGCAACAATTGCATAAAAAACATATTTACAGACACCCTTCCGATATGCCATTTTTCAATGACGATTTGGGTTAATTGCTCAACCCTTTCAACCGACTTAACTCATCCACCATACTTTTAGGAGATTTGAAACAGTGGAAAGGGGATGTCAAAGATAAGGAAGCCATAGAGCTGGCAAGCATCTCATTAACTTGGTATTTACAACCCATCAAAGGGTCCACTCAAAGGAGGCCACATCCTGGACAGGGCGACGGCTCGTAACATCACAATAAGTAACATTAACACCAATCCTTGCATCTGGTCAGACCATTACATCGCTGACTGTACCCTCCGCTTGCCTGAACATGCGATTTTGTCCAGTTATCCTCCAAATCGTAAACAGAAATGACAGTAAAATTTGCACTGCAAACCTTGAAACCTGCATGCAACTTATCTTGAGCAGTTCTACAAACCTTGATCCTCCTAGCAGGCTAGTAGATATCTACAAATTTCAGGTCACTAACTTACTTGACAAAAATGCACCATTAACAACCAAGATAATACGAGAATGTCCCAACAAACAAAATTGGTTTACCTCAGACCTGAATACCTTACAAAAGGTGAAAAGACAAGCTGAGCGAGTATGGTAAACAAAAAAGAAAAGAAAAAAAACGAAACATCTAAATAAACGGTAATCAATGGAAAAGATATACAAAGAAAAGATCCTTGAGGCGAAAAAAGTTTTACTATGACGATCAAATTGAAAATGCAGGAAACACTAAGAAACTGAGTTATACAAAACATGGGAAAACCAACTGCCCTCACCCACTCCATTGTTCCCAACAAGGATGATTTCGACAAAGTACGAAAAGCATTCCAGGACAAAGTCTTACTGGCTCGCAATAAAATCCAAAATAAACTAACCACCATTAAAACACCCTGCGAGCAAGTGACTGGCACTGATTAAAAAAAACAAATAAAAAAAAACAGAACATGTCCCCAGGGTTTTGCTTTAACTCTATTACAGTTGAAGATACCACCAAAATGTTAGCCAATATTGGGCCCACCTCTTGTATAGGAGACCATCTCCTTGCTAAAATCATTCTTCAGAACACCGTTAATTTTGCCCTTTTCCTTACCAGGTTCATGAATGCTTCTTTTTTGCATAGGAATGTACCTACTTCCATCAAG
The DNA here is from genome assembly GCF_040938575.1 of Ambystoma mexicanum. Lineage (NCBI taxonomy): Eukaryota > Metazoa > Chordata > Amphibia > Caudata > Ambystomatidae > Ambystoma > Ambystoma mexicanum. The sequence goes on along the minus strand of NC_090927.1, from coordinate 706,661,494 downwards.
GAAGTAGCAGTCACCGCTATCACCAAGAAACCTGAACTCAGCACAAAAGACCCGGCAAACCCCCGACCAATAACCAACACCCCATTTTACTGAGAATTCTATATAAAGCAGCTACACTTCAACTACAGGCACACTTTGAAACATCAATAGCATTTCACGATAAACAATCTGGCTTCCGTAGTAATCACGGGACAAAAAGCGCCTCACTTGATTTACAGACAAATGCTGGAGAGATTAGATGAGGGGGAAACACTATGCTGCTTATCAACATCAGGTAATTGTTCCAGCCATGCCACTGAACGTATATGCTATGCTCCTTTCTAAGTGAAAGAATTTCCAGAATATGTTGGGGCACAGCCTGTACAGATCCTGCCTCCATCAGCTACAGAGTGCCCCAGGGGGCTTGCATCTCCCCGGCCCTCTTTAATATATACATAAAGCCCATATGTGAAAACTAGGAGCCAAGGGTCTCCACTTCAGTAACTACGCCCATGACTTTCAACCTATTATGGACCTCAGTTGCGACTACCTCACTGACACAACCAAGTTGAATGACATCTATTTATTCATCCAGGAATGGATGATCAGTAACTGGATGTGCCTAAACAGTTTAAAGACTGAACTCATGATCTTTGGGACAAACCAAGCTAGAAGTTTAATTCAACCTATGCTAGCTTTATACTTGACAAATGTTCCATTAAGGTGGTTGACAAAGTAAAAACGCTTGGTATAGTATTTGAGGCATCCGTGAACTCAGATTCCCATGTCAATAATATTTCCAAAAATACACACCATCATCTTAGAATTCTGAGACAAATAAAATCACTAGTATCACGAAAAAACGGTGAAACCTTAGTTAGAGCCATAATAATGCCTAGGCTGGCCTATTTTAATGCCTTACTTAGTGGAGCCAGCAAAGAAAACATTGAGAAGCTAGGGGTCATTCAGAATGATGCTGTCAGGATAATACAAAATGTCCCTAAGAAAGACCATGTCCCCAACTACCGGAAGAAACTTCATTGGCTGCCGGTGGAAAAGAGAATTCAATTCAAAGCATTATCCTTAACCCATAAGTGTACACATTGGAAGGTGCCAGAAGACTAGACACTGACACGATACATACCTAACGGAACTCTTAGATCAAGTTCAGCACATCTCCTTACCATTCCTTATGCCAAACGAGTCCGAGGAAAAGGTAAATGCTTTCCCCTAAGAGATGCGGGTGCATGGAACAACCTACCTACATCCATGCGATCAGAAGAAAAATACAATATCTTTCATAAAGACTTAACTTTTTTCAAATCAATAGTTGTGGACCCTGTGTGTACGTTTTTAACCTCATCTATCTGTGCGCCCTGATGCCTGTGGGCTTGGGCGCATTCGAAATTAAACAAATACAAAATAAACAAACAGTACACAAACTCCCAGAGGAACTAATTATAGGCACCAACTTCCACACATTACAGGATTTGCTTCAGCCCCTCCCAAGCGAGAAACCCAGGCAGTCTACTCCGCCTCATTATCCTGGTAGGAATTCCCAGAAAAATACTTCACTTCAGAGTGTTTTTGAAAGAGGCGCTCTAACCAGAATATTGGATGCCATAGAGGAAGGCTTAAAGCAAACAGCAGGGGTATGTAACAAATCCAAGGAGTCCATCCACTATTCCCCAAGGGGGAGCCACCCTCTTTGAGACAAGGGAGGTGAGCCTGGTATGCTTAATACCACCTATGGGACAGGGCAAGTGGGAACTCTCTAGGGGTGAGCCCCCCCTCCCAAAAGGCATAATACCTTTGTTGGCTATGTGGGAGGTGAGAGGGGCAATCTAAAATGTCCTGCTCTAACTGCTCGTTTGGTTTCTGACCCCCCCTCCCCGTCATCACCTGAAACTGCATATAGTCCATCAGAGAGCCAATCGGAACTGTATAGAGAGCGAAAAGCCTACAGAGCTTGATAAAGCGCAAAGTGCCTCATGAGAGGTGCAGCAAAAATGAGCGCGCGTAGGGCAGGTGTGGCGTTCCCCAAAAGGGTTTGGGGGGACTGAATAGGGCACAGTAGCTGCCAGACAACGAGCCGGAACGGCCAGGCCCAGAGTAGTGGCGAAGAGCAGAATCCTATGGAGAACCGAGAGACCGGCCCACAGGGAAACCACTACCAAATCCTGACCAGATGCAGCAGGAAACCAGGGCAAGCAGTCGCTGACGCAGAACCCAGTTGACGAGTCATGTTATATCAGCAGCCTACCACTGAGTAATTCAGGGGATTATATGAGATTTTGGATAGTGACCAGCACAACAGTTCTGAGACCCCATTAGAGCGTCTAGGCATGAAGAGCAAAAAACAGAGCAAGTCTAAGTACTAAAAGCAAACCGATAAGTGAGCGAATTTTATTAAGGAAAGAGATTCATATCATGTAAAGCCGAGCTGTAACTGACTATATTACTGAATGTCAGAACGCAGGGGGATCAAGCACTAACAAGATGAAAGCTATATCATCACAGCAAGGCGTTGTTAGGGAGAAATCTCATAAATGTGCTAATTCCCTTCACCTTAGAGACCCCAAGCAACTTTGCTGTATTTTGAGGACTTGATTTCTTTACCTGGAAAGAATGTGAGCCTTTTTTCCCCACCCATGTATTTTGATGTGTGTTTTACTCTTGTGTTCTTTGATTATGGAATTTTAGACAACTCCATAGGCATCCTCTGTTCATGTGCGTCACACAGCACCCTCAGTGCAGTGATACAGGGAAGCCTTTTGGGCTGTCCGAAGGTTTAAATACCTTCTCTGGGATAAACTACCGTTTCCCAGAGAAAGTAAAGTGAAACTGACTTTACTAGTCTTTCTATATTCCTAGACCCAGGACACACTATCTTACAATAGAGTGCTGGAGGGATTACCTAGTATCCCCTATGTCTAGAAACTAATGTAGCAGTCAAATGCTACCCTTTCCTCTCGAAATGGCAGGTGGCAGTGGTTTTACAACAAACTACCCTGATTTTTCCAGACAGCGAACACCGGTAGCGTTAAATCGCGGGAGCCATTTTTTTCAAAATGGAGTCTGACCCGACTTTGTTTGAACGGGTCCCGGTCGTCTTTTTTCACCATTTCTTTTTGGAAAGGTCCTTCTAGAGTTTGTCTCTACGCACCAAACTAGGTTTGGTCCCTTTGCTCCTACACCTCTGGCGGGCTTCAGGACTGAATACCGCCTTTGGTGCCCGAGTATCTGGGGTGAGCAGCAAGTGAAGGAGGTGCCCGAAACCGAAACTCCCTGTGCTTAGTCTCCTAGGAGACCCAAATGCACTCTGGTGTGATTGGCTGGCTGACTGTCCGGCAAAGACAGACACCCTGCTGGGTGAGTGGCAGCTAGGCTGGAATGAATGGGAGAGAACTGTTTAAAAGGTGAGTCTCTTGGCTTGGAAGGCAGAGTCGACCACTGGAACGAAAGATCCAAAGACTAGCTGGAAGAGGGCGGCTGCTGCAACTACTGGACCATTGGTTTGCCTGGTGAAGCCCTGCTGCAGGTCTGAATCGCCAAGTTCATCTCGACAGATAAGCCCTTCAAGGACGACTTCTCCCTTTGAGTTGGCGGGACAGGAAGAAGCACACAAGTTTGTGTGCAGGACTACAGTTACCGGAATCGAAGATTTGACAGTTTGCCAGCTTTGTGATCAGTCCCCGTGCAGTGCAGGAGTCCCGACGTCCTCCCCCTTGTCCCCTCGACTGAGACTCAGGAACAGCGAAATGTGCAGGAACTGCCAGGAACAGAAATTCTCAGCTGCATCTTTTTCTTCAATATAAGGTACTGTGAAAACCCGATCGAGAGAACTTGCCTCTCAATGGGAAAGTGCGTGAAACTTTGGCAACTTGCAGGCCTAGTCAGCTTGTGACCCGACATAACGCTTTCTTCTATGAACTACTTCTGAGAACCGTGGCAAAGACACTTCCGTTTAACTACCAGAACCGTTTTTACTGATACAAAGACTAGCCCATTGACTTTGGCCTACCTATTGTACTGGATCAACCCCTCTGGTGAACTGAACCTATTTGCACTTTTAAGAATAACTATTATTCGTTTATTAACTTAAGTCTTTTTGCTCCTACTTCAAATGCTCTGAATGCCATTTTGCTCCTCCTTCAAAGTAGTTTAAATGTCTCAGAACCGGATAGTGTGAAGTATTGTAGAATATTTGTGTGATATCGATTGCTTCCTTTTAGTGAATTTTTTCTAACTGACTGTGTAATAAATAAGTGTTTTACCAAGAAACCTAGAGTATAAGAGTAAATTTGAATACTTGTTATTTTAGACCTCTGTGTAACATCATTACAACTCACATTCCCTCTTGAGATAAGCCTGGCTGCTCAGCTCGCTACCAAAAACTGTGTGGTACAGACTTCTATCAAAGGTTGGTTTTGCTTACACCTGTAGTCTTAGTTGTGTGTAGTGGTCCCAGAGGGTACTGCATGCAAACTTTGCCTAACAGGCGTCATATGCTCATATTGAAAAACTTTGCAGAGACCCATTTTATCTCACCAAACATAGAAACAATTGTTGGCAATGCCACTAGTATGGACGTTTCGACAGTGCAAACATTATAAGTTACTACTGTACTCCTGGTCCAGAGTACCCTTTCCTCCATACTGTATGGCGTCCCTCGCAAGGGACTGGAAATGGAACACTTTTCACCAGAAAATTGTGTTCCCCTTTAAATATGTATGTGCATGCGGTGGGCGCGGCCCTGGGAGCATGCGCTCCCCTGACTCTGCCCACCAGTGCCACTCCTCAGTCCCCCTTGACGGGTCGACATTAGGATTGCCTAATGACACTGATGTTACGGGGAAGGATGGTGGGACGTATGGAGGAAAGGGAACTATGGACTAGCAATAAGTTAGTCACTACGGTATAATTACTCCTACGTTCTGTCCCCTTTCCTCCATATTGAATGGGCGATTAGTGAATGCCGCCCTGGGGAGGAGAGTTGCCCCTCGAAGAAAACAGGTTCTTCAAAACTGCCTGGCCAAAAACAGCGCTCGATCTGGCGCGGTCATCCAAGCAGTAGTGTTTGCAAAAAGGCTGATGGGGAAGCCCAAGTAGCTGCCTTACTGATCATCTGCTATGGGAGTGGTCTTTGGAAAGCCACTGCCATGACCTTAGCTCTGATGGCACGTGTGCATGCATGTTTGCTGGCAGAGGCCTGTGCTGCCCCTCATAGGCCTCCTTGATGGCCATAACCATCCACCTTGCTATGGAAGCCTTGGAGGCGCGACAGCCTGGTTTTGATCCGCCAAAAGTAAAGAAGGCATCTGATTTGCAGAAGCTCTTTGTCCTGTCCAGATAAAATCTTAGTGCACGCTTGACATCCAGACAGGGCAAAACCTTGAGTCTCGTAGTTAGGATCCGCGAAGTAAGTTGGGAGAACTATCTCCTTATTAATGTGAAAGGAAAAAACAACCTTAAAGGAGGAAGGCAGGATGTGTCCTGAGCACCACCTTGTCCCAGTGAAACATGGTATAAGGCTCTGAAGCCAGTAGAGCCTGAATCTCGCTGATCCGGCGTGCTGAAGTAAGGCCTACCAGCAGGGCAGTCTTAATAGTAACCAGCCTGTTGCTGAGCCATGGGTTCGCTCTTCAAAAAAGGGTTGGCCCCTGGTTTTTTGGTAACGGGGGGGGGCTTTCACTTATAAATGGGGAGGATAAATCTACAAGTGGGTAAAGTGAAAACCTACCCTAGCCTCGGATCTCCAGTTTTAGTCAAACCTCTCTTTCTAGTGCATATATGACATTAAAGATGCATTATGCCTTATTGTTCCTTTTTGGTGCTCACAAGAAATTTTCATTTTTCCTTGTTAAGCACTTTCCAAACTTAATCATACTGTTACAATACTTTTGTTTCTTGACACACATGACATGCCTTTATAAACATTTTCTTCAAACAATATGAGCTAGGATTTTTATCCTCTTATGTGGAGTTGGTATTCTAAAGTGCTGTAACCACAATCAACCTATCTATTTTAGTACCAAGAAGTTTTTACAGTGTTTTTGTGGTGACTGTTCCACAGCCAAGGTTGATTCTTAGGGACTAGAAGGAAGACAGTTTTGCATTTCTATTCTCCATCTAGGCCACAGTATATTTTCTTTGGTTTTGTTTGTGAAACAAAACTCCAGGCACCCGGTGATCTCATACAAATGTACACAGTTGCTACTGGTCAGTCAGTTGCTTGGATGTTATTTATCGGTAGATGCGTCAACACAGGGTGTTTCGGCCTTTTTGGGTAATGGTGCGTACATCCAGGCAACCATACCAAATCTATTTTCTAATAGGTCTTCATCAGGACAGTTGTAATTCAATGCACAATGTGAATCTATGTTCCAACCTTTAGTTTGGTCTATGGAT